>NC_068942.1:19168572-19807322 GCF_026419915.1 Harpia harpyja | reverse complement strand
CTAATAAACACTTTCTAATTTTAAGGCTGGTTAACCACTGGTATAAGCTGCCTGGAGAGGCTGTGGGATTGCAGGTTTTTAAGAGCAGGCTGCACGAGCATCTGTCAGAAATGACTTAAGCGCGGCTGAAGCTGCCTTTGGGTGCGGGAGCCGGCTGGCTGGCCTCCCTGCGGCCCCACCGAGCCCGTTTCTCCTGGCTGCTGCGGCAGGGCTCGGCATGGCGGCCTCGTCCTGGTGGTGGGGACGTGCCCCAGGTCTGCCGGTCCTTGGCCAGCAAGGTGTTGCTGCGGGAGCCGGGCTGGGCCTCACCGTGCCACGCCAGAGCCCCGGCACCCACCAAACCTTTGTGCCGTGCGTGTGCGCTCTGCCCAAGCACCCAGGGACTGAGCTCAGCAGCTTCACCCTCTCCAGCCGTCCCATCCCTTGAGAAACACTTTTCAGCCTCTTTCCCTCTTCTCCGGCTGCCCTCGGCTTTTTTCTGGGTGATTCCTGATCTCCTTTCACAGCCTCACAGGGATAAGAAATGAGGTTTAGACACCAGAAGATGGCCGGAGAGGTGGCTGCTCGGCTGCAAGTGCGTGTGAGGTCTTTGAGTCCGTTACCTGCTCGAATGACAGTGGAAGGCGGGGAGGCTGGGCTGAGACATGGGCAAGGTGCTCAAGGTGTTGAGGCACGTCCAGGTTCAGGCAGGCAGCTGGGAAACGGCACCGGGGCAGTTTAACACCACAGGGCTGAGCAGGGTGGACCAGCCTGAAGGCTCATGAGAGATGAGTGTCAGGGCATTCAGCTCCATGCAAGATGAACTGGGGACCAGGAGCATGCCTCAGAGCGACCATGAGGCTCCAGGGCAGCCTCCATACTGGGAACAGACACGCCTGGAAGCAACTGTGAGCGTTTTAGGGCTTAGGTGGCAGCCCAGCAGCATGGGATGGAGAAGCTGAGGAATGAAACGCTGGATCTAAAGCGCTTCACGGGTGGCTGCTCCAGTCCTGGGTGCACTGGTGGTTCCTCCTGTGGGCTGACTCCTGGACCTGCACCCATCAGGTCCAGACCTCTCACGGCTGCGTGCCGTGCATCTGCACCGGGTTGCTTGATACCTGAAGTGAGGGTAAGCCTCGGACTTCTTTCTGAGGCTGCTTCCTCCTCTGTGAAATCAAACAGAATATTTTTTTTTTTTTTGGTACCAGGCTGCTTTACCTCCTCCCAATTAAACTGCTTCAACTAATTGGTTTATTGGATTCACACAGTAAGGAAACGGCCTTATGGACAGGGTTTGTACTTGTAAAGCAGCTTTGATGGTTTCTTCCCGTGGCAGAGCACCAGCACAAAGGTGGTTTGCACTGGAGCTGTTGTTAGTCACATATTTTCGTGGCTTTCGTCACCAGCTGAGACGTGGGAAGAATATTGACATGCTGTAATGTTTACATCAGCTGCCAGAGGACTCAGGAAGAGAAAGCACAAACATTACAGCCATGATTAAAGAAAAGCTGGAGAAGTGAGGAGCAGCTAATGGCTTGGCAAAATACTGCCTTCAGCACAGTCACAAAAATACTTACTTTCATTTGGCGGGGGGGACTTTTTTTCCTCTTCTTGCCTCTTTCCCTTTCCCTACTTTTTTCTCTTTTTTAAGGAAGCTATGTCCTGCTAAGCACTGCAGGAGATGGGGAGAGACCTTCTGTGGGAGGCTGAGCTTGGGGAAGGCAAGCTGATGGGCAGCATAGATCCTGGTAGCATCACTGGCAGGCACCAGGCATTCCTCTGTGTGTGAGTGAGGTAAAGAATGAGCTCCTACCTACAGAGCTCCTACCCTGGCCTTACTCGGTGTGAGTGGCGGTGGCTCAGCAAGCACCATTTCTATTTAGCAGCTCAGTTCAAAATTGGGTTTCACAGTTTTCATGTCCTCTGTCATTTAGGGCAGACCATTTGACCCCAAGTGATCAGCAGGGCCTCCCATTTTGAGCCTTTCCTTTGCTTTCTGTGCTGTTCAGCAGCCCCTTTCCAAAGGAATCGGCAATCCTTTGAAGCAAGGGCTCCTCCTTCTCCTCTCCTGGGCCATCACCAGGAGGAAAGGGAGGTCTGGGGTGGCAGGAATCTGACAGCAAAATCCTGCGAACGGCCACCACATCTGCTGACCAGGGCACTGACCTCCCTGATGGACAAAACACACATGGAGAGCCCCCCCCACGCCAGCCCCCAAGGAAGAGAAACTTCTCCTTCAGAGCACTGTCCCAGGGCCAGATCAGAGCCATGTGGGGCAGGTGGACACCTTCCCCGGGGTGGCAGTTTGCACCTGTGTCACCGTCATGGCTGGGGATGACCACTCGAGACAGTTACTGTCTCCAGATCTGGCCCAAGCAGGAGCTTCCCTTCCTCCCCATACAGTCCCGCTCAGCACTGCACCCGAGCACCTCAGCATTAGATGCTGAGGCTGATATCTGGTGCAGATGATACGGTCTTTCTCTTGTCTCCCTGCCTAATGGCTGAATAACTCTGCCTTTCCTGTTTCGTAGAATGGCAGCTCTCTTGAAACTCTAGATTAAAAAAGTATTTCCACTTGGAGGGTGCTGCAATTACAGTCTGTGCACGACACTGAAGGTTTCCTCCCAGCCGTACCTATAAAAATGTGGTCATTATGCACCTTAATAAGAAAGGTTTAAAATTTCATGGTTGAAATGAATTTGGACCCTAATAAAAATCCAGATAAAATGGAAAGAGCCAGGAGGCTAGAGAGTTTTACAGCTCTAATGTTCTGTCCCATTTCCCAAAATATATTTGTTCAAGTAATTCAAACTGTCGTTACAATTAACTTGTCCTTTCATTTCCCTCTCCGAATTCCCTCTAAGCTAAACACACAATTTTCTTCTATAAATCTGCGTGACAAGTAGAGCAGTAAATTTTTTTTTCATGTCATTTATATGCATTTTGCATGGATTGAGTTGCCAGGCACTTTTCCTAAGCTAATTTCTATGGTTGCAATTGCGTATATCCACACTCAGAGCCCCCTAAAAGACTCGTGGGAGAAGTCCAGTTTGGACAACTGGCCAAGACAAGTCTTGTGTGTTGTCTCAAAGATACGAAATCTTAAAGATCAGTCTTCAAATTAACTGCTGAGAGCTTTGTTGCTTGCTCCGAGGAGCAGGCAATGCAGGGCTGCCCTTGTTCGGGTGTCTTCTTTTATGGGTGCAACGCAGGCTAGTGTCAAAAGGCGGTGGCGTGAGGCACGATTCCTTTAGCGAAAATTTTGTTGACAGCTGTGGGTGCAAATATTGCTTGTCTTTCCAGGTCCTCCTGCCTCAGGCCCCAGCCCACAGCCAGCCTAAACCTAGCTTCCAGCAGAAGAAAGCATTTTCTTGCCCAAATCAAAGAGTGCCACATGGTGATGTGTGATGCCCAGGCACCGAGTGCCTTGGAAAAGCTGGGTCCTCCGATCCGCACCTCCGCAGCGGGCTCTGCTCAGCCTGGGATCGCCCCTGCCCTGCCACAAGAGCCGGATGCCAAGAGCAGCACCTTGGCCCCTACTCGTGCACAATTTCCCTCCCCACCCTTCTTGCTTCATCTGAAATGGTAATTCCTCTGACCAGGAAAGTAATGACCCTGATACATTATTTCAAATGTCATTTTTGCAAAGGAATTAATCAGCTTAGTGTCAGACAGGATTACATTTTAATTTTAATAGTGCTAAAGTCTTGCTGTTTTTTAAATACTTTTTTCTGTTCTTTAAATTTCAGCAGGGCAGTATCTCACTTAGTTAGTCTGTACCTTGCTGTAATCTCTTCATTGTGGAAATTTGACAGACAATAGCCATTGTTCAGTGGTCTGGGTATCAGCCTCGCCCATGCGCATTTACTTTAGTCCCATTGTCTGCATTAGGGATAATAGCTGAGATCGGGCAGCCGGGACCTCAGAGCGGTTATATCTTCGATTGGTAAGTGTGGAGACAATCTTTTCAAAAGCACAAAGGAGGAATTAAATGACAAGTTCTCATTTATAGTCAAATGGAGATTGAGATATATACCTACCATTTGGGCTTTTTAAAATGTGCCCTTAAATGTAAAGTAATTATTGACATTTCTTCAGTTGTGGGCTGCAGTTTTCACAAAAGGTCTCTGTAGCTTATAGCTGTAATTAACAGCTCACTTTTTCCCAAGGAGCTTTGCATACTTCAAAGTACTTGCATGCTTCCACTACATTTCTTCCACCTTTTGAGATGCTTTTTATTTAAAATCAATTACAAATGAGTGTTTATTCAAATCCTTTACCCCTGGGCATTAGCTCATAGGTGACAAATCTCCAGACAGAATTAAAATCATATTTTAAAGTTCACACCATGAAATGGACTCTTTTCCACCCTTTCCATCTGTTATTTTATTACCAGGTTTGATTACAGTGATCAGCACAGCGGATTGTACCCGTTGTACAACCAGTTTATCATCAACCTTTCTTGCAAACTTCTCAACACTTCATTTTTCAGAAGGAAAATGTAAGACAACCCATAATTTTTGCCAATACCTCATTTCTTGGCCCTTAGCTGGCAATAAGAGCCTTTTTTCAATTCAATATAGTAAGTTTTCTGGGCATAATAAATGGTAATTTACATACAATATATTACAACTTCACATATGTACACTATTTAACATAGGTACACATCCCAGTGTCTTCCTTTGTTATATGCTACCTGCATATGCATTATACATATGTGTACATATCTATATACAGAGTTACCTTCTTTCAAAGAAATGATTTGGTTAGAAGTAAAAGTACAATGGAGCCAGACGCAGAATGAGCGGGGACAACATTTTCTCTCTTTGCAATTGGACCAGGTTATTCAGAGAAGGCGTATTCATCCACGGGCTTCATTTGCCCAAATCCCTTGTGCACTTCTGAAAATCCTGTCCTTCGGTAGGTTAATTGTTCAGATGCTCAGTGCTTCACAGAATTGGGTTGTATCCATCAAACAATTGTATTCAGAGCCTAGCTTCAGGCACTATTTCTCAAAACATGGATGGATCTTGCAACTAGAAGTTAGACAGTGCTCATTGAGTCTCTTGTAATCCAGGGGAGATGAAAGGTGGAATACATTCTCAATAACACACTTCAAATATTTGTTCTAGCTTCATGCCTAGCCACTTTCCTCCTAATAAGCAGAAAAATACAATTCATATGCTGCCTGAAGGAGATGTCTTGGTTTTATTTGCATCTATACTTTTCATCTATTGTTTTAATGAATAGTAAGTGTAAGTAAGTGGTGCCTAAGATAGAGATAGTTTTATAGGCTGTATAATTGTGCCTGGTAGAAACAGACACCAATCTCTTCAGTTATGTACACATGCATATAAAATAACAGTAAGGTAGCATCTCCAAAAGATGTTTACTAGCTAGCATTTAAACTACAGGCAGTGCTAGTACAAAGACCATAGGATCTAAAGGACTGTCTTTGTTGCCGCCTAACTTCTAAGGGAACAGGAGATGTAATAAAAACAAATGGCAAAGTAAAGCACTAGGATTTCTTTTTTTTTTGTATGGCAGGAGGCTTTATTCATTGACAGTGCTCACTTTTTGGCTGTTGGGTTACGTTTATCTCTGGTTTAATATCATTGTAATGCGAGGGAGTTATCTGGCTTAATACCACTATAGGGCAGGTGAGATATGCGCTTTCTTCCAGCTGGACTGAATCAGAGGACACATTTGAAGAACTCAGTGGTAACTAAGACAAAAACCTTTGTATTCCCACTGGGTGACTTGCTCAGAAATCATAACCGTGCTCCGCACACGTGCTAGTTAAGCAAGTTAAGCCCCTCGGCACCTCATGAGGTAGGTACAAGTTATTGCTCCCCACTTTCCAGATGGAGGAGATGAGGCACTGAGAGGTTAAATGGCACGTGCCATGAGTAATGCAGAAAGACTGGCAAAACAGGGGGCACAGGAACCAAGTTTCTCACTCCCCGCACTGGTGACTTCATGGGGCAGTTCTGCTGCCTTCCCCCAGCCAAGGTCCCTTCGCTGCACTGTCCTGCTGCCAGCCGTGGCGTTGGTTCCTGTTTTATGCTCAAAACTCCTAATGCTGAAGAACACACACTGTTATGTCCAGGCTTTAACCTCGCAAAAGATGAGTGGGCTATTTCTTTAATATTTTTTGCGTCTTTACTGTAGTGATCTCCACCTGTCGATGTGAGAAGTATCCAGATTTCAGGTCCAAGAAGAGTGGTGTGTGGTAAATGCACTGATCTGGTGGCTCAGGAGAGAAGTGGCAGGCTGGGATACAGGGCAATCCTTCCTTTCAGATACTGTCCTTCCATGGCTCCTCTTCTTGCCAGCAATTTCAGGGCTGTGTTTTCTTACTTTATGGTCAGACAGAACTCCATTCAAGTCAGTTATTAACATGGCTGATGAAAGGGGAACACAGTTGTTAATTTTAGTTTCTCTCATCAATTTTGTTTCCAGTAAATTAGTGCAACCATCAGTGTAATTTAGGCAGCAATATTTGAGGCACAAGGGAAAATCTGGGTATTGCTGACAGCCTGGAGTTAACAATTCCTTGCCATCTTCTACATCCCTTGAGATTTAGGGCGTAAGAATTACTGCTATGGTAAGCAGAACATTTCTCATGCCAACAAATAGTTACAGTTTTATTAGTACTTTTGTTTGCTTTTCCTTTATTCATGTGATTTATCTGAATCTTCATGGCCCAACCCCAGTCAGATGTATAACTTAATCTTATAATTGAGTTAGCTTCTAACCTTAGCCCTGGGTCTTCACGCTTCAGGCTCTGCCCACCCTCCCGAGTTTCAGCTTGGTAACCAAATATTTTGATGAACATAATCTCCACCACAGCCAAAAAGTCATGGTGTTTTCTAAAAATAAGGAGCACACAAACCTGGACATCGTTGTCTTGTTGCTATCATGTTTCCGCACTTGGGTTTTGCTGTCAGCGTTGTTAGTAAAGGAAAGGGAGATATCGCAGGATGAAAAATGAAATGCCAAGCACAGAAGCTTGTTACAATGCTCTCCAGCAGCTTCAAAGGACTTACATTGACCTTGGAGCCAGAGGCCAGACAGGATCTCATTGAATCCCACAGTATTATTCTTGGCCATTTAATCTCTGATATGCCTATGTTTCTGCAGAGAGAGGTTCTGGCAGACATCTCTCCCTCTTGATCCAAAATGCCTGAACAGAAGGACAATGTGTTGATTGGGAGAGGCACATTGGGATAAACAGTTTCTCTGTGGGCTGCACTTTCCTCACAGGGGTGAGGAAAAAACGTGAAAGCCACCAGTGCTGTCCTCAACACTGTTTTCTGCTTCTGGAGAGGGAAAGTAATGGTCCCAGAGACACTGCCTATTTACCATGTGCTAGCAGTACATGCTACACGTCAGCTTCCCCTCTCATTTTAGAGGGCAAGTGCTACATATCATGTGCTGTGCTCAAGTTATATGGAGAACACATGCCTAAACCTCCCTGTTTTCATTACCCATGTACCCTGGGAGCCATCTTCTCGTGAGTCTGTGGGCTTCTTTGCTCTGTTTCATCATCACTCCTTGCTTCTAATCTGGAACAAAAAATGACTACTGCCTCAAACATACCACCTGCACTCTGTAGCCAACCCTGTTGATCCTGGCCAGTCAACTGTCCTAATCGTATCAGTGAAGGTCCTTTCCAGAGAAAGCAGAATTTGGACCCTAAAAGGAGGTCTTCTTCATAAACCAATGGAAACAAATATGATGTTCATATGCCAAAGAAAAATAAAAGGATTTTCTCAAAAGCAGAGCTTTTGGAAAGGAAAGGCCTCATTCAGTTCCCGTACAGGAGATGCACTGTCCAGACCTCCCCTCGCAAGTTGCATTTGTCTAATCCCTGACAGCCCATGTGAGCACTGTCTCTGGTTGTCCATTGCACAGCAGGCACCACCAGTGCGGCTGGCCTCAAATGAACTTACAGCACCTTTTGGGTGAATGGTGAGCACATAATTTCAAGTATGAGAAACGACATGTGTCATAAAGCAAATGGGAGCTGGGGTGTGGCTTGGAAAGCAACCAGCACAGCAGGTTCCTCCATGATGCCTGTGCATGGAGTTGCCCGCTGGAGGATGTGTCCTCCCCTTTACCCTCCAAAGAAGCAATAAAATAATCGGTTTTCTGGCTTTGCATCCAGATTAGACTGAAAAAGAACCAACAAAAGAGAGTTTTGTAAATATCTTCTGCTTCAGTCACTGCTGTGCCAGCATACTTAGCTAAAGACAGACCAATATATCAAATTAAAAAATATATAGGTGCCTGGAAATATTAATCTTGAGTATTTATCAATTGCATGACTGTTCTGGATGATGCGCAAGCCCACATGGCCCTTCAGGCCTCTCTTCCTTGATGAATGAGATTCATTGCTCATAGCTAAGTGCACAACCATCTTTTCTTGTTTTTCTTCCTCTGGGACCATCTGGTTTCTTGTATATCCTGCCAGGCTGTTGGCATCAGATTCACTGTAGTTTCCATCCAGCATCATAGTTTTTGAATGAGGTATTCCACATGTACATGGAAACTAGGAACATAAACAAGAAATATAGCTGAACACTGGAAGAACACATTAGCAACAGAAATGATGCCTTTCTATTAACAGACAGCTTGTAAACAGTTGAGCTTGAAATTTTAGTTGAGATACTATAAGTTTCTCTTTGAACAAATGTCGTGGTTTAACCCCGGCCAGCAACTAAACACCACGCAGCCGCTCACTCACTCCCCCCCACCCAGTGGGATGGGGGAGAAAATCGGGAAAAGAAGCAAAACCCGTGGGTTGAGATAAGAACGGTTTAATAGAACAGAAAAGAAGAAACTAATAATGATAATGATAACACTAATAAAATGACAACAGCAATAATGAAAGGATTGGAATGTACAAATGATGCGCAGTGCAATTGCTCACCACCCGCCGACCGACACCCCGCCAGTCCCCGAGCGGCGAAATCCCTGCCCCCCACTTCCTCGTTCCTATACTGGATGGGACGTCACATGGTATGGAATACCCCGTTGGCCAGTTTGGGTCAGGTGCCCTGGCTGTGTCCTGTGCCAACTTCTTGTGCCCCTCCAGCTTTCTCACTGGCTGGGCATGAGAAGCTGAAAAATCCTTGACATTAGTCTAAACACTACTGAGCAACAACTGAAAACATCAGTGTTATCAACATTCTTCGCTCTGAACTCAAAACATAGCACTGTACCAGCTACTAGGAAGACAGTTAACTCTATCCCAGCTGAAACCAGGACAACAAAAAAGTTGCTTTTTTTTTTGCTTGTGTTACAAAAGGAAGAGACGTGGTTTAGCTACACTGCTTGGACAAGCAGCTTCAGAAAAGATTAGAAAAATGCCTTAGCAGACATAAAAACTAACTAAAAGGTTTTCTTAGCTAGCTCTGTTCAGAGTTGCTGTCTTGAGATTCCTTATTTTGCAATCTCTGTGTTTATAAATATTCAAGGACAAGATGCAGTTTTATCTGTGGAAATGGCTTATCCAGTACATGTTATGGAAAAAAAAAGGGCCAAGTTCTGCTTTCACAGATACATATGATTTCTTTGTAAATCTGATTTTAAACCAAGGAGAGGACCAGTTAAAAGCCTAATGTAAAATCCCAGCTCTGTTAAAGTTAATGTCAAAAATTGCATTGACTTCATCAGCACCAGCATGTATCCCACAAGTCTAAAAAAACCAATGAATACAGGTAGAATTTTGAATAGCAAATACTGTCTTCTACTGTTTAAAATCTGCAGGTTTTCTGTCCCAGCAATATGGATTATATATTTGTATGCCATGAAAACGGACTCCAAAACCTCCTTTCTGCTAGGAGTTCCAGCCTCTGATTCTCCACAGACTGCTTTCCTTACCCAATAATACTTTGCCCCCAATTCCTTCCTCCACCAACTTTCATGGGTGGATTTTCCAAGGACTTGTTTTCAAGGATAAGTTCAACTAAAATAATTAAGTATATAAGCACAGAAATGTATATATCCTGAATATTTATATATATTTTTAAAAATTTATATTTATCTGAATATGTAATATTCAGGATGCCACTGGAAAACTCTGCACTTAAGGTTTTTTCTTCAAATTATTTAACCAACAGGTCACATTGCTTACCAAAAACCTGAAAATCAACTTAAGAATAGTTTTCTGTGTTCTAGTCATAACCAAATGATTTGGTATCAGCAGATTATGTGCAGAAAAACATGAGAAGTTTGTACTTGAGTTTTAAAACATGTTTTATACTAAGCAGGTGTACCTCAAAAAAAAAAACACAAACAAAAAGCCAAAAAAACCACCAAAAGAACAGAGGGAAGAATTGCATCAGGCTCTTTATCATCAGCTGATGACAGGTCTGGGAGATGGTGGGTGGGTGGAAGGGAAAGCAGTTAACTGCAATAAGCTAATTGCTGCAGGACCCAGCAGAGAAAGAAATTCTGCAGCTTTATTCTTAGCCCCCAGGTCAAATTACAGTTCCTATTGCTTCATGTACATGTGATGACGGTCACCTCTATGGACAAGGGAGCCTAACGTACTAGAAACCCACCTCCACAGAGTCTTAAATTACGCTCATAGGCACATACATGGAGAAGTATGCTACATAATTTCACCCTGCAGCAATTTTAGTTTATGTCTACACTAGTAAATTAAACACTGCCAAAGAGCCTCCCTGGGCACGGGAACTCAGCTGACAATACTATTAGAGTGTCAGAAATGTCTCTGGCCTGAATTTTGTCCAGGCCAACAAGCACCAGAAAGTTCACATGTACAGTTTGGGTATAAGCATGGGCCATTTGCCACAGACAGTTCACAACAACCACTCTGATTTTGAGGGAAAGAAGGTTTAGTTTTAGATACTCCGTGCCCATCAGCCTTGGTCCCAGGCACATTTAATTTCTTAATGTAGACATAACATAGATCTCTTCTCTGAGCAGCCTAACATATTCGTATTGGGATATTTGGGGTCTTCCATAGGGGAACAGTATTGGCTGACAAGATCTACATTTACAGTGAGAAATGTCTCTCCTGCTTCTTCAAGAGCACTCACCTACCTTTTGCCGCAACACCCTCAAATAATGTTGTTTATTATCTCTGTTCCCATTACCACCTCTGAGGATTAATATTGTCACATGCTGAAGACTGGATAGAATATTTTACCTTGTGTAGTAAAAAGGCATTTGCCGAATACAGAATTCAATGCACAAGACTCAACAAAGGGCAGATTCGTGATATAAATAACAAGCTATGCCATCAATGGATGTGGAACAATGTTCCTGAAAACTTAGCAGACAGTAACAAACCCTCTCAAGTTCATTTCATCCCTCCAGTATAGTTAAAGACAAAGGAGAGGGGATTTTGCCTTTTAAAAAAAATACAGGTTTATTCTAGGCAAGTCGAACCTAACAAGGATGATTTTTGTTGTTTCCTGTGTACTGTAAAGACACTGTATTCTTTGGACATAGGAAGTCTGAGTAGGGCTGACTAAAAGGCCACAGACCACTGCTCACGCACAGCAAGTAAGATACACTTGACTCGCTGTGATTGCACAGAGCATCTCTACCTTGTGTTGCAGAGAACTGCTGGGCCCTGGGTGGGGACTAGGATGGGGGCATAAATAAATCAAGATACTCAGGACCTGTTCAAGTAGCTTTCCAGAATCACACTACTGTTAAGAAGGCCTTGGAGAGAGGTAAAATTTTGTCACAGGAGTGTGTTGAATTTATTCCAATCACTTTTTAAAATGTATCTACCTGAATTTTTTATGAAATGTCAACTAGGAAAGGTACTGGGCTGATAGGTGGCCTATTCTACACTTCAAGGAAGTCATAGGAAGAAGTGCAAGGGGAAGAGAAGGACACGCAAAGCCAACAGAGTAGTTCAGAGAGGGAAATGTCATGGTCAAATCACATGAAAGATGATGTCTGCATTGGCATTTCTGAAAGGCTGATACAAATTTCTCCCAGCGTCAAAGGCAGTAGGTGACCAGTGTCACCTGTGAACTAATGTGGGAAGTTCCTAATGGGAAGAGAGAAGCTGTAGAATATGGCGATGTTCTGAGTCCGTGGGGACTGAAAAAATTTGGTGCCAAGCCTTAGTGTTCAAAAGGTGATGGTGTTTTGTTTAATTACAAAGAAGAAGGGCTCACAGGTCTGTAGGATAATTCATGCTGGAAAGGACCTCAGGAGGTCTCTAGTCCTATCTCCTGCTCACAGCAGGGCCAGGCTGCTCAGGGCTGTATCTGGTCAGGTGTTGAAAAACTCCAAGGATGCAGGATAAGACTCTTCATAGCACATTAAAAAGTACAAGCATAAACTTGGCTGACTGTTTTTTGTGTTTGGTAACGGGGAACAACTCCACTATTACATCCATTGAATCCAGTTTCCAGCGTAAAGCTGACCGTAGAGGGAGGAAATTAATTTGGTCCGAGTAACACCTTTAGCTTAAAAATACAGAAATTGTGGCTGCTGCAGTGAAGTATCAGATTTGATACTTTCCCCTTTTGTCACCCCCACATAGTTCCAGTTTGCAGTCTTCCCCAGTTCAGATCACACTCTCCTCTTCTCTGATGTTTCTGTGAAGACCCATGAGATCAACTCTTGTTTTTCTGGTGTTAGCAATTCAGCCTGAGGTGGAGCAGTCTAAACAGATCCAATTATACACACATGGATGTCAGTGTTTTCCCTTTTATAGACACAAACCAGTCAATATAAAGACCAGATCAGCTGTAAGAAAAAAAGGAATAAATGGATGAACAAAAAATTTTTTCTCACCCTCTCCCGCAGTTTCCTCTCCTTCCGCTCTTGCACCGTAGTCAGGTAATTCACTGCTGCGTATTCCAGCACCGAGAGGAAGACAAACACAAAACTGACCCACAGGTAAATGTCCACTGCTTTGATGTAGGAAACACGAGGCATAGAGGCGTTCACCCCAGTGATGATCGTGGACATGGTCAGCACGGTGGTTATCCCTGGAAAGAACCAAGAGAAATAAATGTTATTGACTGGTACAGTCCATAAGGCTTTTGTCTCAGGAAAAACAGAAATTATGCTCTACATGATGCTGTAAAAGATGTTAGATGTGAAATAAAATTGTGATGAGTATCTCTCCTGCCAATGCAGAACTGTTCCACTGCCTGCACTTCTGTGTACATGGTGGGTTTAGTTTTGCGGAGCAGCCATCATTTCAGAGCAGCAGCATTTAACTCCCTCCCTAACCTCTAGGGTTTTAACACAGTGCTTATAGTCAGTTCTGCTAAGACCAATGGTGACAAGGACTCCTGTTCCCAAGCTGTACCACTCTGTGTTACAGGCACTGCCAGGAAGCAACCTGGTATTGACTTTTGGTCACAGCTAAAGAGGATCACTGATCTTAAAAAGGATGTGCAATAATGCTAAAATGTTTTGCATGAAACCATGCAAAAGAAAAGCATTACGTTTTTACCTCAAGGACTATTTGTCCACAGTTCAAGCTGTGGGAATCAAAAAGTTTTGAACAACAACCGTTGTATTATATATAGAGATATGTGCATGTGTATGTGTTCATAAACATATATGTATGTATGTTTATATACATATATGTGTGTGTGAATATGTGTGTATATATATACACATGTGTATGTGTATATATATTTAGACAGCTATAGATAAAGTCCTGCAAAATAGTATATATTTTGGATCGTCATGGAGAGAAAAATATTTACAAGTTCCCAAAGCCACTTAAATAGAGAAAACAGAGCCAAAAAGCATTTATAGCTACTTCAGCCATTTCAAAACAGTGACCACGGTAAACACAGCTACTGCTGTTCACTTTTCATCAGGATCTAATCTTTCTTTAAATAATATCCACTGAACACATTTCTTTCAGTGGAGCAGACTCTCAACTGCCTTTTCACATACGTTTGCTGCAGTGCATAGCTCTCTAAGTGAGACAAACTCATGGGCTAAAATACTGTTTTTACACTTTTAGTATTGGAAGCCTTACATATTAACATTCAGAGATTTTTCCTATTACATTTTTGCCTTCCTCTAACCTATGCATGGAGTGATAAACAAATTGTCTCTTTTTATGCTCAGCTGAAAGAATTTCCTCCAGTCCTGACGCAGACAAAGCTCCTCCTAATGGGTTTTAGTTGTCCAGAGAGGCGCTGGATTTTCAAGCAGCTCCTTCTTCGCTTTCCCACTCCTTCAAATGAGAGAGCTCCCTACCCCAGAAACATTGGATCCTAGTGCCAGGCATCCTTGGGAGAGGAGAAACCCAGCTCCACCTCACCTCAGGGCTGGTGGCCTCTCATCCTCAGCACTGCAGATGTGAGAGGAAAGCCACGTTCCCTTCACTGCCCAGCTGTAGTCTGAGGCCTGATGTCACAGAGATGCCCTGAGTGTCCCCAGACGGAGGGACACCTAAGTCTGCAGAAGCTGATAGGACTAGATCCCTTGCTGCTTTTCTTTCCCAGCTTTGTGAAGATGCGCCGCGTTGGCGATCTCCAGGCAGCCTGGAGAGAAACACCGGCCACAGCACCAGCGCCGGCTGGTTGGGAAGACACATACCTGGGCTGGGACACCTGCTGTGGCAGCTGGGAGGTGGCAGGATCCTGCTCATGAAAGGCATTCAGGAAAATTGTAACAGAAGCCTTTAACTCCCTCTAGGTGTCTAAACTCCAGTGAAACTCTACCCTCACCAGTGGCAATGTGTGTCTCAGAACTGCAGGACTGGACAACAGGAAAAATATTGATTCGTTGACTTATAAATACTGAAACCTGTCTTCTCTGCCCAACTTTATTTTTAAAACCACAGCCCTTTCTGTCCTGAGCTAAGTATAGATCAGGAGGACTGCTTAGCGATGAAGGACTTTAGACAAACTGCAAGTTTTACATTATATTAATCATCAGATAAAACAAACATTTGCTTGCGCAGTATATTTAACCATCAAAATGAACAGTTCCCTTTCCTTCCAAAACTTTCACATTCAAAGATTTTCATGCAGTCATGGCTTGTTGCAGTTGTTCTCACCCAACGAGACTCTGGCAGGAACCGCTCGGCGATCGATCCAGAAGGACACCCAGGACAACATGACCATGAGGGTGGCAGGGAAGTAGGTTTGGAGCAAGAAGAAGAAGATGTGTCGGCGTAAAGTGAAGTTTATATAGAGGCGGTTGTACCAACCTTTGAGAGAGGAGGAAAGCCAGAATCAGTGAGAACAGCCTGGATGGTAGGCATAGAGAGACAAGATCTTTTTTTTTTTTATCTTGTATTTCTAAAGGGTAGTGAAAAGAGAAACTGATCTTTCAAAACATGTATTGTCCAGACCATGGAGACTACCTTTCAGTGACATATAATGTCACATTAATGTAGTTAATACAGCATTAGGTTTAGCAATAGCATTAAATCAGAAAAGGCCAATACCTGTGCTACTGTAGAAAGCCAGTCTTGATGTAGTGTGGAATTTTTGTATCAGAAACTGAGACAAAGAAATCTTTTCATCAGTTTTCAGAGATTCATTCCCATTTTTCCAATACAACATCAGATCTTCATCAGTGTAAGCATCTTAGGGAAAGAAGAAACATGATGTGATGTGACTTTAGCTTGGAGGGGAAACAAACGTTAATAGATCCAGTCAAATTAACAAACACAAAGGCATCTTTGGCATGAAGTAATGCCACAAATAAGTTTGCTAACACCAGCGAGTTAAAAAGATCTTGCCATATGATATACCATGACGACAACAACAACAACAAAAATCCAGGTCATCCTGATTCAGGGAAACACATCTCCACACTGATGAAATGACAGCTAGAATTGTACTTTTCTGAGCGTCACATATCAAAAATCATAGACAAGGTATTGCTAACTGATAAGAATAACCCAGGAAATAGTCCTTCCTTAGAGGAAGGAGGAAACACAGACTCCTCAAACTATCTTAGAATGATAAAAGCAAAAGTGACAGGTGTGATTTGAAGCAAAAGTCTAGAAATATTTGAAGGCTGTAAATGAAAAAAAAATAGTCCACTAAGCAGCAGGAATGGGGAATGAAAAAGGGGTTATCAAGATGGTCAGGGGGCTGGAGCACATGGCGTAAGACAAGAGGCTGGGGGAGCTGGGTTCATTCGGCTGGAAGAAGAGCAGTCTGTGGTGGGGTCCAACTGCTGCCCTGCTGGGGGTCATAGAGAAGATAGCAGCAGGCTTTTCTCAGACTCTTCTCCAAGATGCAGAGCAAAAGGACAAGAGGCAAGGGATGCAAGTTACCACAAAGGATTTTTTCCAAGCAGGTAAAAGGAAATTTTTTCAGGATGAGGGCTGTCAAACATTTGAACAGGTTACACAGAAAAGTTGTGGAGCCTCCATTACCTTGGAGATGTTCAAAACCCAACTGGACACAGCCCTGAGCAACCCACTATAAAGTTCTCCCTGCTCTGAGCAGGGTATTGGAGCAGCTGAGCTCAAGACCAACATAAATTACCCTGCGATTTTGTGATTGTGTTATTTGTAGAGGAAAATTTCAGTTAAATAGCTGGGAGGACCTCAAAAAAACTGGATATTAGTCTGGACAAAGTTCACAGAACAGCCACGGAAATCTTACTGTTCACATCACTTTCTCCACAGAACAACTCCTTCCCAAAGAAACTGAGCCCAGGTCACAGTGTTTGCAGGTTCAGCATGATATCATACATAAACCACACTAGTGATGAAATTGAGATAAAATCAATGATCATTACAATCAACTTTTCAGTGTGACACTTGAAAGCACCACCTTCCAGTCAGAAGCAATGAAGAGAGCAAAACTTCTCCCCCCCAGATTTCTCATCAGCAAGCTGATGAGAACCAGTATATGTTGAACACTTCTGTTGGTGTTTTTTTTGAAAATGCCATCCACTAAAATTCATACAAGGATGCTTTCCTTGCAAATTCCCCTGTATTGCAGCATAAGGGCTAGATATACAACACAGTAAGTCAATAGAAAGACTCTTAGTAACTCTGATGAATTATTTTTTCGGGCTCTAAAATAGACTGTATTCTGAAATGTGTCCAGTTTATGTGTGTGCAGCCAGCCATGGAGCACGTCTACCTAGAAACACAGATACAACGTACAGCTTTCCAGCTCCAGAGAACACGTCTGAGAGTCCAGGGGGAAGCGGCTGAAGTCCATGTTGCACATTGCTGTCACTGTGATCCTAGAAGTCAAAAATGAGAAAGGTTGGTTTCTATGAGGAGCAATGAAGGGAGAACATTATCACAAATAAATCATTCTGCAGCTTTAGAGCCAGCAATTATGCATAATGTTAGCATTAAATCCCCAGGAAAATGCCTACCAATTCTCCAAGTCCAAGCAAGATGGATTATACACAGAAACTCCAAAGGAAGCTGTCATTTCAACATCTATCAAGGAACTAAAGCACTATATTGTACATTACAGTAATACTAATGTCAGCACGGATACTTCCACTGTGTTTTATATCCGACTATTCCCCTACAAGGCAACAACATAAAATAACCTCACCATTTACTTTCAAAGGTTCTCTTATGTCCAGTTTGATTAAGGTTTCCTCGTTTTCCCCATAGCTCAGTTCCCTCCATAGTCACCCCAAAAATGACACAAGCCTGAGGGACATGACCATCTTTATCACAAGCCACAAAATTCCTCCTGTATATATATTATTAAGGCAAACCCAGTTTATTTCAGTCCTTGATCAAACTCTTTTAATCTGGGGGGTGTATTTCTGGGGCAGAGGGTATAAAAATGGGTGCAGCTGTTTTTCAACAGGTGAGATTTACCTATGTTAAGTTCGTGTCTTAGCTAAAGAGCTCCAGCAATCGCAGCTCCCATTTTTAAATGAGTCCAGTTGTGCACAACATTGCATAACAAGTTTTCCAGCGGGTCAGTGAACTTTCCCTTGTGGACAGATTTGCAGTGGAGCTCCTGATTTAGTAGGAGCAAATCAGCTGTGAGTCATCGTTTCAGAGGCCGACTTATGTTGGCCGTGACCATTATCTAGATTCATTGCAGATGTTGATAAAGAACTTTTCTTCTGTTCAAGGGATTGTGATCCAAATCCTACACTGACCTATGCACTCATCACCCCTGAAAAGCACACACTGTTCATTTTGACTATAAAACTAGAGCAAAATTTTGCCATATGAGCAAAACTTAGAGAAGCTTTTGGGGGATATGGTCCAGAAGCTATACTGTAGCAGTGACCTCCCCTAGTTGTGTGTAGCACTTAAGCATTTTATAACTCAAGTCTCATTACAATGTGCTATTTTCTTTCCTCCGGGTCACCTAAACTGTGGCACAACCTGTGGTCATGAACAATTTGTTAGTCAGGGACAGCACAGAAACTCAGCTCATCAATAAGATATTCCTCAATTAGAGTGCAGTGTTCAGGTGATCTTGAAAGCCCAAGGCCCAAATGAGGAATGAAATATCCCTCAGCCCAGTGCCAGCCCCATGCAGACATCTCAAGACACCTGAGGGTATTTCCAGTGTCACTGGACACCCATGCTTGGTCAGCTGGATCATGTTCTGAGCGTCCTAAACACCACCAGGACCAAATGCCATGCAGATTCTCATTCTCTGTGGATTTTACGTATCAAATCATCCATTTAACTCCTGTGCTGTCAGCTGTGGTTAACTCACATCCTTCTCTCTTGTAGGTAACATTAGAAAGTCACATCACCTCCTTGACAGCTCACAGAAAATTTTGAAAGTAAATACTCTGCATGTAGGCAAATGAGCAGATCTGAACAGAGGCAATGTTTGCCATTGAAAATACTTGCTCCTTCATTTTCGTTGTTGAGCACTACTAACAAGTGGCGTGCTGCTGGCTTTACCGCATGAGAACTGCAGGGTATGAGCAATGGAAACAGATATTCAGTTACACCAAGCAACACCTGTCGAGAAGGTCCCTGCCCTCCTCCTGCTCTTCTCCCCTCACTGCTGACCCAAGCTTACACCTAACCTCCTTCATTTTTCTTTCTCCTTCTTGTCTCTCCTGCTGTGTGGCACCTTCATCCTCATCCGGTTCTAATAAAATACACAGTGTCTTTAGGTGCTTAGTTAAGGTGTGGCTAATCAGACCTTTCATGCAATAAATGGATTTATTAAATGGGTTCAGAACAGGGAAAGTGTTCCTAAGTGTTTGGTCAAGATGGGATTTTCATCATTAGGACCAGGCAAAATGAAGTGGCCATATAGTGCATATGCTCTTTCTTACACACACACACACATATTTCTTTGTGGTTTTAATAATTTGTCCAGGGTTTTTTTTAAATAAATTCAATAGAATTATATTTAGACTATGAAACCAGTGAACTTTATTGCCCCCTGGTTCGGTGGGATATTATCCTACTTGGGACAATATCACCCACTATGCTCATTCTTCAAAGAGAAATAGCCTCCTGAATCAAACTTTATAGAAAACCTTTCCTAGTTTTTGAGAATTATTTTGCCATAGCTGAAGTGAGTAAGTTCCAGAAAGATCCTAGAACAGAAATCCTTGGCTACAAAGCATTCAAAGGTAACTGTACAATGAGAGCATGTTTTCTGTCCTGGGGAAATGTCCTTCTGTCTGGGCTCTCGAGCTTTTCTCCTCTGGCAGTGTATTTTTCTGTGCATCTCTTTTTGCATTCTTCTGAAGGAAATTAAATCTGCTGGGATGCTGATGTGAGCAGCCATAAAGGTGGCCTTGTTAGAAGGGGGAAATTACTGAGCAAAAGAAGATGTCTGCTGAAAAATATTGACAGAGAAAGGCCTGCCAGCCTAGGAACCAGACACATCTTTGAGAAGTGCAGCTGGCCTCTTTGGAGTGCAGACAGGGTACCTAGAAACTGGAGACATCCGGAGATACCATCGATAAGTGCAAAAAAAAAGGGGAGGATTGTAAAGGCAATTGATTATCTGAAAAGGTGGAAAACAGTCTGGAAAATAAAAATTGGTCTGAAAGAACAGAAAACATCATCATCTATTGGCTGTCACAGATGAAAAATAGAAATTAAGAGCACCTATTGGCTGCTCAAAGTGGTAGTGTCCTACACCTTCTTATGTCTCTGTCATATAAGGAAGACATAATTTTTATCCAAAATGGAGCATCTTTCTCTGAGAACTTCCCATGCTGCACATACTTTTCCATTCCTAAACAGGTTGAATTCACTGCATGAACTTTCTAACAGCTCTTGGACTGTCATTGGGGATGCCCAGCTGACTCCAGACCCTGTGACGCAGAGCATCTCTGAAGTAAGACTCTGTCTGTTGTCCCATTGGTCCCTGTCTGGGCCCACTTCTGCGGTTGTTTTGGTTTGTCCTCCCACCCATGGGATGATTTGGTTTACTTGATGATGGTATCACTTGATACCAGTATTATACACCCATACAAGCAATCTAACCTAAGTATAACCTGCTGTTATATTGTTGATGAGATGCTCCACTAATGGTAAGTTTGTAGTAACCTCTAACAGTATATACCTCGTTAGTTATTGCTGTTATTGTCTGTTGCTACACAATTGATTGATACTATATTATGGATCACTGATAGTAATTTGTAATAGCATGGTCTATACATATATTCACTTTATTAATCATACATATACTTGCTAGTGGTGATTTTGTGGTAGTTTACTTGCTCATGGTGATTTTTGTGGTATTTTTGGTAATCTGTAATAAGGTAGAGAAGTTTAGAGGATTAAATGTCTCTGTCCTTGTGTATTACAGAATCCTGAAAACCCATGGTCACAATCTGTGTACACCCACAGGCCGGGTAACCCTTCAGGTCATGACAGACATATCTCAGGATTCTTCCAGCCAACAAGTCTGCTAGGGACTATAGGGCATCTTTAATACTGCCATTTCAGCTTCAATAAACTTAAACCTTTACATCAACATGGCAACACCACCAAAAAAAAAAAAAGTTTTTCTAGACAAACAGGAAGCAAAATAGGATAATTATAGAGGTCACCATCTGGTATATCAGCAGCTTCCAGTTTAATCACACACTGACCCTGGGACGAACATCCCTGCTCGACTAAGCCCTCCTCTGACTGCAAAGAGTTAGGGGAATGCTTCCCCTGGGAGGAGATTATCCTGTTATTGCCCACAGCATGGTTTCTCACAGCTCCCCGCAAAGCATTTTGTACTGGACGTGCTGGAAACAGAGCTCTGTATCAGCGGTGGGAGTAGTAGGGTTGGCAGTAGCAGTCCTGGTGGTCACCAAAGCCATGCCAGGAGCAAAATTGCCAGTGAAGCCCCAGGGGATGCTCAGGAGCAGTGAGGCTGCACGGTTACCTCATGCTGTAGAGGACATGACCGTCGGGGAACACTCGCAGCATGATGTTGTCCGTGGTGGTATCGTGAATGAAGGACCTTTTGGAATGCACGAAGAAGACATCGGGGACCCAGATCTTCTTTACCAGCCTGCCGTCGAAGGTCATGCTCTTGTTGGTGGTGCTGGGAAATGAGAGACGCTCATCCTTCCAGTAATGCCTTAAGTACAGAGTCATAGTGAAATCCTTCACAAAAAAGGAAGAGAACCAGAGAGAGGTCTGTCAGTGTTGCTCTCTACACCTAGGAAACACCAGAAAGAAAACTCACTCCTACCAGGTAGATGAAATCCCTCCCCTCTGAACTCCTGTTTCTTTCCTGGACCAATGCTCTGTGTGAATAGATTTTCCTGACAAAATAATTTCAGCCAAAACAAAACATAAACAGCCAATCAATGTATTACAGTACCCACTAATGTTCAGACCCCAAAGGGATATAAATATGCCCCAAGAGGAGCACCGCCCTGCAGAAATGATTCTTCAATCCTGGCAAAATTATCTCGAAGGACTATGGTATCTGTAGCATGTTCAAGAGGAAAAACTTTCAAAATTAGCTTAGTGGTCAGGCTAAACACTAAGAAATTCATCCCCCAAAGAACTAAATTGTTGCCAACAGCAACAAAGTGACGGAACTGTTTTTCCCACCATACAAGTGTATAAATAAAGCTCTCTTTTAAGCTCGTTGAGGGAGCAGGAACTTCAGTCACACAAAGGAAAACATCTGTTTGTTGATCCCAACCTGGCAGCTGCTGCTTTCAGAGCTGAATCTACTCTCTCATGCTGAGAGATCAAATACAGTTGTTTTCTTTATATTCCCAATTAAGCAAGTGGTTATGGGAGCTGCAGCTGCCAAGCCTGGGCAGGCAGCAACACAGGCTGGGATCTCTTCCTAACCACACGGCAACTGTTTTCTAAAACCACCACCTTATTTTGCTCTGCTGACAACAAACCGTCAGTTAACCTGACTCACCATTTCAAAGGGCTGCCTGGCAACAGTCTTGCGTTACCAGTAGGTTTTTCATTAAGTTGTCAAAGAAGTCTCTAGTGCCAGCCCTCACCTTGCTGCCCTGCGTGGGGCAGAGCTGGCCGGACACCTCCCTCCCTGATCATGGCAGAGACTTGCCAGAGGGACACTTCTGCTCACCCACCTGCAGGTCTCCACCTTGGCAGACTGGTCCCAGCCTCCATCCCCGCTCCCTCCAGGGATGCTCCCAGCTCCTGTTCCCTACTGGCCACCGGCCACCTTCCCCTTACAGCAATAGTCCCAAAGAAACACTTCCAGGCTGCGGCTGCGCAATGCCTCTGTACAGCTCCATCATCAGAGCACAGGGGGACAGGGACCGATGTGGCATCAGCCAGGCACCCTCAGCACGACTGAGAGCCACTATAGAGGGGGGGGAGAGCCTGCCTGCAGGGACAGCGCGGGAAGGGCCACACCACTTTCCAGGCCACCTCCTTCCCTGTCCCACCGGGCAGGAGCCCTCTCCTCTCTCACCTCCAGCTCCCTTCTCTCTCCTAACAGGCCTCCAATGGCCAACACACAGGGCACCAAACAGAGCTGCAAACATGAAGCCAAAGTGGCAGCTGATGACAGCTTCTAAGTATACAATCCAACTTAAGGATGTTTTCTCGTAGCGTGAGTCAAACGAGATGGTTTGCAATCACTGACAGCTTGTTCCTTTCTGACCAGTACACGTGCTGTATACAAGCCGAGAAAAGGAGTTTATTTCAGCACTCATGAGTAGGAAAATCCCTTAGGAAAGAAGTTTTACAACAAACTGAGAGAATGATAGTACCTGCTGGAGGCATAGCAAATGCACACACACAAGTGCCTCACTTCTGGCAGCACTTTTCATGTTTGTGCCATGCTCCAGGCAGCCTCAAGAGCATGCCCCGCCAGTGCACACAGCAGCAGCCCATCCATGCCGACCGGCCAGGCACCAGTTTTAAAACCACATGCTTTAAACAGCCCCTGGCTGCTGCCATTAACGCACACTGTCTTGCTGGTACAAGTGGGTTGCGGCTGGTGATGCTTCCGTCTGGTGCCTCTTTGGGGCACTGGGTGCCTGCTCAAGCAATGATAGGTAAAGACTGCCCAGCCAAGGGTACCTGATTTCTAGGGCCACTAACCCTTCAGAGTGGTTTGAAACAAGCCCTGCCTGCAGCTCTGCCCTGCCTGCAGCTCTGCCCTGCCTGCAACGGGGAGACGAGGAGGGCACCCTGCTGCAGGCACAGCCAGCCCGGGTGCCCCGGCCATGCAGAGAGCTTACTGCCCGCTCTCCTCTCGCAAACACCCAAGCTGGGAAAAACTGCTGGAAAAACAAACCAGCGTAACCCAGACTGACCTAGGAGACCATTCTTCTACCCCAAATACAAGTCAGCAACTGCTGTGGAAAGCACCTGTCCTGTGCTGGGAAAATAGAACTGCGGAGCTATCAACAGCAAAGGGAGAGAACTGACCTCAAAGCTTTCTGACGGGCAAGATTTTTGTTGAAATCAGATGCTCCTGACAGAAAGCATTGCCAGTTATTTACTTGCACTAATCAGGTCTCTTTGCTGCTCTGACATTATCTTGATATATTGGAGCCTCGAGTCTCCTTGCGACAGCCATTTCCTGCACTGACAGCTCCCTCCCGCACGCTTCATTGCACGCATCCCCCCAAACCCTCTCTTTCAATATCAAGGCAGGCAAGCTCCCTTGTTTTAATGAAGATGTAATTGCAACACAGTAAAAACCGATCAGCCTAAAGCTCTTCCTTTAAGTCTTCAGGCAGAAGGAGGAAGGAAGCAAGAAGCTTCCTCTTATCCTCTATGTTCCCCTTTCCACTTCTCTTTCCAGTGTTTTTATTCCATTTCCCATAGTAGGAAAAAAAAACCCCAAACAGGAAAATGCATGCGAACACTCCTTTCGCTGGGAACACCTTGAAACCCGTTGAGGGTTAACAACTGCATGTATTTCTTCCTCTTTTTTAATTAATAAAAAAATAAAGATACTAAATCACAATTGAACTTGGTGCAAGTTTCCTGAACAGCATCATCAGTGACTGAAGGACTATTCCCCCACACCAAATTCCATTTTGGCAAAGGCAGTTCAGGCTCCCCCTGGCAGTTCCCACTCACACGCCTCAGTCATGTTACTCCCAGTGATGAAGATGCAGGAGCAGCTCCTTCTCATTTACGTTGCCAACTTAATTTTCTAATGTGCCTCCCAGAATCATGCATTTGAAACAAAAATGGACTTAATGGTTCCCTAAGGAAGAAAACCCTTGCAGTAAGCATGGCTTATATGAACTTCACTATGTACTTCCAAACCTTTGTACGCAGCTGTTTATAATTTTGGTTGTGATAGATACTTCATAGCACTGATTATTCTCCCATTTAAGATCCCTTTTTCCTTCATACTTCTAATCTTTATCTGAAGATACAGAGATAAGCCTTTCATCACCCGGTTTTATCAAGTCTTTAGTCCTGAGCACAAGCCTCTGAATTTGCCAAATGCTGCCATTACTTTCATCCGACCAATAATTTGAAATCCATAGGTTTCAAGTGGGAGGGACTTTTTATGACTAGGAATAATTGAGGCTTAAAAGAGGATTACGTACCATGTCAACCTCAGAAATACTGTCCAAGCTTTCAACTTGCACATCCACCCCAACAGGAATTGCAGGGCCTGTAGGAGAATGAGATTTAGATATGTAAATTACTGTTCTTTTATATCATCTGCATTTAATTAGCACTATAAGGTAGCATGCAAAACATTTCTGAGCTTATGTTATACTTTTCTGTCCATGATTCTTCACGAGGGGGCCGGGGGAAGAGTCAGTGAATAACCATGTAAAGCCCCTTTTGAAACACTGAATTATCTTCCCCTTGGCGTGCGCTGCAATGGTGACACTGCCCAGCTAATCCAGAGCTTGGATAAAACATTTGCATATGTTTTTGAAAGCTGAGCCATCCCATCATAAATTTTAGGCCTTTATGAACAAATTTGGCCCCAAGAACAGGGGACTGAGAAGAAGAAACCGCAAGCAATGAGCTCTTCCTTGTGGGTTTCTCATTTCTTATCAACAAGACAAGCTACATTAAACTCTCAAGAGCCCATCACCATTTTCATTCATACAATTCATTGATGATGTTAATAGTTTTCCACAGCAGTTTTAAAATTAGCAACCAGAGAATTCACAAAGACTAAATAAGCGGAAAACATCCCATAACAAATGCATACTCCTCTATTACTAGAAAGCCTGTATCAAAATTTCACCGTAGACTGCTGCTCATCAATGACCAGGACCTCCTCAGCTTATTCAAAAGTTCCCCACAGCATGTCCTCACACAGCCTTTTCCCTCTTCTGGTGCGCTGAGGAGGTAAGTGCCTACAGAGATGCGCACACCAAGCACAACCCACCAGGGCAGGTGAGCAGGAGCTGCTGAGGAACAGTCCAAGTGGATCAGCGGTCACCTTGAGCTCTCAGTGTGTGGCAGCGGGTCTCACAGGGCTCACGCTCATGTGCGTATCTAGAGCGTATCTGCAGCCTGGGCACTGTCAGCGAGACAGACCATGGGGAACGAAGTAGCAGCTCTGCAGACATGGCTGGGACTTGCCCAGCAGAAATTAATTTTCCAAGGACCATAGTGACCTCCATGAAGGTTTGCAAAGATTTTTAGCACCTAGATTTTGAACGTGATTAGCAATTCTATGGTATTTAAGAGGCACCACAATCGCTTGGCAGATCCGCACCCGTATTTGCGCAGTGCCATGCACAGCAGGGCCTGCTGCATGCATGTATTTAGCTACAGTAGCACCTTCCTCAAGACCACATCCAGGATCTGAGTATACCATAAGCCTAACAAGACAGCAGAAATGTTGTTCTGAGAAAGCAGCGCACATTTGCAAGCTGCCATCCATCCTGCTCCGGTACCTGCAGCAGCATGCAGACTCCCACGCATCTTCAGGGCTTTTGAACACAGCTGCCCTGGTTTCGGCTGGGACAGAGTTAATTTTCTTTCTAGTAGCTGGTACAGTGCTATGTTTTTGAGTTAGGTGTGAGAATAACGTTGGTGACACACTGATGTTTTCAGTTGTTGCTAAGTAGTGTTTATACTAAGTGAAGGATTTTTCAGCTTCTCATACCCAGCCAACAAGAAGGCTGGAGGGGCACAAGAAGTTGGGAGGGGACACAGCCAGGGCAGCTGACCCAAACTGGCCAAAGGGGCATTCCATACCATATGATGTCATACCCAGTATTTAAACTGGGGGGAGGGCTGGCTGGGGGCCACTGCTCAGAGACGGACTGGGCATCGGTCGTCAAGTGGTGAGCAATTGCACTGTGCATCACTTGTTTTGTACGTTTTAATTCCTTTATTATTATTACCATATTGTTGTTGTTATCATTATTATTATTTTCTTCCTTTTCTGTCCTATTAAACTGTCATTATCTCAACCCATGAGTTTTACTTTTTTTTTTGATTCTCTCCCCCATCCCACTGGGTGGGGGGAATAAGCAAGCAGCTGTATGGTGCTTAGTTGCTGGCTGGGCTTAAAGCATGACAACAGCATTATGTTTGCCTCTGCTGGAGGAGTGTGGTGGGTTGACCCTGGTTGGGTGCCAGGTGCCCACCAAAGCCACTTTATCACTCCCCTCCTCAGCTGGACAGGGGAGAGAAAATATAACGAGACATTCATGGGTCAGGATAAGGACAGGCAGAGATCACTCAGTAAGTACCATCACAGGCAAAACAGACTCGACTTGGGGAAATTTGTTTAATTTATTACCAATCAAATCAGAGTAGGGTAATGAGAAATAAAACCAAATTTTAAAACACCTTACCCCCACCCTCCCTTCTTCCCAGGCTCAAATTCACTCTTGATCGCTCTACCTCCTCCCTCCTCCCTCCCAGCAGCACAGGGGGACGGGGAATGGGGGTTGGGGTCAGTTCATCACACGTTGTCTCTGTTCTGCCAGCAAACCTGCTCCAGTGTGGGCTCCTCTCTCCACGGGGCCACAGGTCCTGCCAGGAGCCTGCTCCAGCACGGGCTTCCCACGGGGTCACAGCCTCCTTCGGGCACCCACCTGCTCCGGCGTGGGGTCCTCCACGGGCTGCAGGTGGATATCTGCTCCCCCGTGGACCTCCCTGGGCTGCAGGGGGACAGCCTGCCTCACCATGGTCTTCACCACGGGCTGCAGGGGAATCTCTGCTCCGGTGCCTGGAGCATCTCCTCCCCCTCCTTCTTCACTGACCTGGGGGTCTGCAGGGCTGGTGCTCTCACATCTTCACTCCTCTCTCCAGCTGCAGTTGCTGGTGTGCAGGGTTTTTCCCCCCTCTCTAAATCTGTTCTCCCAGAGGCACTACCACCGTCGCTGATGGGCTCAGCCTCAGCCAGCAGTGGGTCCATTTTGGAGCCGGCTGGCATTGGCTCTGTGTGATGGGTTAACCCTGGCTGGATGCCAGGTGCCCACCAGAGCTGTTCTATCACTCCCCCTCCTTCTCAACTGGACAGGGGAGAGAAAATATAACAAAGAGCTTGTGGGTCGAGATAAGGATAGGAGAGATCACTCACCAATTACCGTCACGGGCAAAACAGACTCAGTTTGGGGAAAAATTAACTTGATTTATTACAAATCAACCGGAGTAGGGTAATGAGAAATAAAACCAAATCTCAGAACACCTTCCCTCCACCCCTCCCTTCTTCCCGGGCACAACTTCACTCCCGGATTCTCTACCACCCCCCCAGCGGCACAGGGGGACGGGGATGGGGTTTACGGTCAGTTCATCACACGTTATTTTCTGCCGCTTCATCCTCCTCAGGGGGAGGACTCATCACACTCTTCCCCTGCTCCAGCGTGGGGTCCCACCCATGGGAGACAGTCCTCCATGAACTTCTCCAACGTGGGTCCTTCCCACGGGCTGCAGTTCTTCATGAACTGCTCCAGCATGGGTCCTTTCCACGGTGTGCAGTCCTTCAGGCACAGACTGCTCCAGCGTGAGCCCCCCACGGGGTCACAAGTCCTGCCAGAAAACCTGCTCCGTGGGCTCCTCTCTCCACAGATCCGCAGGTCCTGCCAGGAGCCTGCTCCAGCGCGGGGTTCCCACGGGGTCACAGCCTCCTTCGGGAACCCACCTGCTCCGGCGTGGGGTCCTCCACGGGCTGCAGGTGGATATCTGCTCCACCGTGGACCTCCATGGACTGCAGGGGGACAGCCTGCCTCACCATGGTCTTCACCACGGGCTGCAGGGGAATCTCTGCTCCGGCGCCTGGAGCATCTCCTCCCCCTCCTTCTTCACTGACCTTGGTGTCCGCAGGGTTGTTTCTCTTACATGTTCTCACTCCTCTCTCCGGCTGCCGAATACCGCCGTCCCAACTTTTTTTCCTTCTTAAAAATGTTATCACAGAGGCGTTACCACTATCGCTGATTGGCTCGGCCTTGGCCGGCGGCGGGTCTGTCTTAGAGCCGGCTGGTATGGGCTCTGTCGAACACAGGGGAAGCTTCCAGCAGCTTCTTACAGAAGCCACCCCTGTAACCCCACCCGCTACCAAAACCTTGCCACACAAAACCAATACACTCTGTCAGACATAGGGGAAGGTTCTAGCAGCTTCTCACAGAAGCCACCCCTGTAACCCCCCCCACTACCAAAACCTTGCCATGCAAACCCAATACAAGAAGAAAGAAGCACCAACTCAGCTTCGGTAGGGAAAGGGTAATCACAAAGCCCATGAGACAAGCTGATTACTGCAACTGGCCCTGATACAGATTTTACTACGGCTTTGATAAGCCAGCCTCACCGAATTACCGCAGAGCATGCTGACAGTGACACCGTCCCCCTTCCACATGCACGGTTCTAGCCTGTTGCGCCTGCGCCGTCCATCAGCAGCTGTGCTGGGTACAGGCACCCTGAAGCAAGCCCTGTGGAGCAGGACCAGACTCCTCAGCACCACTGATTCCAATTTAAGTGACTGTTGCCCCCAGCAGTGAAGCTGTAACGTGGCTAACCCCGCACTTTTAGATGACTCCTAGATGCTTACAAACACCTACATGTCACATTCAGACACACAGCCATGCACTTCATGCTTTAGAAGAATGCCAGCAAACGTTTGCTCACTACTATTCGTGTCTTGGTGGTGTCTGTCCCAGCTGAAGGGTGTTTGCCAGGAAGATTCACTTGGGGAGAAATTCCAGTTAATCATCACTGGCATGTTTCTCAGAGACTTCAGTAAGATTTTTCACTCAAATGACACAAGCCCATCTTGCTCCCTTTCCTGGCTCCCTTTCAGTTGCTTATATACTATAAGGAATCACAGGAGGCCAAGGAAATTCTCACCCTGTTGGCATTCAGTTCCCCTTCTCCCAGGTATTTCCCAAAACAGGAAAACCCACAAAGGCCCAGTCTGCACCTGCTGATGAAACGCAGACATGCTGTCACAACCACATCCAGCAGCAGGGCTGAGAAGTACTGAAGACTTTTTTTCTCTTGTACACAGGGCTTCATAACACAGGTGTGCTCATTGAGCAGGCAAGAAGAGTCCTCAGCCTCCTCCCTGAATTACACAGGGAATGACTTTCAGCAAAGGATGAGGTTGCATGGAGGAGCAGGCTGAGCTTGCAGTGGGACCTCCTGTAAGACTGTTTAGCTCACTGACCATAGAAAGTTAACCCAGCCAAAACCAACAGCAGCAGCAGCAATTGGACTATTTTCTTCCAAATCAGGGACTTGAATCAGCCCAGGGAAAGGCCTGTCAGGCGGCTGAGTCTGCTGCCAGGGCCAGAGGAGAGGTGTGGAGGAGGACAGCCCTCTGCCTTTGGTGGCATGGGCTCAGCTCCTCACGAGCCGGTCCCTGCCTGCCAGGCCAGGAGACATGCTCAGTCCCTACTGATCTGGCCACAAGATGACACCATTCATCAGCCAGTGGATTCCTTCCACTGGATTCTCAGACCATCGTAACTCATCAAAGAGAGGCAAATCCATGGCAAAATCACAGATGTCTTTTCCTTGCCACGTGTCCTTTCTTTTGACTGGCTCCTTGCCCTGGGAAGAGACATTGCCTATGTCCCTGGTAGATGTGTCATTCCTAACATGCAATTCAGCATCCTGCAGACATGACCAGCACATGGCCCTTCTCTCACCCCACAAATGCATCATCTTCTGGTATGGCCAGAGGAAGTGGTAGCTTCGTTACGTGGAAATATTGTAGCAACGGCTCTGCAGCGTTCTGCTCCCCTTCATTCTCTTCAGTTGAGTAGTTGTGGAGTATGATAAGGTCTAATAAGCAAATTAGCTTATAGAGTCCTGGTTTTAAGGAGGTGGTTTGTTACTTCTGGTTCTTTCAGTTGACCTAATAAGTCATGCTACACTGCTCTACAAACCCTGCCTGTCTTATATACAGTATTTTAATGCAATCCTTTTCAATCTGAAATCACTCTATGAGTTTATACCTTGGTTGCAGCCACACTTCTTCCTACTCTCTATGATTATTTAGGACACTGAGTAAACAAAAGTTAAAAACAACACCAAGAGAAAGAATTCCTATATGACATTCCTCCTGCTCAGTAAAATGTGTTTTGGGGTTTTTTTAACAAGGTAGACTGTGTAGCAAAAAGCACTGTATTTGTGGTGATAACACACATTTTGATGTGCAGTATAATCAACAGGGAAACAACACAAGCTTGCTGGTAGGCAGTGCCCTGTTGGCAGCCAGTTAGCCTTTCTTTGCTCAGATACCTCATAAAGTCATGCATAGTAATCAAGGAGAGCCTGGGAAATGATTCAAATACTTATCTATTCCCTTAATGCCTTTAAATACCCAATAGCTCTTCAGTGTAGCCATATTTTTGATACTTAACTTGGGCTTCTGCAAGAGCAAGGCTCGATGCTGAGAGTAAGGCACTTCAGAAAGGCTCCACAGTCCAACACAGCCCACATCAGGGCAGGCACAAGGCTGCCATCAGCCCTGCCTCTGGCTCTTGCTCTAGAAAGCACTTGTAATTAATATTAGCCATTGTCACACACAGCTGTTCGCATTGCAGTGGTGCCCACAGTGCTGCCATCCCAAGCTGCCATGTTGCGGTAGGCACGGTGCTAACAGAGAAGACGTGGTGTCTGCCAGTATGGCTTCACAGCGCAGTCGGGTTGTGCCAGAAGAGGAAGGCAGCGGTCGTCCGCGGTGCTTCCCGCTGGGTCTCCCTGGTGCCGAGGGGCTGCCTGCCCAGCACATGCTGGGAAGCCCCCCTAGCTTCCAGGCTGCAAGAGACACTTTCCATGTATGAAAGCTTAATTCAGCCTTGATTCAGGAAATCAACACCCATCCAAAGTCTATTTACTGCTGTGATTTCCATGCTTGACTGAACACTAATCACAGATTTAAAAAAAAACAACCAAAAACCAAACACAAAAAGCCAAAACCAAAACAGAAGAACACTGCCAAGTTGGTATTTGTCCCTCTCTCCTATTCCTTCCCTATCTGCTCTTGAAGATAAAATACTCTGCCCGTGTTCTTTTCTTTTTTCATATTCCTGCACCAAATGCTCAGTTTGGCTCCCGGATAACCAGCCGTTACCTCATTGCAAGGCCGAAGTCTAAGGTTCAGTCTGGAGCTGCCATGAAGCTTTATTAAACCCAAAATAAAGGGTGTTCAGTGTAAAACCAGATGGTCTGGAAAGCCCTTGAGAGAAGAGGCCTGAGGTTGGGTTAGGTGTCTTGCACATCAGTGAAACTGCTTTTACTTTTTTTCTTTTCTGCAGTTAATCATGAATTTGAGGGATGATAGAACAGTGAGTATAATAGAGAGAGGGAGAAATCAGTTGTACTCTGGACTCACACGTGAAGTTGTTAATACAGACAGTATGAAGATGAGACTGTAAAACTTACTTCTCAGTGGAAATATTTACCCTGCCTTTCTTGGGCAAAATCTTACTACAATCAGCAGGAGCTGTCACTGCTTTTCCCTTCTCCCTGTTCCTCATTCAGCACCTGGGGCTGAGGCGATGACAAAGCACATGAATGGGAAAGAGGGCACGTTGAGACACTGAGACCCTTTGGAGGAGCCTTGGACAAGAGGTTGGGCTGAGCATGGAAGAGCGGGTGAAAAGCCAGAGGGGCCAGCCCAAATGCTGCTGCCTGGGAGCTAGTGACAGGAATCAAACGATCACCAAGTCCTGCTCTAGGCGATGAGCATAACTGATAACAATAATTACATATTCACTTGGCCCATCACTTTTCAACACTTCTACTAAGATGCAGTTTTGCAGAGGCACTTGATGCGAGCAACATTGTAAATGCATGCAGTGTCTGAAGCAAAACAGAAGCCCTGTAAACAAATGCCCTCTTTAAACCACAGAAACAAACCCTGGGTTTCCTTAAAGGTCATCTTGGCTACAGCACATACCATTGAATTAAACGGCTGTTGATCAGTCACAGAAAGATGTCAAGAGATCTTTGGTCTCACTAATCCTTGGAGTCGATTGGGAACTGCTAGCTTTTTAATCCTGTCCCTCTGGAAACTATACTGTCGAACCACTGGTGCTGCAGATGCTTTGCCAAATTCCCCATCAAATACCACTAGGGATAAGCAAACAGAAAAAAATCTTTTTATTGAGAGGGAGCGGAGGATGAGGAAAGTGTGAAGGGGAAGGGAAAAGAACAGCTGAGATGGTATCTGACACATTGAGCAGGTAGACAGAGGACAAGTAACTTAGATTATAGCATTAAAAGTGAAAAAGCCCTCATTGACCAGCTTTTCCTTGTCATAAGCAATGTTTAATCAATACTCATTTCGTCTTCAGAGAGAGGAAAAACAGAAGGATCAGCTTGGAGAATTACAAGCAGGAAAAGACCAGAATACTGTAACACTGGAGAAATCTCAAAGCTCGGGCTCCTCTCTAGGATGTTCACTGCTGGATGGGAACTTAAACGGATCCCATGTGAAAGCTGTGGATTTGGCTGAGACGAGGAAGCAGTGCTGCTTTGCTCAAAAACTGCAGCCCAGCAAAGCTTTTCAGCTCATACTTTAGGGTCTCTGAAAAACGTCAGCCAAATTCATAGAATTTTTCAAATTAAACATGAGCTCAAGTATTTATAGACCAAGGTCTAGAGAGAAATTGTATAACCTTCAACTGAAGCATTTCTTCCTGAAACAGCAAACACATCGACATCAATTACCTCCATCACTGTCCACAGCAATATCTCACAGAACTGAAATCCTAATTCAGCAGGACTGATACAACCAGAAAGCAAACCCTGGATTCTTAAAAAACTTCATAAAAGTCACAGACTTTTATGGCACAGACTTCCACTTACAACACAGAAATGAACCCACGAATAAATTATTCCCTTTGCATCTCAGACACAGCACAGCAGCAGCTTCCACTTCAGACACTCACACAGTCACTAGCAAATTTGATGATATGAAAACTGGAAATGGAAAACAGGAGATTTTTCTTTTGAAGGAGATATTTGTATTTGCATGTTGAGAGAGGATGTAAGTGACCTGAAGCACAATCCAAGGCTGATAGGAGTGCTTCTGCTTTCTCTCTTGTATTAGGCAGCATCCATTAGCCACACAACTTCTGCACAGGATTTACATGTGACATGGTAGAGCACCCTTGTATCCTCTTACTGTAAAGGTAGCGTCTTCCGAAACTGCATCAGCAACAACTTATTTCTGTAAGTTCCTGCACGTCAGTGTCCTTGCCTCAGATCAAACTTGGGTGTTATTAAAAAGACACTCAGGTACCAGGCTGTCAAGGTGTTTATGGCTTTATAGGTATTTACTCCTTTGCCAAATTCACAACCCAGTGTCCTGAGAACCAGCGGTGAGAGTGCTCCTTCATTTCTCTTTCTTCTGCAGTGAGGTGCTCTGTTTTGTGACCTACTCTTCAGTGAAAGCCATTACGCATTCGACTTAGGTGCCACATACAGAAAAGATGCTGTACAGAATACCTTTAGAGAAGACCCACTTTGCATCTGCATTCAGTGGTTGTACAAGGAGAACAGACGGACACAACAAGTCTCCATTTTAGACACCAAGACACCAAGAAGACTTTGTGGCTTGTTTCATCTTGCAAAAACTCCAGTTTGAATACTAAACTCTGTCCCAGGTTGCATGGCACGTCTGGTCTGGAGCTAACCCCTCCAGGGAACCCAGGAGGTTTCCACAAGTGCTGTTCAGGAATGACTTGAGAAGGTGCCCAGCATTAAAACCTGTCACATCCCAGTGTGTCTCGGTACCTAAAACCACCCACTGAGGAGCAGCATGAAAGCTGCAAAGGACCAGCCAGTTCCCAGTCAGAAACAGGTACTGCATACAAACATGGTTTTTATTTTTTAACAGTGCAGCAGGCTTTGGAAGATAGGGAATAGCATGCTACTGTGAAAATGTCTGGAGTCAGTTTTCCACTCCAGCTCTGAGACTAAAGCTTTGCAATATCTCTTTAATTTTTCTCTTTGGCGGTGATTTCAAAGGCGCTTTGTTTTTCTCTGAGACTATCTCTCTGTCCCCTCATCTATCTTTGAAGGAGTGAGGCTGACTTAGGCCCTGAGATAAAAATATCTACATGGGAAACAAGCAGGTTTGAGACTTCTTTGCTGCCAGGTAATGTCGCGCACACCCAGAGAGGCTCACAGATGTCCATACGGGATCCCATGTCTGCAAGCTGCAAAACAGTCTTCAGTGTTTCTGCATGTATGTGTGTGTGTGTGTTTATTTTCTTTTTTTTTTAATGTATGTATGTATGTCTGAGACTTCTTACGTGTGGGCAGCTCAGCTTCCAGGCTGTCACAACCAGGATAAGCTCATCCACTGCCACATGACTGCAGAGACCTTCATTTCTCCACAGCTCATTGAGGGAGAAGCAAGTTTTATTCCAGCCCTTGATACAAACCCTAAGTGAACTACTGATGCTTCATTCACCCCGCCATTCATCCATCCTGACAAAAATACTGCCAGGAAAGGGCAGCAAGGACCAGCTGACATTAGGCTATTAGGCTATGAAGAAATATAATAAAAGTACAGCATTAGGCTATTCCTCAGCAAAGAAGATACAGCTATTTTAAGTATCAACTAAAGCTGCTTATTCACAGGCTCCCTGTAAAATACGAGATGTCATAGATGAAATGCTTAAAATGGATGTTTAAGGAAGGCAGCAAACCAAACATTTACATAATCCTTAAATATTAATATTTGTAAATAATACCTGAACATCTGCTAGCTAGAACAAGGTCACTGACATGGAGATAACTCCTAAGGGTCATAACAAATGCAGTCTATTTTAGCTTATGGAGGCTACTTTGAGCATCAGCAAAGCAAAAATCTTTGTCATTACCACCATACCCAATAGCTTGTCTCTAATGGGCTGAGAGCAGGCAAGACAATCATGTTTATTGGGCTGTTAATAACAACTTACACAACACTTGCTTGCTCACTTGCTCTTTACAGAGATACTTTTTCTTGAAAAACCCTTCACCTTTCTCTAATGTTTTTCTTCCATTTCACCTTGCATAACCCCAGCCTGCTGTGTCCAGTGGTCACGGCTGTGTTGTGCTGACAGCTTGCTGACTGTCCTCTGCAGACCAACAAGAGTCACCATGGTCACCATAGAGCAGGTGCAGACCCCTTTTCAGCTTAAAGTTCAATGGTGAAGTTGTAGACTGGTCCACCAAAAATGTTGAAGGTTAACAGCTGCCCATTATTTCACCAAGCTTGGGAACCATCATATTTACAGTACTGGGCTTCTTTGTAGTCTAATGTCACTCACAATTTCCTTATGATATTATTTATGTTTTCCAGAGTCGAGTTGCCTTTCCCACCTGCACCATAACATCACAGGCCCAATGCAATGCCATGGGGCTAGCCTCTCCTTTAGACTGTGGTGCTTGAGCTGCTCCTAGACAGCAGAGAGGGTCTTAGGGCAGCGACCAGGTACAGTCACACACATCCCACAGGCTCCTCTACTCTGCTTCTGCAGTACAAAAGCCTTTTTATCCTACATAGGTCAGACCACATCAGTTTGATTGGCATTGCCACTGCAAAAAACTGGAAGGATTCACAGTCCATAGCAAATCACTGTGACTGCCTGACGAATAACATTACAGGAGAAAATAAAAGGATCGCCTCTTACCAGACTTTTGTTTTCTTTCCCTTACATTTTTTTTCCGTCAGGCTTATCATCTGTCACTAAAAATACACTGCATCACTCTGCAGCTGTGCAAGAACCTGTACCACCTGAGCTATCTCCATGTGTGAGAGTCATGCTTTCCAAGGCTGGAGCCTCAACAAAGCTCTTGCCATGTTCGTTCCTTGTTACATGCAACTTCAGCACAACTTTGCTAGTATCTCACCTTTGTCCCAGGTAGCTCTGCAAGATAAGGAGGTTTTGAGCAAAAATTAATGAAACAAAAATTAAAGAAACACCATGTTTTTCCTTTATAAATAAAGTCACCTTCTCACTGAAGGCTGTTAGGATATTTCTCAATTTTATAGATGTTACTCCAAGTTTTTAGGCTCTAGGAGTATCCTAATGCCATGATGGGATATAGCATGGGAAAAGAAGACAAGAGGGAGATTAAAATGCAGTTACATTAGCACTGGAAGAGTAATCATGTGACTATGTGTGTCTATTTGGTGTGAACTGTGCACGAAGTTGTTCCTCACAGGCTCTGTGAAACTGATAAAAACAGTAAAAATTTGGTCTGTTTACAGAAATACAGTGCAGTGGTGACACTGGACATCAAAACCTAAACCATCAGCACAACAGAACAAAACCCCTCAGGTTCACCAAAAAGCATAGGCATCATGCCCTGACATACATCCAGCTAGGAAAAAAAAAAAAAACAAAATCACAGTGGCTCCCCAGCTATCTCCAACCAAGTCAAGGGAAGGAGCCCAAATCTCCTCCCAGAGAAGCCCTGTCATTCCACCCCATCAGAGCCAGGAACCAGCAGGTCTTTTGGCAAGAGTGGTAACAGCTGCACCGAGGAGAGATCAGTGCTTCCAGTCTGTCCACATCAGGCATTCAGAAGTCATCAGCCAAGCTCCAAAAACTGAGGTTGGCTTAAAAGAAAAAAAAAAAAAAAAAAATCTGAAAACCTAACACAGCACCCTAAACTTTAACAGCTTGGGTTTCTAAGGTTTTGGGGGCATTTGCTTTGAGGCTTTTCTCTGCTGCCTAGAAGACTAGAAAATTCCCTCTCTGACACTGACACTAATTTTTGCCTGCCGAAGGGAAGATCCCTTCCTTTTGGGATGAGCAGAGTTTGTCACTGACTTCAATGGCTGGGAAAACCATTTACTGTTAAAACCAACTCTGTTCAACCTAGAGTCACCAAGACAAATAAGGATCCCATAGCTGCACTCTCTCTCTGAGCCGGCTATTTTTCTCTGCTTGCTCTATTCCCTCGCATTTTAACATGACAAAATACAGCTTGGATGGCCACCCTCAGTGAGACTAGTTTAGTAGCGACTGCTGTCTCATGAGCTGGCAAAAGGCAATCATTTGGGATTCTCATCCTTCCCACTGCCGTAATTTACAAGCTGTGCATGATCCTGTCCACTCAGTGCCTGCAGCTGCATACCACGCGTGCTGTACCTGTCCTAGGGCTGCCAGCCTGGGGTCCTGTGTGCCTTCAGATCTGAGCCTGCCTCTGCACTTTGCTTCTCCCCTCTCATTTGCTCCAGGAGAGCCGCTAGAATAAGCACGCTCACCTCCCAACGTGATCAGGGGCAAGCAGGGATGACCTTCAGCACCAGAAACACTATCTTCTCTTCTCTGAGTGAAAAGGAATAATTCCAGCTCAGCCACCAGCCTTGCAGTAAGGAGTGAAAATGGTCAGAGGAAAATGTATGTGCAGCCAGATTATTATATGGTAGTGGTTCCTACCTGAATGTGGGAGAAGAATAAAGCCAAGAAAAAGTTACCGCTTCAGAAACGGCCACAGGAGCTTTCCACAATGCTCTCTTTTAAGGCCTTGGGGAGGGAAGAGGAGAAGGAAAGGACAGAGGATCTACAGGATGGGAAGTAGGGGGGGACCCTCTGAGCTTATAGCAGGTGAGGGCATACCTGGTATTTAGGGGTGTTATGTACACTTTAGTGAACTCACTCAACAGAGCATGGTATCTACTTCTCAGCACCTAGTCTTCTGTTAGGAAAGGTGAAGTGTACCAGATCAGCAATCCACCTTCACGTGTGTGAAACCATGCAGCCTCCTATCCCCCTTCAGAAGACAACATACAATCTAGTGACACAAATCAATGAAGCGTTGGTCGAAATCAATGAAGTGTTGATCCCATCATTGGAAGTGTTCAAGGTCAGTTTGGATGAAGCTTTGAGCAATCTGTTCTAGTGAAAGATGTCCCTGCCCATGGCAGGGGGGTGGACTAGATGATCTTCAAAGGTCCCTTCCAACCCAAACCATTCTGTTAATCTTTGTTAAAGCACTGCTGTGCTGGGCAAGCCATGTGGGATCACCAATATCCATGACAGAGCAGCATGCCAACAAAACAAAGCCAGACTAAAGGCAGTGGACATCCAGCCAACACCTCACAGATCCAGGCTTTGCAGACAGAACAGAAGAATGGAAAAAAGAAGGCTAAAAAGTCAGGTAAAGAAAGCCAAGACCAATAAACAAACAAACAAACAAACAAACGGGAGACTGAGCCAACAAGGTGGCTGGCTGGACAATCCTGATAGTAACCATCTCCTCCTGGAGCCAAGAGGATTTAGGTCAGTCCCTGAAACCAATCTCACGGCTCCCTGGTCTTTTCATCTTTCAGAGGTCAGGTTCCCTCCCAAATCCACCCTGCTGAAAGGCTCACCTTCCTAAAGAAGCAACCCAGCAGGAGAGGAAATACCAGCAATAAGCCATAATCTCCCTTTCCCTAACCAGAGGGTGAAGCAGCACTATCACTGTCAAGGAAATACCCATCTGCAGCAGGTGAGAGGCCCAGGGGCAGCTCATTCAGCATCGCTTTTACAGACAATTCAAAAAGGAGCAGGCATGCCCAGTGCCTCCAGAGCCAGCTCCCAGACCTCAGCCCAGAGCCTCAGCTGCACGTCTGGGCTTGTCAGATGTGCTCACACCAGCCCCAGGGAGATTTGCCTATGTTCCACCCAAAGGACAATTTAAGGCAAACTCTTCAACCCTAGAAATAGCAGATCAAGTTTACCACTGACTATCAAAAGAGTTACCTCCAATGGGCAGGCTGGACTGCAACCTGTTAGTAAATTACAGTGGGTTTGGGGGCAAACCACTGGTGATGACACATTTGGGGCTCTGGAGATATATAAATTGCGAGCATGGGGACAGCACCGTGCTGTCAGATCAGCACGTCTGCACTGTGGGATGAGAAACATCTTTCCAGCCACACCAGGAACGGGCAGGTCAGAGAAGCTCCGTTCTATGGACTAGGTGCAAAATGCAAAATACCCGTGTGACCCTCTGGACAGGGAGATGTTGCACTTCATCCTAGAAGGCCGATTGACAAAGGATGCAATATTAGTCATTCAGCGAAAATTGCAGAAAACTCTGTCCTTCGGTCTGGGGACGCCTGGTTATTGATCTAATCAGAAGAGGGATTTCCCTGCTGGTATTCCAGCACATTTTTTATTCAGGTACTCTCTTACCTCTGCAGTAGTGCCTCTAGAAAGATCAGGTGAGCACATTCCTGTAACTGGGTACGACAGAAGACAGAAGTGAAGGTGATGGAGGCCTCCCCTCCTGCTCTTTTGGTTGCTTTAGAGAGTTTGAGACAAGATTTTACCTGGACAAAAATATTCCATTTTCTCCTAGCAAGGATGGGATGTGATCCACCTAACGAGTTCCTTACTTTGCAATTTGATCACATCAGCTGAAAAGCTCATTGCAACTTCACAACTACAAACGAACGTTAAAATCTGCAGCTCGTTCAACTTCTCAACAGAGTGAAACACTTACTGGGAGGGTCCATCGTGAGCTCTGGGGAACACTAGCCAAAAAAAAGGGCCAACTTCAGCAACAGCAAGGAGTATAGGAGCTGTACAGAGGACTATGAGGTGAGGATGAAGCCTCTCTGAATTGCCTCAAATATCTCCTAAGACCACCCAAGTCCTTTCCCTTCACACCGCTGCATCTGGCCAGAGGCTTTTTCCTTTTTTTTAATTAGAGGATTAATTAGATAATTAGATGAGCATGAAATCAAGAGAACCATTTTATTCTCACCTCCAAAAGCCGGCCGCATGGTGAAGTCATGGTCGTCCACTCTGAGAAGCTGCTCCGTCTTTCCTTTCCGGGTTTTGGTCACGTCATGATTCTTCTTATAGATATGACTGCAAAAGACAGCAATAGCATCAGTCTGACGGGGTCTCTGGGGCCCGAGCGGTGCTCTGCGGCCGACTGCTGCCCGCCCGGTTTCATTGCCGCAGGAGCAGCGGCTTTGCGGGCGCAGCCCAGGGAGGGGAGCGGGGTTGTTGCCAGCACCATGGCACGGGCCGGCGCGGCGGCCCCAGCGCTGCTTCTCCACAGCATTAACCCAGGCCAGCCCCCCCACCCCTCCCCTGCGGGCAGCCCTGCCGTCCCAGCCGGCTCCGAGCAGACCCGGTGGTCTGTCCGCCCTGGACACCACGGCTCCCGGGGGGGCACGAGGCCGAGAGCACAGCATCTCACCGAGGAGCCGGGATGCAGCGAACGTGACAGAGCAAGCAACAGTAGGAGCGGCTGACTCTGCCCCACACGTTACCCAGCCAGGACTTGGCTGGGTACCAAGGCGACATTATCATGAGAAAACTCTTTTCGATGGCGGTCACGCAATGTCATACGCTATTCTGAGACTATCTGCCCCACAAACATCGGTTGAGTACCAGCAGTTTGTGTGGACAGAGGGCTCGCTCTGCCTTTTGACTATTAACAATGACAAAATCACCCATTTCCCTCCACAGCAGCAGGAAAAGAGGGGTTTTATCTAAAGAAGTCGGCAAGATCTACAATCCTTCACTTTTCTGAATATTAAGCGGGGAAAAGTCCTAATTTTTTATCTGAGAGATCATATAACAGTAGAACAAGGATGACAACAACCCCCTGAGAAAAGTGTAAGAAAGTCACTAAAATGGCATAAGTGGGTAACTAAACAGCAGACAGAGAGATACTGTGTGGACTTGCGGAAGAAAATCCAGATCAGCATCCCTGGCGTTCCCCAGCAGTGCAGGAAGAGAGGACTTGGACCATTAAGATTCCTCAACCCCTTTGCTCTGGGCATAAGATCTGATAAAGTTGTAAATACTGCTGCAATTAGCTGTTTGTCAGCAACTTACTAAAAAGAATAATACTAAATAGAACGCTATACAAAAGGGTTCAGATTTGCCTGTGTGGGAGAAATATTACTCGCTGCTAAAGAACAAAAATCTTGGAGGAAAAATAAAGGGATTACTCTAATAGATAAAAAAAAATGAGGGTAAATTAGGCTTAAAATCTTGGTCAAAAATTCAGAGCTTAGAAAACCGTCACCACACGTGGAAGTGCGGCTGTGGAAGGGCCATGGATGTGCCTTAGGGTCATTAAAACACAAATCATTATGAGTATGAGCAAAGGGAGCATAAATCACAAACCAGAAGTTTCCCATCAGAGCATTCCATTCAGAAAAGAAATGATAAAACCTAAGGGGTGTTGATAGCTGCTGCTAACCTGTTTACTTTAGTAAGGAGGTGAAAAAGAAGCAACAGAATTAAAAAAAAAATGTGTTAAATGGATGTTTTGAAGGAATATAAGCCTTTGTGCTCCAGGGCACGTGCTACATAGGAAAATTTGGATCCCCCACACCTCACTTTGGGCTCCTGTTTAAATTGGGATGTTGGAGCATCTTTCTCCCTGCTAGCTGTAAAAGAAGAGCCAGCTGGAGCAAGTGCACTCCCAACACGGCTTGCATTAATGTTTTCTTAAAAGCAAAGGGATAAACCCAAGCACAGCCATTAATGGGAATGGTTGGAGGCAAAAGTTTAGCTTTTTATTGCTTGCTGCAGGGGAAGGTTGTGTTTCTTTGCAGAGGTTAGGGTTGCTGACAAAGTGCTCCATGTCACAAACCACAGTATTGCCTCTGTGCCTGAAAAGCTGGAAGCAGAGAAGAATGATCTTCCTGTGTCTGCTTGACTTTAACCATCAGGGCAAGGCCTAAGTATCAGTGAATGTTCAATCAAACCTCTCTACTCAAAGAATGGGGAAAAAAAAATCAAATTAAAAATCCAATAAAACTTTGGATTGCATGCTGTATGAGGAAATAGTATGGAAAACCCTGACTGTATTACAATGCCATCTTGTAAATCGATGGCACAGCCTCACTGAAACGCCAAGCTCGGGTCAATTCACTTAAAAGTCATCAAACAGCAAATAGCGTATGCGAGAGTTGCTAAGAATAAGCCTGTGGCTGCAGAGGCTTCAGAGGGCTCGCTGGGGCCACCGACACTGCCTTAGGAAGAAAACAGAGGTTTTCAGGAACTTCCTGAGCCAGGGTTTGCACTTAATAGCCAGAATTTAATCACCAGTTCATGCCCAATCCTTCAGGTACATGATGGACGACTCAGAATTGAGAGAGGTCTGTCATTTAATTTTTAATCAATTTAATCCATCTACAAAAAATTTTGTATAGAGCTATTTTTAATGACAGGCAGTCTATGCAGCCTTTGAAATGTCCAACAACTATTTTTGTCAATTTAATCCAAAGGCAAGACCAAGTTTGCCTGAAAAAAACCCCATTCTTTATAACACTAAGTGACAACAGCTATGCTGGTATCTCCTGATCCTCTCCAGCAGGTATCCCATGCCACTCCCACCACTGCTTGGCATAGGAAGTATCTCAATATTTGCAGCAAAGGTGAATACAGCCGCCAGTGCCTTGCAGAGCCAAAGGATGCACTGAACGCTCCTGCCCATCAGGTGCCTTTACTGACAATCTGATCACTGGTATCTCATAAATCCTCCCTGATGTACTTAGGGTCTTTAGCACTTCTGATTATAGATTTGTCAGGGTTTCTTTCAGCTTTATGCATTCTCTGCAATTCACCACTATTCATTTAAAGCGACCCATCTCCCTTTCTCTTTTTTGACATGTTTTTGATATGTAATTTTATTGCTATTTACACTTAGCTCATTTGGGATGAGTTTGATAAAACTGTCTTTTGTGAGGACTTGTTCCTGTTTACAGAGGAGAGAAGGGGACAGGTATCTCATTGAGCTCCTGTAAAGGCCTCTCCGTTATTGCCCTAAATTTTTTTAATATTTTCCTTTCCAGTCACTTTTATTCAGAATTGTTCTCAGTTGCATAAAATAGATCCTTTTTATATTGCCAAATAGATCAAAGAAAATTAAATTTGGATAGCATGAGAAACCAGATAACAGCTCAGCAGGACTCAAAAAAGCAGCAGGTATCTAAGCAGACATTCGGACCTTCCCGGAGCAAGATAAAGAACTTATAAAATTGGAAACAGTCCTCGTGCTGTAGGGCATAAGGCAATGGCTAAGTGGTGAGCCTGAAAGGAAATATGATCTCCGGCTGGAGCACGGTGCAGCTGCTGGCAACCAAGGTCCAGGAGGTTTCTGCATCTCCCTCAGGAGAATTCAGCATTGACTTCGGTCACAACAAGATGGTATCTCATGGTCATGGGACATTGGCTCCTATTATCCCATTTCCTATTGGGATTTGGAAAATATTTCTACAGTTTCAGTGAAAATCTTACCGCACTTCAGTATATTCTCTGGGAAAAAAAAAAAACCAAAACGCATTAGTTGAAGGTGTCATTTACTTTGCGTAGCAGCCACAGCAAGCTGGAGGAGATGCACACTGTGTAAACCTAGCACCAAGAAAGGTACAAAACCTACTGTTTTTCTAACCAGCAAAGCATACAACAGCTGCAAAAATCCCCTAGAAGATAAATATAAAAGAGAAGGTACAATAACAGTTTATGACTGCCATAACAATTAACTTGCTCCTAGATGAGCATTCCAAATTTATTATCTCCAATATGCTATGAATGTATCCCACATAGATGTGTACCTTTAATATTAATGTACATGGATCACATGGGATCAGATACGGTCGAGAACTTTCTGACAAGCTGGGAACCTCAGGGTCCTTGATTTTGGGGAGGTCTCCTTCCACCACCTGTCAGGGCCAGCAATTCAAGGGCTTGACAAGTCCCAGTTGCCCAAGAGGCCCCGGTAGCTCCACACCAAAGCGGGTCTATCCTGGTTTACATGGATGGCCACACCAGTCCCTCTTGTCTCCAGAGCCACAGGGGAGAGGGACTCTGTTGCCCTACCTCTGGATGTAACATGCTCCACACTGACACATCTGTGGTTTTATGCCTGGAGCAAGAAGGAAAGAAAAGTGACATTCCTTGCCAGATTTTTAGAAAAAAAGCTAAATCAGACTCTGGAAGATTATGGATGCAAACTCACACACAATCACTGTTATTGTACACATTAGGAATATCTCATGGTTACATGCGCAACACACCTTAACATCTACTGTTTGGGACCTTCCATTTTTGCTTGGTTTTATGAAGTACGGTTTTTAACCAGGAAAAAAAAAAAATCTGTTCTATGGTTGTTCACATTTTTAGCTTATTAAAGATGAATGCAGAATACATTTGTTCTTCACAGCAATAAATGGAGCCTTTTTTTACCAAGCGTATCCCAAACCCTGCACTCCTTGCCTCTTCCTATACCCATCCAGCCCAAAGCCAACAACAGTAACGTAAGCAGAGGGTAAAATTCACAAAAGATGTTTTATGCAGAGACACTGCCTTGCAAGGCTAAAAAGCTCAACCTTTTATTTTCACTATTTCAGGGCAGAATTATCCAACCTGCCTGGCTGTCCCCACACCCCCTGCCACTTAAGATGTCATCTTTGGTTTGTGAAAACAAAAAACAATTACAGGCAGTCCTCACTGTGAAATCAGTGCAAGTCACACCGGCGCCAGCAGAAGCAAAAGGAAACCAGCGTGTTTAATTGCAGAGGTACAGTACCGTGATAACGCTCAGCTTTCCAGCATAAACAGGCTGCTTGGGCAGTGAACGCTGCAAAGAGCCAAAAGCAAGAGACGTGGGGGATAACGGGTCTAGCCAAGGGAGCCAGCGGCCACTGTTCTGCTGAAGAGGCAGGAGGCACGACTGTTTAAGAGACAGCGCTGACTGCACACAGGCTGGTGAGGAAGCGGTGTTGAGGCTCTAAAGATCTCAGTCTACAGGGACAACTATACAGCTGCAGCCCGGTCAGAGGGGGCAACATTACCAACAGCTGAGAAGTCGTAACTGCAAACGTGAACCACCGCTGAAGCACGCTGCCAAGATAAGGCACGAGGTTTCCTTCTCAGATCTGCTGTTGCCATTCATGCGCATACATATCTCTCCCTGATTTTGTTTCACGTTGCTATTTGGTCCTGCTGCGAAGCTGTGGTGTTGGTGAATAAATCTCAGGAGGCATCAGATCTTGCTCGACTAGAGGCTGCGCAATGCCCTGCACTTGAACCCTAGGTGAGCAACACACCTGTAAAAAATGGTTATCAACATTTTAACCACTGAGCCACTTAAAAATATCACGCTTTCTGAGAAATCACTGGAGATCAGAGGGGATCAGTAAGGGCTTGAAGGTATCACAGGCCAGTGGACTTGCCTGCTGCACCTGGTCAAAAGTTGGGGGAAAAAAATGCAGCCCTGCAAGGCAACAGAGGGAGCACAGCTGCCAGCAGCAGCCATTTCAGCAGGGATCAGCGGACTGCTTGCCCCAGTGGATCGCTGTTTGGAAGAACAGTCTGTGTGCTGAGTTTCATGCTGCCATGCCCTGAGGGTCTACTTCTGCTTCTGGGTCGCAACCTAAGGCTGGCGTGTAGCACATCCTGAAAATTACATCTCTAAGAGATACTCCAAATCACTGACAACTTCTCGTGGTTTAACCCCAGTCAGCAACTAAGCACCACACAGCTGCTCACTCACTTCCCCCCCACCCAGTGGGATGGGGGAGGGAATTGGGAAAAAAAAAAAAAAGTAAAAGTTGGGGGTTAAGAACAATTTAATAGAACAGAAAAGAAGAAACTAATAATGGTAATAGTAACACTAATAAAATTACAATAGTAATAATAAAAGGATTGGAATAAACAAGTGATGCACAGTGCAATTGCTCACCACCCGCCAACCGATGCCCAGTTAGTCCCCGAGCGGTGATCCCCCTGCCTCCACTTCCCCCAGTTTATATACTGGGCATGACATCACATGGTATGGAATACCCCGTTGGCCACTTTGGGTCAGCTGCCCTGGCTGCGTCCTTTCCTAACTTCTTGTGCCCCTCCAGCCTTCTTGCTGGCTGGGCATGAGAAGCTGAAAAATCCTTGACTTCAGACTAAACATTACTTAGCAACAACTGAAAACATCAGTGTTATCAACATTCTTCTCATACCTAACTCAAAAACATAGCACTGTACCAGCTACTGGGAAGACAATTAACCCTATCCCATCTGAAACCAGGACACCACTTGAAAAGCCTCGGCAAGAAGTCTTTAGCTAACGGAAGCTCAAAGCAACTTCTATTTCAAAAATGCAGTGTTTCTGCTGGTTGAAGCATGAGGCTTTGCACAACTGTTAGGAGAGAGGAATCGGCAGACTCAGAGCCAGACTGTGTCTGTCTGTCTGTCCAGGGCAGAGGCCATTGGAAACACAGCATTCACAGGCACAGCTGAGATGGCAAATGTCTCCTGAGCCCTCTCATCTAGGACAATTTATGCAGAGCAATAAACATTACCAGAAGCATTATCAGCAATTTTTACAGAGCAATAAATATTAACAAAAGCACTATTTTTCAGAGTTTCTCTTTTTCTGTGTGGAAGTTCTGTCCAGATGGATAGTCTAGGACTACCAGCATTTGCAGTTCCTGAGATACAGCCACCACAGAGCTACTGAAGAGTACCCCGAGCTGTTGCCAATCCAGCGTTGGACATGCCAACAGCACTTCCTTGGCACTTACAGTAAGGCTGATGCTCCAAAGAAGCTACAAGCACACATACACGTGCACTGTACAGTCAGTACTACACATTGCAAGTCTGACATGGCCTGGCAGCAGTATGCAGCTCCCTGGAAAATCCGGGCTAGCAACATGGCAGCGCAGACCATGGCCCATCCAGCACATACGCCTGCACCTTTCCACACTTATACCATCTCCTTCAGCACCAAAGTCTTTACCTCCTCTCTGGAAATTTATTCCCTGGTGTGTAGGTAACGCTGGGGCCAACATCCCCTGCCCAGCAGTCACCCAGGTGACTCTGACAGATTTTACTCTGCAGTTCATTTATCACTTGATTTCTCTAAAACAGAAATAAATGCAAAGTTTTTTTACCAGCAAATCTCCTGTTAGTTATGAGCCCTTGGTTTTGTGCACCATTTGCCAGCTTGTACATCAGCAAAAAGGCTCTCAACTTCACACAAACGGGTGTCACTGAATCCCTTCACCCAGATTTTTAAGATAAGAGACAGGGACTGCATCCCTGGAAAATGTGAAAAACCTCCCATCGAAGTACAAAGCCGGGAGCTGCTACTCAATGAGCACACACCAATTTCCTGCGCAAAGCCCAGGCTCTCCAGAGCATAACATGAAGCTGCTCCAGGCAATGGTCACGGCAATGCTGCACAGAGGCAGTTGCTTCTTGGAGTCATACCTCTGTTTTGTCGAAGAGTTGCATTATCAGTGAGGTGGGGAGTGCAGGAATAAGAATATGAAACATGACACAGTTTTTAATTGAGCAAGTGTTATCCATTCAGCATGCTGAGGTACCATTTTCATAGAAAAAACAATGCATTACAGTTCAATATTAACGTAAAGCGAGGGGAGTAATGAAGGATGCACAGGCAACCCTTAACCTGGAATTTCTTAATTTGGCCACAGCCCTAACCTGGCTTTACCATTTTCCCTTCCCATGAAGGCACAGGCTCAACCTCTCCGTGTACACTTAGCAGACAGCTGTCTCGGCGCCTGCAGGACCGGTCACCCCAAGCCCGCAGAGCTCCGTGGGTAAGAACCTTTATACAACATGCAAGTAATGAACTACTACTTGAACTCTGTATAAAGATCTTCAGATCAGATGGATGTATCACCTCGAAGGACACGAAGTATCAGACTTAGCAAACGTAGATTCCCAAACATAGGAATAAATTTTCTTGGCTAATACGTTTACTGCAAAATTTACTGTATTTCTTATTGTAAGTTAGCAAGGGAAATACTAAGCAGAAAATGTGATGAAATTATTAAAAAGGACACTGTTTTCATTTCTCTTACATTATTAGAAAACCAGCAGAGGAACTGGCTTTAATTTCCTTTTACTAGGAGAGTCTACTATTCATTGCTGGTTTAGAAACAACTATATTTTTTCTGCATAACTGGAAATTTAAAATATCAATGTCACTGCTCATACACTCTTTTTTTTTTCAGTATTGTAGAATTCTCTGTATTTAAAATGCCATTCACATTTGATAGTCTCTAGAATTCCATTTTATATACTTTTAAATAAGTACCTTGCATAGGAAATGTATGCATGTGTGTGTGTGTATATATATATAAGGCATATAGTTCCTTAGGTTCTACCTGGCTGGAAAACTGTTCATGAAAATCATTATTCCACAAGAAACCAAACGGTATCAGTTATTCTTTACGGTAAATTCATTTATCTAAATAATTTTAGCAGTACTTTGACTTCCACTCTATCACAGCTTCACAAAAATAACAGCACTGGAGAAATTGTAAATTATTTCTGCAATGTTTAAATGAAGTACAAAATATTCAAACAACTTTTAACCCACAGAATGGCACTACTTTTGGGCAAAGTCATGTTTAAAAGAAGGATTTATACTATTTTGTTACTTCGGAGTCGATGATCTCTACTACATGTGAATGGTTTGCAAGAAAATGCTACTGTTGAATCCCCCACATTTCCCAGAACATAGACTTGGAAAAATTTTCAGAGTTAAATTAAATATCTCATTCAATAATGGAGATTCTGTGGAAATCAGTGGTAAAACTTCAGTTGGCTTTAGGATTTCAGGATCAGGCCCTAGCTGTTTCAGCTTTATAACATTTACGTCACTAAAAGCATATGCTACTGTATTTTTTCAATAAGTAGTATAAATCTGAGAGCATATTAGGTATTCTTTGCTTTCAATTATATCACAACACTTCTTTGTAAAACATTCAAGTAACAACACTCCCTATAAAAGCGTTGAGTGTTAAAACCAAAAAACCCAACAAAACAAATGAAAAGATGAAGGTTTACAGCCACAGTGAAGCCATTTAATAAGATGGATTAACCCAATTTTTTTTTTTGAGCCCTTCAAACAATGAACAGTCTTGTAAGATATAATTGCTACTGGATGACATAACTACAAAAAAGGATAACATACTTTGGACTGTCTGACAGGTTTGGAAGATTATCTTTTCTAATGTAAACCTCGAGTCAAATCTCAGCAACAGTAAATCTAATAAACTTTGCTAAGACCTTTAACTCTTTCTTGTGCCTTTGCTTGACTTTAAAATATATATACATTTAAAGTTTCCCTGTATTTCTTCAAAATGTATTTTTAATTTTACAATCCCTGGGTAACTTCCAGGGATTTATTTGTTATTAATTAGCATAACGCATGCTAACCAACATCCCCACGTCAAATTATTACAGCATAACATGCAATTTCAAGTCAACGTAAGTAGCACAGACATTCCAGCAAGCAGGGTAAATAACCTGCTCTTGAAACAGGCTGAAACAATACGTAGATTTTAACATCTCTATTAATTGCAACTGCTCTGAATTCTCTCAGTAACTCACATATAGGGCTAAGAGTATTTTTACCACAATCCATGCTGAAGCGGTCAACTTCTCTGCAAAACCTGCCTCATTAAGAGTTAATTAACATTAGCATCAAATGTGCCCATTTACAGTTAAAACCAATTATACTATCCGAGACTATTATAAAAACATCATCTATAAAGCTTTTTGCACATACAATATACACAAAGACAGTGGCAGGGCAGATTTTTATGTCTATGTAGTAATGGATTTGTAACACCCCAGGAAAAGAAACGTATGTGTTTTAATAACCCTTACCTTGCCCTCTGCACCTCCAGCTGGCTTGTCCACCTCCTCCTCCTGTGTTTTCTGCTTTCCACAAGAAGAACTAAGCAAAAGATTAATAAAAGGAGTTTTGCAAAATAAGGCATCTTGCTGGAAATAGGATTCGGGCACTCTGCACTCCAGTAACCTCCTGTAGTACAAGTCCCCCCGGGTTTAAGCATTGAATCAACTCTAATTCGCGTCTTCGTCGGCGATCGGTGGTAGAAACACTGCTTTCCCAACGTGATGTTTTCGACAGGCATTCAGGGGCTTCTCACTCAAAGCTTTTGCCTCATCACTGCTTAATGATTGGCCATTACTCATGAAGTTTGCCTCACCAAACATTTCCACTGGGTCCTAAAGGATATTTACTGAAGCCATTATATAAAACCCCACAATTCTGCATGCCGGCTTTTTGCTCAATCCCCTAATCTCAGGGCAGCGCTATCCTTCTGCCAGACTGTGTAAAACCGGGCTGTCCCTTTTCATTAGGCTTTCCAGATTTTCTGTTCCTTTGCGTGGCATCTTTTTCAACTGGAAAGAGCCTGTGCCATGTTTCAGACATGTATCATTGTAAATGTACATATCTTGATGGTTCTGTAGCAGTTAAGATTTTATTTTCCAGTTTAGTCTGGCTCTTTATGCTGTTGAAGATAAAAGATGAGCTATTTCCTCTGAAAATGATGATTTTATTTACTGTTAACTTTTAAAGGAAAACTAAAACACAGTAACCCCCAGAGTATCTATACATGCCATAGACTCTTACATAAATCAAGTCACCATTAATATTTATTTTTTCAAATAGGTATTTGCACAACAAGGCATTTTAACTTTTATTTTAAAAGTCTGAAATAAAAACGAAAAGCTACACAGCAGCTATTTCGTTAATCACAAGGAAGAGGCTGTTTTCAGAAACCACTCAAAGCTTATTTTCTCATAACCCATTCAAAGGGCAACATAGACTGCCTCTCTGCAGAAGACTTAGCTGCTTTACTAACAGCCAGTGTGTGGTACAGGTATGAGAGCAAAAGTTTGCCTGGCACAGCAGTGAGGCTCTGGGAAAAGAAAACCACATTCAGAGCAAACTTCGAGGACCAGGTGGGTCAAAACCCAGCAAAACTGTCTTTTGGGTCAGACCTCCTTCAGAACTCTCTTCTGTGAGCCCAAGTTTGCAATACTTGAATAGAACAGGTATTCAAAGCAACATACCAACTAGGAAACACAGGTACTTTTATTTTTTAGGCTACAGGATCTGGAGAGGTTTTTTGGGGTTTTGGTGTGGGGTTTTTTTGTTTTTAATTTCTGATGAAATAAATATACAAATTAGGTAAAAACACATCAATTAATATATTGACATCAAATTGTTCTGTAGCAGAATGTGTAAGTAACTGCTGAACTGGCTGAACAAACTATATATTTTTGTGTGAACTTCTTAAGAAAACTATTTTTTGATCTTTGTTCCATTGTACCTGCAAACAAGATTATCAACAATCCACAAGAAGTGCTAAAAAGGAACTCAGGTTTTGCTTTTTTTAATTTCCACATCCCCCTTAAACACACAATGGGCCTTCCTTATTTTAGAAGTTGTTACAGCTACTTTAATGTTTCACAACACTAATACATAATATATTTAACAAAATTTAGGAAAGCTGTAGGTAGCTTGATAAATACTTGCTGAGAAACAGGATGAGAATCTCACTTAAGTCAGTGCTATCGTGTTTGACAGCAACGAAATGAGTTAGCTAAATTTCATTGTCTTTGAAATAAACATGCTAGAATACATTTAAATGTGAACAATAATACAAGAGGAAAATTATCCCACTGATTGCTTTCTTCTACTTCACCGCAATACTTAAACATTGACAGACAAAACCTCTCAAAAACCTAACAACTGTAGGTCTATTGCTTGTATATGTGATTTCACAGCATTCATGAATATTACGAGTTATTTTTTTAATAAACTAATAATACAAAAAGCCTCTGGGTCCAATATTGATTTTATGTTAAAAAAAAAACCCACTGAAACAAAAAAAAACCCCAAAAACCCCACAAACCAAGAACAAAAGGCCATGTAATACTGGAAACATAACTGAAGACTGGCTTGAAACTGTTTATTACTGCTAGGGTTTTAATAAATATTTCTCTTAAGTATGTTCATATATATGAGAGTTTAAGTATAATAAGGTTTAAATTTTCTTTAGTAAATAAAACCACATATGAAACATTCAGTTCAACACATGTATATTTCTGGTATAATTAAAAGACAATAGCTCTGGGTAAATAATTATATTATATATTTATAACTATTGCAAGAATAGACATGGTTTATATAATCTTCAAATTTAAAAAACCAAGATATACAATTGCGAGTATTAGAAGAGGACATTCAAATCTTGCAAAAGATTATCCAATCTTTCTTCCAAAAAATAAAATCAAAATAATGCAAGTAGTTTTCTGGCCCCTGCTTTCCTCCCCTACTCCTTTCCCCCTTTCACACACACAAAGCAGCATCACAACCAATTCGTACATGTTCCCCTTCTAGAAATGCGTCATGGTAAATAAAAGTGGTTACAAAACCGTATCCCCTCTAAATTAAGAGTTCACTGGACACAAACACATAGTAGTGTTTCATTTTATAATTCCTTCTCCAATGTCAAATCTTGTACTAACTTAGATGGGGTGATTGAATGCATTTACACTCCATAAAAAAGTGAATCAACCACTTTAAAATTGTCTTTTTCTAGTTGATAAATTACTCAATTTGACTCCCCTCCTACATGCCTTAATGTTACTATTCCACTGCACTGTTTCTCCAAGTATCTAGTGGGCACTCAATTAACACTTGTTGGTAGTTAAACTTCCAACTTTGCTCTTCTTACAAGTAATGTATCTGTAGGTACATTAACATTCATAAGAATTTAAGCATAAATACAAAAAGTAATCTTTGTAAACAGTTCTTATGTCATACCCAATACAGAATGTTCAATGAAGCATTCAAGTCACTGCTGTTACGATAAACAACCCTATAATTCAAATATATACTCGTTAGCCAAGCATATTCTACGAAATATAAGAGCTGCCAATGCAAAAGTCAGAAGGACAATCAGAACGGTTGATCCAGTGTGGTTCATGTTGACTCTTTGTTGCTGTACCCGATTAAAGTCAGTCGAAGACGGAGCCCGTCTCTGACTCTGCTGCTGGGCACGGCGCTGCCGAGGACTCATAGACGTGTTAGTGGACACAGGCGGAGTGTGCTCTTGACTGGCCGCTGCGCTGCTGTTCTGAGTTTCAGACTGAAAAGGAAATACGGAGAGTTGTGAGGCAAGATGGTGCATAAGATTAGCAAGGAATAAAATCATTAGGACTAAAATGTGCTCTTCGGATAATTGTTGATACTTGAAAGCCTGTTAATACATGTCACTAGTAATTATGAGATTGTTATAGCCATCATTTTTGTCCATACACTACCTCAAGAAGAAGTCTATTTCAAGCTGCAAATTAGCAGTTCTAAGGACAAGAAAAGTCTGAAGAAAGTCTGTCAAACAGTATTTGAATTCTAGATTGGTTCCAAATCCAGAGATTTCGAATATCTTTGTCTAGGATTTGCGTAACTCTCTGCAGTTCAAGAAATCTTTAATAATCCTCCAGATAGTTAAGTCTCTGAGGATTTGTAATGTCACCTATACTGAAGGGGAAACAAGTTCGGGAGGGCAAGAAAGGAAGAAGTCCAGAGAACTACAATTAAGCAATGCTGCACTGCTTTCTGTGGATAGCTGGGTCCAAAAGTCTGTTCTCATCATCACCACCACCACCACCACTGCAAAAAACAAAACAAAAATCCTGGATACAGAACACCTAAGTGATTCCAGCACGAATTATTGAGCACTGTATTTATGCATGCACATACCTATTGCCCTCTACTGGTCAAACGTTGGTCTACCATTATATGTAGTAAAAAAAATAAACACTGGCAACTGATGTTCAGCTCAGGAGAGTATTATTCTAAAGAAAATAATTTTTCAGTCTGTAAGATTGAAACTATGAGTTCTGATATTCCACCGGCCTAACCCTGCTTGCAATACTAAAAGACTCAAACTTCCAACATTTTAATATTAAAAATAGTGACACAGCACAGTTGTTGGAAATTAAAATTGAACCTTGTCAAAATGTTTGTGTTTAAAAAAAAACAGTAGCTCTGACAAAAAGTTATTTTTTTGAAGTCTTCTCTTCACTTCTCAGAACAGTTTGCAGGTATCAGGTATCCCCACTTAAAGCAACCTGCAGCTATTTTCCAGAGTTACCTTTTTCCCTGCTCCCTTCTTCGAAAAGATTGGTTATCATTACAGCAGGTAAAACTAGAATTCTGGACATTTTATATTTGCTTCTAAGCAAAGGCCTTTTAATGGACACAATATCCATAACCCTAAGCACTGTTTCAGCCAGCTGCTACATCCACAAAAGATATCCTTTCCACATGGCCAGACAGAGAATGTCCTCAACTGTGTATCACGTTTGATGATCCACAAAGCAGTCAGTAGCCCTTGGTCCTCTGACTCTTTGGCCACATATTCTGCATGTGGGAAAACAACTCCAAATTTTCACCTAATCAGTGATTTGACTAGCCCGGGGAAGAGACCTTCCTTTCCTATCTCTTCATCATTAGTATTTCCTACTGTTTATTTTCAGCAAGGAAGACTGATGTAATTACTTGCCACATTTGACAACTTGCCTGTTTACACAGGTTTCTTGCCTAAGCAAGTAAGCGGCTTGGGTAGCTTCAAAGAAAAATGTTTTTAAAAGATTTATTTTATCAGCAGAGACAGCCAAGAACACCACGAGCAGCTTGCCGTGATTTCCACTACACTGCAGAAGAAACTCATTCTGCTCCATACTGAACCCATTTGAAAGCTCCTCATGCCAAGGAAAATAAAGACTTAGGGAAGCTGAGCTTTCAAAAAATGAAATTCCTAGATTGACCTACACTCCCATCTTTCAGAAAGGGAGAGGTAAAGAATTGAATTCAGGAAGCAAGAACTGCAAATTCAGCAGGCAAAGGGTTATTCTTCTTAAAGTAGCTTTTAAAAAAGGAACGAAAAAAAGAAGTCTAGAAATATTACTGATCCTTCATACTTACTAACAAAAGTAACTAGCACTTGCTGTCACACACCTGGGTTTCTTCCCAACACAGCAAATTTTTAATTTAAAAATAAAACAAAAAGGCCCTGTTCTGAATGAGACAAGGTGCCATACACTGACATGAATGGAGCTGTGATTTGAGAGAAACCTCACTGACAATTGCAAGGCTTTAAATTATTTTTTTGGAGGAAATTATATAGATGCATCAGGACAGCAGAAAACTGACTGCTTCACCCAAAGCCGAGCTAACACACTGCCTTGGGATTTCCAATGTAATCAACGACCAAGTATCCGCAGACATGCAGAAGCAAGTTAGATAAAAAAGGAGTGATCACTACCCAATATAAATTTGGCACCAGATGCTACTATATCTTAAATAATATATACATCTAGATAAAGATTTTTTTGTTTGAAGACTTAATTGTTAAGAATCCCACAAATGGCAGATGGGCTTTATTATAAATTTAAAAAATCATAATCATCTTGTCTTCACTTACGGCAAGTTTTTAAATTCTCCTTAAGCAAAAATGTCAAGATTTTTAGACTAACGCAACACCTCACAAGACACAGTGTCCATTCAATTTTAAGTCATTTTCTGCCAAACCATACTGGAAATGCTGGGGATGAGGGCTTAATAAACTAAAAATAAAAATGTTTAATAAGAGCTATGTTGTAGCCACCTTTAGCATTTGATCTTCACAGCCATTGAATATGCACTTTATGTGTCATATTAGTTCTGAAGCTTCTGAAATTGTTAGAACTAGTAGAAAACTTTGCTTCAAGGACATCTGAGTTCGATGAGTAAGGCTAGTTCACTAAAATGTACATATATTAGAATTAACAAAAAGTTCTATCATATAACAAAATGCAAGTAAGGAAATTTACACTATGTTCAGTCTACTGCAGAATGGTAGCATTCACTGCATCATTTATGTCTCCAGGCCATTATTTTAAAAATTTTTATCAGAATGCTGGAAGTATTAAATAATCTTAGAAGGGATGTTTTAAAAATATAGCAAACTCTAGGAACTCAGAACCATATAAATCCTCTGGGTTAAAGCCTCCTTCAGTTATACTCATGATGTCAGAGAGATACAGAAATACGAAGGTTTAAGTATAGGTGAAATACTTGGTTTGTGTATATAACTTCCAACTGAAGAACAGCTGAAGTTTGACACAGCATGGCTTAAAGGCTAATAAGAAAAATGTCTATTTTTTAATGAATCAAAGTTGGGCCAAGTACTCCTGATTGCCAAGACACTTAAAATTGTTGCTGCAGTATTACAAAACTTAAGACACCACTTAATAGTGATAAAAGGAAACACTTTTTAACAATGTATCATTCAGAACATATGATTAAAAATAACGGCTTCTATAAATCTCATGTATCAGAACATAGCATCATTTCCTCACAGAAACCCCCCTCATCAGTTCAAGATTAGTTGACTTCAGTTATACTGTTTATTTCATTACTCCTCATTATAACACTTCATTTGGCCAGTATATTAGTGCAGGACACTACTACAGTATATTGTTTAATAACAGGTGTACTGAGGTTAATGTATTCCCAGGTTATCAGAAAAAAGTCTAACCACAGTTTTTAGCTTGTCATGTTGATACTTAATAATAATCATAGTTTTATTCAACGACTATAAGCACCAAAGTGGGACATTATTCCACATCAATACACTAAAAGTAGGTTGCTACAGGTATGGTAGGAGTTCAGACTCCCATGACAGTCCATGTGGATTGAGTCAGTGTGATCAGGGGGACAGACAGAGCAATGCAGCTTACCAGCCTCTGCTTCTCAGTGAGCTCCAGTGCTCTCCAGCCTCCACTAACCAGTACCACGGACTGTGATCAGAATTTTGTACCAACATTTAGGTGACCACTGGCATAGCAGGTGACTTAATCTGGACCTGAGTCCAACCTGAGTGTCTACAACATATTCATTCTAAAACATTCTTCTGCTCAGATGTGGAAGAATCTCATTTTCTTAATGCTAAGGGCAATTACTTTTATCAAGCCAACTTTCAGCAGTACCTTGCTTGCAATATGAATACTCAAACAGGAGTAATGTACCACTACTTTGCCCTGAGTAGACATCAACAGCTACTACAAACTGAAAAAAAAAAGAAAAGAAAAAAAGAAAGAAAAAAGAAAGAGAGAGCGCGAGAAAGAGCGCGAGAAAGAGCGCGAGAAAGAGCGCGAGAAAGAGCGCGAGAAAGAGCGCGAGAAAGAGCGCGAGAAAGAGCGCGAGAAAGAAAGAACGGCAGCGAGCGCAAGAGCGAAAAAGAGCGAAAGGAGCAAAAAGGAGCAAAAAGGAGCAAAAAGGAGCAAAAAGGAGCAAAAAGGAGAAAAAAGGAGAAAAAAGGAGAAAAAAGGAGAAAAAAGGAGAAAAAAGGAGAAAAAAGGAGAAAAAAGGAGAAAAAAGGAGAAAAAAGGAGAAAAAAGGAGAAAAAAGGAGAAAAAAGGAGAAAAAAGGAGAAAAAAGGAGAAAAAAGAAAAAGATGTATATATATTGTCAGAAGTAGTCTAGTCATAGATGTTTTCTGCACTGGCTTCAGACTCCTCACAAGTACTATGCTGCATAATGCTTTAGGTAGCCTATTGTTTAGTCTTAATAATGCTTAAAGCCTATTCTTTGCAGCTCTGGATCCTTTTACCCAAGCTGCAGTGGCAGCATTTTCCAGACCCTCCATGGCAGCGTTGCTCTTTTCATGGTTCTCATGCTGTTGTACTCACTGCCTTGCACCTGCAAACCTCGATAATGTTGTTATGATAAGTTCTCCTGGGAAGCAACTATCACTGGCATGAGAATCATCACCCCCCCCCCTCCTTTTTCTTCATTCAAAGATAAGTTACTTAAATACTTGATAAATATTCTCTAGTAATATAGGTGCACAAAATTTTAACAGGCAATGTGCAACATTTGTACTAGTGGTGTACACTTCAGTAACTGCTAACAGGGCCATGAATGGGAACAATCAATGCACAGGTCTTGATGAAAAGTATGGCAAAAAGTCATCTTCATCATCACCACGTGCTATGCTGGAGAGACAACTTCTATCCCTCTGTCTGCTTTTGAAACAGCAGGAACTCAGGAAATATATATTCAACATTGCACTGGGAAGGTATTTAGTCCTCTGCTAGAGTGCAGACCAAAGTAGACACTGTAGTAATTAAGCGTGGCATTAAGATACTGGCTGCTGGTCTGGCAAAATGACAAGAGAAGGTGGGGAGGGAGGGAAGTGACCTAGAAGATGAGGTCAGGCAGGGAGAGCCCAAAAGTCAAGAACACATAGTGCACCTCTCCAACAGCATAGACAAACACATCCATGCAACAATTACACCACACAGCAAGTCTCTTCACAGGCAAAAATCGGGAAGACTAAAGTACTGAACAACACAGCAGTTCACGCTATGATAGCATTGCTGTTAATGTAACAACTGCCATTACTAAAACAGAAACCACTATTTCAAATTGAGTTTTGAAAGTAAAAAAAAATATGCTTTACTGAAATACTGTAAGTCGTGGGGTTTCTTTAGTCAGTGAGGCTATGTTCCTTTTCCTAAGTGAAAGCTGACAGAAGGGAAAGTTAATTCAAAATATCTTTTCTTCTGATGGAAAGAGAAATTCTCTCTTCGGGAATAAGGCCCCATATGGAACATGGGGAATGGACTCAAAGCAATGCCATGCCACAGATCCATTTCAGTGTGCTCTTCACACAAGAATTCAGTTAAACCTATCCCAGGAAGGGCATCACAATTGCCCTGCCATTAATTCATTGCAAAAATCTTTGTCCTTTCAAGGAGCTTAAAGGTAAAAATCATGGAATAGACAATTGTTGCTGGAAAGAACAAACTCGCCTGTGAAGCAGGCTGTAGATTGGTTTTCCCATAGTAAAACATAGCCTACAGATTCCCTCCTCTTCACCCACAGGTAGACCCTTTCCTTAGCATCTATTTGTCACCGTGTTTTTAATGAAGACTAGTTACAACTGTTCTAAGAGCAGAAGAAAGGTAACACTCTGTTCTTCCTGCACAATTACTGCTATTTTTTTTTCCTCTGTATTGTGTAGCAGGACATAAGGTCCCATGACTTCAGAGTTCGGCACATTAAATCTACTATACCAAAAGGAATCATGCAAGCTAATACAAGGATTCAGCATTGGGTCTACCTCTGCCCTTTTTATTCTCAAAGGGCATAAATCTCAAGTTCACAACAGGAAATTTTCTACAATAGCTTTTAATTAAACACACATTTGCAGTGTAAGTGGTAAACATTTTATCTAAGAAGAGAAAAAAAATAGTTTTGATGTTGCCCACATCTAACACTTACAACTTAGTAAGGTAGAATTAGGTCTTTACACAACAAGAACTAACCCAACAAACTGATTTTACACATGCAAGAAGCCCAGCTGAGTAGAAAGGGTCTGAGGTTTGCATGGATACTCTTTCATATTTATTAGCAGATCAAGGCCTCCGGCCCCCTACTTTGAGATTTCTATTAACTTTTGCATGAATAAGAACACAAAAATAGCAAGCTCAAATTCTTTAAAATAGTCTTTCCTGTTACGCATTTCTTTCTTCCACTGTGTGGCTCTAAGTTTTCACTCCCCAATGGCTCCAGAAGATTCCTAATGCTCAAAATGTGGCAGCTCAGACACACAGATATTGCTTCAAAGTCAAACTAACAATCCTGAGTGTGACAGTCTGATCCCTTAAAACACGAATCCACGTCTCTTCATTTACAGTTTATCACATCTATTTTTACACACATTTATATGTTTAAAGGTCTCATTTCACATGGGACTGTTCTGCTGAAAATTAAGTTAATCATTACTTATCAAATCAGCATAACTGATTAAAACAAATTTCTTGGAAATGGGATTAATCAAAAAAAAAATCAGTCTCTTTTTCCTCAAGAAAATCCTAGCAATGCCTTGGTATTTTGGCTAGTTCTACTATATTAGCCAGGATTTGTAATAAGAAGAATAAAATAAAATGGTTTATTAAATCCTGAACAATCTGGAAAAATCCTTATTGGGGGAAAAAAGTATGCTATTAGCATGTTTATATTTCTACATAGCTTGAAAATATGTTGCAAACACGCAACAGATGGTCTGATGTTATTTGACGTGTTTTAGTTTTTTTAAATGATCTGCAGCCCCATCCTCTCTAAAAAAGACAGCTTAGCTGGGATTTGCCTGCAATTTATCAGTGAATTTAGATTACATTTGCCACAGTCATAACAGCAGCTGCCTTGGCCCACCACCAGGCCTCAGTCACTTCTGAAACCATTATGTAAGCCCTACACCTAGCAGCATTAAAACGTAAGTGTCATACTTCAAATGGGAAGAATATTTTAGTCAGATTTACTTAATAGGTTATAAAAACCAGGAAGATATCCTTAATTAATATTTAAAAGCTACAAATTATCACTGAAACTTTTTTTGCCTCTGGCTAAGAATTCTATTGCAAAAACCCGTGATATATTATGCAGATGGTAAATTGTAATACTTCAGACACCATAATATTTTAATGAACTGTTAACCCATACATTAAAGGAACTAGTGGGAACAAGAATTGCTAAAAGAACATTATTTATTGTTTTTAAGAGAAGGAAGTGAAAGCAGAGAGACTGCTATTTCTAAAAGTGATCAGCATACTATTTGGTAAAGTTTACATGTAGTTTTTATATAAAAGTATGCAGAAGTTCTAGAAGAAATGTATGAACTACATACTCTTAATGAAGCCTCCAATCAGCTTAACAGTACTGATTTCATGTTCAGACTATGCCTGTACTTGCACTGATAGAGTTCGAAGGCAGACCATACCGTTGCACTTGTTGGATCCTGGAATGCTCTAGCTGCACCATCCTGCTGGGGCTCACGTGAAGCGGCAGAGTGGTTCAATCCTGAAATGTTTGAGGGTCCAGCATCAGGCTTCCTGGATGCACTGACTTCTGCCTACAAGGAGTACATATGTATGCTTCAGAGACAAGATCAAAGTTCCTCCAAAAAGACTTGGCTTATTTTGGAATGTGTGTTTTAACGCATGGAGAATATGAGACTTACTGAAATGTAATAATCAAGTACGCCAACTGCAATTTAATTACATACCAACAATTAAGAAATTCTCATTCTTTAGAAATAAGACTATAGATGTGCAAACATCAGTTTAAAAAATAATTTTGTTTGCGTATAACAACAGGTATAACATTCAAAAAACACACAGATGTATAGAGCAAAAAAGAAAATTCTTTAGAAAATCCAGGACAACATTATGCCAGAAATAAAACCATTTTTTAAAACTTTTGTTTCTCATGTCCTTAAGTGAATGCTGACTACTGTTGTTACGAGTGAACTAATATAGCCTGTTTCTCTGCAGGGCTAACTAGCCTCCAGTAAGTGCTAATTTAATGTGGCTATACTGGTTCTAGTACTGAAGTTGCCTCACAGCCAGAGTGGACATATATGCATGGCACTACACTCTGTCAGGCACGCATACCTCAGTTTCCACTATTTAAATTTCAGCACAAGCAGAGCAAAAGAAAAAATACAAGTCTTATAATAGTGCTTTTGTACACATTTATAAAATGTCTAATAAGCATTCAATTCCCAGAATTTAGGTTTCACACTTTTGGAAATTTGAGACAAGAGATCAGTAGTAACATGTAGACGACCATGAACAAACCTCTTGTTAAAACAGTATATATGCCTGCAATAATCCTTTGGGAACAGAAAAGGACATAGCATCATAGTCCTGGACTGAAACACTTAAAAATTTATACACATTTAAAAAAAAAAAAAAAAAAAAAGTCATGACCAGATCAATTTTTATCAGCAAGCAAGTCATCTCCCAAGTCATATATCTAGATCTCAATTTATTGTAAAGATGACACTTCCAAATCTAATACCTGTCTTCAAATGCAGATATAAGTAGTGGTAGTAGTAGTAAGAAATACAGTGTATTAGAAAACAACCAGCTATGCTGATAACAAGCTAATAAGATCACAAGATAATAATATTCTTTCATGATAGTATTTTGTGTGAGGAAATTAAATTCCCTGTTTCTTCATGTATATTACCTCAGGAGAATCTGAAAAATATGTCAATGAAACAACCTGAACATTAATTTAACATTTAAAAACACTTACAAACTGACAAAACTGCTTTCCTTTTGCACTTGACTATTATGAACTTTAATATTAGACAGGACAAGTTATGACTCAAATACGGACTAGCAACAAAGCAACACAGGAATATGAATAATTTAGGCTGCAATGAACCTCTAGATGTCACCTGGTCCAACTCCCTCCTCAAAGCAGAGTCATGTTCAGTCAACTTTTGAGCATCTCCAACCCGCAGGGTGAATTTCCCTTTCCCATACCCAGTTGTAAGTTGCTTCCCTGGAACCTGTGATCACTGCTTTACATACTTCTGCTTTTTCCAAGAAAAGCTCATTTCATCTTTACTGTTAATCTCTATAAAGCACATACACTACAAAATGTGAATGTGATTTATTTTTGTTTATGAAAGTACTAAGTCTAGTATGCTAGATTGAAGTCAGACTAGCATTCAAAACAATAAAGCACTTGAAAGTTCCCAAAACTGAACTATCTTTTTTGTCACCTAGTCTCTCTATTCTCAGCCCTTACCTTCAAGGAAAGAAGATGAACATACGTATTGGGTTTGCGAAGCAAGGTTTTGGTAGCAGAGGGGGTTACAGGGGTGCCTTCTGTGAGAAGCTGCTAGAAGCTTCCCCCATGTCCAACGGAGCCAATGCCAGCCGGCTCCAAAATGGACCCACTGCTGGCCAAGGCCGAGCCCATCAGTGATGGTGGTAGTGCCTCTGGGAGAACAGATTTAAGAAGTGGCGGGAAAAACCTGCACAATGGCAACCGCAGCTGGAGAGAGGAGTGAGAAGATGTGAGAGCACCAGCCCTGCAGACCCCCAGGTCAGTGAAGAAGGAGGGGGAGGAGGTGCTCCAGGCGCCGGAGCAGAGATTCCCCTGCAGCCCGTGGGGAAGACCATGGTGAGGCAGGCTGTCCCCCTGCAGCCCAGGGAGGTCCACAGGGGAGCAGATATCCACCTGCAGCCCGGGGATGCCTGAAGGAGGCTGTGACCCTGTGGGAAGCCTGTGCTGAAGCAGGCTCCTGGCAGGACCCGTGGCCCCGTGGAGAGAGGAGCCCATGCTGGAGCAGGTTTGCTGGCAGAACTTGTGACCCTGCCAGGGGACCCATGCTGGAGCAGTCTGTGCCTGAAGGACTGCAGCCCATGGAAGGGACCCACGCTGGAGCAGTTTGTGAAGGACTTCAGCCTGAGGGAAGAACCCATGTTGGAGAAGTTCATGGAGAACTGTCTCCTGTGGGAGGGACCCCATGCTGGAGCAGGGGAAGAGTGTGAGGAGTCCTGCCCCTGAGGAGGAAGGAGCGGCAGAGACAAGGTGTGATGAACTGACCACAACCCCCATTCCCTGTCCCCCTGTGCCACTGCGGGGGAGGAGGCAGAGTAAATCGGGAGTGGAGTTGAGCCTGGGGAGGAGGGAGGGGTGGGGGACAGTGGTTTTTTTAAGATTTGGTTTTATTTCTCATTACCCTACTCTGATTTGATTGGTAATAAATTAAACAAATTTCCCCAAGTCGAGTCTGTTTTGCCCATGACAGTAATTGGCAAATGATCTCTGCCTGTCCTTATCTTGACCCATGAGCCTTTCGTTATATTTTCTCTCCCCTGTCCAGCTGAGGAGGGGAGTGATAGAGCAGCTTTGGTGGGCACCTGATGTCCAGTCAGGGTCAATCCACCACAACAAATTTAAAAATAATACTGAGGGTGAGTGGAGAACTGATTTTACTGCAAAATATGCCTTGTGATGGCAACATGTAGATAAACCATATTGCTTTATAGTAATGCGTATGCTATTAGTCGTCCATCTTTTGGTTTGTTTTCTTTTAAAGCCGAATGGAATTTATGGTATATAGCATGTAAAATGCACAAAACAATTTGCAAGTCAATGTAAAGCTGATAAAAAAAAAAAGTAATGTTGTATTAAACCAGACAGGAATAAAGGTGGAGACTCATAGAAGCAGGAAAACTGTAATGCGGAAATGTGGTTTGTTATTTTTTCTCCTGAATTTCATATTCCTTTCTCAATACCACACATGGGGTTTTTTTATAAGTTACCATTTTGCTTAAGGCTGGTATGAAATAATTTCTCGTAATCCTAGGATCATCTAGAAAAAGTTAGGATATCTCTTCTTTAAGGATCAAGATAATGCAGAGACTGCTAGTATGTTTCCTAGTAGAGAAGCGCTCTCAAATTACACACTCAATCAGCAGTCTGATGTTAAATCTTACCCTATAAATTGACATGGAATATATCCAAATGATTAAAAACTTTTGTATTCCCTGCTAGTAATTCATACTATTAGTTTACTACAAAAACATCAATTGAATGCCTCAGCCCAACATCAAACAATAACGAAGTCAAGCTAAGCAGAGAAGCAGGAAGCTTAAAAAAAACCCAACCCCTAAAATTTTATTTGAGAAAGGGAGGGAAGGTGCAACCAGAGGACAGACTTGATTTACCTTGTCAAAAACCCACAATGGATTGGAAAAGGCTGTAGAAACCTGAGGCTTTTGTTCATTTTTCCTTTGCTGAGTGCTTGTTCTTAGGAGGTGGAGTTAAGTATGTGGATACATGGGACGCACCAATATTCTTTAGATTGATGTCCCTAAGTCTTTCATTTTAAAACTGAAAAAGGTATGAAATGTAAGTTAAGAGTTCTTTCTAAAAAAAATTATACTCTGATATTTCTAGAAGTTCTGTGAAAATTAGCAGTTCTTAAGTAAAAATTAATCCTACACTTCTTAACCCATATATATTGTAAAAAAGGCAGGAGCAGGCAGTCCATTGCTTCTCTGAGTAGTTCAACTTTAAAACTCTGTCCCTGTATCTCTTCATCTTTGTAAAATATTTTGAGATGTTTTTATCATAAGCATTATTACACACAGATCCAACCATGTCAACATGTCTAGATGTGAGATCGCACAGGAATATGCAGGTCCTGAAAAACTGGCAGTAATGCTCAGGCAATCTTTACTCTCATGGCACACACACAAAAAAAAGTAGTCTTTAGGACAGTGTTAGGAGAACATTGGTGGTAAAAGGGGACATATTAGCATCCTGACCTTAGTGAGGATATATTCTGCACCAATGCCACATTGTCATAATGTATTTCACTGTAGTTCCCTGCCCTCATGCACAGCAGTCTTCCTTAGTGGCTGATTTAAGAGTTTAGAGGAAAACCCAGTGAAAAACAACACTGTGCATGCAAGACATGCAATTTTCTAAGGCACATATTTGGCTAAACAAACCTTACTTTCACTGAAACACAAGCTAGAGAACACATTTCTGGGTAACGGCAACTTCCATTCCAGAGTTCAACTTTCAGTATCTTCAGCTGCAGAGTAGTTCAAAAGAATTTGCAACCATTTTTCAGTAGGAATATGTTTTATTCCTTCCATAAGCCAGAAGGGGGGGGGGGAAATCACAAAGGAAAAAAAATTTAGGTTAGCTTTGCCCAAACTTTCCTAACACTTTTATGATAAGACTAATTCTGGAGAATTTAATCAAGTTATTAGTGACTGAAAAAATAGAAATAAAAGCAACATAGTTATGCAGTTCTTACCACAATGCTCACCACTGAAATTAAAACTAATCAATCAGTGCTTGAGATGCACAATTTATTAATTAGCTCATTGCAAGAGATCCACTCCTATTTTCCTCTTTCAGACTATCCTAAAAAATCAGGTTTCCATGTAGTGATTGATGAAGGCTTATGAAATTATGAATGTTTCTAAAATTTACAAGTTTTTCCTCCTTTTTTTTTTTTTTTTTAATTCTATACAACAGAGATAAAAGTTTAAACAGTGACTTCACCTTGAAGCTAATTTGTCTGGCAAGTTCTTTAGCCTCCTTGTCCGCCTGGCTTGACACACTTCCGGATGTTAGTGGTAAGAGGGCTGTCTTCATAGATGTGCCACACATTTCACAACAGAAGTCTTGTGACCTGGCCACAAATGACATAGCTCAGAATAGCATGTTCTCATAATGTTCTTGTGTGCTTGTTTAAACAAACTATTTGCAAAACAATCCACAGAAAGACAAGTGGTGTCAAGACCAGTAGCTTAAAAGTACTTCCCCCTGCCCCAAATCACACTGTCTTGAAAAAATATGTTGAGAATTATCTATACTACAAATACACATTCTCTCATGTCGTTTAGGAAAGTATTAACAACTGACTTGCATATTGCTATTACCTATATTTTATTAATAATTTGTTAAATTTTAAAACTTTATACCTGCAGCAAATTAAAATTGTAAATTATAAAGACCTAACTATTATTACAAATATTAAATTGGACCCAGGAGCTTGAACCTTAAATCTAGGAATTTCAGCTTCTGCAAGAGCGCTGCCTTTCCTCCCCAGCACACATAATTTGTCTATAGGGCATACTGCAGGCAGCTCTCCAGGACAATGAGAAACCACACAGCCTTGATAGTACAGTACCAAGACCAACCCACGAAACCCTGCCTTCTCAGCAGGGTTTATTAGCTTTGACTCAGTGCCATGCTAACAGGAAAGTTGCAGCTTCCAATTTGTAGGCAGGTGTGACCTTATTCTGCCTGTACTCTGAGCCAAATAATGTACTAGTTACAATTTGGAATACAGTAACTTTGCTTATTACATAGGGATATGGCCTTTCAAGTACCTTCTCCTTCCCAGATGGGAAAGGAGAAAGACCAAAAAAACCCCCACAGGTATAAGATTTCATTTAAGGATAATCACAGAATAGTTGAGGTTAGGAGGGACCTCTGGAGATCATTTAGTCCAGTCTCCTTGCTCAAAGCAGGGCCAAACAGAGCACGTTGCTCAGGTCTGTTTCCAGTCACATTTTTAATACCTCCAAGGACAGAAACTCCACCACCTCTCTGGGCAACCTGTGTTAGTGCTTTGACCATCTTCACAGTAAAAAAAGTGTTTTCTTGCATTCGGATTGAATTTTGTGTGTTTTAGTTTGTGCCCATTGCCTCTCGTCCTGTTGCTGGCTGCCACTGAAAAGAGCCTGGCTCTGCCTTCTTTACAACTTCCTTTCAGATATTTGTACACATGGATAAGATCCCCCTAAGCCTTCTCTTCTTCAGGCTGAACACTCCCAGCTCTCTTAGCCTCTCCTTGTATGAAACATGTTCCAGCCCCTCAATCACCTGCATGGTACTGCACTGGATTCACTCCAGTAAGTCCGTATCTTTCTTGTACCCTGACCTGGACCCAGCCCCAACCTGGACCCAGCACTCCAGACGTCTCAGCAGTGCTGAGTACAGAGGAAGGATCACCTCCCTCAACCTACTGGCAATGTTTTTCCTAATGCAGCCCAGGATACCATTAGCCTTCTTTGCTGCAAGGGCACATTGCTGCCTCATGATCAGCTTGGTGTCCACCAGGGTCCCCGGGTCCTCCCCTTCCAAGCTCCTTTCCAGCTGGTCGGCTGGTGTTATTCTTCTCCAGGGGCAGAACTTTGCTCTTCTCTTTGTTCAACTTTATGAGACTCCTCCAGCCCATTGAGGTTCCTCTGGATGGCAGCACAACCTTCTAGCGTACCAGCCACTCCTCCCAGTTTTGTATCATCTGCAAACTTGCTGAGGGTGCACTCTGTCCCATCATCCAGGTCATGAATGACACTGAATAGCACTGGCCCCAGTATTGACCCCTGGAGTACACCAGTAGTGACCGTTCTGCAGCTGGACTTTGTGCTGCTTACCACAATCCTTTGAGCCAGGCAGCTCAGCCAGTTCTTAATCCATATTATGGACCCCACTTAACTAGGCTGTACTTCATGAGTTTTTTCTATGAGGATACTAAGGAAGAAGCATCAAAAGCCTTGCTAAAGTCAAGATAAACAACATCCAGTGCTTTCCCCTCGTCCACGAAGCTAATCATTTCATCATAATCACAAATCTAATTTTAAGTTAATTTCCAAGTTAATTTCCTAAAAATCATTCAGAAAGAGTTGCTTCAGACTTTTTAGTTGTTGTTTCATTATTATTATTATTACTATTGTTTACTTAAGGGAAATGATGCATCATTATTTTGGTTGTTTTGTCCCCCACTTACACTTACTATCAATTCCATCATACTCATTTTCCCTCCATACTGCAGTTACCACTGTATCACAATGTTAATTACATCTCTAAGCCTGAATTTCAGATGAACCTCTAATTTGACCACACAATGCTGGAAGGAACACAGCCCTCAAAGTATTTTGTTTAACCGTAAGTTCTGAGTTTGCACAATGTTCAGGGGAAAAAAAAAAAAAATATATATATATACGCACACACAAAGCATAGAACTTTTTTTATATTTGGAATAAATGCAAAAGAACAGATTGAAGTGACTTACTTTCTACTCAATGCCTCACCCTAAAAGACAGTGTGTGTATATATATATATATATATATATATGTACCTACAGTAACAAACTTAGTGCTTACTTCTTTGCAAGAGCTCTTCTTTCTTCTGGTGTATAATCCAGAGATCCTATTGCTCCTTCACCTTTGGTTGGCATAAATCCAATAATAGCTAGTAAAGCTGTTCTTACTAAAATGGGAAAACAGAGATACAAACAAGGTTGCAGAAACAACTGTTATTTCATCTCACTCTACACTCAGTATAGAAAAGTTGCAGTTCTGCCTGCAAAACTTCATTTTGTCCAAAGGAGTAGTCTGAATTTCATACAAGCAGCACTGGGTTTTTTGGTACACAGCAAGGCTTTCTTCATTTTTTAAACTTCACATTATAAATGAAAGGTGAGGCCTTATTCTTCCATCAGCCAACACAGAGGAGAAAAGATAGTTGTCACAAAAATGTTGCATCAATATAATAATTAGAGTTCCAGACTTTAAAAATGGGTTCTGAAGAAAAAAAAGGTAGGGGAGAATTAACATATAAATGGTGGGGGGGAAAAGAGGAGGATTCATAAGGCATTCTTCTTTTTGTGCGTGTTTTCTACTAGATACGATTTCTGCAATTTAGTGCACACAAGCTCAGTGGTTTTCTTTTATGCAGTGTACCACAGAATTTGTTCCTTTTATGTCATCATGCTGGGGAAGGAGCTTACTTAAAAATACTAATAACAGTTCATAACAGAATTGTCATCTAAAACATCTCTTTTGACAGTATCTATCCTTCAATTTTGTTTTACATAGTCATGAAATTTAAGAATTCAAGACACTTTGCTAGTAGATTTGGTAAATCAATATCACATGAAGATAAGTACCACAAAACAGAGACAGGATATTTACATGTCCTACTTAGAGGACAGTATTTTCTACTCTTTAAAAAAACATAGGAGATTTTACAAAAGTTGAAGAGTGGTCTGCTAGAAAATTCCTAAGATCTTATCAACATATTTTAAAAGCACAACTGATATCCAAAGAAATAACTGATGCACTGTACTCAGCAAAACTAAAATTATATAAACACAGAAATATTGCCTTGGATGAATTGTGCCAACTCTCAGTTTCTGTAATAACGAAACTTTAAAAAAAAGGTAGAAAACATTCAGTTGTTCTGAACTCAGACCATACTGTCTTTCCTCTTCAGTGTTCAGAAGTACAGCATCAAAATTAAAAGCTGACCACACTCCCTCTATCAATATTCAAGCTGGTTTTAGGGATTATACAAAAACAGGGTACATTAATAAGATTTAAAGTATTTTCACATAAGAACAATTTAAAAAACCAAACCAAAACAAAACCACCAAAGAATATTCTAAGTAGTCTGAGAATTCTTACTGCTTGTGCATCCAAATAAATAAGAGCTTACTATCACCCCTCAGTTTCTCAACCCTCTCACCCCACATTTAATACCATTCCCAAATCCTATGTCACTCTTTCACTACTTTACGTTTCTCAAATTCTCCCATACTTTTATTCCCTCAAAATCTGTCTCCTCTTCTGCTATAAACATTCTTTGTGAGATTCTTTTCAGTTTAAAGATCTAGTTGCTTGATGGGGTGTCCTGGTTTCAGCTGGGATAGAGTTAACTGTCTTCCTAGTAGCTGGTACAGTGCTATGTTTTGGGTTCAGTATGAGAAGAATGTTGATAACACTGATGTTTTCAGTTGTTGCTAAGTAATGTTTAGTCTGAAGTCAAGGATTTTTCAGCTTCTCATGCCCAGCCAGCAAGAAGGCTGGAGGGGCACAAGAAGTTAGGAAAGGACACAGCCAGGGCAGCTGACCCAAAGTGGCCAACGGGGTATTCCATACCATGGGACGTCATGCCCAGTATATAAACCGGGGGGAGTGGGGGCGGGGGGAATCGCTGCTTGGGGACTAGCTGGGTGCCGATCAGCGGGTGGTGAGCAATTGCACTGCGCGTCATTTGTACACTCCAATCCTTTATTATTACTGTTGTCATTTTATTAGTGTTATCATTATCATTATTAGTTTCTTCTTTTCTGTTCTATTAAACCGTTCTTAACCCATGAGTTTTACTTCTTTTCCCAATTCTCTCCCCCATCCCACTGGGGCGGGGGGGGGGGGGGGGAGTGAGTGAGCAGCTGTGTGGTGCTTAGTTGCTGGCTGGGGTTAAACCACGACATGGGGGTAACATTTTCCAAATAATTGTTACTTACTACTCCATGAAGGCTGCCATGTTTCAGGATGATGCCCTGAGATGCTTAAACAAATTTTCTTCCCCACTTCAAACCTGCCATTGGCCTTCAAAGGAAGAAGGAGGATAGAACAAAACATGCTGGAAGTTAACTCGTGGGTTTTGGTACAAGTTGTAAAAATCATGGTCGAACAAATCTATATGCAAGCAATACTTCATAATTATATTACTGCCAACCTCACAAAATCTGGATTCAGCTTTCTGAACAAAGAATTCTGTCATCTGCCTCTATTCATGCATGAAGAAACCCTTAACTGATACCTCACATGTCCCAGTGTGACATGGTGGCTTTCCCGTTGCTTCTGTAACCCACACACCACACGCAGAGAGCCTGAAAAGCTATAGCTCTGTGAAACTGTACACACATGTGGGCCTTTGCCCCAAACCGTATGTCTGCCTTCCTACATGCAACCAATGTCTCCAACAGAGACCAAGAGGGCCCATGGAGAGAACAGGAGGTTAGACAATCACATCAGCAATGTGATTACTCCTGGAGAAAACTTCCATTTATTAGGTACAAAGCTTCATGTTACAGAATACCATAATTACAGAATACCAGAGTCACCTTGGAGTCTTCTGGTCTTAAATTGGCAGCATTAACTGTATTATGCCACCTTTCTTAAAAAATAATATTACCTTAAATGCCAAGAATCTGTCTCTCAGACACCTACAGTTAAATTGATCACATAAAAAGGAAAAACTAGTAAACATGCTTACCGTCAGCAAAATAATGCTGGGTGGTTTCATAGGATATTCAGGTGGTAGTACTATTCGCCCGTGATAAATCCCTCCATCGAAATCTGAATCTGGAGGGCCTCTAACAGTAAAGTGCCATTCAAAAAGATTATCCTGAAATGCCCCCACGAAAGGGAGAAGAAAAAAAAAAGAAGGAAGAGTGTGTCAAAGTAGAAGACAACTAAACACCATTCCTTGAACAAGGACAGGCTAAAGAAACAGTGCATAGCAGAAGTTTTAAGAAGTCAAAATCAAAAGGAGAGTAAGACAACCAACACAGTATTAAGATTCTGGTTAAAAGGATAAAATATTGTAGCTTTCTGGTAATTTTCTTACCTAATGGCTTTGCTGAAATCCTCAAATTCATTATTCAAGCTCTTCACTCTAGTTGTATCAATTATGACAAAAGTTTTATTACCCAACAGATGGAAAACTGAGTCAACTAAGGGAAAACTGGGTCTTTGCCCCAGCGAATAACAATTTCAGGAGAACTGAGGTGAGACCCACGCCAAGAAAGAACATTAATGACAGCCTTCCCAAAGCCCCTTCCATGCCCAAGTCAACACAGGGACTCAACTCACACCCCAGAGAATTCCCATCCTTTTTTGCTTCTCAATAAACAATTCTGAACAACTACTGTGCTCTACTGCACAACAGGTACACTTTGAAATTTGGAATATTATTTTCATTGGATATATAAATAACTTCTCTTTAAGCATTATTTCTTCAGGGTTCTGTGTTTGGCTTTGTGTATCAGATCTCGTGATGCCCTCAACTTCCTGACTACTTACAAGCAGGACAACTCCCACTGTTAGGACAGAGGACCATATGAGGCTTGCTGTCAGTGAATGAGATCTCTCAACTAATGCTGAACACTGATATCACAGGGCTGTCACTGCCCACCTACTAACAATTTTTTCAAGGATGGGAGGTAACTGTCAACATTTCCAGCATTTCCTTTCATCTGCCACTGTTCTCTTCCCAGTGAGTCACTGTTCTAACCCAGAAATAAGACCTTCATGTAAGTTACAAGTAATAGCATGAATTAAACCTTACATTTCACCACAGGAAGGGGAAACACAAGGTACAAACAAAAACTAGTCGATAATGAGGTATATTTGATAGCACCTAGGAACATACTAATTTCTGTAAGCATGTTAAGTGTGCTAGGGCTTTCTATGAAAAGCTAAATCAAACCCTCAAACTGAATACCGCAGAACACTGCCTTTTTTATTATTCCAGTGAAATAAGAAAGGGTTTCTATTTAAGCTTCCAACCACCAGAACTTCATTGTCCTCTCAGCCCAAAAAATTAACTGAGTGTTTAGAAGACTTCAGGAAGCTACTATTTAAGTGGAATCTAAACATTCTCTCTTACAATGCATCCAGAATTGCACCCATTTACGTTTTTCAGGGGTTTTGTATGCAAAACAGCGAATCCTCATAGTTCACCTAGGTTGAAGTGTTTGGTTGAGTGTATTGGGTTTGCATGGCAAGGTTTTGGTAGCGGGGGTGCTATTGGGTTTGCATGGCAAGGTTTTGGTAGCGGGGGTGCTACAGGGGTGGCTTCTGTGAGAAGCTGCTAGAAGCTTCCCCCATGTCCAACGGAGCCAATGCCAGCCGGCTCCAAAATGGACCCACTGCTGGCCAAGGCCGAGCCCATCAGTGATGGTGGTAGTGCCTCTGGGAGAACAGATTTAAGAAGTGGCGGGAAAAACCTGCACAATGGCAACCGCAGCTGGAGAGAGGAGTGAGAAGATGTGAGAGCACCAGCCCTGCAGACCCCCAGGTCAGTGAAGAAGGAGGGGGAGGAGGTGCTCCAGGCGCCGGAGCAGAGATTCCCCTGCAGCCCGTGGGGAAGACCATGGTGAGGCAGGCTGTCTCCCTGCAGCCCAGGGAGGTCCACGGGGGAGCAGATATCCACCTGCAGCCTGGGGAGGACCCCACACCAGAGCAGGGGGATGCCCGAAGGAGGCTGTGACCCCATGGGAAGCCCGTGCTGGAGCAGGTTTGCTGGCAGGACTTGTGTCCCCGCGGGGGACCCACACTGGAACAGTCTGTGCCTGAAGGACTGCAGCCCATGTAGGGACCCACGCTGGAGCAGCTTGTGAAGAACTGCAACCCGTGGGAAGGACTCACATTGGAGAAGTTTGTGGAGTACTGTCTCCTGTGGGAGGGACCCCATGCTGGAACAGGGGAAGAGTGTGAGGAGGAAGGAGTGGCAGAGATAACGTGGGATGAACTGACCGCAACCCCCATTCCCCATCTTCTTGTACTGCTGGTGGGGAGGAGGTAGAGAAAATTGGGAGTGAAGTTGTGCCTGAGAAGAAGAGGGGGGTGGGGGGAAGGTGTTTTAATATTTGGTTTTATTTCTCATTACCCTACTCTGATTCGATTGGTAATAAATTAAATTAATTTTCCCCAAGTTGAGTCTGTTTTGCCCATGATGGTAATTGGCGAGTGATCTCTCCCTGTCCTTATCTCCACCCACCAGCCTCTCCTTATATTTTCTCTCCCCTGTTCAGCCGAGAGGGGGAGTGATAGAGCGGCTTTGGTGGGCACCTAGCATCCAGCCAGGGTCAAACCACCAGAGTTGAGCAACTCGGCAACTGACCCAGATGTCAGGTTTGGGTGCAAAAAGCTTGACTTAAACATAATGCATTTATGTAATGTCAGGAAGAAGGAGGGGAATAAACATATTATACCTGTGTGATAAAATTACTCAGGTGCAACATAAACCCAGTATAATGTACTTGCACTAACAACCTGGAACTACAATACTGTTCAAGTAGAATTCTGCTGTTGATTTCCACCATAGGACAAAAAGAACTGAATCAATTTCAAACGGTCTGCTTGTATCCAAGTATGTACATTTTAAATACGTATGTATACAGAGAACTTAAGAGTATATATAACACAGCCTAATTACAAGCTCTTGCAAACATATAGAGAAACAAACCTCCAAAGGCTGTGCATGATAATGATCTGTAGGATCCTTCAGTTCTGCAGCCTCTTTCATCAAACGTTTGACAGCTGAAAAAAAGAAAGTGTAAGAAATGAAAATAAAGAAAAAAATTAATATGCATTGCATACAAAAAATACATAAACATTTCTTGAAGAGCTCCTTTTAGCTAACTAATCTTCATCAGCACATCCCAGTTTCTCCACTGGAGTTAATAATCCAAAACACAATATAAATTACTCAAACTGAATAAATCTTAAATGAGTTATACAAGCACAAAGTTATGAAAAGTATGTTGCACGGTCACAGAGTTTCTCAACACTGAACACTGGGACTAAAGTAGTTTTACATAAATTGCACCAAAGACACGAGGAAAAACATAGGTGTCATTAACAGTGTTTCAGACTTTAAATACAAGATGTACAAGAGTAATAACCTCAATATTTTATCATTAAGGACATCATGTGCATCTTTAAACAACTGCTGAAAAGCTTTATCCTGACACCTCCCGTGACTATCACATGACTACTCCCTTAATTATTCCAAAGGAGGTCATGATAAGATTTGAGAGAAACCAACACATTGGCAGTACGAGGAGATGACGTATTAAACTAGATTTGAAAACGCGTATGCCCAGCCAGAAAAATTTACCCAGGGCCTTTGTAATTTGAACCTACTACTGAGTGTGGACACACTGATATTTTTCTATCCTTAATTCAGGATAGTCGTTAGTTACCCCCTCCAATCTTCTAATTCAGAACCACCACCATCATCTGTATTTTCTGCATCTCCTTTTTCCTTCCCCTTTAGTATGTTCTGTTACATCACTTGTCCTGCCAGGTGCCCTAATGTGCATCATGCATTAATGCCTAATAAAGAACTCAGCCAAACTGAAGAGCAGACTAAACGTAAGAACTACAGACATGAAATTCAAGGATGCCACCTCATGAACAAGGCTAGGTAGAAAGTTCTTACTCCCTCCTACTTACTGGAAAAAGTGCAAATACCAGTTACCTCTTTCAGCAACTACATAGGAACAGGATCCCTTAATCCATCCTCCACAGTCAGTTCAAAGGATGGATGTCCCACCCACTCATGTAATTATCTAACTACAAAGAAGGAGAAACACCGACCAAATTCCCTTACATTGTAAGCCTAAAGATATGGTGAAAGTGAACCATAGTTCCTCAGTTTACAAAGCCTGGCATCACCAGCTGACTGTAGGCTGTGTAGCATGCTCAGACTCCAGGGCTTCACTCGCCTTCATGATGCTGTGAGGGAAGCTACTCTAACCCACCTGCAGAGAAATTTTGATTTCAATCTACTGCGAAAAGTTCTTTTCCTCCTTCGCACTTCTTGACAGCTATAAACAACAGCTCAAAGTTTGAGAATGTCACTTCTTACAACCCAAAAAGCAAACAGACTATGCGGAAATTTGCTGCTGCCAGTTGTCCCAATTGTGCTGCTGCCAGGGGGAGGTGTCAATCAAACACCCTGCAGAGCCCACGAGGTCACATCACAGACAGCGGCACCCGGGCTCCACTGAAAAGCAGTTTGCCTCTTTCATCTGCATTAAGGTTTACTGGTTCATTAGCGAGGAATAATAAGAAAACCAGTCTGGACCAGAAAAGGCTTCAGACCCAGCACTGCTTCACAGCCAACAAGCCTGGACACTTGCCTTCAGAAGAAGAGGGGCGCGCACCATGGTGAGCTAATTCAGGAGCGAATACCCCATGAAGTAAAAGGGTAACCATGAGAAAACTGAGAACGTATATAACGAAGCCTAATGAAGACAGAATAGTGATGGACAAGGCAGACAACTCTGTTACTGAGATTTCCCAGACAAGGGACCCAAGATAGAAAGGAAATGCAGTCCCCCTGTATCAGCATCACGTGCAGTTACCCATGTTAACTTAGGGAAAGCTAACTATTAGAGGGAAAAAAAAAAAAAAAAAAAAAAAAAAAAAAGAAGTATTTCAGGACCATTCTACAAAAGTCTACCAACACCCAAAGAAAGGTTTGTACCCAGCCTACCAGCCTAAAATTGGGCACAGGATCTTTGGCAGTGCACACTGGCACTTTGGATTTGTCCCAAAAGGAATAGCCTTTTTACCACTTTAGCTCCAAGGCTGTCCCCAGTGCCGAGTGCCAGCAGCTGGCAGGCAGAAACAGAGAAAACAAGATTTTGAACTGAGAACAGAGACAGCAGCCAGGTGGGGACAACAAGCAGGTGGGCTCCTGTTAAGTAGAATTTAAAACAGAAGCAGTTTAAAGCATGTTTTTCTAATGTATTTTTGTATTTAATTAACAGTGACACTGTGTTTTTCATAGCATTATTTTATTATCAAGAAGCCAGACTATAGATATTTTAAGCCAGCAAAAAATACACTGAAAGAATATGAAAGACTATTCCATTCTTGGAACGTGAAATACAGAAAAATATATAATTTAGCTTTTGTATACCATAGAGATAACTTTCTTAGAAGTTTTCAGTATTAGGCAACCTAGGATATCTTAAGAAAAAGAAGCACATGTATATGAAGAAAAGCTGAGAGAGTCAGGGTTGTTCAGCCTGGAGAAGAGAAGGCTATAGGGAGACCTTACTGTGGCCTTAAAATACTTACAAGGGGCTTGTAAGAAAGACAGAGAGAGACTTTTTACCACGGCCTGTAGTGACAGGACAAGGAGCAATGGTTTTAAACTGAAAGAGGGTAGGTTTAGATTGGACATAAGGAAGAAATTCTTTATGATGAGGGTGGTGAGGTGCTGGAACAGGTTGCCCAGAGAGGTTGTGGATGCCCCCTCCCTGGAAGTGTCCAAGGCCAGGTTGGATGGGGCTTTGAGCAACCTGGTCTAGTGGAAGGTGTCCCTGCCCATGGCAGGAAGGTTGGACTAGATGAGCTTTGAAAGTCCCTCCCAACCCAAACCACTCTGTGGTTCTGTTTACACATTGCTGAAAAACACCAACTGACAGGCTGCAGAGAATAGCCTGGACTGACAAAGGTTCTGAGAACGTGCAATCCAGTGAAGAAAGCATCAAATTGTTTGTTCTTTAAGCATAGCTGCAGTATTCATGAACACAGTCCCTCCTCTAGCTACTGAAAACTGCAATGGAAGAAACGTAATTCACAAAGTCTGCCTGCAATGAGTACATGACGTTCTTATCCAAACTTCATTAAAAAGAGTTTTGATACAAAATATGGTATTTCAACCCACTTAAAATCACAGTGAGTCATCTGAGTAAATGTTTGGCAATGGCAATTCTGAAAAATAAGAACGGTTTGGGCCCATTCAAAATAAAGAATTGCAAACTGTCAATAAAGTAAAAAGGTATCACTAATTCAGCCAAAAAAAATTCAAATCAGGACATTCGATTTGTCCAAGACAAGTTTGAGAGACAAAATAATCAAGGTATTTTTTAATGTGGCATGACTGTCATCATGAAAAATAACCATGCTTTCACAGGTACACTCGATAACTATTCATCATAACGTTCACTGAAATTAAATACTGCTGAAATTAAGTTTCTGGGCTAACTAGAGAGCAAAGGAGAGTTCCCATCCTGGCAGGAGGCATAGGAGCTCTCCACTGCTCTGGGGAGGAAAGGAAAGAGTGGGTGCTATGGGCCAAAAAGCTCTGCTAGACAATCTGCCTCTTGTATTACACCAAACTTACCAAATTTTTCTGAAAAGCAGAACATGGATGTTAAAAATCTGAGAATCAAATTTAAAGCCACCAGCTTGCTTTAGGATTGAGCAGCGGTGGAATAACACAATTAATAAGCAAAATTTGTGTAATGTATGCATGTATGATTTGTAGATTTATTTCTGTCAAAAACTGTGTCCTGGTCAAATCCTACTTCTTATTAACATTTACCTTAAGCTATCCTGAAATTTCTGTTCAACACAACTGCTTCTCTTGGTTATATCTTGAAGTCACATTCAAGTACTCCTGCTATCATGCCCAACTAGACTGGTCTGCACCTCACGGCCCAGGAAACCCTTCTGTACACAAAAAATGCAAGTGATCAGTCTTCATAAATATCAGTATTACTGCTTAAAGAGACGACAGGATTTGAACATCAGTGGTGTTCTCTTAGTAAAATATCATGCCTCATTTTTAAAGAATCTGTTATCATGAAAATAAAAATAGTCTTAAAGCAATTACATTTAGCGTTACAGAGCTTTGTTTTGTTAGTAGGCTTCTGTATTTAACAAGGAAGGATTTTAGTTCATTTTTACATTATCAGTGAACAGTACATGTGGCAATCAAATGAGCTGATCAAGGTTATATTAATGTAAACATAGCACACAACATTGCAACAGGATTTATTTCAGCATAACAAAGTTGCACGCCTTTTGCTCAGGGGAAGTTCAGAAAATCTAATGCAAGTTCCAACCCCCTCCAACACTCCAAAACCAAAACCCGAGACACTGTTACAAGCTTCCTGAAGATCTGCCACAACTTGTCTACAAAAGGCAAGGGTACTCAGGTACAAGAGCTGGGCAGGAGAAAGAGAGCTGGGTGAAGGGAGTGCTAGAGGTGAGGTGGGTGACACTGTAATCAAAGCCAAGTCAGGAAGCACGGGGAGGGTGAGGTCTCAGTTCAGCAAGGCTCAACCTCTGCTACTTCATCACATCAAGAGACAGCATTTCGTGCAAACAAAGATGACTGCAGCATCATCAGTGAAACAAATTCATATTTAAGTGATATGGGTTATGCGTGACAGTATCTTCCTCAAGAGGATAGCAACCATTTCATTCTACCAATTTGCAGTTCTTCTGCTTGAAAAAGAAAGTATATAATAAACAAATAAATAAAGGAACGCAAAACAGCTGGCATAAAGCTAGAGATCTGCTAACCTTTCAAGTTGACTTATCTGATCTGGAAAAAAAAAAGGAATAAAACAACCTGACAGCTTTTACTACTTCAGCAAGTGCTTTCTACTTTTTTTTTTTTAATGGCTGCTATTATGTTTTTTTTCTTCACCCTAAGTAAGATTTAGAGGTCTATGCAGCAGAAATACAGAAAAAGTAGCAACTTTTTCCCATGGTTCTGCTGACCAAGACAGCGTAAGTAAGGATGCAATTTACTTATCGAATTCAGGTTTTCCAATGAATTAGTAAAACTCTTATAAAAAGAGTTTCTCTGGGGTGAAGGGGTTTATAACCACTCAACCCACTTGAGCTATTAGTAAAATACAAGTCATCTTCATTACTTGTTTGTCTATTAATGATGCTAAAATATTAGACAGTAATATCAGAAAAATAAAAAAATTGAAACCGCACAATCAATTTGAGACAAGCATCAAGGCCCTTCAATTAGATGATGCGTATGTCATGGATGACATTTTGGGAAAGTCTTTTTAAATCCATCTGGCTTTGTTTTTTCCCCCTCCCCTCAATACTCAACCATGGAGCCAAGAGTGCCTGACCCATGGTCGGTAACCACTGAGCAACTTCAGAGCTCACACTGCACAGTGTCACCTGCTCAACCACCACCAGTCCCCGCAGCCACCCAAAGCACCTGGGAACCCATTCACCCAAACTGCCTGTATTCGCATTCAAAAGAAAATCCTGTTTACTAGTGGTAAGTTTAAATTTCACATAAGGGGAAAAATGACAGTGAATCCCAGTCAGTCAGTAGTTCAACTGCACAGTGACTGGATCACACAATAAAAAAAAAAACTGAGGATTAAATTTGTGTAAAGTACATAGGATTTCTCATAAGATGACAACACTCGATGAGCTTTGACATTTTAAGCCAAAAAATCACTAAGTCACTAAAGCATGCACGAAAACACATTTAAAGCAAAGAGTCATAGCAGACCGGAGAGTTATGAAATACTTTTACTACAGCTCTTTAATATGGAGAATGGTATTCTTTTAAGTAGTGTAGTACTCACTAGAGAATGGTTTATTAAATCTAAACATACAGAGACTCCAACGGGTTCACAGCAACCTGCACAATGTCACTAGGTAACTGTGTGTCACCTACTCTATTGTGGATGTGATTTTCCTGGACAGCTTAGAACCTGTGAATGATACGTGATCATTAGTGAATTAAAAAACAGTAAAAGGGGGACAAAAAAGGCTTGAGACAAAAGTACTCTGAAACATAAATTACAATCCTTTTGCAGAATAGAGTGTCAAACGCTATCTACTCTAGAAATAAACCCATGTTACCACAATTCCAAGTGAGCTCCACATTACTAATGCTCTTTTCTACCTCTGCATTCCTTGTGTTTATTCATTTTGCCCCCACCTTTCTTAACCCTTCTGAGTTCACATCTGTCTTTAAATAGATTTTTGAGTTCCCGTATATATTTCTGTACGTCATTTCACAAAAATGTGGCTGTATTTTCATAAAAATTTGCATAGCAGTTTATAGTCACTTGATTTTAAATCAAGACAACATTTAAAGTTTCACTAGGACCAAGATACCTTATCTTTATTCATAAAAACCCCACACGTGCCAGTCACATCCAACCAAAACAAAATCCCTGGAAGACAGATGAAACTTTCAGTTGGGTGTGTCCTTAAAGCACTGATGAGGAGAACCTACTACACAATCTGTTTCTTTAAAGCTCTTTTCCTAAGCATTCCCTACTGCCTCTGTCTATGATGGGACAGTGGACTACACAAATCTTTGCTCTGACAACTCAGCAACAGAAGTATGTAGAAACAGGCATACATGCAACAGACCATGCAAAGATTTCCAGATTTTTCAGTCTCCTGGAACTAGAAAGCCTGCAGCAGAAGCAACCCATAATGCTAACAATCCTTCCCATACTGCCAGCAACCACCTTATCAAACCTACATCCTCCAGTGCTAGAGGAATGAACGAAATGAAGAAGAGTTAAAACTTCAGTCTCAGGTGAACAGCATCACCAATTTAAAGTCATCTCTACCTAAATCTACTATAGTTTCAACTTGATTTTAAACATCATCATCCACGGAATGCTGTTTCGCCATACTAGAGAAATCACACTTCTCTGTCTAAATAAAAGCAAATGGAGACAATGAAGTCGCTCATCATTCACTGCTTCTGTGATGTTCTCCACTGCTGATCTTGCATAACAAGACAAAACAACTGTTCTTACAAAACCAAAATGTGCGACTGCAGAACTATAACAACTGTCTAGGGCAGCCATAGGTTCCAAAACTGCTTTTATTTTAAAATTTGGTTTGACAGTTCCTTTGACTTCTGCTACAAAACAAATGGAAACACTGTTTGCCAAGAGACAGGCCAGCTGCTTTACATCTTCAGGATCTCAGATACATCCCTTTCCAAGACCCACAAGCCTCCTGAATAGCTGCTTTACATCTTCACAGCCTCACATATATCCTTTCGCAAGACCCACAAGCCTCCTGTACTCATATAAAGTGTTGACAACTGTAAAAAAAAGAATACTTTTAATTAGTCTATTCTCTCTTTCCTCTCACCCTCAGAAATGACAAACCTTTAGTCCTCATTTCCCTCAGAGCAGCACGAAGTACAGTACTCTGCCTGTAATTAAAATTCGAAACAATTGTTCAGTCAACACAAAGGGAGATAAAACTTATCAAATGTAAGGTGCTTGTTGAACACACAAAGATTAAACAAAGTCTTCAGCTTTAATAAATTTTTAACATCCATTCAACTTTTCTATTTTTAAAAAATTCTATCTTTATTTCATACATGGAAGGTAATAAGCAGCACGGTACCTACTGCCTATTTTCTTTTAACTGTTTTTTATTAACAAAGAACTGATGCATGCTTGTTGACAAGGAACACTTCTTACTGGTAAAAAGTATGGAGCAGAGGAAGAAATATAATTTGTAGGAAAAACAGTAAATGTATTGAAGATGACAGCTAAGAGGATCACAATCTCTGCACATTGTGTTCCCTGTGTGTTCAAGATCCAAAAGCACTGTCCCTGCGCAGCAAATGCAGGACACGCATGACATGCCTCCCTCCACATGCTCTCCCCAGTCCTCCAGTGCCCTTGCTAATCAAATTCTAGATGAAAACAAACAAAAAACCCCACCCAAAACAAAATAAAAGCACTGTTGTTTGTGGGCTCTATGTGAGTAACTGTAAGTAGCTGTTCATAATTCTTCAAGTGTGTCTGTGCTAATACCCGCTCAGAAGACTGGTAACATCCTACATGAAAGAGGGAGACTGTCACTACAAAAATAGTGACTACAAGATTTGGTGTCTGATCTTGCAGCAGGCTAAGGGTCACAGCTCTCGGAAAAAAAAGTAAAGAGATTATTCCAAGTAGCTGCCTTATAAATTTCAGAAAATAGGGATGTTCCTGAAGCATGAAGAGGATGAAGTCTGTGCTTTAGTCAGCTGAGCTTTAATATTGATGGGAGAGGTTTATCAGCCATATGGTAGCAGGCTGATATACATTGACTAATCCATTTTGAAATCCTAAGACAGAAAATAGCTTGCCCTTTTACAAGTGCCAAAAATAGACACAAAAATATGAAGCAACAGCTTAAAAGGCTTTGCCTTATTGAAGCAATACAAAGAATCCTGAAGTGTGGAGTGTGAATTTTCCTCCCTTCCAAAATTAATGGTCTTTCGGGGAAGGAATAAAAAAACCCCACGCTCATAGATAGTGTGAGCAGACAGCTTCAGGTGAATGCCCCCATACCTTCTTGCCCTTACAGAAGGTAACTAACCAACAGGAGCCAGCAGCAGCTTAGCACAGCACCCTCACCCAGCCCAGACGTGCAGTGGCCACGATGTGTACCTACAGTAAACCACGAGCTGCCAGAGCACCAGCTGCACTGCCTCTCATCGACAGAGACACAGCGTGCAGGGGAACAACTTGTTTTGTGCTGTGGAGAGTTACCATCTTTTAGATACGTTGGGATGGACTAACATTAGCTGGAGAAACTGGGATTAAGGAAGAAGATGAATATATTGAATAGGAGCAATTAGCAGCAGGACAAAGCTGTGCAGCAATATTGTTCTTTATGTGGTCTATTTGAAAGCACACAAAAAGAAAGGCACTAGAGAGCCTAACTGATCCTCATTCATCAGTCTGGTTTAGCACACCTAGTCACAGAAAAGGGATCCATGTAGCCATGTATAACCATAGAAGAACTTCAGCTCCTGTCATAGCTCTACAGCAGAATATGCCTTAAAAGGAAGATCAATAGAAGCACAAGTTTCTTTTAACAAAATTTTCCTACTTAAAATGTGTTTTCCTCTACAACATTTTGGATAAAGTCTACTATAATCATTAAAATAACTTATACTAAAACTCTAAGTAGTATTTTCTCTTTTTGAAACTAGTGAGCAGATGGAAGTCACCATCTGCAACCAGAGTTTGCGCAAGTCCAAAAGCAGATTTCAACAGGAGAAGCCTCTTGTGCAGGTACAAAACGATTACTTTTTTTTCCCCACTCTGTCTCAAGAGAGCACATTCCAAATCCTTAAAGCTGACCAGGACCTAAAGGTTAGCAGCTTGGTTCTTCCTCTATTCAAGTCAGAGCAACTAGAACAATGGGCACAAGGACAGCTACTAGTTCTAAAGCCTTAGAGGGCTTGGTTACCAAAATAATCCCTTCAGTCCACAGATGACACAATCATTTGAAATAGGAAACACGGTGGATTTGGTTTTATGTATTTCAGTGCATTTACATTAATTAAAGCCACTTTAATATTACAACACTCTACATTTCCATTTTAAGCCTTAGCTGACTAGCAAGTGTAAGATACCATCATCATTAAACTGCACATGTAACAAGATAGGAATTTGTAAAACATATACAAAAATATTAAATAATTGCATATGCTTATCTACCTGGTTAGCAAGAAAAGTGCCAGACTAAAAGCAATGGCTACACATAATTACAGTCAACTCATTTTAATGGACAGCTACTGTTGAAGAAACAGTATTTATTTAAATCTTTCTTGGTATTTATTCAATACCTTTTTGACCATCTTTTTTAATGGAAGATTTCAGGCATATTAAGTGACTATTGAAATGAGTGTCTTATAGAGATTTAAAAAGTGACTTAAATCTTTCATAGACTTTCAGCATCCATATGGAAAGAAATAATTTAATACACTAATATGCTATAGAGCATGTTTAATTTGGGGAAGCAATACTGACCCACTGTATGAATCATTCACCTTTGCCACGTAAGGTTCATTTTGCTATGGAACAGCAGAGGTGCTCAAAATCAATTCCAGTAAAAGTAATTTGCTCTTGAAAACAAGGGGGACTAGTAACAACAAAGGGCAAGAACATTTCTAAATTAAACCACAAATATTTGCCCTCTCCACCCGGATCCCAGGAGCATGTCATGGAGCACACCAACACTACTTCCAATGACGTGGCAAACCATAATTAGTGAGCATGTTCACGTGGCCTTGTAAATTCACATATGCAACATATCCAGCATATCTCTCTTAAAAAAAAAAAAAGTCTTCCTTCCTGATATTTTAAACTATAACAATTACATCATTTGCTTTGTGATCCTTCTTCTCTTTCAGTTATGCAACGTGGGTGTGAGGGCAAGGGACATAATTTAGCAACAGATAAATCATCCACATGAGGCATGTTTTGTAAATAAGCCTGCCATTTACCTTTGTAAGGTACAAGTCATCACAATGTTAAGTTTCTCCCCACCTCCCATACTGGTAATAGGACAGTATGGGTAAGGAATAAAGCCACTATTCATCATAATAATATGAAGCGGAGAATAGGGGAAGGCAGAGGTAGGACAGCAACCGACACACAAACCCAACTAGCCCTTACAAGCTGCAGAAGAGGTCTTGCTTTAGCAGCAACAGGCCTCCTGCTGCCCATGCAGCTCCTAGGGGGTGAAAGGCCAGCACAGCTGGTGAGGGGCCACTGCTCCAACACAGCGCTGCGGGAGGGACCCTGTCCTCAGTTTCCCTTTCTAGGGAGCAAAACCTCCCCTTCCAGCGCTGCTTCTCAAGACATCTCCTACATCTCTTGAGGCATCCCTTCCGCTTCAAGGATTCAAAAGAAAGGAGTTGTAAGGCATGAGTTTTAACACAGAATCCCATGAACAAACACACACGCATGTAAATACGGCACGCATGGGAACACTTCTGTAAAACAAACTCACACCACACAGACTAAGCTATCGGCAATCTGTCCCCTCGCACGCACCCACTTGGAAAGGAGACAGTACCCAGGGGAACAGGGAACAGCCACCTGACAAAAAGTTCAAAGGTACGCTTCCACGAACCGGCAAAAAAGCGTGTGCATACCCCACCACCCCCGCCCCCCCGGGTATACAGGGTGTTCTAAACCGAATTACAGCTCGGAGGGAGTTTTCAACGCCATGGCACTGGGAAGCAGAAGCGACCCAGCCGGCCTCCGCCTCCCCGGCGCGCAGCTGACCCACACCCGCGGGCACCGCCGCGGCCCGGCGCCCCCGTCCCTCCTCCCCACCGCGCCCTCGGCCCGGCCGCTGCACCTGTCCCGCCGCGCCCCGAGAGCCGATTGCCGGCCGCCGCGCCCCGCCAGCGGCCCCCGAGCCCGCCGCGAACGGCGGCAGCTCCGCGGAGAGCACACCCGCCCGGCCGGCCGGCCGCCGCGCAAGGCGGCGGCCCGGGGTGCCTGCAAGGCAAGGGACGGCCGCCCCCCCCCCCCCCGGCCGGCCGCGGCCTGCAGGCGAGGCCGGGGGCCGCCTCCCTGGGCCCGGCGGGGCCTCGCCGCGCCGCCTACCCGGGCTCTTGAGGTTGTAGCGGGCCTCCATGGCAGCGGGCACCGCTCGCCGCGTCTCCGACAGCGGGGGCCGGGGCAGGGGTCGGAGGAGGAGAAAGGCCGGGCCCGCCCCAGCCCGCTTCGCCTCGCCTCGCCTCGCCTCGGGAAACTCCCCCGACGTGGCAAGCGGCGGCCCCGCCGTGACCGCGGAGGGAGGCACCTGCCGCGCCGTCCCCGCCCCGGGAGCCTCGCCGTCCCCGCCCCGCGGCCTGGCCTGGCCTGGCCTGGCCTGGCCTGGCCTGGCCCCGCGGGGTGGCCCACGGCAGGGCCCGCCCAGGCCGGCACCGGAGCGGGCCGCGCAGCCCGCGGCGGCCGGGGCGCGGCGGCTGGCGAAGCTTCCCTCCTACGGCTGCGTTGCACAAAAGCCCGCCCTTCTCTGTCGTAGCGTGGAAGCGGCAGCCGGTTTCCAGCAGCGATGGCTGGCCCCCGGACCCCACAGCGGAACGGCAGGCGGGGTGGGAGGTGGTGCCGCTGCCATCACCAGGCCGCCGTTCCGCCGCGGTGGCTGCAGTAGTGAAAATGGCCCCCGCGTCCCCGTCGCGTCTCTGCCTTGAACCGCAGAGGTCGTGGGGGGAGTGCCTCACGGCCTCATGGCACCAGTCGACTGGTTCGAAAACGGGGGGGCTTCGAAAAGGGCCTTCCTTTTCTGGAGCCTCTAAGGACCCTGCGGACCCGCCGACAGCCCCCCCAAAAGACTTAGCCTTACTGTAAGACTTGGTAGCGTCTTGTTTGTTGGTTTCTAGGGTCACGAAAGGCTGAAACGGTGTCAGGCACCAATGATTGTTCGTCTAGGCAAGAATTAATCAGCAAGAGCTTGACGTGGTGGGGAGATCACCTTTTCCGTGCCACAATGCCAGAGGAACATTTGTTTGCGCCTACAACTTCGGTTTCTCTGCCGCCTGGTTATAGCCACAGTACACCTGGGATAGCACCTCTAAGGATTTATAGCTAAGGAAATACATAAATTAAAGTGGGCATAAGCTCAGCAGTCTCAGTTTCCCTTTAATTCAGTGCAAGTCATAAAGAAACATGTCTAAGCTTTTATGTGCTTGTCTTCAACAGCATAAGCTTGAAACCCTTGTCTCTATCTCATGACCTGTCCCTAATTTCATCTACGTTACTTTTATATTCTTCCTAATCATCTTTAAGAAAAGTTTATGTTTTGATGTCTTAGTTCTCTTTCCTTCTTTGATTGAACAGCAATGGAAAATGGTTGTAAACAAAAACTTTTGAGTAGGTATATTTTTTTCACCTCCTCATGTTCTCAGAATGGCAAACCAAGGCATTACTTTTCCCTTTCCTGTTCTGTTGCACAGTGATGTTGTGGTAACAGCAATAAATAAATAAAGCAACTTTACTCCACCTTCACAAGTAGCTGAATTTTCAAAGGGGCAAAGTGATCTTCCTTTTTACAGGACAAAGCACTACGAATAATGTAAAGCATAAATAATGTATATAGCAGAAGGGAAAGGATGGCATCAGACCTTGAGGTTCCCTCTTACACCAAAAGCACCCCAGGGTACATTTAATGGGCAACAACTCTTGATGACATCTCAGCATTTCTGGTTAGCATCGGCTGATCTGACTGCTCGAGACGGTGAGCTGCAGGCACTGGGTGTCACGTTTGCAAACTATTTTGGTCATTTTTAGCAGGTATGTCCCATCTTCCCTCATTTGCCGGTCCTTCTTGCTGTGCAGCGGGAGAAGGGCTCTGGGACTATTTGCGACTAAATCTTGCCCTTCCCCGAAGAAGGAGAGCAGTATCTTGCATTTGGAAATCTGGATTTTCATGTAAAAAGTTCTGAGATATATTTTGATAGAAGACAATTTTAAAAATGATATTATAATGTGAATAATGGCATGAATCGAGAAGTGATAGTTATTATGAACTAGTTAAGGGTAATGTGGAATTCAGCTTTCCCTTCTGGGCTCTGGCCTTTGACCCTGGCCACACTTAGAGCGTCATTTTATATAGTTCAAGGAGGAAGAACCTGCAGTTAACATGAAACTTGGGCTTTTAGCTAAAAAAAGAAAACCACTGTCACTGTAACTACATGACAGCTAAACACTACTGAAAAATAAGCTGAGCAGACTTCAATTTTAAGTAACAGAAATTCACTCATAGGACATATACATTTTCCGCATTTAAGTAAGCTACATTGTGGCCTGGCTGGGTGCTGGGCTAATCGCCACATCAAATTGTGCAGAGCTGGTAGTACCAGAGCCCTTTCATTTTCAGCTGTATTATTCGTTAAAAGTCAGAGCTGCAGGAGGTGAATGCTGCCAGATTCCTGTGAAGTAGTCAGGGTACGGGTAGAAATCTGGAGATTAATTCCCAGCCCGCATGTCAGCAGCTGCTTGGGGCAGACGAGGAGCAGGTGCTGCAGAGCTCTTGCACAGTCAGTGTTGCCAGTCCGGAGCGGCAGCCTCCCTCCTCTTCCTGCCTCTGGTCAAAAATGCCCTTTGGATTTGTGTTTTCATCTGCTTTTTGTTTAGACTTTCGCATGGATAAGCCATTTTGTGCTAGGACTTGTGTTTTTTTAAAATCAAACGCCAAATATAGTAGCAAAATTGCAGTCAAATCCTACACGCTGGCAGCACTTCATGTAGCTTGTGTATCCTGTCATATGATCTAGCTTGGTGAAAAAATAAACATGCTCAGCTGAAGCATATAGAAACTGAAAGTTTGCCTGAACACTGCTGCAACAAAGATTTTGTCATTTAATATCACACTGAATCCTTGCAGAAAGATTTTGCACAACTTCACCAAATTGGTTGCAAGATAGCAAGAATCATCAGTTTTGACAACTCAAAATATTAAAAATTGTGTGGCTTTAGTAAATGTTTTACATTGAAGTAAGGCTTCAGTCTGACCAAAAAAAATCACTAATAATTTCTATTTTTTTTTTAATTTCTAGTTTCCAAAAAGATGTTTTTGCTCATGTTTCTATGTACTTTTCTGCAGTTGTGGTATACTGATTTTTTTTTTTCTCTTGGATGAAAACGGACTCTGATACAGCCACCTAGCTTCAGAGCAAAGGAGCGTATAGGCCACTCTGTTGCAAAAAATGTAACAAAGTTAATGACAATCATAAGGTCTGATAAAATGCATATTATGACATTAATGACAATCATAAGGTTTGATAAAATGCATAATTCTTCAATTGCAGCCATTTCGACTGTGAAAGAAAGGCCAAATCAGAGTAAATATATGGGCAGAATTCCACTGGACAATTGCAGCCTATGGATATACATTTCTGAGCTGATTACCAGAGGCTCACTTTATAGCTAATGGAGAGAAGCAGGAGCTTTTACAGCAGAGTTCATCTTGCCTGGAACAGATGTTAGCTGTAGATCCAACAAATCGTGCTTTGAAAGTTCCTGGATTTCTCCATTAGCTGCAAAGGGGGATCAGGCCAAGTCATCTATGTTCTGGACTGTCCTAGTGAGGTATTTTCACATGTATGTATAGCCGCATCTGATATATATAGCTCTCTATATCTGACACAAACGTATCATGCATTTCCCCTCAGTTTAAAAGAATTACAAACGTCTCAGTCGATAGAGCCTCTTATTTTTAACAGCAAGACTCTTGATGAACTGACTTTAAAGGTCCAAGAGGGGAGGGAGCTCAGCAGGTAGGAATGGGAATCACAGAGTTCAGCATGAGGAGTTGGGGGGATGGACTCCAGCAGGAGCCCCTGAAGAGGGAGTTATTCCCAAAACCTCCCCTTTCTCTTGGAGGCAGGACTCCTGTGTGACACAAGGGCTGTTTTTGCACTTGGGTCTGATGCACCAGTGTATATTCTTGCAGATCTTGGGGAATTAAGCTAGGTAATGTGACATTGAATTATTATTTATTTCTCTGTGCAGGTCATATAATTGTGTGATGTAAGGTACATTTCAACAGTATATACTATACGTTAAGTGATTACCTGAAGTCAGTTCAGAGTGGGGTTTGTATGCTTTGTAGGCTGTCTCATAAACTCAGCTACAAATAATTTCTTCTAGAGAAGGTTTGAGATCACAAAAGCTCATGAAAATACAATAGTTCTTTGTATAAAGCATTCACACCCTGCTTTCACCAATTCACAAAATGTAGAGCAGTTTGCTTCATTTAGAGTGCTACCCTTTCAATACAGACAGTTGGCTGCAGAATTAAACTGTAATGGAATTAAGGAATCTAATATTAATATGCCTATATTATCAGCGGCAACAGATATGACTCACTTGGAAGAGAAATCATTATTGTGCTCATTGGTGACTAACACAGTCTCAGCTTTTAAAATCCTTTATGTGACTTCAGACCTGGTAGATCTGGATTCAACAAGTGCACCTCCTCCTCACTGATAAAAACAAGCATGGCATTGTGTAACCAATGCCCTGTAGCAATTGCACAGATGCATGGTGCTTCTCAAGAAAGTGATTACTGTCTTTTCTTCAGCCTTAGTTCTAAAGCAACCGTCTCACAAAACGGGTGGCTTTGCCAGCTGACTGTTAATTAGTGTTATTTCAGAAATGGAAGAAAGAGAATGAGGGAAGAAGTTACCATATTGCTGTAACTGCCCAAGTGAGCAAGTGCCTGATCTGGACCACCAGCGCAGAGTTTGTGGAGCATCTTGCAGTAGTCCACACTATGTGAAGTCAAAATAAAGGTACTTATTTTTCACTTCCCCCCCCGCCCCGAAGAATGGGAAGTCACGCCAGTCACTTGACTCACTCCCCTCTGGCATCATCGTTGTAATAGTTCAGATGGTTTCCTGGTTCAGAAGAAACGCACAAAGGCACAAGTCAAAGCTGAAGCTGCTCTCCAAGTAACAGCCGCTCGTGACTCTGGACTTCCCTGATCTAGTTACTCTATCTTTAGCAACTACAGACAATGGCAGAAATTTTCTTTACCGTGCAAATTGCAGAGCGAGCTAGATAGATGGAGAGTGGTTATGAACTACTCTGATTAAAAATTATTTTGCTCCTGTGCCACTATTTAGGGAGAAAATACCAGGCATAGCCTTTGACTCATGCAGCCAGTTTTTCACGATTCTCCCTCTTCAGAGCTTCAGGCCTCAGATTTTCTTTTTGTCACTTTTACCTTATGTGAGTTGCTCCCCATGTCCCTTCACTTTAACTTACTCCCATAAGCTTCCTTCTGGGAAGGGAGCATCTGTCTTCACAATTACACGGCAGCCAGAGGGAAAGCAGTCAGGATTACGCCTGTTGGACTGCCATCAGTCTTCCCACCCTATCCATTCCAAAAAAGTTACTCATGACTCTAATGTGAACTTGCGTGTACCTGCTTGCGTACAGCTGCTTGTGTACAGCTGCTTGCATACAACTCCTACTGACTCAGCAATGGGAATAAAGGATTTACGAGCAGGCTCTTAATTTAAAGCCCCTCAAAAAGTGTTTTACAATTGGTGTAAGGATGATTAAAGCTTACTGTGTCATTAACCAAGCTATATTGAGTTATCAGTCGTCTCTACCAGCCCTCTGTAGGCATCTGGGACACCCAGGAGTTTCTCACATGGTTAGTGGAAATCTAGGGCTTGATTCAATTGCACACACATAAGCAACTGATTCCATATGAGGTATCCCAAGGTATGCCATATGGAGCAGGAAGGTATGATATGGGATACTGGTGCTGTTCTGAATGAAGCAGTAGCTGAAGGCCAGGTGGAGTGCCTAGAGCACCTTCAGTGACACAAAGGACCTACGTGGGCAACTGGACTAAACCCCTAATCACAACAGTCAAGAGAGCCCAGAGAGTGGCTCTGCTGACCCAACACGTCTATCTGCTGGCAAACTGCCGACTGTGTTAACTCCATCTCCACCGCCTGCTAGCAAGTGACCTCCCTCTGCAGTTTCAGCTGCCTGGGCTCTGCAGCCCAGCCCCGGCAGGGCCCAGCCCCACCGCCTTGGTTCGGCACGCTCGGGAGATCGCTTCGCCGTGAGAAAGGGCCGCACAGCAGAGCCAGGCCAGATAAGGCAGAACCAGAGATGGAGGGAGGGCTGTTGAGGTGAGGCGCAGGAGAAAAACACCAATGTGAAAAGGTATAAAATGCTGCAGGGAAAAAGCAGAGAGTCAGAAGATGGCAGTTTGGTGACACTGGCCAGTGAAGTCTCATCTGGTGTCTTGCAGGGGGAGGTGAGCGTGTTAATGATCAGTCTAGTAGCTTGCTAGTCATAGCTACCTGTATTAACCAAAAAATTATTACTTTACACTCTTAAACTGCGTGTACCTGCTTGCAGGGTTTTTTTGCAGATGGTGAAAGGTGTCTAGCAAAGTGATTCACGGTGGTGCAGACTGGCAGGTGATGCAGGCTGCAGAGGAATTTTCTTATTCTGAAAGAGAAATAACAAAAGCTGAAAACAATTGCGTAGTCTGGTGGTGTCATAACTATTCAAATTAGAGATTTATAGCTTGGATTTTATGGGGACTATTAATGGTAGCAATATAAAAGGGAATGAACTTCTCCCATCCTGGGGAACTTCTAAGGATGCACCCAGTTCATGGGAGCAGGAAGCTTTCATGGGAGCCGGTGGACTGAGAAAAGCTGGAAAGGCATTTTTAATCTGTCAAGAGAACACTAAATTTAAAGCCAATACTCAAGTGTCTGCATAATGGGCTTTATGAAGAATTGCAGAACTTGGAGTGACGACTGCTGCTTTATAGACAGAAGATGTGGAATTGAAATATGAAATGAAATTGAAGGAACAGGACCAGAAACAGTGCTGAGCAAGGGGAACAGGACTGGTGGGAGTGAGCCCACTCGTGTGCCTCTGCTGCAGAGCTTGCATTCAGCACTCAGGACCCGAGACCGGGCAGCGTGATGAATGGCATGCTGGCAGTCGAAAGAAGTTCAAGCAGCTGTGAAGGGAGTATTGACAGAGAAGCAATTTGTGGATCAGATCATTTGGCTCGCCAGAGGATGATTCAGTCTTTGAAAAGGGCACTGCAGAAAAGCATCAGAGTATGCTTCCACCTCTCAGTGCAGGATTTAGAGACAAGATGTTGGCCCCTGGGACCTTTTGATTTGGATCAACTAGATTTCCCAGAAGGCACACCCCTGTTCTCTCTGTATACTGCTTTGCAAAAGGAATTGAAACAGATTACGTTTCTCACGGCTCAGATGGCTCTGGTTGTTATCAAAGTAGTCCCCAAAGCTGACATGGATGTGCGTGAACAACAGGGGAAAATTCAATCAATAGTTGACTTAACCACAGAACAAGTTGGAATTGTATCAATCACAGGTGTCAGGTCCCTTGAGTGACACCACTGCAAAGTGGATGGTGGGGCTTCTAGAAACTGCAGGAGTGCAGGTTAAAGATTTTAACTTCATTGCTAGGACATCCACCACTCCATCCAATCAGGCAGTTTTATCAGCAGCATCAGAGGAATCCCAGCTGCAGAAAAGAAATCGCAGCACTGGATGCAGAGGACTCTGAAAGCATTACTGGCTCTGTCCTGGTTTTGGCTGGGACAGAGTTAATCTTCTTCCTAGTAGCTGGTATAGTGTTATGTTTTGGATTCGGTAGGAGAAGAATGTTGGTAACACACTGATGTTTTCAGTTGTTGCTGAGTAGTGTTTAGACTAAGCCAAGGATTTTTCAGCTTCTGATGCCCAGCCAGCAAGAAGGCTGGAGGGGCACAAGAAGTTGGGATGGGACACAGCCAGGGCAGCTGGTCCAAACTGGCCAAAGGGATATCCCATATCATGTGACATCATGCCCAGTATATAAACTGGGGGGAGTTGGCCAGGGGGGCAGATCGCTGCTCAGAGACCAACTGGGCTTTGGTCGGCAAGTGGTGAGCAATTGCATTGTGTGTCAATTGTTTTGTAGATTCCCCCTCTATTGTTATTATTTTCTTTCTTTCTGTCCTATTAAACTGTCTTTATCTCAACCCACGAGTTTTACTTTTTTTTCCCTGATTCTCTCCCCCATCCCACTGAGGCGGGGGCAGGGGGGAGTAAGCAAGCAGCTTGTGTGCTGCTTAGTTCCCAGCTTGGGTTAAACCACTACAGGTTCCCAAACTGTTGGATGGCTGTTTTATCTGGAATAACAGAAAGCTGAAGAAGGACTAGGGCAGTATTTAACAAGGAAGCACACACTAGGTATGAGACTTGGGTTTTGTGTGGGAAGGAGCAATGAGACAGCCCAATTAGGAGGGCCAAGAACATAAACTTGCAGTGATGAATGAATTGGTACTGGCTGAGTGGACACCTACCTGACATCTAAACACCTATATGCAAACATGAGTTATCTGGGTCAGAAACTCGCAGTGCTGATGAGAAAGTGCATTAGGACTATAGCATTCCCTGATGCTAGTGCTCTCAGGTAATTGGCACGCTCACCACAACTTACGCCCCTTTTCATTGACAAGCTGAGGTTCCTCTTGGACATAGGCTGTTTGCTCTCTCTGCCTGGAGCTGAGAAGAGGCTCCAGAACATCACTGCTCTCTTGCTTTAGAAATCCATTTTCGATTTCCAGTGGGAACATGTTCATGCCCGGTTTATACTATATTTGAACCAACACTACCCTTTAGTTCAGCAGAGTCCAGAATGGCTTTTAGTTTGCACTAAGTGGAGATTAAAACCTATATAAAGGGTAAATCCTGCTACAATAGCAAAGGCAGCTCTGATACTGTCCTGTAAGTCACTACCAGGGCACTGCTAGGTGGGCCTGAGGACCATATGGTGCAACTGAGCTCGCCCAGACCACCTCACCATGGTTCAATGTACACACGTGCATCTTGCTGTGATAAGCCCATCGTCTTTTCTTAGCCTGCCTTTTGTGAAAGAAGGCAGCTTGGAATACACTGTGAAATGTTCTGGCCTATACACTAGGCCACTCTGTATTTTTTTTTTTGTCTCTCATGTTTGCGCTCATCTATGAGGTGTTTAAACCCAACCCTTCTCAATTTAGGCCATGTTTAGTTGTTGGTTTGGTTGTTTGGGTTTTTTTTTTAAAAAGGACATCAGGGTTTTTTTCTCTACCTTCTGGTTCTCAGCAATTCTGAAATAATCCTTCTATCTCATAGCAGCTCCTAGTGTTATTAAGGAAAATATTCAGTAGAGTGATCTCCTCTGACTAGTCTCCTGAAAATCTTTTACCTTATCAAAAACATATTAGTTTAGTCCAAGAGACATTGTGACAGACTGCTGCATGAGATCAATTTTTTTCCCTGGATGTATTTATCTATATGAATCTCTTTTAAAATATGTTCTGCAGATGACTAAGAAATGTTTAAAATCCAATTGCCAGCATAAACTGTAACTTGAATACGAACACATATTTGTATGGTGTGCATACATACCAAGATTACATAAATATGTTGTATCTTTTAAGGACACTAGTAGCATGTAATGGATTTTATACAATTTAGATATTTTTGTACTCAATATTCAGTAGGTTTTTGCTCAAGACCTAGGCTGTAGCTCATAACGCTTATAAGCCAAAGAGAATAGGCTGGTAGGAACCAAGGAGACTGGGTATCTGACCTGTTTACAACAAAACATGTATACAGAGATAGCAAAATGAGAAAGGTAACACAGAAGATATCAGGGAGAAAACAAATGAAAAGAAACAGTCTGTTAAGAGTCTTTTTAAAATGTAGCCATTTGTGGATATGTGCATGAGCTAATGTGGAAATATTAATACAGTGGGAAATCAAGTGGGATGTCAACCATATGCCACCATAATAGAGGAGCCCAGAAGAATTTCCCAACCAAGCTTATTTCTCATTTCCCACACAGCTGAAATGGGTGTTGATGTGTTTGTCTGTAATTGAGTAAATTCACATGTGGCTATCAATAAACATTCAGAATAAGAAATTTTGGTGTTAATGATCTGATTTCCCCATCGAACAGGACAGAGGTAAAGCTGCAGCAACAAAAAACCACTATGTAATAATGTCATGCACATCATTCAGTACAAAAATGGAAAAAACCTCAATGTTCAATTTAAGAAAAAAATATTTTGTAATGACTAGTGCAAATGACAGGGACAGTAAATGTGTCATTAAAGCAAACAGTTGCTACTGTATATGATGACCTGTTCAGGGTTATTTTCTTTAATTCTTCAACTTAATCTGATGATGCATAAAAATGGAGGGAGTTTATAGGTTAAAATTTCTGTTAAAAATCACTGCAATACTTTCACAGAATGAACTCCCTTAGTATAAAATGTTATCACAGGAGTGCAATTTCACATGCAAGAAAACCCAGAATTTTTAATGAGAAAAAAATTGTTCCACCACAAAACATGAGATCTCAAATGATCCATTTGAATTACGCTTTATCAGAGTAGTTTGCTCCTGTCGATTACACTTCCATGCCAATGCACAGCATGGCTGTAATCACAGAATTTTAGAAAGCCATTCCGGCACTGTTACACTTTAAATAGCCACGTTCCAGTATATGCTCAAGGATGCTTTTTAACTCTTCAAAGAATCCATTAAGTACTCTGGGCTGCTGGCTATTGAATTACTTACAGAGATTTCCTGAACTACAACAAGTTGTTGGAACCAATGTGTTATAGTTATTCAGCTTCTGACTTTAATGTGTCTATGGGATACTAAATTGGTTTGGGCTTATTCTAAACCAGTGTTTTAAGAGAGACCTATCTAGTTCAATAATGGTCCCTGCTATGCCTAGGCAACACCGACAATATATAAAAAAGCAGACTCACAGATCAGGTATTTTGGAAATACTACACTATTCAGGAAGTGATTACTTCTTGCACAATTTCTAATTTTAAAAAAGGTATCTCAACACTGCCTTGTCAGAATTCACTCTTGTAGTATATGGGGTATTTCATCCCTTTAAAATAAAAACTAGAATCTCAATAAAATTTAAAGAAAAAGCAGGAGATTTGAAATAATATGTTCTTTAAAAAGAACAACCTTGCATGCCTCACTCAGTGCTCAATGACTTCAGCTAGAACATGAAAATCTGAGATACTAATTAGAAAATGATTACTCAAAAGTGGAACACACGAGTCATCACTTAAACTGAAAATACCAAAGTTAAACAGTAAAACTAATGCATTTTTAACATTCTTCCAATTTTATAATTAAGCTTATTTGAAACATAAGTAATGTGATAAAAATTATGCTTAATATCCAATTAGAAATTTTACACATTAGCTAAAGTCACCTTCACTAAATTATGCAAACTAGTCTACGTCAAATTCTGGAGAGGACTACCAGAGCTAACTTAATTGTCTTAAATAAGTTGATAGTCCCTAAATACATGGGTATGCATGACTACATAGAACTCAGGCCAAATATATGGAAACTACGTTCTTTAGTTATGATTCATACCATAGCCAGTATGATGAGATACTTTATTAAAAGAAAAAAAAAAAAAGTCTCCGGTCCAGCCTGGTAGGTGTTCTTTGTCCCACATAGTCACCTGTACCTGAAGGAGTAAAGGGAGAAGGCAAGAAATTATGGCAGCCCTTCAATGAAAGTCCTGTGGACTGGAGAGCTGTCAAGAGCTGGCTCTTACCCACCACTGCTTTGGTGAACTCCGAAGACAGCTTTGCATTACTTTAACTGAAGAGTTGGTCAGAAGAGCTGCCCTCACCCAAGGTGACAGATGGTGACAGTACCGAAAGGAATGCGAACTCTGTCATTTTGAAGCATTCTGCTTTGATTACAGCTACTGTCATCCTTCACACTGGCACCAGGACTGGTACTTTTCGCTATTCTCAATGTTTTTCACCTTCCTGAGCACCTAGAACTGCATTACTTATCAAGCGAGCCTTGATGGAGCAGAGCTCCATCTATCGACTAGCACTTTTTTTTCTAAGGACTCCACATATATTCAATAGATTCATGCCAAAAGAGCCAATTAGTTCTAAAAAGATAAGTTGCGTGCATCAGTCAGCAGTAAAGGGTTTGGAAACCACCGGTCTCCCTTTTGGCAGGTGTTTGTGTAGAGAGCCTTTGCACTCATGCCAACTGGCTCTCCAAGCTCTTGTATTCCGTATAGTACTAGAGCTTCAAGATGCGTCAATACATAGCATAGAGAAACTCTGCATTTGCCTTCAAACCACAACTGAATTTACACTTGCTTACCACAGGTTAAATCCCTCCTTGTTCAACAGCAGCCAGCAAACACTGGGGGCTCTTAACTTGCTGACAGACATGCAGCATTATGCCTTACCTTGGCTAACAGAAAATTTTCAAATTCCATCTTCCCATCTGTCCCCACAGCTAGCTCAGCTAGGGGCAGACTAGTTATGAATGAGTGAAGTACAGCTCCCCTTACCTGTTTCTGGTCTACAGCAAGCTGCTTCCCATTCAGGTCAAGCTCTTCCCACTCCCAAGACCTGCCGACAACACCGCTGGACCGCACATGCAATTGGTCTGCGGCAGGACTGGGAAAAAAAAAGGAGTTGCTCTTCTGACTAGAAACTATAATTTTGTATCATTAATGAAACAAAACCAGTGAATACAGAGCTCGGAAAGTAAGTTTTACTTCTTTTTAGGTTTGAGAGTGCTCTGCTGGCCGATCCTGTAGTAAGTCTGCCCATGTTCAATATTAAAATAAAAAGTAGTGATGTACGCCGATTACTACAGCAGGTAGATTGTCCAGTCCTCATTTTAATGGTCTCTTCTTGATTTCAGTCACAGATGTGTCCCTATTAGAGGGTATCAGAACCCAGTGCTCACATCTTTAGGACTTTCTATCAGTACATCAGAACATCAGGGTGGAAATACATATAGATTCTTCAGTGCACCAACTGTAGATGTGCAGGCTCTCAAAACAAACTCAGCAATGTAAATTCAACCTTTCAGATACAACACCCTCCTCTGAAGCCTTACAAAAATACCAGTGCAACATAGAGCCATTTTACAAAACAATTATCTTTATAGAAAGGTATTTTAGTAGTATATGCTGAGGTAAATAATAAAAACAGACCCAACAGAGGGCATGACCAGTGTTATAGAGAATTCCGGATGAAATTTGGCCAAAAGCCTGTTTTATAAAAGCTAATATTTACCTACCAGTTATGATCCCTGGTAAGGTGCTTATTGCTGTAATACTTCAAAATTATTCTTCAGTTTACAAATTGAAAAATATATGAAATTAGATCTGTATGAATGTTAGGTATTAGCTGTCACAAATTTTAAAAGGCATTGTACCAAGTTTTCTTAATTGTTTACTAACCAATTTGATTGTAGCAGGTAAATAAACTACAGCATACATTTTACCTGACACCATGCATCAAAATCACCATAAAAACTAAGTTTATCAAAGTCCAACTCCACAAGGAAAACATGAAAAAGTGCAAATTATGTACCCAGTATCTCTGTCACAGCTGTTTTTTCTTAATATGGCATGAAAAAAGTTTACAGCATATATTAAGAAAATTCTTACAAGCGTTCACCTCAATGCTTATATATACAACATTTTGCTCAAAGTGCTCACTATATGAAAAAAACTGATTGGATAAAAATATTTAAACAGTGCTTTCTGAATGTTCAGGGAAAATTCATATAGTACATCAGTCCCATTTGTTTTCCTCTTCACTCAGTGCAATGAGATGCAGAAGTCACACCAACTTCACAAAAACTTTGCTTGCCACATTGCCAGAAAACCTCAGTTACAGTGGCATTCTTGCTGTCCCATTGGGAGTGGGTCTTTTATTTTTTTGCATGTGGCTTTGATGTTTTCGAGATCTTACTACTTTCATTCTTACTTCAAATACTTCTTGTATGGCTTTTCGAAAACAATGGAAATTGTAGTCTATTAATCCTGCAGAGACAGAAATGTGTTCCATATTAATAAAGACATTTATACAAATTAGGTAATGAAAAAATTGCTTATATTCTACATTTAGTGAAATACCACACTGTCTCTCTGGAGGTCATAATCAGTGAATTTTCCAGGCATTTTCTTCTGTGCTAAGCAAAAGCACGTTTGATAAAGACAAATAAATCAGTGAGCATTACAGCTTCATATTATGTCCAATATTAAATATACTTCTTAGTCTTAAGAGAAAACAAATACCAGTTCATTGGCAGATAACAAAGCTTTAACTTAATAAAGAGCTTTGAAGAAGTGCTCAGTATACTACAAGAAAAATTAAAATCTTTCATAAAATATGGTGTCATTCTGTAAATTCGCTTTACAGAATAACTGTGATAAAAATAAGTAGCATCTAGTAATCAAAGAATTTTTATTTTTTGACAATACATAAGCTTTGAAATGGATACTTGATAGAAATATTACCAAACAACAGCCAGCTGTATTTCATCTTACATTGTAATTGAAAAATAACGCAATAGACATGCTGTTAGATTACGTACATACATAATAGGCAGATAACATTACCATGTGAGTGGGCTGAATGTGATCCCACAGAAAAGCTGTAAAGCCATATTGGTAGTCAATTAGAAGACTTACTGGGTGCTACAGCTGTGTAATACTGCAATACAATTTTAGAATTTTGGTACTGAGCTTATGACCTCACTGAAGGTTAATGATGTAAGCTGCCTTAACTCAAATACCGCAGTGTTTTCCACTTCAATTTCCCTAACAGGAGATGATACGTATTTTAAGTGGTTTAAATCTACTGTGTTACACTTTGATTTTTTTCCAGGAATTACTTTCCTTCTCCCTAGAGTTCAGACAAAATATTATGTGGAAGTCACCAGGCACCAAAAGCTAATCTGCATTATAATACCAGAGCTGTACTGTTAAAGAGTACAGGCTACAGCACGAAGTGTCCCAAACTATGTAGACACAACAACCTGACACAGTTGTGAGAAATTCAACCAGCTGAAGTTCTATAAAATAAAAGCTAAATAGCCTGTCAAACAGCCCAGCAGACACAGTACGAGTACTGCATTCAAAAACACACCAATACTGACTGGTGAATTAAATATCACAAGATGGGGACACAAGCTCAGATGATGGCTCATTCTTTCACTGCTCAGTTCTAGTCTCAGGGCATTTCACTAAGACCAGTAACACAGTGAACATCATGCCAGCGAGCAGAGCTATCATGAGCTAAGCTTTCAGTATTGACCTTGACCAGGGTCAGAGAGATAACCAAGAAATTTTATGCACTTTAAGTACAAAATACGAAAGCCACGTAGGTCCCAAATATGCAGCTTTTCAAAAGCCTCCTTTCAGAGATGAAAGCAAGAACATATTTATTTCTATCAGCCAGTTTCAGTAATTTTCCCTTGGTTATGGCACACAAGCTGTTCCAAATGCGTATGCTGGCGCCAACAGGTACAAATCAATGTTAGCCAAGATAAACTGACACATTCTACTGTTGCAGATGGAAGCTTTACTGCACTGGATATAAAGTTTCATATGCTTTCATATCAGAAAGTTGTCAAATAGATTTACGATTTCATCTTATCTTAATGCCACCACAAATACTTCATGCTTTAAACAAGTTTTGTAAGCTCTATCAAGCTGTACTTACCTTTAGTATTTGTGATACAGCTAGAGACTGTTATCAGCTAATGACAACCACAGTCACTCATTAACTCGCTAATATAAGGGAAAAGTAATGCGATACTAGAAAAGAGAAAAATACCTTTTCTCTCAAAGCTTTCTTCTCTGACAAAACAAACAAGAGCAAGGAATTTTGTCACCTCTTTCAAATAAAGGACAGTTGTATTGTTCAGTTTTATGATTGCCATTGATTCTTTGTCATAAGGAGTTCCAGTGCCATCATCTTTAAGCCTAAAGGGCAATATTCAAACAAACAAACAAACAAGAAAAGATAAGCCACCAGATGAGCTAACAAAAGTACTCCCACATTGGTTCTTTCACCAGATAATCTCAAACTTTATGAAATTTCATTTTAACCTTTCAGAGAGACTTTATTCAAACTCCACACTACGTAAACTAAGACGACATAGAGATTAAATAATTTATCAAATCACACACCAAATCTTAGATCTGGTGCTAGAAATTGTTTGATTGCCAAGTACCTGAACTGGAGCCTTATTTTTTCCTGTTAGTTACCAACCATTTACTACAAGGTTGTGTTTTCTTTTAATCAATGCACTATATTATGACTTTATCTAAAACACATGAAACAGTAAGTCTGTACTGACAATTCCAAATCCAGTAACCTTGCTTGAGCGGTGGCAGCCGACTGATAGTTTAAGCCATCTTGAGACTTTCCTCATAAGATGTTGCCATTTGCAACATCGTAACATGAAAAGAGATTTCTCTTTCACAGATGATGTGTCATGATGATCACTATTAGTTTTATACCTTGTAATTTTACCGTTATTCCTGAATGCACACACAGATCTTGTTAAATGGGTAGTTATCACCAACCTCCCAGAAAAATTAGTATCAATAATATATTAAGGTAGCAAGTTCCACAGATGATCCAGGAACAGAGGACAAGAAATGAATTGTAATATAATTTCTTTAGTCTATAGCTAAAGCATGGCAAGCAGATTTCTGGTGATAAATGCTAAATGGTTACACAAAGACAGTGCCAGAGTGACATTTTGTGAAAAGAGCACCCCACAAATGGTGTTGTACAGAGAATAATTAAACACATAGTCTTTTGAACTACACAGCAGCATCTTTCTCTGTACAAAAAAATGCCAGAGTCAGCATCCTTTATTGTATATCTCTGTAAAACACAACTTCTTGTACAGTTACTGAAGTGACCAACTGCAAAATCTGAAACACACAGTAGAACATACAATCATAAGAAATTTTAGAAAGGTATTCAACAATTTGTTGGTCTTTTGAAATTCTAATGCTTATTGCACATCTGCACCAGGATTCTCCCTTTCACCTTCTCCAAGAGTGCAAGAAGTCTACCAATGGCTAAGAATGCAAAGCTACCGAAGAACACCACACTCTAAGCATGCTGCTGTTTAGCCTCCAAGTCTATGCATCTTAATGCACTAATTCTTAATGTGCCCCTACCTTTCCCAGGAATAGCTGGCATTACATTTGGCCGAGGGCCAAGCCATTTGAAACGTAACTTGCAAGGAGACATACATGCTAACCCAGGAGATCTCCAGTTGGTAATGTGTAACAGGGGAAACTGAAAAAACCCCCACAAAGGTCATGAAGGGAAAAGAGGACAGAGAACTGAAGCAAGAGTGAAGCAGCTCTCTGAGGCCAGTAGAGGCCACCAGCAATTAAACAAAACTAAATATGGCCCCACTTTTTTTTTTTTAAATGGGAGGCATCCTTCTGTTGAATTCATCCCTGGGGAACAAAAAGATAATGTTTCCTTTTATATTAGGTTGGTTACTTCCCACTCCTTCCTCCAAATAAAATTATTAGCATAGAAAGAGGAAGTTGTTAACAAAAGAGGCTGGGCAGGGAACTGTGCTTGTTGCTGGCAGTGGATCTGTACCTCAGAGGCTTGCCGTTTCCTCCTTCTTCCCTGTCCCGACAAATTAGTCTGGCAAATTACACATTCTCATTATTGTTTATACCCACATCATTCTAATTTTGAGGCCGTTCAGATTCTAGGTACACAGTTTTACGAAGAACATTAACAATTTACTTACCCATATATACAAGAAATGTCAATCACAACATCTATCATATCACAGCAGAGCTCGTAAGTTTGCATATCCACTGGAGTACTGTCCGTTGCAATATAGATCTTACTGACTACATCAAATAAAAATGCTTTTTCAATCCCAGAATTCTATTTAAGAAAAGAAGAAAGATAGATAAAACGGAAGCCAGGTCTTCAAATTGATACCAAGCTTTTTTGTTCCCCTACTCGCCTGTTATACAAAAAGCTAGGCTGAAGAAGTGGAAGTTAAACTGCAATCAAGCTTGTTGGGAAAGAACAGTACATACAGCACTGCCATATTTGTAGCAAACTGATGCTCACAGACCTTCCAACAGTTTCTCTGCCTCTGAGCAGACATAACGCCAAGTTACACTCCCAAACTTCCCCTCTCTGGAAAACATCTGGAAAGATTACATTTATTTTCAGTGGAAACTGCGGGGAAAAAAATCTTCCAAGATCAAGCTTTTGGGTTTTTGACTGTAACAATGGACATAAAAAGAGGGCTGTAATTTAAAGTTATTCTAGCTGCACAGGTAAGAAGGTGAAAACAAGGAAAAAAAAAGTTGATGGACAAAGAAGGCAGTAGTGTTCAGGAAATAATTTCTCAAGGAAACTGAGAAATTGTCTCATTGAGGTCTGTAGCTGTTTTACTGTTAGGTTCCTTAGAACATAATTTAGGATCACAAGAGAAAGACCAGTATTTTGATGGTGCTCATTCAGTTTTCATGTAGCACTGGTGGTTAAAGCCATGTTTATAATGCTAAGGCTTGCTAATATGATGACAGCTATGTTCCTGTCATCCTGCAAAGCTGATTAAGATTCTCTCCATACTGGAGATGTATTGTATTCACAGCTCTCAGAGGCTAGCCAGGAATGCTAGCTCATACTCTTCATGTAGATAAGGTAGACTGCCATAAGCCTCTGCTTCCTGGAAAAAAAGAGGAAAAAATGTGTACTGCTTAGCTGAAAACAGTAGCCTTGCTTGCTGATATCAAGGGATTGCACCTGGGCAGCTGTCCCAGCATGAACACAAACAGCAATTTCCCAGTATTGCTAAAGCTCAAGCTATAAAATATGCTTCAGAATCCACCTACACAGGAAGAGAAGCAACTTTCTCCCATCAAACCGAATTTTCTCCATATACGGGCTTACCTTTTTAATACGGTTTGGGACTGCTGCCACAGCAGTTTTGTAACTACCAAAAAACACACTGAAAACCCCTAACAAGTTTTCATAGCTTCAGCTTCCTTTAGCTGAATAGTTGCAGAACTTTTCCTTTTTTCTTCTTCTTTCTTTTCTAAGTCAACTATTTAACACATAGTTAAGAGACTAAAGGGACCCTCCCACTTTCCAAATTTCCTGAAATAGGTAGACAAATTTCAACACTAGGTATGCTACTGAACACTGGCCAGCAATATTTTGGGCATTTGCTTCTTAAAGAGGCTTAATTCTTCCACCATCGCACACACAGCTAAGGCTGGAAACATCTATCAATAATAAAAGAGTATAGCAGTGAATTTCTTGCATTTCATTATGGAAAAGACTCCGTGAGTGGCACGTTTCAGTAAGTCATTAATAAAAAAAAAAATATTCAAAACAAAGTATACACGGTGGATACCTTACGTACATGGGCTGAAGCACATGATGTACAAGGAGAGTCTCAGAGAACAGGCTTTATTTAGCCTGAAGAAGAGAAGGCTTATTGCTATCTACAAATACCTAATGTAAAGGTGCACAGAAGACAGAGCCAAACTCTTCTCAGAGCTACAGTGTTGAAGGAAAAGAGGCAAAAGGCACAACCTGGAATTCTGACTTGATAGAAGAAAACCCAAAATTTAGCATGAGAGTGGTGAAGCACTGGGAGCATGCTGACCTAATACTATAGAGTTTCCAACCTTGGAGACACACAAAGCTGGACTGGACCCGCCCATGAGCAACTTGCTCTAACTGGCCGGACTCTGAGCAGGTCCCTTTCAGCCTACATGGCTCTATAAGTCTACGTTCTTTGAGCACTAAGAACAAAAACATATGCATATTTATTTTGGTTATTCTGGCCACACATGATAGTTCTGTAATTTTAATTTTTAAGTAATAATTCTGACAGCACCTTACATACTTCAACAGATGCTGTCAAATAAGATTAATCACAGGATTTACCTGTAAATATCATATAAGTATGCAGCTGTAATTCATTGCCAAAAATATATATTTGAAAACACAAGTCATTTCAGACAAAAGAAGTTGGAACTCGAGCCCTGTAGTGACATTCATGAGGAGTCAATTATAAAATTTTGTATTATATAAAGAGAGATATAGTGACAATTTCAGCTGTACAGATAAGATGTACTTTAAATTATTAAGATGCCAGTGGCAATATAATAACATTTAACAATGAGAAGTGATTTTTCCATCTCAGAACTCCAGCTGTTGCAGCCTGCCTGTACTTGCAGTGACAGTTAAAAAGGTTTTCATCTCGAGATGTTTGCCATGCCAGCAGTTAGGCCTGCTGGTAAGGGCAGAGCTTGGTGTTTTAGCTTAAACCATGCTCGTTTTCAGTTGAAACTAATACATCATGGTAGGACCTGCTGAGAAACTGGCACATATTTGCTTCTGTTGAACTTTGTATGGTGACAGAAACTTCTGCGAAAGGGTAGGATGGACTGCCAGGAGTAGTAACCACTAAATTGTACCCACATGACTTCAAAGATTTTATTTGCCAGGGTTTTTAGTACAACTTCAACTGAAAAAGCAAAGGATTTGCCAGAATGTTTGTGAGGAAATTGCTCAAGGGAAAAACAAAAAACCAACAGTGCAAACAATAATTACAAGTCATAAAAAATCAGGAACCAGTGGATAAAAAATACTCTTGAAACAGACATTACATCATTAATGCTCAGTCAGGGAAAATGACAATAAGAAAACAACTGTTTCTGTTATTGGAGTAGGAGGGTTCCTTATTAGAGAAACAAAGGCCAACAGCTGCTTTATGCAACTGAATGAAATGCTGCCATTGATGTTAATAAGAGCAGGGTCAGAATAAGCACTAGTTATCTGTGATGCAACCCTACAGCCTGGAAAGAAGATGCAACATGCGCTAGAAGCTCTATCAAGTGCTCTGAATTGATCTACGAGTATTCCATAGCTAATCTGAACCAAGAGAGTCATTGTGAAAAGTCTTCTGCCATGAATATATGAGATTTTCTTTTGGATAGGTAAAAACCATGACATAGTTGAAATTTAAACCATGTTTCTCAACTATACTGAGTGTGATAAAGTAGAAGGCAGTTTCTATTCTTTAAATGGAATGAGTTCAGTAAAACTGGTAGTGTTACTCCAATTCCTAGGTTAGGTAACAGGGCCTATCTTTTTCCTTCTTGAAAGTATGAAAAGTAAGCCAGAATTTGGCCCTAAAAAGTAATTTTTAAAAGAAATTACAGGATATCACCAGTCAGTTACAGTTAGAGATGAATTTCAGACAGTTATTTAAACAGGTCTTGCTGCAAACAGCAGATTTTGTGGATGAATTTTCATTTTAAATAACACGTTTGAATTTACAGATTATGAAATTTAAATCATTAAATAAACAAAACTATACTTCATTTTATTTTTATCATGATAACTCGTTTTTTGTTTTTACACATACTTTTTAACATCCCTCAAACCCCCTCCCCAACAACCGTAAAATGAAAATCCACATTCCCATGTCACACAACTTGATTGCTTGGTAAGGCCACAGTAATTAAAAACCAGACATCCTTCTATATGAAGCTGATAAGAGTGTTAGTCAAGTAAGATTTATGTGGGTTTTGAATGCCAAACCAACTGTTATTTTATAGTTTACAAGCAGTTACATTAAAGAATGTAGAAGCAGTATTATCACACTGATGGTTCCTCAAACGTACAAGCTAACACACTGTGGCACTATAAAGTTAGTCAAACACCTGCTGTGAACTTAAGAGTGATCACAGATTTATTTTTGTAATCATCAGCTTTTTGTGTTAGAAGTCTTAATGGCATAAATGAAAACACATCCTCATGAATATTGCTGCAAAATCCAAACTAGAACACCAATACACCCACACTTTGATATCCAACACACTGGCTTCCTGGGGTAAGGCATGACCAAAATCCATGTCAAGATTTGCTGTCACTAAGTTGCTAAAGTAAAAGAGGCACCTGCTAACTAATTCCATGCTGTGGAATGATGTTTAGTCTTTCTGCGGTTGCAAATAGAGTCATTCCAAGTCTCCTGTCTACAGATAGAAGATACTCATAAAAACAGACAGCAAGCATGCTGAGGACACAGCTACAGCAGCTACCCCCTGCCCTAGGTCATTAACAAACTGGATTTTGCTCTATTTGGAGCTAAGAAGCAGTCTGAGACTGTTTCTCCTACTGAATAGAGGAAATAGCATACCTCGCTCACTTTTTTGGACTTCCCATTCATTTGAAAGACTTGTTCTTCCTTACAAATTACATCTGATATTCTAGATATTATTGGAGCTGCCTTCTGGGTGTTTCAGACACACAAGCAACTGTCATCAGTCATTCAGGAAGCAGCTCGTGCTTGATTCATCTGGTGGTTTGGCAGAAATTCTTCACCAACTCCAAACAGCGAGGAGACCCCATACAGAGATCTGACCCACAATTATGAGTGACTGAGGTGACTCTGGCACAAGGAGGACTATCGTTCAGACAGTGTTCTCTTTAAGACTTGTGTAGCATATTCAGTAACCCATTGCTCCAGAACTGTTGTCATCACTCCTTCATTACCTTTCTGTCCTAAGTGTAGTTCAAGACTGGGTGATAACTGGTATATGGTCCAGCCATTTTGGCAGAAACAGATCTTGGTAACAAACCATTCATTATGAAATAGCATCATTTGTTGCCTAATAGTAAGACAGTAAGTTTTGGAAAGACCTTCCTCTAATCCTAGCTCTTCCTTTCAGCAACACATCCAACTTTTCTCTCTCTCCATTTTCACGCCCTACACGGAGAAACTGTGAAGTCTAATTTTATCTAGTAGGCTGTTGTATGATATTAAATAACTTCATTACTTCAAAACCACAAAAAAGACACAACAAAATACCTTGCTTGGAAATCGAAGCTTGACAAATTAATGCTAGATGCAAGGTGCAAAATTAGAATACTGTGAGAAAGGGTGCAGCGTCAGGAGCTGCTACAGCCTGACTTCACCACCATCAAAACAAGGAGTTCTCCCTTTTCACAACCTACTCACTTTGTTCCCCTTTGCTCATGGCCACATGTTCCCACCTCTTATCTTGTGCCAAAACGAGAGCATGTTGGACTCCTCCATGACCTGCTATTAACTAAATTCAACAGTGCATTAGTGTCTGTCATAGTGACTCCACGAGGGAACAGGTGAGTATCAGAACCAGTACAAAGGAGAGGAAGGGATCACACATACAGGAAGAGTGGAGCAAGCAATTACCTCCACAGTGATAACAAGCCACTAGATCTACAAAGCTCCCTAACTGGCCTTCAGAGTAACTATGGAAGTGGTGAAAGTTGTGATGCACTCTACCTCTAAAAATTTCAAGACAAGAGGAGATTTTCTTAAGCGGGGTAAACTTCGATACAAAGTAGAATTAATTCTAGGAAGCACTATAGACAGCTCTACATAGGAGGTCAGACTAGATGGTGTTCGTTTAAGAATTTATTTACACAAATTTTAAGTACTACTTAAACAAATGCATGCAGCACAGACCTTTGCAACATTCAGATTAACGTATGAGCAGAAAAGTGATGACTGCTACCCCACTTTCTGTGATTCAGGAAATACTGTATCTCAGCAGCTCAGCAACACTGTTTAATAGACAGGGAGGTGAGGCCAAGCTGCATGTGGGTGCATTTCAACTACATTCTGTTAATTTCTCTGAGAGTTCATATTACTCATAATCTCTCAGAAGGCAGCGAACAGAGTATCTGAACATGCATGTTGGACGTAACTGGATCTACAGACAAAGTATATAACAAGTACTTACTGAAATAAAGATGTTAAGCAGGTTTTCCAGTGTTGGGAGCTGTGGAATCAGTTTCTGTACCACTTTGCTAAACGCTTCAAATATAGAATGATCATATATGCTTGTCAGATAAAAGCTGGAAAAAAACGTCACCACATTTTCCTTTTAGCCACATGCTGTGAACATGATGTACCTTTCATAATATGAGTGAAATGAAATATTGTCAAACAGCAAGTGCCTACATTTATGCAATTACCCCTTGTGATCAAAAGTCATGTTATGATTGAAGCATAGGACTTCGTCTCTATACAAAAAAAGCCTAGACACTGCAAACTAGACCTTGACGTAGAACTTCATGATGCAACTCCCACCTTGGTATTCTTAGGAAAATATTTTTCAAATTGCAGGAGAGGAATATTACTGAGTATGTCTGTTGCAATCTACTCTTTGAAAGCTGTGGACCCATTTACCAATGCAATGATGCAGTCAAGTAGTTAAGAGCTCTAAAGAGCTGACATGTTCACAGAGCAGGTCTCTCTTTTTAATGTATTTGTACTTGGCTTTAAGTGCTAAGAAAGCCATGACAACTTGATGTCCTCTAGTTCCCAGTCTGCAGAAGTCCACTATTTTTCATTATCTGCTACAAGAATCTGCTTTCTCAGCAGACATAAGGCAAAGATACAGCACCTGTCTTCCCAAGTGGCTCCAAGCAGGCTGCAGCAGTGAGGACTAGTGATTGGGAGGGGACTGTGAGACAGAGAGGTTTGAAAGAAGGCAAAAGTCATGCAGGTGGCATATACACTCTACTGGCTGGAGCTCTACTGGTTGCTGCCACTGTCCAAGCAACTTATTTCAAGACAGCAGCTGCAGCAAGAACTGGTAGGACTCTGGTGTATTTGTCATCTGTTTTCAAGTACATCTCCTCTCCATCTTGCCCTCTAAGAAAGCAATCGGAAATAAGATACTTTGGATCAGGTCAAATGCAATGTCTCTGACTGTTCTTTTCCTTCATATATCAAAAGCTTGTTGCCTCCTACTTCAAGAGAACAGAAAATGGTAACTTGTCAAATAAGCTGCTCTCCTCTTTAGGATTCTCTGCACAGCAGCTTTTCTCACCTGAGGTGAATCTTCTCTAATCCAGCATCTGCAAGGTCATCATTTGCCCTCTGGTGAATATCTCTTTGCGTTTCAATCTTGTGATCATCAGATAAACCATCCACTTTATGGATAAAGATTTCAAAGTTGATATCTGGATTCACTTTATAGGCTCTGGTCACAGTAAGATGTAGCCGAGCTAATGCTTCCATATAATCATCCTAATGAAGGAAAAAGAAAAGCTACAACTGTAGAAAAGTTCTTAAAAATATACATAAAATTTTATGATACTTACTTTTAGATAATGCTACAGTTCAACAACAGCTTAATTTTTTTATTTCTTATAAGTAGAAGCCTGAGCTTACATCCAGCATGTGCACCAATCTCATGCTGTCAGCACTTAGGAATCTGAGCAAGAACCTTGAGATGTTAAAGCAAGTTAGTTAACTTTTGAACATACTGCAAAGAGATTAAAAATAGTAAAGCAGCTCTTCAAGTTTTAATTACTTTCTTCTAATATGTGTTTGTGATGTAAGTTAAGTCATTTATTTGCTTCGAAAAAAAAAAAATCTATGCTTTCCAACCCATTTGTCTATTGCTGAAGGAAGAAAAGAAAAAGGTATCTTAAAGCCCACTTTTTACCTGAGAATCAATAACAAATATCAGTGCTCCAGTGCCTCTGAAAATCATCTCATAGTCAAACGTAGGGTCAAAGAAGTCAATTTGCCCAGGAAAATCCCATATCTGAAAGTTGACAAAGGAGCTGTTGGAAACATCCTCTCTGCAGATCTTGTTTGTGCTCTCCAAGAAGAGAGTCTCATTCGGCGACATTTTGTGAAAGACAACTTTCTGAATGGAAGACTTCCCACTTCTTCTCAATCCCATGAGCAGGATTCTTGGCTTAACTTCAGTACCGAATGGATCATTGAAATCCAAAACTGAATAAAAATCACACAAGAAGAAAAGTAATATACTATGGGAATATAATTAGTAACTGCCAGATAACATGCATTTTATATTTATTTTCATGACATTTTTACTTGGATTTATGCAAATGTTAACAATTTTTAAGCTTAGGGAGCAGTGCTACAGGCATTTTAACTTGAATTATTTGCCCCTTAGGCTATACTATCAGAAAATCTGCTTCTCACCTCTAAGACAGAGACTGCAGAAGGCTTGATTGCTCAGTTTGTATGTGAAAAATGTGTTATCACACACAGATATCCTAAAATTTCTAGTTTTACTATCATTAACGCTATCCCACATACATTCTAACCCAACTTTAAAAGAGTATCATCCAGTAACAAATACCCTTGACAACTGATAGCTACATCACACTACTGGAAGGAAGGAGTAAGTTTGTGTTAGTTACATCTGTGTGATCTTCCTAAGGCTATATGAGGTCTTCCTTCCTATAAAGTAAGTGAGTAAATAAATAAAGTCACACATCCCAGGAGCTATAGGAAGAGGACAAGTCAGAAGGCACATAATTCCTCTCTGTTGGGACTTACGACACAGTACTGAGCTCATGAGGAATCCTTTTCTAAGGTGGTTAGGATTTCACCTGCTGGTGAATAATTTGTGTTATGATCTGTAAAAGTTTGTTGTCCAATAAATAAGATTACAGCATATCCACTGTCTATTTGCAAAACAAAGTCCTGGGAACACAGTGATTTCATTGTGCTACCTACCCCAGTTTGAAACTGGTACCACTAAACCAGAACATTTTCTAGTGCTGATGCAGTTATATTAGCATAAAGGTAGTTACGGGAGTAAACTATACTGTTCTATCTGTAAGGACATGAATATATAGCTCTCCACACCTGTAAGCACACCAGCTTCAGTTTCAAGTATCTCTAATCAAAACAGTGACAACAGTCTAAATTGCTGCATTTAGTTGGTCTATAATGTTGAAATGTCCTTCGGTGCTGAGCTGAAAATGGTACTGCACGTAGATGTAAAAAGCTTTCAAGCACCTCTGTGATACCCTGTCTGCAGTGTCAAACACAAGCAATGCAAAAAACTGAGTTGTCAATCCTAAATCTGCAGGGTAAGGCTCACAGAACACAGTGGTCAGATTTAAAATACTGATCAGAAAACAGGCTAAGCACACTTGCTGTCAGGCAGGCCTTCTGCCACCCACCGAAGTATAGACTACTCAACACAATTCAGAGCACAACATAATTGCATTTCTTTCTCTTTTTCTGCTGGGATAAATTTTGAATTGCAGAAAACCGGCACACATTTGCTCATACGCATCCTTCCTGCATATGCCCTGCATACTTTAAGTGATCAACTTTACTCCAAAGGTATGAAAATCCAAAACAAGAAACCTCAGCCACAACAATTTGAACCTGTCAATTTATTACGTAGCCTCATGGGCTGAAAAACACGGAAAGCTTGAAGGAATCCTTTGCCTAGGAAAATGTTTTGCACCCAGGGGTGGTGATCACATCTGTCCTCCTGTATACCTCAAGCCTCACTCACAACTTTCAGAAACACAAGAGCAGGACATGCCTGCCAGGAGGGCACAGAACCTTGTTCGCATCCATTTGTGCCTCCTGAGCTTCAGTTATGGAGAATTTGGGACTTCTCAAGGGAAGGTCTTGCGGTGTTAGCATAAAACATCCCCTTGGCACCACCTACCGGCTCCTGCGTGGTTATGCCACTCAGTGTGGGCCCGTGTCACCACAGTGACTGACAGGGGTTGAAAACTCATTATCGGTGGTATCCTACCCATTTTAAATACATTTGAAAGACCTTGACAGGTATTACCACTTGCTGTACTCTTGTCAATTATCACACATGAAACACTGCCAGGCTGGAGCAGTGCGCAGATGAAGCTCCTTCAAGCAGAACAGCAACAAGTAACTCCATAAGAATCTCATTCTCCTAACGCAGCAACGGCCAACTTCTGCTGATCCACAGACAACAAATTTAGGAAGTAATAAGCTGCAGTCAACATGCTGCTCTACTCTTCCTGTCAATCTGAACAGTGATAGTATCCTCCTATGGCTGCAAGAAACATGTGCCTACAATACTTCACACCTATAAAGGAATAATAAACCTCTGCTCTAGGTCAATGTAACGATATTTTATGGTTTGGGGGTACGGTCTTGTCAATAAAGCAAACCAAAGGTACAGGATTTAACAGTGTTTCCTCCACCCCACTCTCTTCTCTAACGTACAAATTTTCCACAGCTGCCAAATGTATAGTCCCAGTTTCATTAATGTGCATATATCCATACATCATGCAGTTTGCATTGTGGCCATCAGAAGGAAAAATAATTTATTCAAAGCTTTACAAGAACTGGTTTGAATAAAATGCTTTATAAAGGCATATAAAGAACAGTCTTCCAGTTGAGGCTTTATTGTGTGTTTCAGAAAATTAAAAAACCTCCCATTTACTCTGTACGCAAGAGAAATTACGAAGTCTAATTTGCTAGATTTGTACTCTGTGTCCCCTTCCTCTACCCACCACAATAACACCAACTTCCCCCTGTATGTCTTATGACATATCCTCCAAATAACAGATATGACACGCTGTGGCCAGTCTGGAGCTCAACACATGCTGGTTTGCCAGACTGTACACGCGTACACACTGGTTTGCCAGCTGCAGCCACAAAGAACACACACATCTGCTTGCCTGTCCCTCTGAAGACACTTTCATTTGGGTCTCTCCTCTCTTCTGAATGCCAGTTTTCAGCAAATTTGTGGGAACTTAATCACCTTTGAGACATCTTTCGTTCAAATTTGGTTGAAGGTGGACAGCAGTTTCCAAAGTTCTGACCAGTGATGAGACAACCAGAAGACAGGCTACCTACATAACTCCCTTTTCTTTAAGAAATAGGCTAAAAAACTCTCATGTATCTAAAAAAATATTTTAAATAACTTGGGGTTTTACATTGTTGTTATATTAAATTATTCCAGACCGTTGGATTGTTATGGACTGTAATACTTTAGAAAGAAATTGCTTTATATTAAAGCCATACTAAAAAAAAAAAAAAATAGAGTGTCAAGTGCAAACAGAGTTACCGATGAGAAGAATGAACACCAGCTCTTCTGCTAGTAATACTTACTTAGCTTTTGAAATCCTGCCAGTTCAAAGACAGGGAAATGTAAATGAGTATCATCCAAACCTGACTAGATAGCAAGGCTGCTATAGCACTTTCCTCCGAGAGAGAGTTAAGAGATTACCTTATATGTAAAGGAATTGGACGATGCACTGCCTGCCCACATTCCTTTGCAGAGTACATGACAACTCCTTCTTTAATTTGCCACAGAAATGCCAGTAGATGTATCACTGCAACTTCCCAGACTAGGTTACTGAGTGAGATCATAATATGCCTAAGAGAAACACTAAACTCTTCTCTATTCTGTAATGAGAAAGATAATTTTCCCTATTGCGAGATGCAACACATTTCCTGCTTCATTCACTTTTGCAAAGAGTAAATGTTACAAAATGCCAGTTTCTAATGCATACCAACAGTTCTTCATATTTCAGCTTTTCTAAGCAGCCATAAAGAACAGAAGTCATGCTAGTTAGACACTATATCCTTTGAAGTATTCACAAACTAAACTTAAACCCAAAAGCACTTTCCCCACAGAGAAGCAGTCAATTCCGTACAAAATTTCTGTAATTGCAACTGTGTCTTTGCTTATAGAGTGCAATTTGCTTGTGTTGCAACATGCAGAAGAGCCCAGCTCTGAGGAGTTGAGAACTGCACGTAGTAGTCCTGACCTGTCTCACCAGGATGCACAGTACACAATGAATACTTTAATATCTCCTTCAAGCTATTAGAAATATTAATTGATAACTAAAATAGTTTTCGAAGCCCATCCTGAATTCCACATCAATTGCAATTAATTGTCAAAGCAGGTGACTATCAGCGCTTCACAGGCATATGTGACGGGGATGCCACATTGGAAGGTGTATTTGTAGATCTCGCCAGTTTTCAAACGCCCAAATAAAGCATGGCTGTTCATCTGCTCAAGTGATGTCAAGCCAAAATAAATTATTTTGCTCATGTTACCATCCATACGGTAACAAGCCCCTAAGTCTCGTTTTAAACTAATACAGCTAATAATGACTATTTTTCTGTCCACTAATGCAATTACGTTATTTTTAAGTTTCAACCTTTTTTGTGTAAAGGAGAATTAGCAGTCCCAAACTTCCCACTCATGTACCTTCAAGCCCACTGATCTCGTAGCATTTCCAATACTACGGTGACTGTGATATCTGCAGCACTTCGGAGTGCTGTCGAGACAATAGCCTTACAAAACACAAACAATGAACATCTCTAATGCTAACAGATTGCCTGAGCCTAAAGAGTTAACAGAAACAGCTTATATGCAATCAAGAAAGCTGTTCAGCTACTGTGGGTTCATAAACATTGCAGAAATGCCTGGTGGAAGGAAATTCTTGTGGCTAAAGAAAAGACTCAAAACCAGAAGACCTGGTTCCACCCTGCCACAAGAGCGGCACTGTGCAATGATATGTCTTAAAGCTACTTCATTGGACACTCTGCAGAGGGCTTCCTAGCTTCTAAATACTTTTTAATTGCATATACCAAAAATATGACTAGGCTTTATGTAAACTAAGTACTTTACTGAATATGACCCCATGTATAAAGTAAAAAGATTAAGAAGAGGACAAGAGATGTGGTTTCAGCATTCAGGCTGGAGACAAGAAACCACTATGGGGTGAGAGATGACCAATATGAAGTTTTGAAGTCTCCCGTATGCCTACAAGGACAAATTATGTTTTTACTTTTAAGCCTGGCTTCTCCCTTCACTTTCAACAGCCATGCATTGAAGCTGTTCTCCTTGCATCACCCTTTCCATTCTTTCTTTGCGGAAAAGTAGAGACAGTGACACTGAATTTTGGACTACTTGCTGTACAGATCCAGGAAGAGAGAGGACAAAAGCTGGGAAAAGGAAAGCCGCTCGCCCTGCAGGCCAGTGTTAAATACACAAAACACACACCCAAACCCAACCCCCTCCATTACAGATGCTCTATACCTCTTTCTCCAGAGAATTCAGAATGTAACAGGAAGCCAGGGGATCTGGACTGTTAAAATGGCCCTTTGTTTTAATTCTGCATAAAAAAGGTCCCTTCGTGGACTGTCTTCTCCTGCTATTCAGGATGTAAAGGTTTGTTTCTGTTAAGTACAATATTCCGGTGTTACTAAGAAGAAACAATTGAAATTTTTTATCAGTCTAGCAAAGTTCCTATTGAAAAATACCCAAATAAATTCCTCTGAGGACAGAATATGGATTACTTCTCTACAGAAAATGCTAAGTTAGTTTAGCACTAAAGAAATATGCTAAATATATTCTCTTTGCATTGAAATAAAGGCAATTTTTAAGCAGTTTCAAATAAGACTTTAATTAGTCTCAGCTACATCTCTTACATCCTACCATTCCCACAGCCTTTCACCATGAAGGCTTACACTCAAAGCCCTGACCTTCTCTCCTCCCCAAAATTGCGTTAGTCAATGCAATACCTCCCATGGCAGCCTGTAGGACTCGGCCTTTAAGTAGAAGGGTTCTGCGTGCTAATAATCAAAGTACCCTTAAAACATGTGGCCTTTTATTATGCTCTTATGAAAACGCAATTCTTTTTTCGCCCTGAGATACTGAGAGTTTTCCAAGCTCCTTTGTGAAATACGTCTCAGAATAATGAATTCAGGCTCTGAATGAAAGCAACAGGCTCTGAGCCGGCATTGCCTCTTTTTACTGAATGAGGCTGCTTTTCCCGGTAAGCCTGTCCTTCCTTGCATCACCATCCGTCCAGACTGACACGGATACGCAGCGAGTAACGCGGGTCCTCACATGCACAGACACACGGACAGCAGACATTTAGCAGAGCCTGCCACTGTGGGGACTGACATTCACAGCTGCAGAGCAGCCCTGGACACAGAGCTGCGTGCTGCCGCTGCCTTTTATAGCCTGACACCCAACCCCCCCGCCTCCCTGGCACACTCAAGTCACATCACCCGGCTGCGGCCACTAATAACTAATAACTCTTACCCCAGACGTGGAAAATGCTGAAAGGCGATTACCCCCTCCACCACCGCTTTGTCTGCGCTCCTTCTGCCTCCTCCCTCTTTCCCAACCCCTCCTGCTACCTGTCAGCCCTTGCCCCGCTCCCGCCTCAGAGCTCCCCACTCGCACCCTGTCCCCGTCCCGTCCCGTCCCCTCCCACGGTCACCTCCGCAGCATCCCCGCTCAGCCTGGCCTCTGGCCAGGCAACCCGCCCCCGTCCCCAGCGAGGCCTGCCCTCCCTCCGGACGCCTCGTCTCCCCCACACCGCTACCCCTGGCTCCCTTCGTGCCCCGCTCGCCCTCGCCGTGCCCCTAATCCTGCGGGGAGCCTCGCCTCCTCCCTGACCCACATCCGCAGAGCAGCCAGGCCCGACCCCCGGCAGCCAAACCTCACCTCCCCAGCGGCGGCCCCGTCCCGCCCGCCACCGTTCCTGCCTCGCCTCGGCCCCTGCCCCGCCTGACCCACGTCTCCGCGCTCACGGGGCCGGCCCTGCCCCGCACCTCGCCCGCGCTCGTTGCCAGCCGCTGCCCCCCATCCCCCTCCGGGGACGATGCCTCCCCCGCCCCGGCGCTCCGGTAGCAGCAGCCGCCGCCGCCCCCCGCAGCCCCACGGCGGCCGCGACGCCGCTCCCCGCCGCCCCCCCCGGTGCCGAAGCCGCTGCGGCCGCCGCGGGTGGCACTCACACGCCTCATCGCCGCCGCTCTCCGCGTCCCCGTCCGAGAAGGACTCGGCCCCGTCGGCGTAGCCGGCCAAGCCCACGATCTCCTCCTCCTCTTCCTCCTCCTCGTCCCCCTCCTCCTCCTCCGGCAGCTTCCTCGGCACCTGGCTCATGCCGGCCGCGCTCCCGGCGGGGCTCCGAGGGCCCCTCTGCCTCCGGGCGGCCTCGGGGCGCGCCTCGCCGCGGGCGCGGGGGGCACCAGGTGCCGCGCTGGCGCCGTGCCCCGCCGCCGCCGCCGCTCCCCTCCCCCGCACGGCGCTCGGCGGAGCGCGCGGCGCAGCCTGCCGGCGGGGCGCGGAGCGAGCGAGCGAGCGGGCGGGCGGGCGGGGGAGGCGGCGTGACCCGCGTCACCTGACGCGGCCGGTCACGGGCCGGCGGGGCCTCCGCGCTCGACCGGGCCCCGGCTCGGCGCCGCCGCCGGCAGGCAGAGCCGGGCGCTGCCGTGCTCGCGGGCGGGCTCCGCGGCCTGCCGGGCGCCGCCGCTTCCCGTCCCGGCCCCGCTGTCCCGCGGCGCCCTGCGCGGGCCGGGAGACACGCGTGGGACCGGTGCACACGCAAGGCGCTGCCTCTGGCGTGCGGGGGGGGCCGCGGCACCGGATTTACTGCTGGCCTTTTTATTACAGGTGGCCCTCCCGGGGCGGGGGCCTCGAAGTCGGTCAAATCCTGCAGCCTCCCGCCGCACGGAGCCCAAAAGCGGGCTCTCGGGGCCCTCCTGCATCACCCCCACACACGGCTCTGCCTTCAGCATGTGGGAGACGGCGGGACTCGGGCATGGCCCCTGTCTGCCCGGCACTGCTCAGCTCACAGACCCGCCGTCCTTGCTCGGGGCCCAGATGGTGCCTGCGACCTGACCAGTGCTCCTTCCGTGCTGACCCCGTCGTCGTATGGACGGGCCCAAAATGTTAAGCCAGGCAGTAATGGTGGGTGGTAACAGATTTGCAGTGTGGGTGAGAGAGATTATTTTAGAAATAATACTCTGGATGAATAAGGAAGACTACAGAAAGCCACAGTAGTGAAAACTCTTTGGAAGAGGATGGGACTTTGAAGCCCCTGACAGACTGAGGTGCGCCCAGCTGCCTGCCATTGCTTCCTCCAGATCTGCACCATGAAGACAAACCTCAGCCAGGCCCCTCTCAGGAGTTTCCAGTGCTGCTCTTGTTGTCTTGTACCAGTCTAAGCACTGGAGTGTGTGTGTTAGCCCCTGGCTGTCATCCCACGCTGCCCGCTGTGGTGACTGGCAGCTGAGTTCCTGGTTCTCCAGCAGCCCGTTTTCCTCTGTTTCTGTTTCTCTTACTACTTCTTCCTGTCCCGTTCTCCCTCCTTGCATTCAGTGCAGTGATTGGACTTCTGTTCCCAGTCCCCATGCATTTCCTGCAGCTGATTATTTTCCCACCTTTACGCTGCATGGCAGTCTTCTCATCACCAGGCCTTCCAGGCCGCACTAACCCACTTGAGATAATGGAGGCACACTTTTGTCCGGGGGGGGGGGGGGGGGGGGAAGAAGTCCCCCTCTTATGTTCCACATTGTGACAAATCTACCAATACGCAAATTTACCGAAATGCCTTTCTTTATTCTCAGCTTACCAACCTGCTTGGAAGTTTTGCTTGAACAGATTAACAATGTACCAAAAGATTATGGGAAACATTTCCAAGTTAAATCCCTTACAAGGAATTAGGACTTAAGTTTGCAGCAGGAATTTTTACCAGTCGTGTTTTCAGCATTGTCTTGGGACAGCCCTAGGAGGCATTAATCTGCTGAAAATGCCTGATGGAAAGAGGAGGAAAGTTTTCAGGTCTGTAATGAAGGACCATCTATCTCACCAGCTGACCACATCTGTGCAGAAAGGGCTATTAGGTTTCAAGGCTGGCTATGGGAAGTGGGTCTTGCCCAGAAATCAGACTGTCTGTATTAGGTTTCTTTTATACAAAGAGCTATGAAACATCATCAGTGAGAGAGGGAGAATAATTTGGAGATATTAAAATACTAAATGAGGGTGTAGAAGCTCAGGAATGACAGGACTGGTTACAGTGCGGCTCTTTCCACAACACTGATGTCAGTGACCTCATGCTTGACCACAGCTTCAGGTTCAAAGCCACGTAGACTCCACGCAGTCCCATCGCCAGATAGGTTTTTAGAGTAGGGCTGAAGCACTTCTGCCAACCCCTTGGCAATATAATCTGTCCTGGACTCTACATAAGCTTCAGGACTTGTTCCTCCTCTGTCCCTTTGCCACCAAGTTGTTCTCTGTCCCCTCTGCAGCTGGCCTTTTTCCTTCCTTCTTTTTCTTCTGTCAGGTTATTTAACTTTGAAGCCTGTTGCACATAATGAAACAGTGCCCAGCCTTCAGTCACAGGACTCGTAGTAAGGGCAGGTAGACAAGGGGTTGAGTCTTTGAATATGTGACGTGTACAGTATTAGATGTGACTGGGCTTTGTCCGCAGGGAGCTGACTGAGGGAGCTGACTGAGGGAATCCGCAGGCAGCTGAGGGAATCCCTCAAGAATTTCTCTTCCCAACAGAAAAAAAAAAACATCCAGAAGAATACAAAATTGGCTGTCTGGATTAAAAAAGGTTAATAATTAAGCAGAGGGTATGGTCCCACTGACATCCACACAATCAAGGCAGCCCATCTGCATCCAGGTTTGCAGGATCGTGACACCATCTCATCCTGCTTCTGTTAAAGGGGGAAAACTCCCATTAGATCGGTGGCAGATCAGTGCCAAGAAAGCCTTTTTCTGCTATGTGTTAACATCTTGTTTCATGATCATAATGATCAAACATTGCCAAAGTAGTCCTGCAAACATTTACGTATATGGAACTTATTTACCATATAGCTTAACTGTTACTCACACAAATACTTCCATTCCTACATCAGAATTTTACACAACATCAAGTAAAATAAGATTCCCATGAAGTAGGCCTATCCTGAATATGGAAACGAGCAACCAAAATTATAGTGTGAGGAGTCACAACGTATTTTTATGTGTTTTAGCCATTACATTCTAATTTCAATAATGACACCAGACTAGTGCTGTAGTTTTGACAAAGCTACAAAGCTTTGCTGAGATCAGAGAGGCGTCAGAACACAAAATTCAGTCGGCGAATCTTTCCTGTGGAGCACCAAGGGTTTTGACGTGAGCCTATGGTGTAACTTGCCACAGAACAATGAATACCACATGTAGTAATTTAGTGAAAAATGCTAAGTAGAATCATCTGCAAAAACATTCAGAAGAATATATGCATCACGTAACGAGGTAGTGCCTGTGATACTTCAACGTCTAGTTCATGTAGGGCGTCATCCTGAGAATGCCTTTGAGCTGGAGGAACAGCCTTTGAAAGCCTGCGGGATGAAGTGTTGTACGGGGAACAGCTGCTTGCTTTCCGTTTTCTCCTTCTTCTTCAGATCCTGCTTTTATCATTTTACTCAGCCTACTCACACAAACTCCTTTTTCCTGTACTGGTGTCTGCAGATGGTCCCGTCTAACTTGCCTCCCTCCCAGTTTGTGAATTACCGGCGTGCCCATGTAACTGCCCACGCGTACACATCACTTCGGTGAACCGAAGGTCCCTGGGACGCTGCAGTAGCTGAAGCGGTGGGTGAGGCGGTGAGCAGGCCCAGCGAGCTTTCCAGTCAGGCCTCTCTGACCTTCTCAGCCCAGACTTCAAAGCCCGCTGCCTGGCTCCCTGCTGGAGGGAAGGGCATCCGGCTTCCCCCAAATTGGTTCTGTAGCGCTTCTGCTCCTACGCAAATCCTTATGAGCTTCCACAGTCAAGTTGCAAAGGCGCTTCGGCTCGGGAGAGCGCCCAGCTCTGCAGGAGCCTCGCTCCGGCCAAAGCCCAGCCTTCGCGGCCAGCGGCGGGTAGCTCGCCCGGCTGGAGGCCAGCCTGGTGACCGCGACCTGCCTCCACGCCCGCAGTAGCCCACCCCTGCCCGCCGTCGGCTCCGCTGCCCGCGCCGGTGCCAGGTAGGGGAGGACGGCGGCCCCGCGCCTCCACGCGCGACCCTCCCCCTTCCCCTCGGTGGGGAACGGCTGCGCGGGGGCCGGGAGACCCGTCCTGTCGCGGCCCCTCGCCGGGGAGGCGGCGGCCCGGGCTGGCGGGGCGGGTTGCCGGCGCGCTGCCCGCCCGCCGCGGCCGCTGGGTGTCGCCCTCGCAGCGGGGACGGCGGCGGCGGCGGCGCCACCTCCGGGGCAGCCCAGCCCGGCGGCGGAGGCGCCGTTGGAGGCGGTGGGGCTGTGCCCGGCCCCGCGCCCGACGGGGGAGCGTGTGCCGCGGGGGGAGCGCAGGTGAGCGGGGCGCCGCCGGCACGCGTGGGCCCCCGGGCGCAGACCCGCGCCCACCCGCCGGGTTTGCCTGTGGCTGTGGTGAGGCGGGGGAGCGCGCCGTGGCGGGCGGCGGCGGGCCGGGGCCGGCGGCGGGGGAGGGTTTGGGGGGGGGGCGGCGGACAGCCAGTCGCGGAGGTGGCGTGGCTGTGGCGGGGCTGCAGCTGGGTACGGGCCCTGCAAAATCGGTGCTCAGTGCCCGAGTAATTAAAGTGTCTCCGTATGACGGCCCCGGCGTAGGGTCCGGGGAGGGAAGCCCCCTTTCGTGCGCACACGAACTCTCCGGGCTGCCGCATAGGTACGGGAACCTGTACCCACTCAGGGGTTTAATTGCAGGTGTGGGGGGTATCAACAAGGAGCCTTAACGCTCATGTTCCAACTTTTAAGGCCGTGTCTGAGGAGAAATGGAAATCCGGCTCAAAGTCATCCTTCCTGTTGTTGACATCACCTGAAAACTCCACTGAAAATATTTCCACCAGTTTACTGCAAACATCAGCTTCCCCTGAGGTCTCAACACCTTGTGAGTATACACTGGCTGCTGGTAGAGCTCTCTGATTTTAGAAATCCATGGCTACGGTGTGTAATTGTTCTGCAGTGTTCATTTTATTGCAAGCATTAATAAAGGGCTTACCATGCCCTGGGGCATTGTGTGCATTACAGCATAGGCTGTAGACAGCGCTCTGTTTTTTTAAACGGCTTAACCAATATCTTCGTATTTTTATAATTATGTGTGAAGTGATTATTTGGGTTTCCGTTTGGTATTTCTGCAGTACGCGTGACCAAAAGGACATGTTGCCTGCTACTGAATATATTTCATTCACAGGGAAAACGCTGAGGGGGGTAGAAAGTGTCTTACTGGCAGGTGGATCAGGGAATCTTCCCCCCATGAGTTGTTTAAATGAACTTAGAACGGCCTACCAGTGTTAAAGGAGCAATCTCTTGGGAAGATAAGTAAATCTGTCTCTGTTCAAAGATGGAAAAATGTAGCAAAGACTAAATTCTTATGCAGCATTAGTTAGGCATAGTCCAAATCCTCTAGTAGGACTGTTTGAGTGTATGGCTTATTCTGAGGAGAATGTTATTTACTTAACTTGCTTGCTTTCAACATGATGGGTCCAGGTACGCAGCTAGTTTTATAACAACTTATTTTGGCAGGCTCAAGTTCCAAGTATTGTGTAATCTTCGTTCTCTAGATACTTGGAAAACAAAGTGTTTCTGGAGATGTAGGATTACATGCAAGATCTGCAGTTGCATTGCAGACCACAAGACATAGCGTAATGACACCAATTCAAAAGTTCATAATAATTTCTGAGCAGAAAATACTAGTTACATCCACTACATGTACCAAAACTACAGTTGGCTGGCTACAAAAAGTATTAGGCACCTGCCTGTAGATTTCAGTGAGAGGTTAAGGTCTATACAAATCCTTGTTTAGATGCCTGGTATGTAGATCATGTATTCCTGTTTGTGTCAGTGAGGAACTATTAGTCTGTGAGAGTGGATGGGGATTCTGCAACAGTAGTAATCTCATTGCTTCTCTCCCTGTTGTTTGTTTGAAAAGAAACTGTAATAAAATTCAAAAGTGGCTTTGTGATAGTACTCGGTTGGGAAAGTTTTCACTTTCCCCTACTTCTTGATGTTTACCCAGACAGTGCTATCAACCTCAGGTAGGAGACTGGCTTTGAACACTAGAAATGAAGTGATCAGTAAATCATAGAATCATAGAATCATTTCGGTTGGAAAAGACCTTCAAGATCATCGAGTCCAACCATTAACCATGCCCTGGAGTACCCTGTCCACTCGCTTTTTGAATATCTCCAGGGATGGTGACTCAACCACTTCCCTGGGCAGCCCATTCCAATGTTTGACAACCCTCTCAGTAAAAAAATTTTTCCTAATATCTAACCTAAATCTCCCTTGCCTCAACTTGAGGCCATTTCCTCTTGTCCATCTCCAGCCACCTGACAGAAGAGACCAACACCCACCTCACTACAACCCCCTTTCAGGTAGTTGTAGAGAGCGATAAGGTCTCCCCTCAGCCTCCTCTTTTCTAGACTGAACAGCCCCAGATCCCTCAGCCACTCTTCATAAGACTTGTGCTCCAGGCCGCTCACCAACTTGGTTGCCCTCCTAAATGATTGGTAAAAATAAAGTGATCAACCTCCTGATCATCCAGGTGCTTTTCTTGAAGGTTTCTGCAGAGCTCTCTTCTTTTTTGGGGAACAGAAACTGTGGGAAGCTGGCTCCACAAATAGCACTCCAATGTTTGCTGATATAATGTAGTTGCAGCACCAGGCTTAGCATCCTGCTCTGTCACAGGTGGCATGTTCTGGAGTTCAGATTGTCAAATTTAAAATGTTCTTGGACTTGATGAGATCAATGATATCTTAATAAATCAGGTGCTTGTAGGGTATGGTAATGACCGATTGAGCCTCAAGCTGCATTTCTCCATCTGTCTTAAGCTTCACCTCTGCTTGACTTTCCCAGTGAGTCATTTTGTGATGTAAGAAAAAAAACCTTGCTGCCCCTTACTCTCTAAATCTGTATAATAGGACTAACAATATTTATCTATTTGGATGGGTGGCGTGACGATGAATGTTTGTAAAGCACTTTTAGGTTCTTAAATTAATTATACCATCTGACAATTATGTTTTATTTATTTATTCTCTTTAGTTTCAGATTTGCAATTCCTCTTTTTCCCTCAACAGTTAAGACGTTGGATGAACTTCCAGAGAACTCATAGTCATATCTTTTCTTAGAGATACATCAGTGCAACATGTCACTAGTGGAAGTATTTTATTTAAAACCACAAATGAGGTACCATATTTCACTGGCAAGATTGGCCTAGGGAGATATTTGTCAAAGACACAAATGAATTGTAATTGCTTTGGGCAAATAAAAAATTGAACTAAGTCATTTTAGCTCCTTTTGTTTATTAAGGAATGAAATATGTGACTTCTTCAAAAATCATCCAACCAAAAATAGGAGGTGTAGAGCTGCACTTTGGAAAGACCTCAGTCTGTAACAGTATAGCAAGGGGCTAATTTTCTTCCCTGCCTCCTGTCCAGCTATTTTGACCCACAAAATCTCCAGAATAATTTCTGAATACAGTAATAGCAAATATTCTTGCATACCATCACTAAGACCCTCTAGGAAGAGCTTAGTTACTTCTCTCTTGATTACTCCACTCCCTGTTAGCAGGTGCTGCTGAAGAAGAGTTTGTTACAGTATATTGATAACAGTTGTGTGAGAGAAGTGGAATCCTGAAATCCCCTGTGTCTTGCTGTGACCTTTCACTGAATTATGTGTAATGGCTTCTTTCTAAACTTTTTCTTCTCCTTCTGTCTGTATTTGGTTTATCTCATGCTGCCATTCAAAAGACTACTGGGCTTGTGAAGGCAGGTGTTCAAAAGTTAGGAAGAGCCGGAATAAACATGTGTGACTTCCTGGCTTATTTGTTGTATAGCTTTCAAATGCATCCATGTTGGGATGTTCTCCGTGTATTGCTTCCCTGGAGGACATGATTGTACATGATACAGTGATGCTCTGTATCCAAGGTGGTGCTAGTTTGGCCATACAAGTATTTTTCTTGTTTTCTGGAAAACCCTTGAGGTCCAATTGCAGATGTGCAGGTCTTGGCAGTGAAGCAGGGAAGGATACTGTTGCTGTGTAGTAGTTTGATACCAGGGTGAGGAATGTTATCAAAAACCAGTGATGAAATGAGTAAGTGTCATTTTAGGATATGTTTTTGAGAAGTGTGTGATAAATGAAGCATTAGCTGCACAGGACTGAGATTAAAAGAAATCTAGCACATTACTACCAATAGTTAATCTGGTGTATTGAAAGACGAGGATGTCCTGTGACAACAGTCCTGTTGTGATAAATGAATCTATGTTGGGTGGCCTAACCAATACAGTACAACAACTTGAATTCTTGCGTTACCCAGTTGTGGAGGGGTTGTCTTGGTAGCCCCAGTGATGTAGTTCTGATGCAATATTGAGTGCATAGCTAGCTCACGATATGGTGCAGGACTGTAGATTGCTGACTTGTTCTTGCACCATTTTACTTTTGACCCTTTGTCAGTGATCCTGCTGTGTGGCATGAAATTCAAGGTCTTTGCAATCAACAGGAAGACTCTGTCTTACTGCCAGCACTCACGTGTTCCTGCCTGCTCTTCTGTGGCTCTCTCCTTCCCACTCCCCAGACCCTCTGCAGGTCCTCCAAACCCTAGCTGCATCTCGGCCAAGCCACGGCTGTGGGGGAAGCTGGCTGTGATTAGGGATGGGATTTGGGCACATCTGTGGGAAGTGGTGGTTGGAAGTATCTGGTGTGGATGCCAGGTGGAGGGTACTGGGGTTATGGGGTAGCTGGGGTATGATGTGCTGAGCGTGGGCACCCTAGCGGGTTTGCCTTAATCCTGAAGAAAAATGTTATTTGGCCCTATGTCAGAAGCCTAAGCTTTTTATCTTATGTTGCATATATGCATGTGTGGAGTACTCATCAAATAATGAAATCATACCTCCTTCAAATCCTGGTTTAAAACAAGCTGCTTCTAACAGTCTATCCCTTACTTTCCTTTTCTCTCTCCTGACTTGCCTTCTTCCTCACCTAAACACCATCCGTTTTTGTGAAGTCAGCCACTGAAGATAAAGTTTTTGGGTGCGTGACATGGCATGGTGCTGGACGAAAGCATTTTCGTTTGCATTATGGAAAATGCATTTGGATTTGATGGAAGTGAATTCCATGAGAGTGTGCATCTTCATTGTGTCCTCATTGCAGTGGGATCGTTTTCTTTTCCAGTTTGAGATGCCAATTGCTTTAAGCCAGTCAGGAATATCTTCTGTTGGTTTTAACAGCATCTGCAGAGTGACATCTTGGCAAGACCTGTTGCTAGTCTATTTATATTGTGCTGATACACTTCTAAGTCAAAATTCCCTAAGTTGTCTCAGATGGGTCAGTCACTGAGGAAAGTGCCAGCTTTATAAAATAAAAAAGCACCATGAATGTATGGTAATCTTTTATCAGCTCAATATTTGAGTAACTTCTTAATAGTGATCACAGTGAATCATTCTAGGTGTGTTTTACTTTTATGAGGAGTTTGATGTCTATACATGTACTACAGTTGCAGAAATTGCAGCTGGTTCAGAGTCTTGAGCAGGATGTGATCTTTTCACCATATCACTACTGTCACAAATAATTGCACTAATATCTGCAAGACAGACCCATTGCTTAAGTCAGTTCATTAGTACATTGTAAAGCTTACATATGAGTAATTTTCCTTCATTTTCTTTCTGACCACTTTTGTGATTAGACTGCGTCTGGCTGAAGTCTTTTGAGAGGATTTAGGGATGCGGGGACGGGGGTTGTGTTTCTTCTGGCTGTGGAATTATCTGCCTACCATCTGCAGTCTTTCATTGACATTATTGTTCTGGTTTAAATCCAGATTTTGAAAGTACAGCACTTTCTTATCATTTTGTTTTTTCCAGACTTCACAGCAGCTTCTGAATGCTTGCAAGTATGGGTTTTTTCATAGCTTTTCGCAGCTTCTGTGTAAAATCAGGCCACGCTCTTTCTGTGTGCTCTTTTTTTCTCTAAATAGAAGTGGTATTGGTCTTAAATCTTTACATTCTTCCTCTTTTGTTATAATGTGATGTAAGTTCAGCCTTTGACTAGCCCCCAAGATCTAAAATTTGCATGTATGGAAGCACAAGAATTTTGGATAGATTTCTGTTGGCAACAAAACTGCTGAAGTATCTGTCTTCAGTGGTACGTTTTTTCATTGAAGAGTGCTGGATGATGGAGTTGCAGACAGACGTCACAGCAGATGCTGACCAGCTTGTTTTTTCATTTCAGAGTCTGAAGCTAGTGAGAATAAGAATAAATGTTATGCTTTAACTTGTTTCATGTTATCATTTTTGTGTGCTGTCATATGGTGCCCTACAGGTAAATATGAGTCTCTGCCCAAAAAACTTGGTAGCATGGAAAAAACTCAGAGGCAAGATGTAGTTGGAAATTGTTTTTCCTCCCGCCCCTGTGTTCGCTGCCTGCAACTTTCACAGTTTTAGGTTCTCTTGGACATGCTGAAATCCAGTCTCTGGACTTGTCAGGATTATGTCAGATGCCCTCCCAGAAAAGAGATTGTGGAGGATCACATGTTCCAGCCCTTGAACAGACATAAATTTGCTTCAGCACAGGAGATGGTGCCCCAGTTTTAATGTGTGATGATTTCTTCCAGAGGTGTGCTAGGTTCCTCCAGGAACAGCTGTTCAATAGGGTTGACTGCCCTGCATTAGTGCAGCTATGATTTAAGTCTATCAATATGAACTGGAGACTCTAGTGTGGTGTAAACTGAAGCATGAATTTCAAGTACAGTATTTTATTAATGAACAATCAGCTGCTAAGTTGGATTCTTTTGTTTCACCATAAGATTACACTTAATCAGTTTGGGGAAGCCCGGGTTTAAGAAATCCTGACCTGGCATGCACTGGAGGAGGCCGCCATCCATTTCGCTTTCTCTGATGTCTTGATGGGCAAGTGGAGACGCCTCTGCAGATGGATAGCTTAGTTACCAGTATGCCTGATAAAGCAGAACTGGATTTGGTGTGAGCGAGGACAGCTCAGTCAAGAGAGGGCATTGATGTTAGCTGCCTTAGTTGCTACTAGCCTCCAAATAAGCAAGAGCAAATCTAATTTATTTAAATCTAATAACACAAAGAGTTTTCAAAGATTTACCAAGTGATATAGATGCTTTTGACATAGCTTGGAAAAACAGTGCCTAAAGTTAGCTGCTTCTCTGTGTGGCCATCTTCATGAATCACATTATTTCAGTCAACTTGAAGGCAGGGAGAGGTGGTCATCTCTCGCTTACTAGGACGGGACTGTCCGTCCAGGGAGATATCTTTCCGTTCTTTGTCCAGAGGTTCTGGTGGCCTGAACTTTGTTCAGTTCTGGTGGCCAGCGGCTGAGCAAGTCACCTGCCTGCAGGTATGGTGAGCCTGGTTTGGAAGTGTAGGTGAACGCTTTCATGGTCAGTCTGGCTAATTCTCACCTCTGTTACATAGGCTGCATTTCATTTGCAGGGACAGATAGCATATATTGCCCTTAATGCCTTTTACTCTTTTTAAGGCATCCATGTCAGTGACTCTCTCAAGATGAGGAAGGAACATGAGTGAGTGGGAAACAGGCTGGGAAAACCAGAGGAGGAAGGCTAGGAAAACCCCAGCCTGAAAATTGCTTTATGAGAAGAAGAGGCATTTCTTCTCACTTGTTTTGAGCCTGAGATCTGCTCGTTTAATCTGATGCCTTCTAGTATTTCTGCAACCTGATTTTTCTCTACTTAATTATGTCCTGCCTTTGGCTTATGTTACCCTTCCTTGAAACTTTTCTAGTTTTGCTAAATCTTTTCTGAGAAGAGAGGGCCAGAGTTACAACTTCCAGGATGCAGTTGAACTTTTTAGACAGTTGAATAAAGGTGCTTTTAGTTGTATTCTCTGCAGTAATAATTTTTAGCACTCTCCCTGCTTTTTAACTGTGCTAATGCTTTCATAAGAACAATCCACTATAAATCCAAGATCTCATTCCTGAATCATCCAGACCCCATCATTATGCATATGAAGTTGAGCTGGTTTTTCCCGCCATGAATACCAGTCTGTGTTTAAATGGTATTGAATTCTGCCATCTGTTTTACTGGCTGGTTATTTGGTGTTATTAAGTCCTCCTGTACCTCTTTGCAGTCAGCACTTGCCTTTATCCTGAATAATTTAGTGTTATCAGTGAGATCTGTCATTTAACTGTTGTAATCTTTCCCTGTCCCCCTGTGATTCGTTAGTGGGTATGTTGAACACAATATATTCTTAACGCAGATGGCCGTGGGGCTGCAGTGTTAGTGTCCCTCCACTATGAAGACTAACTGCTTTTTCCTTGTACCATTAAATAAATGGTACAAGCTGGTTCTCTATGCAGATGAGGACTTTTGCTGTGGTAACAGACTATGTGCAAACTCACCACAAATGTGAAGTAGCTTAATTTAAACATCTCTCTTGTGTCCAAACAATCAGCATTCAGCTCTAAGTAGTCTACATTACAATCACATCCCAGCTTGCTTCACGAAATTTTAAGTTTTGGTATTCTGTTTGGGATTTAGTTTTGGTCAAAGAGTGCCCTGGGTGAATTTGTTTGACAGGTCTCAAATAAAAAATATTTAGAGTAACTCACTTCTGCTTCTTGTTCTTCCTACTTGTCAGACCAGGTTGACTGTTTCTACATTTAGGCCTCCCTTGCTTATTCAGAAAGTATCTAGTCCTTTCTCAATGAGGATTTTAGACTTTGTTTATCTGGAAGCAAGATGGGACCAAACGTGAAAAGTGAATGGCAGAATTAAGAGAGTGGTATGAATATTTGCACCAAGTAGCATGCCACACCAGTAAGTCGAAGCAGAATTCGTAGGTATAAGCTCTGGTCCTTGGCAGAGTTTCTTAACTGAAAGAAACTATTTTTAAAAATTATTCCCAGATTCATTGTGTGCCTACAGGAGTAACTTAAGTAGGAAAAACCAAACCCCAACGTTTTTCTGCCTCTTCTCGGTTCCCCCTTATCCCTGCCCGCCAACACATGTGCTTGAGAAGTTTAAAATCAAACTTGTAGCTTCCACACTCCATTACTCTTTCAGAGAACCTAGCCTTTCATGTCTTAATTGTGCAGACATACAAATGAAGATGTTGCTGCTTCAGTTATTAGAATCATGTCAGGTTTTTCTTCTTCTTTTTGTTTTTAATCCTCAAAGTGGAACACTTGGCACGGAAGCTAGAAGCATGTTTTATTCAAAATCTATAATCCAGAATTTGGATGTACATATTTCCAGCTTTTAAGAATAATTATTTTTGAAATATTGTATTAATATGAATTTGCTTATGTATCATATGTAGTTTTGTATATCCAGCAAGTATCTGAATATAATTACATGGGATGAGCTGGTTTTGGTAACACACAGGCAAACCGAGAAAACAGGTAGTGATGCATTCAGTAGAACTGAATACAGCACTTAAAAAAAAAAACATATTAAAGGTTTATTTGTTCTCCTTCTCATAATTTGAAATTAAGAATCTCTCCTTGACTAACGTGAAGTAAGTGTCGAGCGACTCATTAAGCTGTGGTGTAAAGCCAGTTTTACCTGGGACCTTGTCTCAGTGTTTCCCAGACATGGAACAAAGAGCGTCAGTGAAATGGAGATCTTGCTCTGTCTTTCAGTCCTCTGTAGCTCTCATGAAACACGCAGTTACTCTGCCTTGGTGGAAAAAAACACTAAATGCACTTTTCAAGTAAGCTAAGCCAGGGAGCGTTAGCAGAGTAGAGTGATACTGCGATGGAATTTCTCAGCACACTATTAAATGTGTGCTACAGTGTTTCACATTAAGATGATGGATTTTCCTATCATTCTAGGGAGCTGTATACTGTCATTCTCCCCAGAATAGTAAGATTTTGAAATGCATTAACCATACAGGCAGTGTCTCAGTCTGATTGTTATTGATAAATTCACATTTTAAATTTTAATATAGCAGGCAAGCATCTGTTGCATGTCTGTGCTTTTTACTTGTAAAAAACAAACAGAACCTTACTTGATTAGTTCTCATGCTTCAGCTTTTGAGTATGAATATTCACTCTTCTGCTAACAGAGAAGTTTCTCATGGTTTGTGTATCTTAAACTTACTAGTTCTCCAAATATATGTGGTCTTTTGAGAAAAACAGGATAATGCAAAAGTGTCTGTAATGCAAAAGTTAGCAGATTTTACCAAGTACCATTAAAAAATCACTTCTAATATGCTCTGTAAATGGGATTTTCAGGCCTTGCTTAATTGAAGATCAAGAATAAAATGATACTAAAATAATTACTCTTCTTTTAAAAAAATTCTCTTGGTTATACTTTAATAACAGTATTGCCCATAGAGAGGTAATTATCAACAACTTGTGTGCAGTAAAATTATAATTAGTTTACTGTATTAAATCTCAGAAGGGTAGACCTGAAAAACAAAACCTTCAACTAGTCTTTGCATTATTAGATGGTTTAAAGATGGATGCCTATTATCCTGGGCTTTTTAAAAATTAATTTTTATGCTGTATTTTGTAACAGTAATGCTGGATCAAAACCTGATTTCCCTGTGTGTGTCACTGATCTCATTTAATTCAATGACTGTTTATGTGAATAAGACTCAAAGAATGTGGCTTTGTATGAAAAACATCCTCCCAGAGGGAACTGTAGTGGGCTTACACTTAATATAAAAAAACTCCCAACAACAAAAAAAGGAAACCGATGTTTGTGTTTCCTTGTCTCGTATAATAATTTTCAGTGAAGTTTCATATTCCGTTAAATTAAATCTGTAGCCAAGATGATATGATATTGGACAATTTTTATAATTCAGCATGCAGGTCTGTGCTGTTGAAACAATAGGCTGAGTGTTTTAAAGTGCAGATAGCCTGACTAAAATAACGTGTGTTGCAAAAGAAGTTGCAGTGCATTTTCAATAGAGAACATTCAGCAGAGAGATACTTGTCAACTCTGCATGGTATGTTACAATCATGGGAGTAGTTAACAAGATAAAGAAAATCTCAGCTTGCTTTCTGTTTACAAAACTGGCCTTTCTGGAAGGACTGGAAAACAAGAATACAAATATAGAATATGCTTGCCTTCTCTTTCTTCCTCTCCTTTCTGCCTCCCTGTATTGAGCCAAAAATAAGTGGGAAGACTAAGTGTAAGAAAATGTCAGTAGCGTAAGTCCTCCTCTTCCTTATTTTTTTCTCTCAGTTTTATACGCTATTGAGAGCTGATGGTTGTGTGGCAGCGCAGCTCCTGTGATAAGGTATGATTCAGTCCTGTAGTGCCGACAGAGCAAAACTGTGGTGTAACTCTTCCTTAATCATGTTGCAGTAGCCACAAGTCCAGCGATGGATTGGCATAGTTCATGAGTGAAGTTTGATCTTGTCGGCACTGAAATGCCAACACATGTTTTATTTATTATTATTTATTTATTTACTTATTTATTATTATGGCCATATTAGGCCACTCTTGTGGTTTTAAAGTAATGAAGATATCCTCAACCTTTTCTCCATTTCATTTTCCCATGCAAAATTCCTCTTCATCTTGTGCCACTTCCAAAAGCTTCTCTGTATTGTTCTCACCTTTATCTTCTCCCCTCTTTGTCCTAGACATACTCTTGCATCCTTGATCTGAGAATCATCTGTTTTTCTTTGATCTGTTCCTCATCCCTTACAAATCTCCTGTTGTTTTTCTAGTTGTGCTCCCAACAGTGGTTAATGAGTGCCGAGTCATCACTTTGAACCCAGACGAGCTATGAATAGAGAAAAAGGTAGTTTAACAAACCTTTAAAAAAGAATTTGTGAGTGAAAAAGGATCTGTGGCCCTCTCCCATGCTCTTCCAGGTGCTCTTTACCAGATTGGTGGTTGTGACATGTCTTCTGAGGCTTTTTAAAAGCTCTATGTTTGGGATTTTCTTCCTCATCCTCTCTTCTAGGATTTTTCTGTCTCAGTTTGCAATCTCATTTTTTCTGCTTTCACTTCAACTTTAGTAACATTTGGGTCTTGGAGCATATTTTTCCATCTCTGACTTCTTTCAACTCAGTCTACTCCAACATCAGCAGCTCATGGACTTTTCTGGTTGCGCTTCCAGTCCTTAGCAGTGCAGTGTTTTTTTGATAACACTGGTCTACTGTGTTCCTTGGTAGGAGTGATGGAGAAGCATCTGCCTTCCACAGATACTCTGTAATTACCTAGGGGTAAAGTTATGCTGTTCCTTTCTGTTGTGGGAAAGGCTTCAGAAACCTTCAGACTGATACAGGACATAAAACACGCATATGTTCCCTCTCTGTAATTTGCAAGTCTCATGCATGTGCTTTGCAGACTTTTTGAAAGGATATGTTTCTCCTGGTTCATGACAACCACCCTGATGGGTGATTTGCTACACCAAAGCAGATTATTCACTGACTTAAAAAATAAGAGTGAACTGATTTTTCAGGTAGTAATTGCCAAGTTTATCTCTCTGTATACGATAATTCCCATGGTGGTATTCTGTCTTTGCAGCTTTAGCGATAAACCCTGTTGCAGTTTTAATTCTTCTTCTTCTTTGCATTAACTGTATTATCTTTTTGTTTCAGTAATAAAACCTTTAGGAACTACAAATCCAAATGTAACCCTGTTGTACTTATCATGGTCATGGCAGTCACTGTTAGGTCCTTTAGGCTGATGCATTAAAAAACTCACTGGCAAAACAAATGTATAAGAGGAGCAGAATCATGGAGTTTCAGAATAATGCCCCTGTTCTCGACTACCTGTGTTTATTTTACAACTTGTAAAGTACCAACAAGAACATTGTGCAAGACAGATCTGAGCATCACAGCATTGCATCCTTGGATATCAACAGCTGATGAGGAAAATGAACTTTGATATGCCTATTAGAATTATTGATTTAGTTGTGTTTGCTGCAGAGAAATTGCCTTACTTTGGTTTGGGTCGGATATCCTCAGACATGCATGGAGGAGAACATTGCTGCTGTACCATTTCTCCTTCAATAGTTAAACAGCTTAGGATGAATTGAGGGAGTGGAGTGGTTCAGGCTATGTATGGGAACACTCTGGTCTGGTCCTTGTTTATCTGGTGGTTGTGTCTTTGTTTTGTCATGAGAATAAATGCTTGAATATATCTTTACAAATTTCTGATTTCTAACATAGCTACCCAGTTTATTCATCTTGATATGCTTTACTAAAAATCATAATCTGTATTGTGTAAGTCACTGAATGTATTTTAGATGGATCACAGAATCACAGAGTGGTTGGGGTTAGAAGGGACCTTTGGAGGTCTGGGAGGGCCACTTAGAGCGGATTGCCTGGGTTACTTCGTTTCTTTGCGGAGTTTTGTATTGGTGTTATATATCTAAATGTTTGAATGTTCTGTATCTTAAAAGGAATTCATGCACCCCCGCATCTTAAGGCTCTGTAGTGCTTTAGAAGGATATCTTAACCTCTTTTGGGTTGAAAAATGATTGCCAGTTTTGCAATAAACAGTGCTCCATTAGGCAAGATCATATGTCAATTCTGGTACTGTACAGTCCATAAAAACTGCAGATAATGGGTACATAGATGGCTTGATTTAACAGACTGGTTCATAAGCATGGCTGAGAAGGATGGAGCTGGAGGAGGGTGGGGGAGAGATTTGTCTCGAGAAGTAATTCTACAGGCAGTGTATGGTTTTTTGTCGTTTAGGGTGTTACTTAATACTTGATATCTGAAGTATTTGAATGTGAAGGAGTTGGAAAGGACTGAGACTTTGGTGAACAATTTCAGCTTTGCTGACCCCGTGCAGAAGGTGTAATGAGCAGGCATGGCGTGAGATGGGTCAGTGCAGCCAAAGGCCTTTTGCAGATAATTTGTCAAACCTCTGTCAGCAAGGTTATTCACCCGATGCTGGGACTGTCTTCAGAAATAAGTGTGTATTGCATAAACTAAACTTATTCCTGGACTCTCAGGTTGTAACACCTGAGTCAGCAAATGTGTCCTACTAATATACTCAGCCCAGTACGTTTTGATGAAGCAAAGATCTTGTACCAAAACACTGCTGCTGTCATTGTTGTGCAGTCTGTCCCAGCACATGCCTTTTCTCAAGCATAACCCCTTCTTCTCCCCTCAAAATCTGCAATTGTAAAGATCCTACTGGCATGTCAGCACAGGTCTTCAGAGAACCCGAAGGGCATTTTTAATGAGAATAGCTTTAGAATTCCTGGCTTGATTTATGAAGAAAAGAAAAAAAAAACCCCAACACAGAAACAGTATCATCTTACATATTAAAATGTTTGCCTTCTACTTACTGGTGATATCAGCTTAACTTTTGCAGATGCAAATTGAATAACCAAACGTTTACCTGTTTTCCACTTAGAAGTATAGACTCTTTTCTCTGCTTAAATGCAATACAATTCCAGAGAGAGGGAAGTGGAAAGGTAAAGAACTAGAGGTCTTTGTTCTAAATTATGAAAGAAATAAACATTCAAGACTTCAGCATTGGATGTTTGCTGCAAGATTTTCCTGTAACTTGTCTGTGAAAAATAAAGCTGAAAATATTTTTAGCAGTTTTGGTGTACTGTTCTAAGGTGGTTTTTGTAACTTGTACGAAGTGAGATGAACAAGGCAACAGGTCTTTGCTTTTAGTTCCCGTTCATCAACCCAGCTGTGTTAATGTATGCATTTCATTTTTTGTTTGTTTTTGAGAAAGACTTTACATTACAGCCACAGAAATAAGGCAAGTACAATCATTCTGCATTATTTATATTAATACATTCATAATCATAATTCATATTCATAATCATATTTACAGGTACAGAAAACCACTCCAGCCCATGCCGAGGACACCAATTACAACAGGTGCCCTAAGTCTTACCTGCATCTACATTGCCTTGCAGAAAGTGCCAAACCTGTTCTCATTTTGCTGCACCCAGCCAGTAGACATAATTTCTCACTGTTCAGTAACACCCCCCCCCCCCCCCCAAAAAAAAGCTTGACTCCCAACATTCCTCTCATGTCTTAAAAATATTTGTGTAAGTCCCTGGCAAGAAGCTGACTCTGTTCCTCACCACTAGCCAGTCTGCTTCTGCTGCCTTGTATGCCTATTTCTTCCAGCACTTATTCCTGTAGTTCAAGTACCGGAGGAGGTGTGTACTGTGGTTTTAAACACCCTGAATACAAGTCCTGTGGATCGTTAACATAGGCAAGTAGTATGAGAGAATGTACAGGCATGGGGTGCTGCTGGATATTTGGTTTTCCGTGGCTTTTATTTAAAACGGAAATTAAACATGAAAAACCGTAAGAAAAGAATGCTGCACTGTAAACCTTAAAGACGTCATCGTGTATATGTTACTCTGTGGGAGACATGCCTTGTGTGGTGTACGGGACAAGCAGTGACTGGGCAGGGCTCAGGAGAGGTAAGAGTATGCTTTTGTGTGGAAGCCGTGACCTGGAACCCAAGAGCAGGCTTGCGCCATCGGGAACAACGGTTGACTAATTCTGGCATATGATTTGCTTTTCAGCTTTAGCGTTATATTAACTCCTTCGGGGCAAATGCGTTCCTTTGATTTCTTACTGTGCTCCCAAACCGACACATTCATCAAAACCAGGATCGTTTTCTGTACGTCCATTTCTTTTACTGTACTCTGTTGCGTGAATTTACACTGCACATAGATCTGGAAAAAATGTGTTTCAGGATTTTTGTTTCCTCATTTTAATACCTATTACTGTAGTACTATACCAAAGGGTTAGATCTCTGGGGAAATTTCTTTGCACTATACTAATGATGGTCAATTCACATCGGTTTAAATCCGGGGAATGGAATAATGACAAGATTTTGCACCTCATCTGATCCTGAGCAGAATTGCCTCTGGCAGTACAGAGAAGGTATTCTTTGAGAGGATACTGGCACTCTGTTGCAAAGGCTGCCCAGATGCCAGGTCCAATACTCGATTAAGAAATGTCTTGCTCCTGTTGGTTCTGCAGACTTTGTTTCAATCTCTTAATTGGTTTTTGTAAGCTTTGAATCAGAGCAAGCAAGAGCAATATTCTTCCCATAATAATGACGGTAAAACCTCCTGAAACTTCTGATGTGAATTCCTGTGTATCCTCATCCTAGCAGGTCTGTTAGTAAATCAACATGCAGTCTAGCAAGGAGGAAACTTTTCAAGTAGAACTTTTCCTAAGCAGTTGAAAATACAGATCTGTAGGTCTCAGTCTCCAGATCTGGTTAATATAAAATCTCAAATGCCTTATAAGAGAACAGCTATAAGTCTGTTGATGTAAAATTGCAAGTATTGTTCTTTTGTGTAAATAGTTTGTCAATATTACTGGAGGTACCAAAGTAGCAAAAATAGAAAGAAAACTGTGCTCACCAAGGGGACAGTCCTGCTCTGCTTGATGGTTCTGGCAGAAATTGTGTTTGCTAGTGATTCAAAGGACATTGACTCAATAGTTAATTTTAACTATTAAGTAGGTATTCTTTATTAGCAGCGCTGGTTGCACGGGGGATCGCTCCACCTATCGTGCACACCGTTAGGCTTTAGTGTACAGACTAAATACAGAGCGTTCATGTATATGCATTAGATTTCCGAGAAACACGTTACATATTCATCCTTTTTCTGAGAAGTCATTAACATATTATAATGTTCGTTACGCATGCGTGTTAAGGCCTCTGGTGGTCTTTCGGACGTCCTCTGGTGGTCTTCGCTAGTCTTCCTCACGGTGTCCGCTATTTGACCTTTCTCTTAAGGCATGCGCAGTGTGGGTCATCCCAGGTGGTTTATCTCTTTCTTCCCAGTTAGCTGACCCTGGCCAGTTTTAATCACGAAGCTCAGCAGAACTCAAGGTTTCTTATCTCTTTGTGCCTACTGTTAACAAAGCTCAAGGTTTTCTTACATACTAAAGGGTTTAAACTTGCCTAGGCGAACATAAATCAAGGGATACAAAGATACAAAACACAAAAAAGGACATCACCACAGTCAGTAGATTACACATACAGGCCTCAATTATTAACAATTAATATAATTGTTTATAACAGTCTCTTGAGTCTTCACATCATTCCCCCCTTTTCTTTATACCTTTGCAAATTCTTTTGCAATCATATAATTCCGTTATTTTCAAGAGACCGAGCGAAATATTTCCCAGTTTCTACTTGATGTTTAATTTTATTCCGCTTCCAATTCTCATAGCTCTCGGTGGTGTTCTGGCTACACCACATGAAACACTTAAGCATTACGCATACTATTATCCCTAAGGCTATGAGAATTATAAATGTTATGAATATTTGCTTTAACCATTTAAAGTTCGGTAGCCATGAGGTTAATTTATCCCATAATTCCTGAAATCCCCATGAAGTGTCATCCTTTGCTATTTCATGTAGTATTTTGGTCTGTTTCCAAATTTCTTCTAAGTCAGTGGATATCCTTCCACTTTGATCCACATACATGCAACAACTCGTGTTTATAACTGTGCATGCTCCACCCTGAGAGGCCAATAATAGATCTAATGCCATTCTATTTTGTTGTACAATTTGAGATAAACTGGATATCTCCAATTGTTGGGCTTTTATTACATCAATTGTTTTATTTTCAAGATTCTCTATTACTGCTGAAATATTAACTATGGCTTTTTCTAGCTCACTTACTCCCAACCATGGAAGGAACCATCGGACAAAGCTGTGAAAGGCAGTAGGTCTCCTTACTAAAGGATTTTCAACTTCTCGTCTAAACCTGTGAAAGTGTGTTCGCACCCATCCTTTTGGTGGAGAACTGTGTATAGTCATATTCGGTACTACAGCTCCCAGAGTACATGTTCTCATCCAATTCTTTGGTAAAACTTTCCGGGCAGTGTCATTGCATAGCCAGTACCATCCTTTTCCCTCTGGCACTGGCCATGCTGTAGTATTAACGGAAGTTGAAGTTCCAATATCTATAGTTTTATTACAAACTGTGTGATTCCCTACATACGTCCCATTAACGCAGTCAAGTTTTCCGAGTCCTTTAGGTGGATTACACCTCTGTACACACGTGCAATAAGGCTCCTGGGCCTTAGGACTAGTTATTTCTAATTTCTGAACTTCGTCATTGCCAGTATACCATGTGGTACTTTCCCAAAGAGTGGCCCAGGAGTGGTTACTTGGTATCGGGATGCCAATCAGCGAGATCCCTTTTCCACCATATTCTGGCATGTGAGTACATATCCAACAATCAGTTCTGTTCAGAATTTGGGAAACGTTTTGTGTCAAGGAGAAATGTGAGTTCGAGTTCCACCGAGCTTCATTTGGACCAAGTAATAACTCAGTTATTATCATGATCTGGAAAATCGCAGACCTGTGGGTCCTGTAGAGGTGACCGTCCATGGCCTCTCAGGTGCTTTCTTCACTCTCGAATAGTGAATCCAAGCCGGCTGTTCCTTGATCTTAATGGCAGTGAAGGTCGTCAGTAACACTTGATAGGGGCCATCCCATTTCTCCTCCAGGGGTTGTCCTGAAAAGATCTTTACATATACATAGTCACCTGGTTTAATGGGATGAATTGGTTGATCTAATCCTCTAGCCCTGGTTCCCAAAATCTGTTTATTTATATTTTCTAATTGTTTTTGGAGGGATATCATGTAGTCATACAAATGTCCTGTACCTAGTTGGGTTAAATCCTCCCCTGTAAATTGGGACTGATATGGTCTTCCATACAATATTTCAAAGGGACTTAGGTTTTCCTTGGTTTTTGGTTTTACTCTTATTCTAAGTAACGCCAGGGGGAGAGATTGGGGCCAGGTTAGATTGGCCTCCTGACCAATTTTCGCTATTTGTTGTTTAATTAAATGATTCATTTTTTCAACCTGTCCGCTTGCTTGAGGCCTATATGGGGTATGTAGTTGCCAATCTATCTTCAAAGTTTTGCTCACCTGCTGTACTACTTTGGCACAAAAATGAGGGCCTCGATCGGAAGATATTGTTGCTGGAATTCCAAAACGAGGAATGATTTCATTCAACAATATCTTAGTTACTTCCCTTGCTTTGTTTGTTCGGCAGGGGAAGGCCTCTGGCCAGCCTGAAAATGTGTCAGCCATGACTAACAAGTATCGGTACCCCCCCTTTTCTTGGGAGTTCCGAAAAATCAATTTGCCACTGTTGTCCTGGATAATTCCCTTTACCAATTATTCCTAACTTTACTTTATTCGCCACATTAGGGTCATTACGTAAACAAATTTCACACTGTTGAGATATTTGTTTCACCATTGTATACAGATTGCGTCCTATTAATTTCTGATTTAAGCTCTTGTACAAAGTATCTGCTCCCCAATGCGTCTTATTGTGTTCAGTTAAAACTGTTGTCCATATTAAATTGGATGGTATTACTATACGATTATCCGCTAAACGAACCCATCCATCTGACTCTAGTTTACCTTCCAAATCTTCAATTAATTTTAGATCTTCTTTTGAATAATTTGGTTTTTGATTTGTACTTACAGTTTGGATTTTACCGTCTGGTATTAAGGATAATGTTTCTGCTTTCGCTTCTTCTGCCACCCGCCTAGCCTCATAATCTGCCAGTCGATTTCCAATTTCTGGATCTGTGTTTCCTTTCTGATGTCCTCGACAATGCATGATCGCTACCTTTTCTGGTTGCTTTACAGCCTCTAATAGCTTTAAGATTTCTTCTGCATGTTTTATTTGTTTTCCTTGAGCAGTTAGCAATCCTCGTTCTTTCCAAATTGCACCGTGAGCATGAACTACTCCAAATGCATATTTAGAATCTGTCCAAATGTTAATCTTTTTACCTTTTGCCAATTCCAATGCTCGGGTGAGGGCAATTATCTCCGCCTTCTGGGCTGAAGTCCCAGGAGGTAAAGACTTAGATTCAATTACCTGTTGGGTGGTTGTGATTGCGTATCCTGCTTTACGTTGTCCCTGCTTTATAAAACTACTCCCGTCGGTATACCAGGAGTTTTCAGCATCCTCCAGAGGTTCTTCTTTGAGGTCTGGTCGACTGGAATATATAGCTTCTACTGTTTCTATGCAATCATGTATCACTGGTTCATTCAGAGTCCCACTAAGAAAAGAGGCTGGATTGACAATGTTAGTAACCACAATTTCTACATCATCTTGTTCTATCAATACTGCTTGGTACTTTAAGAATCTCTGGGGCGAGAGCCAATGGCTTCCTTTTTGTTCTAAGACCGTTGAAACTGTATGAGAGACCAGCACTGTTATTTTCTGTCCCATGGTAAACTTTCGGGCTTCTTGAATATTGATAACAACTGCTGCGACAGCTCGAAGGCAACCAGGCCATCCTCTGCTCACCTCGTCCAGTTGTTTGGAGAAATAAGCTACTGCCCGTTTATAGGGACCAAGTCTTTGTGCTAGTACTCCCAAGGCTATTCCTTGTCTTTCATGAGAAAACAGCCAAAATGGTTTTGAAACATCCGGCAGTCCAAGAGCAGGAGCTCTCATTAACTCTCGTTTGAGCTGTTTAAATGCATTTCGTGTTTCTCCAGTCCAAATTAATTTTGACTGGTTTTTCTTTATCAGCTCATATAATGGCTTCACCAATAATCCATAATTATGTATCCAAAGGCGACACCAACCTGTCATCCCTAAGAAGGTCCGCAGCTCTTTCACCGTCTGGGGTTCCGGAGTTTGGCAAATGGCTTCTTTTCGTTCAGTCCCAAGTTCCCGTTGTCCTCCCGAGATTACGAGTCCCAAGTAGGTCACGTGTTGCTGGACTAATTGAGCTTTCTGTTGAGAGACTCGATATCCACTCAAACCCAAAAAATTAAGAAGATTCACAGTCCATTGAATACAACTTTCTCTGGTTTCAGTAGCTATTAAGAGATCATCTACATACTGTAACAAAACCCCTTCATTATCCGGAGGTACCCAAGTTTCAAGTTCTTTTGCCAGTTGATTTCCAAAAATAGTGGGGCTATTTTTAAACCCCTGTGGTAATACTGTCCATGTTAACTGAGTTCTTCTTCCAGTTTCAGGATTTTCCCATTCAAAAGCAAACAAATTCTGGCTTTCTGTGGCTAGGGTCAGGCAAAAAAAGGCATCCTTCAAATCCAGTACGGTAAACCAAACTTGGTTATCTTTTAGTTTTGTTAACAAAGTGTATGGGTTTGCAACTACTGGATGTATATCTTCAGTAATCTTATTTACAGCTCTCAGATCTTGGACTAACCTATAACTTTTTCCATCTGCTTTTTTAACTGGCAGTATGGGGGTATTGTATTCTGATTCACATTCAATTAATATTTTATACTGTAGGAACCTATCAATTATTTCCTTTATTCCTTTTCTGTCATCCAATTTCAGGGGGTATTGTTTAATTTTTACTGGCTCTGCTCCTGGTTTTAGTTTAATTACTATGGGGGCTGCATTTTTAGCTTTTCCCGGAACCTCGGAGGCCCAGACTCCAGGATATACCTGATCAATGATTTCTGGAGGCACCTCAAATTTTGGTTTAGTTTGTATTAATGCTAAACTTAGAATGTTAATTAGCTGGTCCTCCTTGATTTTCAATTTCATTTTTCCTTTTTCAAAAACAATTTCTGCTTCCAATTGTTCTAGCAAATCGCGGCCCAACAAGGATTTCGGAGATCCGGGCAAATACAGAAATTTATGTATTCCCATTTGTTTACCTAATTTATATTTAAGCGGTTTTAGAAAATAAGCCTTTTTCTGCTGGCCAGTAGCTCCCATTACAGTCACAAACTCTTCATCCTCCGGTATCAGCTTTTGATTTAACACTGAATAGGACGCCCCCGTATCTACAAGAAAATCCACCTCTTGTTCTATTTTCCCTAGCTTAATTTTAACCAGCGGATCCGCTAGGGTGGATTCCCCCGGTCCCCCTCATTGACCAGAGGCGATATTGGCTACAACAGCCTGTGCTCCACTCAGCTTGGGACATTGTCCTTTCCAGTGACCTATTTCTTTACAATAAGCACATTGATCTGACCTTAGGGGCTGGCGCGAGCCTCCCCTCCTTCCAGTTCCCCGACCCCTCCCACGAAGGGAGTTATCCTGTCTTCCCAGCGCGGCTACTGTAGCTGCGGCAATAGCTGTTCCCATTTTTCGTCTCTCCTCCCCTTCTCTATTCCGATACGTTCTCCAGGCCTCTTCTATCAACTTTTCTAAATCCCTTATCTCTGTCCCTTTTAATTTCTGAAGTTTCCTTCTTATATCCTCTGAGGATTGTCCCAAGAACAAAGAGACTAGCTGCTGTTTCCCTACCTCAGAAACAGGGTCTAATGTAGTATATTTCCGCATTGCTGCTCTTAACCGGTCAAGAAACTCTGTGGGAGTTTCAGTCTGACCTTGTTTTACTGCGTACAGGCTTGACCAGTTAACTGCTTTCGGTACTGCATTCTCAATACCAATTTTTATCCATTCTTGATATTTTTTCAATAATCGGTAATCATGGTTATCATTAGGGTCCCAATTGGGGTCGGTTCTCGGTATGTGGTTATCTACTACACCGGGTAAAACCCCAGCAGTTATTTGAATTTGCACTTGAGTTCGTGCATTCTTTATTATTAATTGTTTTTCAGTCTCAGTTAAGGCATCCAACATTAAATCGATGTCCTTCCAATCTGGGTCTTGATTTTTAACAATCAGCTCGAATCTTTTGGCAACTCCTTCGGGGTCGTCTCGGTATTCTTTTACTACTTCTCTCCATGAATCCAAATCATTCATTGTAAATGGTATCTTAATTCTAGTGGGGCCAGTAACCCCCACCGCTTGTCTCAGAGGAGCCTGAATAATAGGGCCCATCTTACTTCGAGTACGGGCCGTTATAGGTGTGAAACCTAAATCTTTTGTTTTTGTATTTTCCTCAGGTTCCTCCGCACCCGCATCCTCAATGGAATTTCCCTCTGAGGATGGTGGAGGTAATACAGAAAGAGAGAGATCGAGGTCCTCTTCCATCCTTTCTTCATTTTTCTTTAATTTTATACACCTTTGTCCTATACTACATGCTGAGCAACATCTTTTCATTTTTCCCGTACTCTTTCTTTGTTCTTTTTCTATCGCTAGCACGAGAGGGTCTTGTGGGGCCAAATTAATGCCACATTTCTTCTGCCAGTCTGAATGATTTCTTAAAGTGAAAAACATATCTGCATACATTACTTCATCCCATTTTCCCTCTCGTCTCAAAAATAGCATCAATTGCAACAGAGTATTGTAGTTTAGTGTCCCATTCAAGGGCCATTTTTCATCATCATCTAATTTATATAAGGGCCACCATTGATTACAATATTTTATCAGAGTTTTTCTATCCACATTCCCACCTGGGGGTCCCCCAATTTCCTTCCAATGTGCTAGGATACAACCTAAGGGGCTCTTTTTCAGTATTCCACCGCTCTGTCTACCTCCCATATTACTTGCTCTGATTTTTACCTTCCCAACCACAAATTATTCCTGCTATATACGTGACTCTCTCTCTTTTGTCCCAGGAAGCCCAGACCCGACACTTAGGGCATTCAATATCCTTTCCACAATCTATTTGTAGCTTTTGTTTACACCACATACACTCTAGGATATATACGGGTTTACACTCATTTCCTGGATGCAGAAGACACCATTCAAATACCCACATTTATAGAATACACCAGACAGGGAACTTCTTCCAACAACAACAACACAAGGTTAATAAAATAACCAAGCTCAAAGTTATAACTATAATAGTAATGTATAAGTTCACGTCCCAAATCATCAGTAAATCAATCACACTTCATTCATCTCCGGTCGTACCTCCTACGGAGATACGAGTCTGCGGATCGGAATTTCACACACTTTGCAGCTGCCTCTCACTCACCCAAGCATTCAATTCACCGTTTTTTTTTTTTTTTTTTTTTTTTTTTTTTTACTCGATTTTATCACAGTTTTGACTCAAAACTCACGATGATCTCCGTAATCCGTTTCCAATCCAATAGTCGTTTACCACATTCAGTTAGCCAAAAGGTCTGAAACAAAGCTAAACCAGAAACCAAAATACATGTATGGGCACTAAACCAAAAGCACGCAAAGTGCACAACAGCATACAGAGTATACTGCAACAAAAATGTCCAGACACGTATTAAACCAAAACCAAAGGTATACCAAGAGCATCAACTACCTGGCATACGCCATCCTGCATAAGTAAATCTTATGACTTATGGACAGCCCAAATGACCGGTCCCCAACTAATAATTTAAAGAATACCTTTTATTCTTTCCGATGGTGTTCTTGTCTGCTCCCGCAGTGATCCGAGTGAGGCGAGGAGCCCCTCCGGGAAAATCCCGGGGGTACCCTAGGGAGTCCTGTTCTCAGCGGGTCCTGCAGCCGAGCAGAGAATGTCCCACCTGGGTCGCCAGATTGATTCAAAGGACATTGACTCAATAGTTAATTTTAACTATTAAGTAGGTATTCTTTATTAGCAGCGCTGGTTGCACGGGGGATCGCTCCACCTATCGTGCACACCGTTAGGCTTTAGTGTACAGACTAAATACAGAGCGTTCATGTATATGCATTAGATTTCCGAGAAACACGTTACATATTCATCCTTTTTCTGAGAAGTCATTAACATATTATAATGTTCGTTACGCATGCGTGTTAAGGCCTCTGGTGGTCTTTCGGACGTCCTCTGGTGGTCTTCGCTAGTCTTCCTCACGGTGTCCGCTATTTGACCTTTCTCTTAAGGCATGCGCAGTGTGGGTCATCCCAGGTGGTTTATCTCTTTCTTCCCAGTTAGCTGACCCTGGCCAGTTTTAATCACGAAGCTCAGCAGAACTCAAGGTTTCTTATCTCTTTGTGCCTACTGTTAACAAAGCTCAAGGTTTTCTTACATACTAAAGGGTTTAAACTTGCCTAGGCGAACATAAATCAAGGGATACAAAGATACAAAACACAAAAAAGGACATCACCACAGTCAGTAGATTACACATACAGGCCTCAATTATTAACAATTAATATAATTGTTTATAACAGTCTCTTGAGTCTTCACATCACTAGGACAGGAGCAGGATCGATTTCAGATTCTTCATTTCTTTAGCCTTTGCTGCTTCCTGCTGAACTACCCTTTTTTTTTTTTTTTTTTTAAGTAGCCTGAAACACATTCCAGAAATGTCTGTGTGAGGGAGAAGAGTGCCAAGGCTGCTGATGAATAAGAGACTTTGTGGTGAATCTTGTAAAATTGGACCTTTTCATTCAGAGAATGGTTATCCATTACCGAGTCTTTTGTTGCCTTCTTTTGAATCGGAGGGGAGAGGAGGAGATGTTAAGTGTTGTCCTTCACTTCCCTCTAGCCTACCTGAATTAAGACAGGGATGAATTGCTTTGACTGGGGGGGGGGGGATGCAGAGGAAGTTGATTCACTCTGTTAAATCTGAAGATGCAGCAATGGTATTACTTCACTTCTAAAACTAACCAGTTTTGGGAAATTTAAATTTACATTGAAAGTTTGATTTGAACTATGTTGATCTGGGCTGAGAGATGATAATGAAAACTTTCGGTTTTAAAATCACTATTTTTTAAATAGACATTCAGGTCTTGTTAACTCCCAGTCCCTTGGAATAAATCTCTCTTGAAGTTGAGTGGTTTTTTCAGTTCTAAACTATTTCGCAACAGTGTTGTTATTCTAAGATTTGTTTTGTTAATACATCAACTTGGAGCTTCCTACAAGGTGAATTTGAATTGCATGTGTATTTTATCCAGGCTATGTCAGAATCCCAAACATACAATTTTTCCTTGCTGAACATACCATATTTCTTACAGTTTTCCTGGTAATAGCAGCTGGAGAACAACTGTGGCAGTTTCTAACTTAACTAGGTGACATGTAGCGTGTGGTCAGGGCTGCAGCAGATGTGTCCCAGGAGTACACCTTGGTAAAATTATCCGTCACACCTCAGATGATAGTATCGGATTACAAATAGGTAATAATTAATATGTAAACATAGATGTGTGAGCTGTCACTTCAAGAAGGGCACTTGAAGCAGTGGAGGAACTGTACGAAGGAGCTGCCTGTAGTTTGCCAGGTTAAGGAGTCCTTGCTTGTGAAAGCTTGCAGTTAGCAGAGTTGAGTCTCATAAACTTGTCTTTAAACCTTAGTTCTTCATTAGGTATGACAGTGTATCACGCAAATGTCTTTGGAATGAATCCATTATCTGAAACTCCTGTGGTGCTTGTTAACTTAAACACCTCGAGAGAGAAGTGCCTTTTAATAGTTCAGTACTTTTGCCCCTTCAATTATTGCAGGAGCTCCTGTTGTGTCCGTTTGTGATGTTTCCTTCTCTCCAAGTTGAAGCGTGCAGCTCTGTTGCAGCAAACACTGCAGCGTCCTTTCAGCATTGCTGCCAGAGCCATCAGTCTCTAGCTTCAAGGGAGCTGCCCTGTCTCCACAGATTGCTTCCAGCTTTTTGCGTTGGCTGCCGGTGCATTGGCTTGGCAGTCACAGTCATCTGGAAGAGCTTTTTAGAAGACTCTAATCCTTATTTCGTATAAAAATCTTCTGGATGAAATGTCTAACTTGGGAATTAGGCTGTTGCTTTCCATGCTGCATCCAAGTTCTGTGTTTGACTTCTTTGTAATGTACGAGGGGTTTGGCTGGGAAGACTGTGCTGCCTCTCTGTGCTACTTGTCCTTCCGAACAGTTACAGCAGCCGGCATCCCTTCAGATCTCAGGGGGAGACCTCGTAGCGCAGTGGCAAACACCTGAATCTTTTGAGTGCTGGGGGAACCTGCCCTGGCAGGGCACTTGTTGGGGACTGTAGCAAGATATGTGGCTAGATGGTACCTCCTTCCCTCCTTTTCCCTCCCTCCCCAAGCAAGAAAGGAGAGAAACCATAAGGAAGCATAAAAGGATTCAAAGGCAAGGCAGCCTCTTCTCCCCATACCTGTGAGGGTAGCACCCGATAGCCCATGCCACCAGCTATACCTAATGCCGAGGTGCACTGATGCCTTTTCCCTTCTCCCTGCGTACCGAAGATGTCAGATGCACTCTCTGCCCTCCCTGATGGTTTTGTTGTGGCAGGGCATACCAGGAACGTAGTCCCTCTGAAGAGCTCTCCATGTTTATGGGGATAGTGCAGGTCTGCCAGGCTCACACAGCACAGATGAGTAAGTAGTATATGGTGAACCTGCTCCTGATTTCTAGCCTTATGGTTTTCTGCATGAAACCTTGCAGGCTGATGTGGAGGGGAGAAGACAAGCATGTTCCTCTTTAGAACGCTTTCTGTGACTAGTTTTATCTTCCACCCTGCAAAAGCTGGCATGACAGGCATAAAACATTTTTAAGGGAATGAATAACCTGTCATAAACCAGCATTGCTTCTTTTGCTTATTTGAGAGAATTTGTTAAGAAGTCTATCCTAGCTGGGGAGCACAGCACTGGCTTCTTGGGAGGCAGATAGCAGATCACTGCAGAAAACAGAGCTGTAAACATATGGTTCCCTGCAAGTGTGCCAAGATACCCTTTTCTCGTGTGCCAGCAGGTGACAATCTCCCCTCTCAGCAAAGGGACTCCTTCGGTCTTAATCAAATCTTTAACATTACTGTAAAAGTGAATCTCTGTTCTTGAGGCAAGATGGAGGAGCTGGTATCCTTAGTTCTTTTCAGACATTTCCCTGTTTTGTTGTGGGATCATAGAAAGTATCGCTTCAAGTCAGAAAATACTGAATATTGTGAAAATTGCGGTGTGTACCTGCCCAAGAAAAGTTACAGCTGTATATTGCACTTCCTGCAGAATGGCATGGAGGTGAGGAATTTTCTCCCCAGTCTAAAGGTTTGAGGTTTGGTGGTTGTTTTTTTTTTTAAGGATTCGGGTGTTGCCTGGTGTTATCGCTACAGATCTCCAAGACCTAGCATCCAGGACTGAACAAGTTTTGCAGGCTTCTCTGCTCTTTCATTGCTGCCCTCCTCTCCCTAACCCCAGCTTGCCACTTCCTCAGTCATTTAATGAAGACACAAAGCTCCTTATTGTATGATACTCAAAATGTGATATGATAGTCTTGCAGGAGAACTAGCGGAGTGGTCATTACCAGGTGTTTGATATTTTCCATTGCAGGGAGATCTGTAGCTGTAAGAATGTCTTTGGCCGCACTGGGAAGGGACGGCAGGCTGGGATGCTTTGTCGTGTGGCACAATCTGTGCAGCCACAGGCCTTCCCTGGGGCTGCAAGTGAGTGTGGGTGGTGGGGTAAGTTCGGTCCCTCTTAACCTCCTGAGAAGGAACGGTGCCTACTGCTCCAACAGAGGTGAATGTGGAGCTGGGTCTCACAACATGCGGAAACCTCCGAGTTGGCAAACCGAGTAGGTGTGAAATCCCATACAGAATCTCCATCATATTTGATTTAGACCATGTTTTTTCATCAGGGAAGTGTGGGCAGATCTGTTGTTGTATAAAGGCATCGGATCGTTTTGTCTCTGGCCCCCTCAGAAAGGAAGAAACTAAGGTTTTACTATAGGATATGCTTTTAGTTTGCTGGTCAGATCATCTGATGTAGATATTCCTGCTGTTTCTGTTTCACCTTCTGTTTTACTCCAAGTGAGCCTGCACTGATTACAGTGTTGTCTTTTCTGGTGCGCAGACAAATAAAGTAGGGCTGACCCAATTGTTGTTTCATAACTGCTTCTTGGAAGACACATCCATCATTTTGTGGACAAGTTCAATAACCAGAACATGTTTTCTTCATTTTTGAAAATATGGCTCATGAAATGTGTTGTTCTTTGGAAGTAAAGTGCATTTTAATGCGCCGTAAAAGTCTCTGACAAAGAGAACATGCATAGCCTACAGGGAAAAGTAGCTTAATTCTCCTGTCTTTAAAGATTAGTTTCATTTTGGAGCTTCTCTCCCAACAATATGATTAAAATAAGACACTACCAGTGGTTTTCTTGGACATTTGAGCCATTAAGGTAGTCAGGATTTGGAAGGCTTTCTCAAAATGAGTTAATAGCAGTAGCAGCCTACCATTCTCTCAGAGAAAGACATCTGTGGGGTTTTTTCTTCTATCAAATTGTATATAGATATTTTAAAAAGGCTTATTGCAAATATTTCCTTGCTTAAGGAGAATTCAGCCATCATTGGATGTAATTATATTCCCATATGAAACCATCCTTTGGCCTGTTAGTATCTTGTATTTCTTCTGGCAAGTAGAATACATGCAACGTAAGCCTTGGAAATGAATTCTTACTACGGTCATTGTACAAATTAATTTATTTTAAAATTGACAATGTCTTTTCATATTCTACCAGTATATATGCTTATTAATATTCTCTAACGTCATTCATATCACATAATAGTTGAGTTTGGAAGGGACCTCTGGAGATCTGTGGAAGCTGCACACTTTGGATATTAGAACAGCACTTTGAATACCTGAGGGGAACTAAATCCTCATACACCGTGCTATTCTGATTGAAGATGAAACCACCTTTGGGTCAGAAGCTTTCAAATGTATTGCTGATCTCCCAACAGTAGCACACCGCTATTGATTTCGTCTCCAGCAATCATTTCAGAGTTGCTCCTACATCATTGCCATGTTTTTGTCCTTCACCCTTGACTGCGCTTTTGAGCAGTGAGCATCTGGTGAAGGCGATGACAGTGATGAAAATGCAACCATTCAGAAAAAAGGCAGCAAGGATGTTTGCACCAAAAGGTTTACGTTGTGTGTTCAGCTTCGTAGGTGAAACAGTGAGATCTTTTCAGGAGGTCAGCCATTCCAAGAGTGATTGGGCAAAGTCACTGGGACATTGCAAGGTTTGGTCTCACATTATGAAGAAAGGTCATGCTGGTCAAAATTTCAAGCTAGTAAGTAGTCATCCCTTGATTTTTGTTTCAAAAAGGGGTCAGCATCTCCTGCTGCCACAAAGCTAGCCTCCAAAAAGTGAGCCTCTCCTCCATCTTTTCTCTTGTTACTAGATGATGAGTTGGCAGTTGACTACCCTGATGATCCTGCTCTTGCCTCTCTTTTCTCTGTGGCAAACCTATAGCCTGTGTGTAGGTCCTGGGTCTCTGTAGGCATTCCCTCCAGTACCAGGCACCAGACCAATAACTTAGTTCTAAGTAATGGCACAGTAACAAATATAGATCAGTAGTACAATTACCCAGGTTGAAATGACAGCAAATCCAGTAATTCACCAGTACTGGGCTAAGCTTAATATCCAGGTGCACAAAGACTTACATGACCATGGTGACCAGGCAGGCCAGCAGGAAGCCGGGCATGGCTCCTCTCCAGGTGGGGAGCAACTTGGACCAGACAAGGGGCTTGGGGAATGCCAAATACTCTGATCAGATGGTTCTTCTTTACTGCTGAGCTGCAGAAGCAGCGCCTGGACTTGTTAACTAATGACCATATCCCACCTCCGCTCCCTCTCTGTGCCAGGTCTGTCCTTGGTGTGCACAGGCGTGGAAATACTGCATAAGGCAATACTAGCCCCATGCTTATGCCTCTGTTGATGTGGCTTGTCAGTTGGGAACTGATTATTCTGATTTTGGAAGGTATGGGTGGTGGCATTGGAGGCAGGTGTTTCCCTGGTGTCAGAGATAGGTTCTGCTTCCAGGCAGTTGGTGGTTGTAATGGATGACCTTTGTCTTTACTGTTTGTGGAGAAGAGATTTATTTTATGTAAGTGTACTCAGTTTGCTCACTTTCCATTCTTACATTGGAAAGAACACAAAATTTTATTTCCTAATATTTTTAAGGAAAAAAAAAAGTGAGATAGTGGAGTGGGACATCTAGTCAGTCGTTGAAATTTGGGGAGAGGAGTAGGGTGGCCAAGGGGTGCCAGCCACCTCTAGACGCCCAGACTTTTCACACAAGTGCTTTTGTCTGTGCTCATATGTTTTATTTCATGAGTTTTTAATGTTAGCATCCTGAAGGCTAGGACATAAGTATAAAACACGTTTCAACTCCCTCAGGCTGGAAGGGGATACAGATCAGAAGCAATATGTGCATTAGGATTTGGGAACTATCGCCTTAGCCTTGTGTGAGAGGGAAAAAGAGCCCTGGTAAGTTCCGTTGTGCTAAGGGAGTTTCTTGCAATACCCCTTATCTGCAGCATAAATGTCATGAGCTAGCTAAAAAAGATACCTCTTGAAAACAAATTGCTGAATATCCATATTTAGTCGGTGGATCAGAAAGGCATTACTCTCCTCTACAGCTTTAGCTCCAGTATCCTGCATAGTGCTTTATCCTGCATAGTCATTCTGCTGGGCAGCGGAAGGCACGGGAGGAAGGAAGGTGACTGCGTGCTACGAAACCTCTCTTCCAGCCCCACATTAACAGGCTCCTTTTTTCTGGCCTGTGTAATACCTGTTAGCTGCCCCTCGTGGCATGTTTGCACAAGGATCGTTCATGCAGTGCATTTGGCCCCAGTTTGTGCTGCAGCTGAATTACATCAACCCAAACCCGTATGTAAGATTTTTCCCTGGTTAGACTGATCTTGGGAGTAAACCTGTTCTCTGGGGCTATGTCTGGTTTTATGTATGTGCTGGATCAAAGCATTAACTGTTAGTCAAAGTTGCTAGCTAGTTCACAGTTTATTAAAAATAAAGCAGACGAGCTAACACTGAATGGACTGTCTAAAGCCGTGCTTATGTTCTGCTTCCTGCCACACGCGGGGACCTGATCTTTTTCTTCTTACCAGTGGTTTTGTATACAAGAAGCTTAGCTTGTCTTTATCATCTCATTTGTCAGTAAAAACAGCTGTGATATGAAATATGAAAGCCCAACTCACCTGGTAAAGAAAAATACTTTTACCCTATTACACAGAACATAACAGGACGATATAGAAGTGCAGCCCATCTGCCTAACAGAAATGAGTAGGTCAACTCTGAAACTCTAATAGGTGTTGTTTACTGACCCTTAATGGCTTTTCTCATCTCCTGAGCATGTCCCCTAGACAGTTTGGGAACTGCCCAGTGCATTAAAGATGCTGTGTGGTCCCAGGCAGTGCAGCTGCTTTTGTGTGTGTGGTGGGAGTTGTGCTCCGGTTTTAGGACTGCTTTTACCCATGCCGCAGTGGTAACAGCAGCTTCTGGCGCTGGATCCTGAGCACCTACTGCTGTGAGCTACTTCCAGCCTTGCCTCTTCCCTCCTGTTTGGAAGTGGTGGTACTGTCTTCTCTATGAGAGAGAAGGTGGGTTGGGAGGATTTCTTATGAAGGTTGCATCTGCTCTGTAACTCCTCTACGCAGAGCGGCACAACTTTTTGGAACTGCTGTGCTCCGCTTTTATCACAGTGGTCCTTGCTGTGCCAGAAAACATCCAAATGAGACCTTCCATGCTTTTCTGGCTTCCTCAAGATAGATGAATTGTGCCCTTGAGAGTAGTAATAAATACGAGTTGAAACTCTTTATATTTTTATAGCTTTATAGCTAAAGCTTTAAGCTTTATATTGCTTTTTGACTTATATTTCTTCCTCAGTGTTTCAATTAAGGCAAATTAGAAATTAATCACGTAACAGGGTATATGATAAGGTCATGCAGGTTAGCAATATAATCCACTGTGTATAATGGGAGCATAAAAATAAAATGAGAGGTTTCAGGGGGTCTTACGATACTAATTCATTAGCAGTGAGCAAAATAACAGCCTGAGATTTGCTAGGCTCAGCGAGATCCCAGGCTGATCAAACCATCCACAGGCCTGGGATCCCAGATGAACATCCAGACCTGCGGACGGTTAGATCAGCCGTATTACATAGCCATTTCTTTGCCAATAAAAAAAAACCCACCACACAAATGGGGGCAAAATGTCGTGTACACTTCCGTGCATATGACCATATCTGCAATAAATACCCCGTGCTTGTTTTAATTCAGGTGGTCGGTTTGCTGGCTGGAGTTTTGTGGCTGGTTTCAGCCTTTGGAGACTGGGATATTGGCACCACTGAATATCTCTTTGAACAGATAAACTAAATGTTACAGTTTCATTAAATTTGAGGCAGTCCGTCATCTTCTTAATAATAATGATAATGTATTTTTGTAAAGTATCATATGTCATTTTCTAAAATCAAAGCACTAGGGCCTATATAGCTGGGCTTCATTAAGGAGATGAAGTGAACGAAGAGAGGCATCTGGCAGAAGAACAGAGGACAGTGTAAAAATAGAGGCATATGTTAGTTTGAGTAGCATTAGTCATTTCTGATATTATGTTGCGTATGAACTTCTGCTCCATTCAAAGCAGAAGACTGAGCCAACAAAGCCAATTTTCAGGACATTCACACAGTGTTCCTTTCTTCCTGAAAATAAGCAGCTGAAGCTTGGGGAAATTGGAGGTGCCTTTTGGCCAGCAGAAATCTTTGCCACAAGGACAATTTGATAATGTATCCTAAATAAGTCTTCAAAAAACAAATTGGCAATTTTTGTACTGCCCTTTATTTATTTAATTATTTTTTCAATATGCTGTTTTCCTAGAACATGTGTCCTCATTTGTTGTGACCGGTCAATACGACAATCCTGGAGAATATAGCTTAAATAAACGCAGTTGTTATTTTTACATATTTATTTGTATAGCCTGTACAAAGAGGGTAGCTTGCTTTGTGCTGGGTTGCAGAGTTTTTGCCTTAGGCTGTAACATGGCTAAATAGAAACCTGTATTTCAGGAGCATTAATGATTTTTCACACTTTTAATCTTGAGTTAAAGAATCAGTTTCAAACTTCTGTCCTGAACTCCTTATTTCAATTTTTTTGTTGTGTTCCTCTTTGTTTTGTCCTTCTCCTCCCTTGCGCTTATTTTCTCCTACTCTCTATTTTCATCTTTTATGTTCCTTCTAAAAACCATAGCTCGGTGCAAACAGTAGTGCATTACTTTTTGCAGTACCACTGTATGTCACAGTAAATCTGGAATCATCATCTCTATGAGACAAGGGGAGTCAAAAGAATCTCAGTAGACTTAATAAAGGGGGATGAGAGATGATGTTTAGCGCTTACATTGTTGAAATTAGCTGAGGTAGAGACAGTTCCTGATAAGAAGCAGGAGCAGGCCCCAAGAGCCAGCTAAGACTGGTCTTGCGGCTTGGGTGAATACCAAGAAACCACTGAGCCTGCGCAAGAAAAAAGGTTACCAGCAGTGACGAAGAGGAGTCATCTATCTTCATCTCTGCGACCACCAGATGACCACCATAAAGAGGCACTGCGCAAGCGCAGCTGAGAGGAGACTATGGAAATGACCTCTCGGAGCTAATTTTAATATGAGGCGGGGATAGGTCATGCATATGTATAGACGTATTGTGAATATGTAACACTTGACTGTATAAACTTGAGACAAACTGCCGAGTCGGGTGCGCACGACTTTGGTGGGACTACCCCCCCGCTCCGCCCAGCGCTGAATGAACATACCTACTTTACAATCTCACTGACTGTGGAGTCTGTTTCCGCACGTCATCTATAGCTTGTAAACCAGAAGCACAGAGAAATTAAATGACTCTCAGCAGCACAGAGAAAGCTGCTATCAAACCTGGGACTGGAATATATGTGTTCTGGTCACATCACTGGACCCAGCTACCTCTGTGTCTAATTGCTGCTTTATTTGTCTGTCTGACCTTTTCAGCTTTTTGTTCTCATTGTTTTCCTAATTTGAACTCTTCTCTTCTGGTCTAGGTTGCTTCAGGCCTGGCCACTCTGGAACTGCTTTGGTATACACGTTCACCTGGCTCTCCATAATGCTTTCCATTATGGTAGTAACATAGGCAGGATACTTTTTCTTCTGATAGCATAAATATGCTCAATAATAATATGGTGAGATATGGATATAATACTTATTAAGAAAGACTACAGAATGTATATCTGTTGTTATCCATGGAGAATAGGGACTTCAGGATTATTTCTGATTTATGTAATTGTGTGCACCATTATATTTAGAGAATGAATGTTTCCTGAAGTAGAGAAAGTGTTTTTGGCAGTTTGTTGAAAATTCCCTTGTGTCACTGTCTGTATTGTACAAATAATGTGGTGTAGTGAGCAGGGGGTTATGTTAAATGGGAAAGACACATTTTGTTTTAATATTCATAGTGCAAGAGCAATGCACTGTAGTAAGGGATGGCAGTTGACAGTTTGCTAAAGTGAGTTTTTAATATTTTAAGATTTTAATAGTAATAAATACAAAAATCCTGTATGCTGAATGCTTCTTATTGTGAAATAAAAGGCACACCAAAACCAATTTTCTCATGTAAAGATGGTCACAATTTCTTTCCGAAATGAAGAAGCTGTTCAGCTCTGTAGGAAGTGGTGAGACCTATGCCAGTTTGGACTAGACACAGGAGAGGTTCAGCACTTGCCTTGGGCTGTTTTTCTTCACTCCATTTCCAATGAGCAGCTGCAAATGATCAGCTTTTCATGCACATTTTTAAAGTAATTTGGTTAGCAAAAATGGGGTGATGTAGAAGTTACTTCTCTCAGAGAGGAAATGCACTGGTGAGGTTTACTGTAATTTAATACTGTCTAGTGGTCACATGCAAAATGATTTAAGTGAAAAATATACGTGTCAGTGTTCATACTTCACTTTATCCCTTGTTGAGGTGGAGAGATCTGGAGGAATATGAGTAACTTGGATAAGTAGCCTAAGATTTCTTTATCAAGCTATGCTAAATGAATTAAACATGGGTTACTTTACAACAGCATCACTTTATTTTTTTGCATCAGTTTAATTAAGTTGGTTTTAAATGACAGTCTAACTCACACCGGCATATCTTATTCAAACAAATGAGCCTCTGCATTTTTCTTCCTTTGCCTACTAAAATCCACAGTTCTCTAGCCACTACTAACATGTCCCAGCCTGAGACGTATCTTTTATCCTTCAGCATGATATTCTTTGTTTGCATTTAGTTTTTGATTCACTGAGTCTTAACAGGTGGTTTCCTCCAGTATTACTGCTTAGTCAGTTCATTCCTATTTTTGCATTTGTAGAGTTGATTATTCCTATCTAAATGTGGAACTTTGCACTTTATTTGATTGCATCCTCTTTATTCCAGGCCATTCTTCAATTTGAAATTACTTTGAAATGTGGATCCTGTCTCTCTCTAAAGGACTTGAAACTTTACCCATTCCGATGTCAGGCACAGATTTCACAAGCGTCATCTCTGTTCCCTTGGTCACAAATGGGACTATTAAACAAAACTGGACGCAGAACAGACACGGAACCCTGTTAGAAATTGCTGGACAGTTTGATAGGGAAACATTGATAACTACTGAGTTACTGATTTTCTAAACCACTTGTGCACCTAGCTTGCACCCATAGGTTGTATTTCCTCAGCTCATGTGTCAGTGTCAGAAGCTTTACTGAAGTCAAGATGCATACACTGCTTTTCTTTTTGCCTACTGGCAGGTTACCCTGTCAAAGGGGAACATTGGATCAGACATAATTTTTGATGAATTTTGCGCTGTTTGGTTTTTTGTTAGCTCATCGCCGTTCCTATATTCCCCTTGTGGCTTCTAAGGCTCTCTAGGATACTATCAGCTCTGGGACTTATAGAGCCAAGTGTGGTTTTGTGTATTTGTTATCCCTAGGTAGATTTGTTTTACGTGTACTTGTCTGCTCTCCCTTCACACCATATGATCTTTCAGCATCTACAGCATCCTTTGTCAAGGAGTTGCAGAGGTCTCGCTCTCCTCTTGCTTGTTCTTAAACTGTCTCCTTCCAGTTTCCTCTGATGTTTTTCCTTTTTTTTCCTTTTTTTCTTTGTTAGAAAGGGCAATGAACAGTTCATCTATGTGGCAACTATGTCGTGCTGCCCCGTGTCACCTCCCTGCAAAGCGTCCTCTGTTCCTTTCTGAGGAGTTCTGGCTCGTCTCGACAATCCTTGTATGGGAGCTGGTGTCTCCTTTTTGGGCGGGGAGGCCAGAACCTCATGCAAGATTTGAGATACAGACTTTGGTTTATAGATCTGTGTTTATTCAGCGGCATTTTGAGGACATCTTGTATTTTTTTCCCTAGCATTTTCTAATGCTTGGCCCAGTTAATTCCCGAGGCTTTGACTATGGCTGGTTATTGAGCAAATATTTCACTAACCTTATTGTCATAAGCCCAAGATCCCTGAATGTCAGTGATCAGCTCACTGTTGTTTCATGTGTGATATCCAGCTCGCCAGTCCTGTAAGAGAAGGGTCCCTCCGTCGCTCCATCAGAAGAGTTTTCACATCCCACCTTGGCTTGGTGCCCTCTCCGTGAGTTGAACCAGCTCACCTGTGGGGTCCAGCAAGAGGATCACCAGGAGTAGGTGGCCAAGTGCACTGCAAAGAGTGTAAGCACTCCCATTTCAGCAGGAGCGTGCCGTTGAGTCATCTTAGCCGTGTCAGTCACCTGCACACTTGGGATCTTGCTCACTGGGTTTGGCTTTTACTCCACTTCAGATTTCCTGAAAGCCTTGTACCCTGCTCACCAGAACAAAGTCTGAAATGGTGACTTTAACCCACCCTGGGCAGGGAGGGCCGTTCCCAGCACGCTCCCTTGCTGGGCTGCCTGCAGCCTGCCCTCGGTGCCTTTTGCAGTTTTCATGAGCTCTTTGGGGTCTGGAGACTGGGAAAACACACTTGGCAGTTGAACTTGATGGCTGTCTGGCAGAACGCATTTGCACCTCAAGCACCACCGCTGGCCAATGAGGCGTTTCATTATTAGATACAACTCTTCTGTCCTCCAAACGAAGTGGGGGGGACATCCTCCCGCCCTCCCTGCGCCCTCCTACCTCCCCATCCGCAGCTTTTCTTTGGGCACAGCCTTGCATCACACCAGTCCTCCCGAGACACAGGACCTTCATACCCTGCTGCAACTCCTCCAAAGTCGTGCCTTTTTTTTTTCTTTTTCTTTTTACTCCCAAGACTGTACTGAAGAAGAAAATGCCACCCTTCAATTTCTAAATCTCTGTATATTGACGTCTCAATGTATTTAGGTTTAAGGCAGTTGCTTGTATAGATGAGCAGCCCTTGAAAGAGGGAACAAGGAAAGAGGATCTCCAGCAGCAGATGCCTCACAAACACATCTCATCGTGAGGGCTTCAGAGCGTGTCTGCGAGTAGTGTTGGTGATGCTGTGTTTTGCCTGTGCAAGGTAACGTAATACTGCTGCTTTTACTCTATCCAGCAGCTGTAGCAGCAGCACATGTATTCTGGGGTGTGAAATACTATTTTCTTTTTTTGCTTTGGGAAGAACCACGGAAAAATTCAGAACTGAGGTTTTTTTACTCTTCAAGTCATTGTCCGTAATATGTTAGTTATAGACTTTCTCTGGATAATGTGGCATTGGATAACAACAACCTAAGTTTGATTTCCTAAAGTTCATAAATGAATGTTTGTGTTAATTTCTGAAGGTGAAACAGTTTTTTTTGCTGCAGTGTAGTAGTTGCTGAATATTTAATCAGGCTATACTCACATAATAAATGTTTATGTTTTCAGCAGAACTTTCTTGTAATTTTTCCTGATACTACCCTGCCATTGCTGTAGCTGCAGATAGTGTTTTTTTATCATAAACTGTGGCATGACTTTGGAAGGGTATCCAGCCTAGAGAGTTGAGTCAAATAATTATGTATTGTATCAGAATTGAATGACTACAGCATTATTTTGGGGATATGCACATGATTGATAAAAGTTTTATTTGAAGTGGTTAAGAAGCACTGTTTATATTTTAAATGAAAACAGTAGGCTGCTTTTAGGGAAGGGTGATGAAAGAAGGATGACAGATTCAGGTGGAACAGCCCAAGGAGAGAAATACAGGGTGCAGGATACATGTTCAGTACAGCTGGGTGAACATACCGAAGTTATGGTGCTTTGAGCTGAGGAGCTGTAAATTTGTATAGGTCTTAGAGATTAGCCTGTGAGATGTAAACGTCAGTGTTGCTTTTGTGTTGTTATGAAGCTGATGATTGCGAAGGTTAGGCTCTGCAAAGTGCTCACCAGGTCTAGGAATCATGCCACTTTATTTGCTTGTAGTTCATCTCTGAAGGACAGAAGAAAGCTGTATTTTTTTTCAGTAATGCATGCAGCTAGCCTGAAAGGGTCTGACGTTTCTCCTGACTGCTTCGCTTTTCAAGGTGCAGTGTTTCAAACACCAAAGTCTTCTCTGACTGTGTTGGAGGCCTCCATGGAGGACCGGTGTAGTTAGGATGGGAGTTTACCCAGCTCTACGCTGCAAACTGGGACGATGCAGGAAATACTTTGGCAATTGTACCAAAGTGATGTGTCTTCCTGAACATAATCCAAAACTAAACAAAGTAACAAGAAGGATTTTCCCTTTCCTTTGGCACTTTTGCAGTGATGCTTATTACTCTGACATGGCCTTTCCAGTCATTCATGAGACATCCCAGGAGAGGCAAGACCCAAATTTCTAATACAAGTAATAAACAGGAGCTTTCCCTCTCCTCACCAAAATATGTATTTTAATATTACAGAGGCACAAGGTAGGTTTTCTGTGGCAGGTCATTTTTAAGAGTCTCCCACACAATTTCTATGCCAAAACACTTCACTGACTGAAATAATACTGTTACAGAGATAGTTAATAACACAGAGAAATGAAGAAGCTCGGGCAAGAAAGGAAACGCACATTTTCTCCTGGGGTTTGAAATGAGTTGGAAAGTAGATGAGGCAGGGAGGTGCGTGAAGGCTCTTCCAGAAGACACGAGCAGCACAGAGCAGGGTTTTGCACCAGCAGTGCCAACGTGATTTTGGATGGGCAAAGAAGAGGCCTGTGGCTCTTGAGCCAAGAGGCAGGAATGTCTTCTAAGGAAGAGACAGGAGCAGGATCCCAGCACGAGAGATGCGAAGGCTGAGCTGCACCATGGAGCCAGGCAGGCTCGTGTTTTACGCACTCTGTCCTGCGTGGGTACCACCGGTCAAGCAGGGAGCAGTGCCAGAACAAAATGTGGCCTCATCCGAGTTGCTTACAGATGAGGAACAAGTGCATTGTCCTGTCACGTTGTTTAGTCTGTTTAAATTTGTTAATGCCTAATAACGTGAGAATTTAGCAAGAAATCCTATTCCTTCCCACTTCCTTCTGTGTTGAGGCTGCTGCCTGTATTGTTTCCTTTCTTCTTTTTCCTCTTTCTCTTCTGATACTCACCAGACGTCTGGGATAATGGAGTTTTTTACTTCCACAGCAAGTGCAGCACCTGCCATGTGAAATCTCTCTTTTTCTCTTTGAGTGAAAGCTTTAACCGACACTTCTCCCAGACAGAGATTAAAGCCTCGGTATTGCTGTCTGGGCTGGACATCTGATTAATACAGGGTCCCTTTATTGTCACCCTGCCTTTCTGCTCTTCCTCATTAGAAATCAGTGACTCTTCCCCAATTCATTCATGAAACGGAGAAAAGAATGCCTAATGATACACATAGATAAAGAAAATATATAGCATGCATTCAGCTAGTAAAATGAGCTATTTTCCCACATGGAGAGGGGATTAAGCAGGGGGTGCATTTGCCTCCTGCAGCTGCTAGTAGAAGCCTCTGACAGACGGCAGCGCAATATATATGCACGTGTGCATGTACATACGCATGTAGAAGAACTGAGCACAGCTGCTGTTCATATATAATTCTGTTTTGTGTTTATGTTTCAGTGAAGTGATGTGGTGGCCCGGAGTTGTGGGGTTTTTTTTTTTCCCCTCTGAAGGTTGGAAATGGTTTTGCTCCTGCGAGCTACTGAGTATTTCCGTTAGCGCTTAACGGCACTGTGTCAGCAGGGAGAATTTTTATTTGCTGGTGTTTGTCCAGGGAGGAACTGCAAGGAGGGTTGTGTGGGTGTGTTTTGGCCAGAGCACAGTGCCCTGGGGACATAATCCTTCCCATAATGAATTGCACAATTTACTGAGTTAGGAGTGGGTATGTTGATAGTTTGCTGTAACCCTTTTAGCACTTATATCCAGCAGTTTCTCCACTTCTTAGTGGTGCAGTCCTTCCAGACACAGATGGTGTGAATATGTGCAGCAGTTTCCCTAGGGTTAGGGTTCGACGGGTACAGTTCTGCTGTCCTTTCCCTGCTGCCTCCCAGCTGAGCTGCCGGTGGCCGCTCCGGGGCTGGCATTTGGGGCTTGCTGCAGTTCCCTTCAGCCTGGCTGGGAGCACAAGCCCGAGAGGTGCGGTGCGAAGCCCAAGCCAACAAACTTTCTTGGACACGTGCTGATGCTGTGCAGGGGCAGCATGGATGGACTGCTGAGGCACAGAGAGGTGGGAGTAGCTCAGAGGAGGGACATCTCGGGGTCCTGCTGTTACTGAAGGGGATTTGGTGGGGAGCAGAAGCTCTCTTCTGCGATGGCGAGGTGGTTATATGCTGTGTTGGTGGTGAGACCAGTGTGGCCAGGGCTTGCCTTACCCCAGGGCAGAGGAGGCAGAGCTGCTGGAGCTTGGGGCTGCAGGGTTTGGAGCTGGCTAGAGCCTGGCTATAGCGGTACGTGCCAGAGGTGTCGGGAGCAGGGTTAGCAGGTCCAGGGTGGTAGGTGGTGGTAGAGAACAGAAGAAGGGAAAGCTCACCTTAGATGTTTATGAACCATAATGTAGAGTGTAAAAAGGAATATCAATAAAAACTTATATATATAAATATATATATATGCTTCTTTCTGAGTAAATTCAACTTCAGGAAAGCTTTGAATGTTATACTGAGGTGGCAGTGAATTGCGAAAAACTTCCTAGCTCTAGGCAGCACAGGAGGCAGGAGGAAGGAAGGAGCGGTCAGCAAAGGAGCAGTAAGGCTGGCAGGAAAGGAACAGAGTTTTCCTCCCATAAGTACTGAAAAAACTTAAATGTCCGTGGGTCAGAAAAGAAAACTAGTTGAGAGGAGGCATGTGGGGGCTAGTACTTTAATGTATTTGAAATAAAGTAGCTCAAGTTTGGGTCTTAGTAATCTTGTGCCAGTTGGGGGAACCTGTCTTGATGTTCCTAGGATGTTCTATGGGGAAAATAAACTCTGGCTTTATGTAGTGCCAAGTAATCCTGTCAAGGGACTTTGTGACCCCGTAGCTGCACTGTGGGAATACACAAGTTTTTCTTCTTTGAGTCTGTTCCTGAGAAAAGTAAACCAAAGTGTTCTTAGGAAACATATAGGAATATTTTAGGCTTACATGCACCTCATGCATCTGTACAGATGTCAGGGACTTAACTGTTGAGAGTCCTGTGTAATGTGGTTGGGAGACTGCTGCTATTTAATGTCTATTCTGAGTGTAAGCAAAGCACTCTGCTCACTGCTGTTCTGCATTTCCTTTGTGCTCAACCTTAATGGTCTTGCGCTTTTGTGAACCAAGTATCTGACAGAAGTAAGGATCAAAAAAAAAAACCAACCCAACTCTGGTTCAAGATCAGTTCAGGTGAAATGAAGAACGTGGATGGGGCAAATGTACTTGAAGAAAAGGTGCTATGCGAGTGCTTTCTCAATGAAAGATGCTTGTCTGACCACTGCCTTGGCAGTGTACTGGCTCCAAAATGTACTGGGTTCGCCCCAAATCATAAAGTGGCAGTGGCCATAAGTGCCTGCCTTTATCCTTCATTTTGTTTTACTTGTGTTTTTAATGTTTTAGCATAGTAAAGCTTTTATCAACCCAGCACCTCCCTGAGAAATTTATTCTACTGCTGTATGAACTGGCCTGCTAATAACTCAATTTCAGTATTAATTTTTTTTTTCATGCATTAAGTTCTGTCAGTAGTTGAAACTGGCAGCTTGCTTTGGCAGTGGTGCTACGTATAAAGAAAGGAAAAGTCAGACCTCATAAAGAGGGTATTTCCACAAGCACCTGTTCACTTTGTTTATGGAGGTACGTCTCCAGCACAGGATGAGCTTCATTCCTGCAGCTCTGGCAAATGAGCTGTGACACGCTCTTACCGATGCTGCTGCTGCAAGTAATCAACTAGAGTTATTTTCCTGAATGAAATACATTTAAATGGCAGTGCAGGAGAGGACTGTGATTTATCTTGAATTTTTTTCCCCGATGATACTTGCATACTGCAGTATGTAATATGAGCAGCTATATATAATGATTTTTTTCTCCATATGACACCATTAATCAAGAGAAAGGTTAAAAAAAATAAATTGCTTTTAGTAACATTGCCTTTTCCTTTGAAAAACCCAGGAGGAGCTTAGATCTGGGTGCTTTAAATTAACATATTGTTCTGTGTGTGTTGAACATAACAATACATTTTTGTGTTGGGTAATGTATCTGTGAAGCAAATACCATCACCTGAATATAATAAACATTTAGAATCAGCCTTCTTTGTTTTCATTCTCATTCCCAGCTCAGTGTTAAAGAAATAGTTATAAAAGTGTTCATCAGAAGTTTTGATAAACATTTTTATATGGTTGTCAGAATGATTAAGATGTAATAACTTGTTTGAGATAGGCTTGAGGAAAAAAGCATGTAATAACATAGCACTATACTAGCTATTACAGAACAGCTTTTTTTTTTTCTCTCCCTACCAAAGAGGCTATAAATTAAGGTGTTTTCCAGTGCAAACTCAGTCCTTTTTCTTATGTTCGGCTTCATTTAAATTGACAAGAACATGAAAATAAATATGACAAAAATAGGTATAATCACTGAAAATTCTGCATTAAGAGTGCATGAGTGTGAATTGGGGGCAGAGAGGTCCATTTGGAGAAACAGAACGTAAATTTAGTCTGTAATCTGTGTGTAATGGGCTCAAATGATACCAGTTTAGGAAGTATGAGAGCCTTGGAAGGAATTTAGGCATCAATTGAAGGACTTGACTTGCTCGCTTGCTAGCTTGTGCACACATGCGTGCATGCCTGCTTGTTTTTCAGATGATTGTGCCAGCGCGATAACAGTTCTTGTTTGGCACGGGAACACTTCAGTACGCTGAGACTGTGATGTTTGTTTCGTCCCAGCATCTGGTGAGATTAAGTATTAGCGCTGCTGTTTAATGAACAGTTTGCGGATGTGAATGAATATTGGGGGTTGTTTTTGTTTCCTCTGGTTTGTAGCCAACAAAGCCGTCAGGACGAACAAAGCCTTCCGGACTGCCTACTGTATAGATTAATTTACAGCTGCCAGTTTATATTAGTTGTTCTATTTATTCTGCTTGGGTGCTTTTTTGAGGAAAGGAGTATTTCTTAGTCAATTGTCTTGCGAAGAGGAAGGAATTCAAGAAATGTGAAGCAAACAAATTCCCCTAATTAGGCAAGCTTTTGGCAGCTGAATTGTTTGCTCCCTCTTCTTAATGATTTTATGTTACACGAAAGCACTGAAGTTCAAAAACAGAATTTAATTTGGGGTCTGAACTTTGTCTTTACCCTCCTGCACTCTGCATTGGTGATGCTGGGGCTCAGTGAATAGCAGCTGTAACCAAATTTCTGTTCTGCCTTCTTAAAAGCCTGGCCCTACTGAAGGTTTTGAAGAGCAGAGCAGCGTATGTCTCTTGCCTCTGCAGCTCCTAAGACGCTGTGGGTTTATCAGGAACATCTAATGCTCCTTATTTTTGTGATGTTTCCCTATAATTCTCCTTCTGTCTGTCACTGTTTGTGCCGAGTCAGGGCTCCGTGTGCTGACTGCCTGACACATCCAGGGACTGCTGGCTCTTGCCACTGGGGATGTCCAAACCTACGGGCAGCCCCACACGCTCTGAGAGGTGACTCTCTGCATCAGGTGGTTATCAGCGAGGGTGTGAAATATCTGAGAGTTTATCCAAGAGCCTTATGGATATGCCTGGATATGGGTGATACAGACTGGTTGATGTCTTTGCCCGTCTTCTAAAATAATTGCTTTGGAGGACTCGAGTAGTTCAGAAGGGGATTAGCTGGTTTACTTATGGCAGGGTCAGGCACACTGGGAGATGCGCCCTTCTTCCCCAGCCCCAGCGGAGCCTGAGGTCTTTGTTGCCCAAATTACTGAGAATGGGATCAAACTGGGCTAAATATAATCTTCCTCGATCCTGCACAGAGGGTTCCTTCTCCCCCTCCTCTCTCCTGGGTTGCAGGGTAGGGAATAATGCATTGTGGGCCTGTTTGGAAACCGAATGAAAGGTAGTAAGGCATGAAACGTCCCAGATGTTAAGAAGAGACCCTGCAGGGACAGCAGCAACTGCTCTCAGGACCCTGCGGGGTCAGGGGAGCCCGCTCTCTGTTGAGGTGTCCCCGATGAGCTGCCAGCTCTGAGGCAATGCAAGGAAGTAAAGTCTCTTTGGCTTTTGGAAATAATTTCCCTCCTGCTCGTTGTAACGAATGGTCTGTTCTGTAATTTACTTGTAGACCTTGGCAGGTAGCAATTGCAATTTCTTGTGCATTTTTATGCAAGTGTCTAACGAGAGAGACATCATGCATAGATAGATACATAGGCATATATATACACATCTTTTTTTTTTTCCTTTTTTTTCTGGTGAGAGGGTGGTTTTGCTCTATAGTAGGTGATTAGTAGAGAGCACGATACCCGTGCTGTGATCTCTGCTTTCTTCTCTCTTATTTGGACTTTGGCTTTGGAGCTTGCAGGTGTCTAACTGTGGCGATGGTGCAGGTGTTTGCTGTGCAATGTGCAGCTTCATTTGAGAAATAATTTCCTCTCCTGTTTTGGTCTTTATTCTTTTGAAGGTCTTTTAATTGATTTGGAAATATTCATTTAATGAATGTTGTTCTTTTAACTGTTTTGTATCGGATGTTAGAAGTATGTGTGTGCTCCGTTTAATAAGAATTTTATTTGTTGAGTGTGTCGAAAGTTACTTGATATGTACTATGTGAAAGGTTTCAAAACCTTATTAGCTACTCTTGTGTTTCTAAGATGGTGTGGCAAAATGGAGCTGGTACTGCATTTCTTCAAAGTATACTTTAACATACAGTGGGGTACTTAGAGTTAAAAACAAAAAAACAACCCTCCCAAATGCACCAAAACCCAAAAGGAATAGTCAATGAACTATCAAAAAGACAAAAGCTGTATGTGTTTTCTTCCATTGTAACCAGTCTTTAAGGTGGTCTTGGAATAATGAATACAACTATTTAAAAAACCTGTTTTTCATCATTGTAATTGAAACATCATTTCCCTCTAAAAACAGCTCTGCACAATATTGAGAAGTACTAATCGTGTTCTATCAAAAATATACCCAACAATTCACTGTTTTCTAATGCTTTTCTTTGTACTGAATAGACATTTATGAAAATACAGTATCTTCTTAGTTAAAAAATAGAATTGTCAAATTTTACTTTAAAGTTATATTTCATTGCAAATTGTTGTGCCTTTATCACCATGAGAGATGCTGAGCTTTCACATTTCTTAAATCACATGTGAAAGTGATTGGGTAGTGATCGTCCCCTGTACTGGGCACTGGTGAGGCTGCACCTCGAGTCCCGTGTTCAGTTTTGGGCCCCTCACTACAGGAAAGACATGGAGGTGCTGGAGCGTGTCCAGAGAAGGGCAACCAAGTTGGTGAGGGGCCTTGAGCACAAGTCTTATGAGGAGCGGCTGAGGGATCTGGGGCTGTTCAGTCTAGAAAAGAGGAGGCTGAGGGGAGACCTGATCGCTCCCTACAACTACCTGAAAGGGGGTTGTAGCGAGGTGGGTGCTGGTCTCTTCTGTCAGGTGGCTGGTGATAGGATGAGAGGAAATGGCCTCAAGTTGCACCAGGGGAGGTTTAGATTGGATATTAGGAAAAATTTCTTCACCAAAAGGGTTGCCAAGCATTGGAACAGGCTGCCCAGGGAAGTGGTGGAGTCCCCATCCCTGGAGGTATTTAAAAGACGTGTAGATGTGGTGCTTAGGGACATGGTTTAGTGGTGAACTTGACAGTGCTAGGTTAACGGTTGGACTCGATGATCTTAAAGGTCTTTTCCAGCCTAAATGATTCTGTGATTCTATGATTCTAAAATTAGCTCTTTAAATTAAATCAGTTCCTCCCAATGCCTCACTTCTATGCCAGTTGAGTCTGCTGCTCAAAAAACTCTGAGGAATCCTCCTTTTGGATGTAAAAGCCCAGTGTGTGTTGGGTTGTCTTCAGAAGGTGTGAAGCTGAGTGAAACATAGGTTTTTTTCTGTTGCAGTTGTGGGAGCTTTTATTCCGGGGGCTAACCGCCAGAACTTCAGTCCAGCCATGTGCCTGGTTAGCTGGCTGGTAGTGATTAGGTATTCAGAATTATTTGCTCTGTGGTTGGAGTGGGTTTACAAGTGTGTTGCTTCCCCTTGGTCACATTCAGTTCCCCTGCCGTGGACTAGAGCTGTAGACAGCCTCGGTACCCGAGGGCCTGCTGGCTGCTGCACCTCTTCCCTCTTACTTGAGATGGTAGAGCAGATACAGGATAATCTTGTATAATACTTCAAGTCAACATTTTCCTTCTTGTTTTTAGTACAAACAAGATGACCAACCAAATGTTTTTTGCCTCAATTTGTGAAAAATATATGGACATTTAAATACTCTTAGTGCCCTTTTTTGCCTGTTATTAAATCACTGGTTTTGGTTTATGGAATCAATTCCAGAAATTCCCTACAGTTATGTTTTGTCAAGGATATTTTAGTTATTATTTGATATCTTATGCATTGTTTTATGTTACAGCTGAATAAAGAATCAAATTTCTTCATTAACTACTACAGGCTCATGCAGCAATCAGAAAACCTTAGGACCTGTGTAGATAGGAGAGAACTAGAGTACTTCTCAGTACCTGGCTTCTTTATTCCATGTAGTTTTTTTCTGTGCTCTATTTCTGTATGCATCTAAAATCCTTGTGCTTATTTTGATTGTTATCAGTAAATTGCAAAGTTACAAAGAACTGCAGAGCTACTTAATTTCCTTATTTCTCTTTCATTCTGCAAAAACATGTGTCTATCACTATCTGTTACACCATCTAAGTCAATAGAGGCTTGATCCTTGTCTGCATGTGAAAGGGAAATTGCCCTCCTGTGCAGATGAATGGAGTACGGGAATCAGTCAGTATCTCCGTTTGACAAATTTTGTGGTTGAAGACCTTCATGTCAAATGGTGGCATGGGTTTCCTGATTTTCTTTCATGTGCACAAATGACTTAACAAAAATAATGACTGTTGACTATATTAGAGAAATATATCTTCAGAGCATACATAATTAATAAGACCTTATAAAGTAATTGGTGTGTATAAAAACCCACAAAAAGACTTGAAATTACACATATTTTTTTCTTTTGCATGTTTTCTTTCCTTCTTCTGGTGTTTTTATTGGAGCTGATGACAATATTGTTTTAAAAAGTAAACCTTTTTACTCACTATTTTCATCATCACATGTATTCTTTTTAGTAAGACCTGATGGGCTAATCTCAAAATAGTGTGCTTATTGGTTACTCTCAAGAGAACAAAGCAAGCGGAAAATCTTTGGGATATTTTTGGTTTTGGTTTGCAAATATCTCAGTTGTAGCTGTCCAGTTGTGTTACCTGATTTTGAACCTTTTCCCTTTTTATTCCTGCCACAGATGGGAAGCAGGCAGTGCACTGAGCAGGTATGCACTCACAAGCACAGCGAGTGTACTTTCGGACAGACCTCCCTGCCTGTCCAGACGCATCTGTGCATCTGTTCTGACCTGGATCTTTTATGGGAAGACTGGAAATGAGTCAGTAGTGGCAGTACGCTGGGAACCACCACTGGGCTGAATCCTGTATTTGGGTCTCAATATCCAAAACAGAAATGGGACTAAGCTAGTGCCCTCACATACATATATGAAAAGTATGCATTTTAGTTTATATTAGGTGAGGAAAAATAGTTCCTGTGTTTGCTAATATATTTTAAACATGATGATTTAGAATGAATGTGAGAAAGATAAGCAGGTCATTTTGTGAAGTCTTTTGGGTGTTACTGAAACATCAGGCAATTCAAATTTGGACACTTGACTCTTAAGCCAACCTGTCTACCTTGGACTCTCTTCCAGTGAATGGAAGGTATTTCCTCCAGAGGAATGTTCAAAATCTCCAAATTAAGTGCCTAGTCTGGATTTCCTTCTGTCTTTGTTTCCGTAAGTGTGCTCTGCAGTCAGCGAAGAGGATGGGGCTGGGATACCTGTGGATATGCTTCCCCTGTCCCTTGTCTGTCCCACGGGGTGGTGGTCTGGATTCCAGTATGGTGGTGAGGGAGACAGATGGGGCAGCGTGGACATCGGATTCTTCAGTTGCGGGATGTAGTTTAGGGGGTAAATTTGACAACTTGTTCATTTGTTTGAATTAATTCCTATACGTGGTGCTCCTAAAACTCCCCGTATTTTAGAGAATGCTGAATGAGTGACATTTCACAGGCTAGCCATTCTGTTGTTATCTAAAGAGCTCTTCTGTTTTCATGTGGAGGGCACCTCATTCCCACGGTCATACTGCTCTGCAGCCCCTTTGTTCATCTTTACCTCTCTTTTTGCCCCCTTTGGATGGAGGGGCATAAATCTCTTTAAAACAACTAGCTAAAATGTCAGGGTACTTAATGAAACAGTGACACAGCTAGTTATGTTCATCATGAAGAATTTGGACAGAGAAGAATAAATTAAGGCAGCAAGTTCATAAATAGAAAGGTATGTCTTCCTGCAAAAACTGTAACAGTTCTCTAGTGTCTGTGCATCAAAGACCATTACAGTATCTGGTTTTAATGTGTGTCCCTTACAGTGACTGTGCAGTTAGCTGCATTAACATTCCTTTGGCAGCCTTAACTTTGAATTGACTAACATTTATGTGCTTAAACTTCCCCTCTAGTATTTCTCCCTTTTTTCATTTGATTTCCTTCTGAAAAGCAGTAAAGAAACTAGCAAAAGAGAGGGAAAGAAGACACAATGGAGAAATGCCATAATTCAGTTGAACACATATTTGAATTGAGAAGAACTGTTCTTTTTAAAATTCATGTTTTGGAGTTGTATCGCAGGCTGGCAATCCTGTTCGCTTCAAAGAACAGGCGTGGATTTTAAACAGCAGACATTACACCCAGCAAAATTAATTCTTTGGTGTGCTGTGTTATAGATGGAGGAGATCCACAGATTAAATGTTCCGAGATCTAAAAAAGATCCTGTGTTCAGAAATCCAAAAAAATATCCTAAAGATTTAAATCCTTTTGCAAATATGAACAATAACAAGCCTTACAGCTCTCTGGGTATCAGAAGCTGGACTGAAATCCAAACCCTGTCAAAGTTAACAGCAAATTCCCTGTGACTTAATAGGGTCAAGAATCATACTTATTTTCTACTTAAGGTTTTGCATGTGTAAGATTAGATATACTCAAAGTGGCACAAGGAATGCCTTTGCTGCTTAAAGATGCTAAATGACGGATAAATGAACAGTGGTTAAAAGGTGCTGGGAATTCCGTAGCCTGCAGATGGGAGCTCAGGGCTATAATTACAGTTCAGAAGACAGTCTACAAACAATTTCTAGCTCTTTCTGTAAGAAGATGGAATCCTTGACATAGCAAAGTACTTTCTTTAATGGATGGCCAGTTCGTTGTTATGTGTGGGGTTCACACCATCTAAGTAGAGGTGTGTGAAAATTAGAGGTGAGCTCCCTTTGTGGTCAGAGGAAGGTGCCAGAAAGAACCTGGGACACTCATCCTGTGACTGCATTACAGCCGTTTCTCTTTCTCCATTGGCTGTAGAAGGAAATTAAACTAGTCTAAACCAGATCTTTTATAAGGTTTAAGTTAGGCAGGGTGTACCCAGCATGGTGACTATTGCAAGGCTTTGAGAGGGACATGTATGCCCAGTCATTAACCTCCGGTTAAGTGAAAGAATTTGAGGGAATGACTAATGTATCGCCTGTAAATAGTGTAAAATAGGAATATAATGAGTGGGAGGAACAGGGAACTGCAAAGAATTGGTCGAAGTCTCCAGGGTTGTGTCTTTTCCCTTCCCCCTTGCTCCTGGGTGGATCGATAGAAAGGGAGAGCAGTTGTGTAATGGCTTTTTTGACCATCACTGTGTGATGTTAGTTTGACACATGCAATTTACTTGGAAAAGCTTAAGTAGCCTTAATAACAGAAAGTCACAGCAGAGCTGACACTAATGGTCTCCCCCATTGTCAGTCTCAACAGAGAGATAAAGAACTGAATGAACAAAGAGACCAAATTACTATCTCCCCGCTCTGGTTGCTGCCGCGTGAAAACAGGTATGAGACATGACAGTGGGTCTTTGGGCAGACTCTGGCTCTCCGCTGTGCCCTGGCACAAGAGGGGATTTTGCCCATGCTGTCAGTTTAGTGCCATTACTGAGGGCTGCTGCAAGGTCACCCAGTCCAGCTTTTTTACACAAATAGTCAAGTCCAGTCATCTTGAAAGAAATTTGGTGTATCATGCCCTGATAATGCGTATTATTGAATACTCTTCAGACACTAACCATCTGATATACTATGTTAAACCTAGCCCAGCTAGGCCTACCATTTTTTCTATCCATTTTTACACAGGCAAATCATCTTTTCTTGGGCAAAACTCTCAGTGAGGTGTAACAGTGCAGCTCTGCAGTGTGTGCACCCAGAGATGGACGTGTCCCCAGTGTGTTGGGTTGGACTTGCAAGACTGTCTCGAAGAAAACAGAGCATCTGTTTCCGCTTTCATCTGGAGCTTGGCGAGACTTAGTTAATAATATAAGCACTGTCTGTGAATGGCTAAACGCTTCCCTTTCTGAGTGTTATTCCTTGCATATATTACGCAGTGCCAGCTCTCTTTTGCCTCCCTTATGTAGGACAGGTTTGTACCATCAATCCAACGTTCAGTTAAAAAAAATTGCTACTGCATGTGCTCTATATTTTCTGTCTGTTTTTTGTGGCTATTGTGTGGAAGGCTCTAATAGCAGCTCACTTCTCAGTAAGTTTGTTTCGCCTTTTTTCGGGAGCGTTGCTCATTTTCTGTTTCTGTAGCATGGCAGACCAAAAATTTCTGACCATTAGCAAGTAAAACAAATGTGTTTCAAGAGGGGTTTAGGTGGGCTTTACCAACACAGGATTTGACCTATGATAATGATTGCTTGTGAAAAGTAGACTCTCCACCTTATTCAGTCTCAGTACTGAGGGAAAGCAGATCACCTTTCTGTGAACAGCTGATTTTCTGAGATACTGTTGTGTTGACAAATCAGTTGTTGAACATAAACCAAACGTGTGTCCCCTGGATTTAGAAGATTAAAAACTAAATAAAAGTTACGGCATCAGTATCAATGTTGTCTAGCCTAATCAGTCTTTGCTTTATAACTCGTATTTTCCAACATCACTTACAATACTTTGCCAAGTGCACCAAGTGAATGGTGGAGCTCAACACATTTATATTTCAAAGGTAGTGAAAAAGATGCTTTGCATTTTAATAACTGAATGTAAGTATATGAACATATTTAATTGATGGTTCTATAGAGGAACAACCCTGCTCTTACACAACATAATAACTAATATTTATGCTGCTAAAATATATATTTAAGATGCATAACAGGTAATGGTTTTGGCTAAATATGGATTTGTACAGCTTAGTTTGCATGTTTTTCTATGTGCATACAGCGTACAAATGAACTCTGTGTACATCAGATACATGCGATATTTAATCTCAAGTGAAATGTTTGACGCTCATAGCAGCAGCTCAAAGATGAGGATAGCTTTATTAGTGTTTGAGTCACGCTCTCTTAAATTCAAATTCTTGTCTTACTGTGGTAAATTAAAGTTCTGTTGTTGATCTCCAGTGATTAGAATTTGCTACCTTATATATTACAGTTACAGTGTTGTTTTATAATTGATTAGTGCATGCATCAAAAATATGGGAAAAAAAAAGAAAAAAGTTTTATTAAACTTCTTTAACAAAGACTTGCATGACTCACACAAAAGACAGGAGGATGTAAATTTTCTTCTCCCTCCTAAAGAAAATTAGAAATACCTCGTCCTAAATGCACTGCTGTGCATTTTGGGAAATAGCTATGTGTTTCCTGAATCATGTGCACTAAGCAAATCTGACAGTTTATAAGGATGTTGTAATTTATTATAAATATTTGCTTAAATATGGCCTGGATTGTTTTCAGAAGGCAAATGCAATGATCATGAGACTGAAACAATTTTATGTTATGCATCCAAGAAACATGCCACTGTATCTTTTGTCTTGTCTGGCTGACTATTGCCTTGTCTAACTTTTCAAGGAAGAAAAAGAAATGTAAATATAAGCAGAACTTTGATGAAGCAGAAGAGTAATTTGGTCAATCTATAAAGGAGGAATTTTTTCTTTCTTTCCAAGGAAAGAACATGGTAGACTTGCTAGATATTTTTTTCTGAACTAAACTTATTCTATTCAATTTTAATATCTGGAAATTTCTTGGTAATCACTGATTTAAAAACTTTTCTGGTGTATCTCTTACTAATTGTTACAGATACTCTAGTCTTTAAAGCAGTGAACATGGGAAAAATGGGAAGCGTCTGAACAGTACATCTAATAGGGCAGTCTACCAAATGATTCCTGCATCTTTTAGCTCTCATTATGTTGGATAAATCTTTGTCGAGTGAAACATTGATGTTGCCCAGAAGGCCTTAACAGGGCAGGAACTTCAAAACTGAAATTTCTTAACAACTTGTGAGCAAGGCCGTGCACACATCAAAATAACATAATTTATACAATTGGCACTTTGGGGGTATGTTTGCTTCTTTATTGCACACCAAGCGTCATTCCAGCATTCATTTAAGGATATTTAAGGGTATGTATTTTCTTCTGATGTGTCTTCTATCTTGTTGTTGGAATAATAAAAAAACCTGCTCTGACATCCCTGTGAGGTGCTCCTGGGCTGGCTTTGTGCTGATGCAGAGCTCAACACCAGGCTGGTTTCCCATGGTTCTGGTAGGCTGGTTCCCACGCGGTCCCTTCAGCTTAACTGCAGTCCCTTTCCACAGCCCCAGTGAGGTTTCTGCCAGCTTGGGCTTGTCCCTGGGGGATTCCCTTTTTTCTCCTTCCAGTTCTCTCCCTGTGTAGGAACTCAGCAATTGCTTTGAAGCGAAGACTGGCAAAAGAAGTTTTTTTTCATTGTGTGTGCTCTCTTCTCCCTTCTTACAAGCCTTCCGTTCTCCAGCAAAGGCAGAAGTTCTTTGCCTGCCGCCTTCTGCTAACCCCTCCATTTGCCCTGCTAATCATATACCCTCTCAATCATTTCACTGCTCTTTCATCTCTTCTCTTAGTATCCACCCTCACCTCTTGTTCCTCTGGTTTTGCTAGCAACATAAGCTCATTTGAATCTCTTCCAGCTTGAAAAAAAGGCCAGGCTGTCACCAGTTACATTCATACTTCTAGGCACCCTCTGCAACTCTCTTCTCCCTCTCATTGCTCAGCATGCTGTCAGTAGCTGTTGGTGGAGCGCCTCTCTCTAATGCACCCCCGCCTTTTCCAGTCCGGCTTTGCACATTTCATTCTGGGTAGCATCTTTACTGACCTCTTCCTCATCAAAGTTCACAACATGCACTGCCTCCTCAGCCTCACTTGAGCTGTCAGCTGTCTGCAGTCCCCAATGTTGTTCTTGAAATCCTGCCCGTGCTTTTGTTCTCTGATCATGTCCTCTTTGGGTTCTTCTGCCACCTCAGTGATTTGCTTGGAGGATCCTCCTCTGTCCAGCTTTTTGGTAATTGTTCTCTGTCTGTTATGCCCTTGGTCGTCTGTCTTTGTTTTCTGCGACTTGAGGATGAGATTACCTTGAGATAAACACCAGCTCAGCTTCTGCCTCTATGCTGAAGACTTCTCTTTGTTGCTGTGCCCCCGACTTATCTTCTGTATGGGCCAGAAATACCTGTCTGTCTTTCCAGCATGGTCTTGTGGACATGGAGATGTCAGCTGACATTTTTCTATCCCTCTGATTTTTTTTCCCATTTTCCAAACTGTCACCAGCAATTCAAAATTTTTGATCATTTGCACAACACTGTCATCCTTCTTGACACTCAGATTTCTAATAAGAAAATCTTTGATTCAGGGTTCCCCATGGTGATTGTGACCACACTGTACCTAAAACTTGCCAAATTCTTCTGCATCCATCTCTTTTGTATACTTCTGTACTGTTAAAACTGTGTCCAGAATTTATGTCTCATGATTAGTGCATCTGTTACTGTAATGTGTTTTAGTGATGTTGGTAATGTGAGGATTTTACCCTGCTGCTGGTGCTCTGGCATACCCCTGCAGAGGTTGTTTCCTTAATCTTAGGGGTTTGACCAAAGCACCTTCCTCCCCACAACCATCCCCCTTTTCTCTACCATGGTGAACATAAGGTGATTGCCATTTTTTGGAGGGGAGCCTGTGGTGGCTTTTCATCTTTCATTCAGGGTTAAGAGGTCAATTGCATCACTGGCTGATTCAGGATGTTGCCTTCTGTTCCCTCCTTGGCCCGTTTTTACACAAATGCTCATGCCCAGTGAGACCTACCTGAAAACATCCACGGTGCTGCCTGGAAGCCTCACTCAGCACCTCCCCCTTGCTTTACCATGATGTTTGCAAAAAAAAAAAAAAAAAAAAAAAAAAAAGGTAACCAAGATGCTGCTAGCATGCCTGGGGTCTTCAACTGTTCACAGCGTTGTTGCTGAATCCCTCCTACACCATGTGCCCATCTGGTCCAGTTGCTGCCTCTTGGTTTTTCTCTCAAATTTAGGGCAGGGATCATCTTCTCTTCTATGTTTGTATAGCTCTTTCTGGGCAATGGTGTAATGCCATGTAACTGCAGCTCAGTGGTGGTTATAGTAAAAGCTGGACTGTCATGGTAATAACATCAACCTCAGCAGCTGTGTGCTGGGTTGGGGGAGTATTAAGGGATAATTAAACCTTGATTTTTTTTTTTTTTCCAATTTTTATTTTTTTGCCTTCCAGATGCCTTCCTTGCAGTTTGCTGTTACTGGTTTTAGCGCTTTCTCTCTAAAATTTGAGGATGTGCGTTTGTCTTTGGTGGTCAGCAAACCTGCTCTACAGACTGCAGTCATGCATCGCATGAGACTTCTGTCCTTTCCTCTTTCCCTGACATAAATGAGCTTTTAAGTCCATCACCTGATTTCACCTGGGAGCTCTCTGTATTTGTTCTCAGATACACCCTAATTCCTGCTTGGTTGCTGTTGATTTGGAGATGATGTCAAAACAGAAAACAAGGGGAAAAGCAATGGAGCAGTGGGAAAAAGGGCAGAAGGGTGAAATATTTCAGGGGAAGATTCTGGGTATGCTGTGGTGAAGGCACCAGGCCAGTTACAGTTTTCCAAGATTGAATGGTAGCCTGATTCAGACAGATTTTTGCACGAAAATAAATGTTTTGATAATAATAATGAAAAATAATAGAGATTACTCTGATGGTACCACAAACAGTTTTTTCAATACAGGGCTAAGACTCTGGGCCCAAGTTAAAATATTTTACATTGTTTCTTTAAAATATATCCTCCTTACAATTTTTTCTGCCATCTTTGTGCATTTTTTTAATTTGTTTTTCAAACTGCCTTCCATGGGCAGTAGGTAGAGAATTGGTGTTTTGCCCTCTGGCAGCACACAGTTTCCAACCATGTTTCCACTAATGCATCCAAAGTCAATGCATTTACACCAGTAGTTTCCAGGAACCACTTGTAGGTGCATTCTAAACTAGTTGTACGTTTCAGAAGTATTTTGCAATGTGTACATGAAGTGATAAAAGAGGAAAATGTCTTGTTTGATCCCCCAAATTGAACTGAGGCTCCATAAAAAGTGCTGATCTGAATCTCTACAATGGAGGGGAGACTGAGGAGCTCAGGGGCTTTGACACAAAGGAAGGAAGGAAAAGTATTGTATTAGCCAGCAGATTGAGTGCGGGAGACTGACAGGAGACGGGCTTTGAGATGGAGACATGAAAAGATGGAAGCAGAACAGAGAGAAGAACATCCCAGAGAGATATAAAAACAGCAAGTGAGATCCTTTCCTGTTAAGTTTTTTTTTTTTAATATTTTAATTATTTTTTTAATCTTTGCTTTTACTCTTAATACCTCAGTTTGTAATCTGAGAGAAAACTGGGATATACTATCTCTGCATCTTAAGATGTTTTATAAAATTCATGCTGAAAACTGCCTCACGTGTAAAGATCAAACTATTAAAATGTAAAGGAAGTACCTTACAGTAAGAAAATTAGTCTTACCATCATTGTCCAAAACTATCACAGTGGAAGATGAGGTATGAATAAAAAGCAATTCAACTCATGAGCTCCCAATTGAAATTCATAAGTGTAGAAGAGAGAGGCTGAATGTGATTTCTTCTCTTGGGAATTCTGTCTTCTGGCAGCCTGCAAGGATGGAAACCAGCAAGCATTATAAAATAAATTTCTGGAGATAAATAGTTCAAATAAGTGGATTTTGAAAGGAAAAGTCTGTTAAAGAAAAACAAGTTTTCTCCCAGTGCCATTCTCTTTTTGCAGTGTGAAGTACTACAATATTATTCTACCGTCCTTCAGCCATCTCATTTATGCTAATAAACATAACAGGGCTGGTTTGCTCTGACTTCCAGTTTTGGATTCTTAACAGTGGGTCAAGTAGGGATTACAGTTTTGCTAGACACTGAGGAAGCTTGGAAAAATTGACCTGGCTGAACGGAAGGCTGCCTGAATTTTGAAGTCCTCACTTTTCATGTGATGACTGGTGTGGGAAGCAGTGCTGCTGGAACGCCAGCACATGAATAGCGTTTGTCCTTCAGCCATCTCCTCTGTGCACAAGCATCTGGAAGGTGGAGAATTATTCCCATTGCCACCCATCTCATTTCAAATGTTAAGCAACGAACGCAGTATGGCAGCTTTTCACTTTTTCAATTAGGAAAAGTAAAAAATCATTAATAAAAGACCGAGCAAGCAAAGCTACCTGGCCATTTGTGCCTTTTCAGTCCCATTGCAGCGTCTCAAAATCATGTAGGTGTTGAAGCAAACCTGGGGCTGCCAGGTGATGCCCAGCTGCTGCAGCCTCACCTCCACAGCAACCTTCCTCCAGTGGGAGGTCAGTGGCAGAGAGGGAGTTGGCAAGACTATCAACATGAAGAAATGATTTACTGAGCAAGGGGCCCACCCATCACTTAGGAGTTGCTGACATTTTGCTCATCCTTGGGAAGAGTGTTAACAGTCCCTGCCAATACTACTTCCACTATTTCTCTGTTAGATTTATCTAACAAAAAAGGGCATATGTTCAAATTATTGGCAGTGACTTTAGGCCCAGAACTTCTCTGATCAAACTCCCGAAGTGCTTAAAGAAACAAAATAGATACCTGTTCACATAGGAGTCATTCTCAAAGATGATATGCAAAATAGCATGTATTCTGTGTTTATTAAACTGTCCCCATATAAGACATTAAAATATTAATTGCCAACTACATGTTTTAATTTTCTGTGTAGCGATGTAAGCTCCCAGTATGGATTTAATGTAAGTTGGGAAGTTTTTGTAGCCCCTTTGCTTAGACTTCAGAGGAGGAACTGTTATGAGTTTGCAGTAAACTGCTCTTTGTACCAGGCAAAAGCGATTATATTAGACCTGCTTTTAATAGCAAGGTTTTACTTGGTATTGGGGGGGCTGAGCAGGTGGATTTGTTCAGCATTTTGGCTTTGTTTACTGTGCCAAGAAATACTGATGTTTTCAGTTGCTGGTAGTCATTGGTAAATGCTGTGATGGAAATACAGGGTTATTTTAAGACTACCTTGAGACCTGATAATGCTGAGGGACCGTTATCCATAGTTAAGAACTCACATTTTATTAGTATCACAGATTATTCACTTTTAATCCTTGCATCTGTTTCCAACACTTTTTTCAGTAGTTATCACTGAAGAACTGAAAAGATAGATGTTTTCTTCTAAAAATAGTTGAGCTTATTTTAACACAGAGCTGTGCCCTGCAAAAAAATGCAAAAGTACCATCCTTTTTATCCTGCAGAGCTGATGAAATTAATTAACTCCCTGTCCTGGTTTCAGCTGGGATAGAGTTAATTTTCTTTCTAGTAGCTGGTATAGTGTTATGTTTTGGGTTCAGTATGAGAAGAATGTTGATAACACACTGATGTTTTCAGTTGTTGCTAAGTAGTGTTTAGTCTAAAGTCAAGGATTTTTCAGCTTCTCACACCCAGCCAGCAAGAAGGCTGGAGGAGCACAAGAAGTTGGGACAGGACACAGCCAGGGCAGCTGGTCCAAACTGGCCAAAGGGGTATTCCATATCATGCGATGTCATGCCCAGTATATAAACTGGGGGGAGTTGGCCTGGGGGGAGCGCTGCTTGGGAACTAAATGGGCGTTGGTCAGCAAGCGGTGAGCAACTGCATTGTGCATCACTTATTTTGTATATTCCAATCCTTTTATTATTATTGTCATTTTAATATTGTTATTATTATCATTATTAGTTTCTTCCTTTCTGTTCTATTAAAGTGTTCTTATCTCAACCCACGAGTTTTACTTTTTTTTTCCTGATTCTCTCTCCCATCCCACTGAGTGGGGGGGAAGTGAGTGAGCGTCTGTGTGGTGCTTAGTTGCCGGCTGGGGTTAAACAACGACACTCCCAATCACAATTCTTTCTAACTATGGCAAAATACTGTAGAAACCATGCTGTGTTGTAGGCATCTGTAGCATATTTGTTAGTGAAGCTGCAATTGTGAGGAAAAGCTTTGCTGTCAGTAAAGGCACTGAAAAAACAGAGACCGTAGTGGTAGAATGGAAGGGGGGAAATTTGACCTTTGCATTGCAGGTGTATTTGCTGTTCAAAAAGCTATTAGAAAAACTGTTATTTTATTTTTAAATAGAGCATGTTTAAGATAGATTCACCGAGACCTATTTCACCTTCCGGACCCTTTCCTTGGAACCAAGTCAGATTGTAAGTAGTCTTTAACAAATAATGTGTAAATTAGCAGCACATTGTGGTAATTGCATAAATTGCAGTCTGCATTCTACATATTAATTGCCAGATGAACTATTTGTGTAGATGGGAAGTTACTTCTGTTAGTATACAGTTTTTCAAGGAGTATAGGTAAGAGATAAATACCCAAGTGAAATCACACTCGGTGTCTTCCTGCTGAACCTGGTGAAGCGAACAGAATTATATAGCTAATCAAAGTTAAATTGAATTAGGCTTAATTAGGTTGATAGCACTAACGTTTCTTGTTTGCTTGTGTTTTTTTAAAAAACAGAACCTGCTATTTTTCCAGTTCCCAGATGCAATTGTAACAGCACATGACCCGTGCTCCTTGTATACCCTCTGAGACATTTTAAGAACGTGTTTTCAGGTTGCACCATTTGTTCCTAAGTAGAAGTAGTGTATACGTTCATCCAAGAAGTAACCACAAAAAATGGAAATGAATTGAACAGTAGCACTTCCTGATGGTTTTCAAAGTTGGGGGTTACCAAATGGAGAAATCAGCCTCATCTGAAATGTCTGGGTGGTGGCGAAGGGAGCTATAATATAAATGTATCCCTGACCGCTTTTACCAAAACGGCTGTTCTCAGCATGCCTTTGCACTTGGAAAAAGTAGGGTGAAGAGGGGGAATTACATGAATTCAGTAATAGCATGAGCCTATGTGATCACAGTTACATTCTCTGTGGTGTGACATTTCTTAATACAGGTGCACTGACCTTGCAAAATACCAAGTCTTAGCAGAATGGTCAAAAATTGTAGGAAACACAAGTCAAAATAAATAGTACACATAGATATGGAATCTCGATTATATTTGCTACCTTTTAAAAAATGAAAATGTACGTGAATTTAAGAGGCAGAGTACTTGCGATTGTATTTTGCAATAATGTTTCTTTCTGCATGCATAAGTCATCACTAGCTCAAGGTGGCTTAATGTACAGTAGATTCATAGGGTGTTGGTTGGAAGGGACATTTTGAGGTCATCTGATCCAGCCTCTTCCTTGACGGAGACCTGTCACTGCACCAGATCAAGTCTGCCCTGGCATTGTCTAACCACGTCTTGGGTATTTCCAAGGGTGGAGATTCCAGCGTGTCTCTGCCACCTGTTCCAGCACTGCACTCCCTTCCCAGTAAGGAATTTCTTCCTAATGTCCATTGCAAATCTCCCAAACTTCAGCTTGCACCTGTTGTCCCTTGTTACGTCCTTTTCCACTACTGTAAAACATTTGGCTCTGTTACCTTCTCAGTTGTCCAAGTTACTGCTCAAGCAGTTGTAGGCTGCTGTTGGATCAACCATAGCCTCCTCTTTGTCAGATCAAATGAGCTGTGCTCTCTCAGCCTCTCCTTGCAGGTCATACTCTAGGTTCGTGACCATGTTGGTAGCCCTGTCCTGGATCCCTTCCAGTTTATCAACCCCCTTCTTGAACTCAGGGGGTGCAAAATGGGGCACAGGATGCCAGGTGTGGCCTCAGAAGTGATGGATAAGTAGCTTCCCTGGATCTGCTGGGTCATGTTCCCTACTAATGTAGTATAGTATGGAGTTTGCCTTATTCACAGTGAAAGCAGGCTGTTGATTTATATGAAGCACAGGGACCACTGTAATGCCTGGGTTCATTAGCAGGGCTATTGCTCATCTGGTCAGTTCCCAGCCTGTACTGGTCCATTGGCTATCCTGCCCTGGTGCAGCACTTCACAATTCTCCTTTGAGATTTCCATTGGCTCAGTCCTGAAGTTTGTCAAGCTTGAGGGATCAACGTTAATTTCTAGCATGTCAGCTATTCCCCGAATTTAGTGTCATTCTCAGATATGCCAAAGGTGCATTCAGTGCCATCATCGGGGTCATTGATACTAAACAAAGCTCATTGATTAGTCAAGCATGGATGGGCTGGCTCTTCATGCTTTACCTTCTCATCCTGCACATGCTGGGATGTGCATTCCATGAGGATGTGCTCCATAATTTTTCCAGGGACTAAGGTAACCTAACTGGCCTATATTTCCCTGGGTCCTCCATCCCGTCTATCCCATATGAAGATGGGTGTAATGTTAGCCTTTTCCAGTTATAAGGGACTTCTTCCACTTCACCATGATTTTCTGTGATGACAGAGAAATGATCAGCCAGCTCTTTCAGCATGGGTGATTCCCATCCAACCCCATGGATTTGAGTAATTCAGCATCTGTAAGTAGTCCTTGCCATGTTGCTCCCCTACTGTTGGTTGCTGCTGTCCTTCCCAAACTGCGCTGGTACGCAGAGGGGTCTGGCAGCATTTGCCTATGAAGACCGAAGGGGAAAAGGGGTTGAATACCTCAGGCTGTCAGGATTTGGCCATAGGCTGATTTATCTGTCAGTAGGTTGTCTTCTCCATTCATTAATGAACTGCAGTTTTGAGAGGAGCAGCAGCTCAGCAAGGCATATAAGCAGGCTCTCCCAGAGTAGAAATCACAGTTTCCTAAGCTGGTTACCATAACTCAGGTACCTGAGTTTGTAATTCAGGGACTTGAGAGGTTAGATTTATATTTCCAGCTTGTTAAGTACCAGCATCAGCTCCTGTTACGCTAAAATGTGGAGCTCTAGAGACACGTGCTGTACTATAAAGCAGCTAGAATAAATGAATAACAAGAAGTAATTCTTTTTACATGATTTGTGAAAACAGCCTATATTTTGCTTTCCAACACTTAGTCCAATCACGGTAAATTAATCCACAGATACTTACAATGTGGTAAGGGAACTGAAACATGATTTAAATCTTGAGGAATGTATAAACAGGAACTTAACAACCAACATTTGTATTAGTTGCAAGAACTTCTTAAAAGCATGGATAATTAGTAATGACTTAAGTTATGCAGCAAAGGATAAAAGGAGTCAAATTTAGGTCTTGTTAAGTTAATCTTCTTTTGCAGTCCGTGAATTGAGTTACAGCTTAGGTTCAGTGTTACTGCATTTTGTATTGTGTGTTTCAGTGGACCACACTGTGAAAGAAAAGAGAAGAAAGCCAGGCTGGACTATTTTTGTTAAATTTCAGTCTGAACAGGATCAGTGTGGTGGTTGGGTTGAAAGCCAAAATCAAACTTCCCCATTTTGTTTTGTTCAGCTGAACTTGCTTGTCATCCCGCATGCTGCCCATCTGCCCTGAGCCCTCAGACAGCACAGCTCCATGCACCCAGCAGCCTGTGTAGGGTAACGGGAGGCTGCGCAAGAGCAAACGTCTGATTTGTACTGCTGTCAGTAGCTGGTATTTTTTGTACTTATTTATGCGATTGTTAGTGGGTGAGATTCCACATTCTGACTTGCTTGCAGAAATAAAAGTTGAAGAAGAAACTTGAACAAGGAGTTTGAAGCATAGCATCTAAACTACCTATTGATATTTTAAGGAGCTGCTGACTCTTCATTCCACCTTAAAAAAAAAAAAAGAAAAAAAAAGAAAAACCAGGCTTATATCTGAGTTTGTTAATGATAGTAAAGGTTCTTGATATTCACAGAGGACTTTCTCATTTCCTTATAAAAAAGTAAATGCCCAACGTGCATCTTGAAGTGTACTGGGAAAAAATTTTCATTCAGGCGAGGGATGTGCGGAAGGACAAGAGAGATGTGTAGCTATTTTATTCTACTTTAAGTAATACTGGTAAGGGTTTTTTTCCTAATTTTTCCTTTTAAAAAAAAGAGCATGTGTGATTTTCAGAGAAGGAAGGAATGGGAGCAGTGCAATAAAGACAAGGGGCTTAATGTCAACAAATTTAAGGGAAGCAGTGTTAATATCCTATGGGAATGATAAGGATTTTGAGAAAGGGAGAATGGTTTCCAAACAAGGCAGTTTAAAGTTTTGCCTTTGATGCTGTGAGACTGGAAAAAAAAACCCAGAGAAACTGTGGTAACCATAGCTATGGTAAAAGCTGTAAGAAGGGATTAGATGAGCTCTGGAGATCTCTCTCTGATTTCCATTTCTGTGAATGTGACTTCAGTCTACGTCTTTTCGCACATCATCTTGAACATGGATATTAATAGTCTACCTGTGGTTTAGATACAGTTTATTTATTTGGTTCTTTATATTTCAATTGATATTCCTAATTAAAATGAAACAGAAAGGTGTATTTGCAAGACAATGACGTTGTCATTGACAACATAGTAAAACAGCGTCAAGTCACAGACATAACTAGTGGTTAGTTTTCCAATGCCTTTCTGTATTATCAGGTTTTTTGTACATAAACACATCTGCTGATCTGAATGCATTAGGAAAAAGGATAGGAAAAGCAGCTGAATTACGCAGAGATGTTAGTTAGTAGGAAAGAGGGATGGTAAGGTCTTCCAAGAGCATTTTCTAATTGAAGTCACTGAACTGGCATTTTGGCAATGTTTTCTGCTTCAGAGATCAAGAGAGATTATTCTTAGCAGTTTTCTGTCTGCAGCTCTCAAAAGTTCAAGCAGGCCAAGTGACTTCCATCATTTGTGAACACCGTTGAACAAGCAGTGACATTGCACTGAGACCGGAGGGTTCATTTCTAGCCCGTGGAGCCAGGCACTCCCAGGCAGACTATTTGGTCTCCTCTCTAGCTGTAAAGGGAGGAGATGACCGCTTGTGATGGGTTAACCCTGGCTGGATGCCAGGTGCCCACCAGAGCTGTTCTATCACTCCCCCTCCTTCTCAACTGGACAGGGGAGAGAAAAATATAACAAAGAGCTTGTGGGTCGAGATAAGGATAGGAGAGATCACTCACCAATTACCGTCACGGGCAAAACAGACTCAGTTTGGGGAAAAATTAACTTGATTTATTACAAATCAACCGGAGTAGGGTAATGAGAAATAAAACCAAATCTCAGAACACCTTCCCTCCACCCCTCCCTTCTTCCCGGGCACAACTTCACTCCCGGATTCTCTACCACCCCCCCCCCAGCGGCACAGGGGGACGGGGATGGGGTTTACGGTCAGTTCATCACACGTTATTTTCTGCCGCTTCATCCCCCTCAGGGGGAGGACTCATCACACTCTTCCCCTGCTCCAGCGTGGGGTCCCACCCACGGGAGACAGTCCTCCACGAACTTCTCCAACGTGGGTCCTTCCCACGGGCTGCAGTTCTTCACGAACTGCTCCAGCATGGGTCCTTTCCACGGTGTGCAGTCCTTCAGGCACAGACTGCTCCAGCGTGAGCCCCCCACGGGGTCACAAGTCCTGCCAGAAAACCTGCTCCGTGGGCTCCTCTCTCCACAGATCCGCAGGTCCTGCCAGGAACCTGCTCCAGCGCGGGGTTCCCACGGGGTCACAGCCTCCTTCGGGAACCCACCTGCTCCGGCGTGGGGTCCTCCACGGGCTGCAGGTGGATATCTGCTCCACCGTGGACCTCCATGGACTGCAGGGGGACAGCCTGCCTCACCATGGTCTTCACCACGGGCTGCAGGGGAATCTCTGCTCCGGCGCCTGGAGCATCTCCTCCCCCTCCTTCTTCACTGACCTTGGTGTCCGCAGGGTTGTTTCTCTTACATGTTCTCACTCCTCTCTCCGGCTGCCGAATACCGCCGTCCCAACTTTTTTTCCTTCTTAAAAATGTTATCACAGAGGCGTTACCACTATCGCTGATTGGCTCGGCCTTGGCCGGCGGCGGGTCTGTCTTAGAGCCGGCTGGTATGGGCTCTCTCGAACACAGGGGAAGCTTCCAGCAGCTTCTTACAGAAGCCACCCCTGTAACCCCACCCGCTACCAAAACCTTGCCACACAAAACCAATACACCGCTGCTCCAGTTTTGTTTAACAAAAAGGTTCATTTGAAAAGGCATCGCTCTTTCAAAAACAAAAAGGAAGAAAAAAAAAAAAAGACCACCCTACACAGGTACTAACTTTTTATAAGATGCATGTGAGTTTAGTGAAGCGCAGGCTCAGCACTGGGGTCGTATGCTCTTTTGCAGCCTTTCTCTCACCTGTACGTGAGAATAGTGAAACATGGCTAGTCCACAGGTCCATCTCCCAGCGCTGGCCTGAAGCAGATACCTAGAGAAGCATGCAAGAAGCGGGCAAGCATGGAGTAATGCTTTGCTAGAATACTCCCCCCCCATTTTCTAGCAGTTTTTCTATGAAATATTTCTTATCTTTGCTGGGTGGGACAGGGAAGCTTGTTATCATTACAGTGTGTTTCTGTAGCATGTCAGTGGGCTTCAAAAAGAGAAAGCAGTTGCCTTTCTCTGTGGCGCGGTCATTGCCGTTTAGAGGCGATAATTGAGCACATCGTTTGCTTTTATGGCTTGCTGTGTTTTACCAGCAGCCCAGTCTCTGGCAGACCCTTTGCCTCCACCGCAGGGGTTTTAGGAGGAGAGTAAAAGTCCATTTCCTCCTTGTTGAAGTGGCAGCTGCTCGCTCTGCCTCTGTGCCCTGGGGAAGCTTCTGCAATTTGCTTCTACAGATGCACAGAGCTGCCATTTTACCTTCAGAAAGGAAACCACCGTGAGTCCCCGGCCCCTCCACCCCTGCGTGCCTCAAGGGTTGAATTTATGACCCGGGAATAGCGGAGACCTGCTTGTTTTCGCAGTGCAGGCCTGGAAGTCTTCTCATCTGCTCACGAATACTGCTAACATGGTAGTCTGTCTGGAGTTTAGAGGGGATACGCTGGCTTCAGAAAGGATGTAATGGCAGTTATAGCAACAAATAAGCCTGGAAAAACAACAAGAAGGGGGAGCTAGTAGGAGTATTTGTGTAAAGAGAACAAGAGAGGGATCACAGGCTGAGAACGGAAACCTTAGCAAATATGCCTAAGAAGTTCCCATAGCCAGGGAAAAATCTAATCGCTCATGTCCACCTAGGTGCCGTGGCTGAAATGGGATACCTGGGGTGGGGTCACAGCGAGATGTGATAGGGAAGGTACTAGAGAGAGAAGCAGAACAAGTCCTTTTCCTGATTTTGTTGATATTTTGTGTGATTTCTGGGAAGATGAAATTCTGTCGCATTTTCCTTGTTCGTGTAATTGTGCAGATCTCGCTGCTTTGCATTTTCAGGGATCAGTTAGTGGGAACCAAACTGGAGAGCCACGGTTTGAACTTGTTTTGCTTATAGCAGGAAGCGGGTGTGAAAACCTCAGGAGGAAATGGCTGGGTTTGCCCAGGTGTATTTAGGCAGCTGAATGCTGCAGAAAGCACCAGTGTTAAATTTCTGTACTCCTCAGTCTGCTTTGATGCTCCATTTATGATGTGTTTCTCCTCACGCAGGAGCAGTGTACCATACTGTGGTACAGAGACTTGCTGTTGCCGTCAGCACTGGAAAAGACTGAAGCTGGCATCCCCATTGTCTGCAGCCAGAGGTTGCCCTGCATGACACAGCTGTAAAATGTTCATCAGAAAAAACTGAACGGTAGATCCTTAAGAGTGAGTAAAAGGCAGATCTGACTTTTTAAAATTTTTTGTCTAAAACGTATAAAAATAATGCTGTGCAGAAATGCATTAAAGTTCCTGGGTGAATAGGGATTGAGAATTGCTTGGAGTTTTACCTGTGGTACAGTGTTATGGTATTTCTGTCACACTGCTGTGTCTTTTGGAGCATGTGGTTCCTCGCCTCCTGTGCTGTCCATGTACAACCCTGTTGAACTGCATTTCTCAGGACTGGTGGGTGGAGGCTAGTGAAGAAAAGTGTCGAGCATCCTATTGAAATGGGATTTCCCTAAGCAAGAGGCTGGCTCCTAGGAAGGAGAGCTGATTTGTCAGGGAAAAGATCACCTGGGAGGGACCAGCTCCTGGGGCTGATGTGAAGGCTGCATGGGAAAGAAAATACCTGGACAGCTGTATCAGGAAAGGAGATGTCCTGTTTTGTGGGCCATGTTCATTTGCTTAAGCAGGGGAGCTGCTTCTCCGGGACACAGGTGGACAACAGTTTCCAATGGCAGAGGGAGACAGAGAACATCTTCAGGATGCTTGCTGTTTTCTCAGTGATTGTCAATTGCCTTTTACTTTTGAGTAGTAAATGACTGTGTTCAGAAACCCACTGCAAAGCACATCCTTAAGTGTTTTGTAGGTTGTAGCTCTAGACTTTGAGATGAACTTGTAGATTCAAAGGATCGCGTACTCAGTGGGATGCTACAGAGTATGAGGCAGCAGCTGGGGAGGTTGGAGGGAGATGACTTCAGTGTCCAGGCCTTGCCCAGGCATTCGAACCCGGGTACCACTCCTGCCTTTACACAGCTGAAAGAGGTCTGCCTGTGGAGCCCATCCCTTGAGACACATCACCTGTGCTTTGCCCAGACCCAGCTGGGAGAAAATGCTTGAGATTCAGTGACTGGTTTCCCTCAGGGCAGTCTGGGGAGTTTCCTTTTGTGGAGTGCTTGACTGGCTGGGATATTTGTCCAAGGTATATAGAGTATCACTTATTAACTTCTTATGCATGGTACAGCAATGCTGTTTCCTGAACCTTGAGTGAAATCAAGCTGCGTGTCTTCTGAGGCTGTCTTAGCAGCAAATATGTGAAAATGAAATAGTCCTGCTTGACATATCAAGGCACCTACAATTTTGATATACATGAAAGAAGAAAAAAACCCCAAACCAATCTTTGCTAAAAGTCCCATAATTAAAGCAATGGCAGACCGAGCAATATGTTGTTAGAAACATAGATTGCAATTACTTGTTTTATTTATTCTGTTTTCTACTTAAAAAGGAATCACAGCTATATGAATGCTTCAGCAGGATAAATGCTCAGGTACAGGAAAGCATTGTGAGATACTCGATTTTCAGATAGGTGGAGCCTGTAATGCTTTCTGTGGAAGACTGTGTTTTTGACAGCTTGCATGGATGTGTATACAGTGCCTACCACTTCCCTGGTGTGCAAACCAGGACTGTAGTGCTGGATGGAGAGGAAGACCGACCAAAATCTGGAGACGTAGTTCCTTAAAATCTTTAGCCTCTGGAGTTCTCAATGTTAAAAGCCTGGACACTTTGTAAGAATGCACATAGTTCCTTAGAAGCAAGATCTGTATTTTTACATGCTTGTACGTATCTGCATGCATGTGTAGCTATGTATGTGTAAAATAGTATTTTCATCCTCTCAGCTACACGTAGAAAGCGTATGTGAGTGGATAGGGAGGTGGAGAAGTGTTTTATTGGAGTCAGAATGACTGAAGGATCTAATTCTGTAATATTCTTTAACTGTTAAATTGCTGATGGATATAGAAATGAGCTGCAGGTCTGTCATATATATACATGCTTGTGCATATATGTAAATGTGATATACATGGAGAGAATAAATGACTTAGCTTGGTCCAGTTATCCTACTTCACTTGAGAGGGAGTTGCATCTAGGGGACTTTGAATAAGGTACATGTTTGATGTCATATAATGTACTTGTTCCTGACCTGGTTGTGTACAGCATGTTGCAGTAGTGCACTGTGCACGTGCTGGAATAAGGTTTGTGATGATGACTGGGTTTTTCAAGAGAAAGCCAGAGACTGTCCCCCTAGAAAGCCCCATCAGCTGCACAAGGAGGGGCTTTCCATGCGCTAAGCTGTTTTACTGTTTCTGGGAAATAAGGCAGTCTCCATGCTGGAGGATGAGCTGAGCTTGTGGGATCATCGCCAGAAGCAGCTTAGGGCTCAGAAAATAAAACCTGAGAGCGTGGCGTGATTTCTGAAGTCCATGCAGAAGGCAAGTCATTACTGAGATTTGCTGATACTTTCTGCACCAGTTGTTTTTTGCATTTCTTTTCCAATCTGAGTGTTTTAATTCTAAATAAATCACAGTGATTTACCATTGACAGGAGATGTCATGGTGAAGTCAGGGAGATAAAAATCTCTAGCAAATTGCAGAAAGCTAAGTGTTTCTCACAGATACTGTGGATAGAATTCATTTAATCTAACTTTGGATGTTTATAGTGCAGTATCCGAGATGATGCTTAATGAGGTAAGTAATTTTAGAGTGTGATTCATCTGACAGTTGAAACGTACTTTAGCATGACATGGATCACGTCCTTTGTTGACCATAAAGGGACAGGAGCCTAGCTGAGTAAGTTAGTGGTAGATGTCTGCACTGCCCAGTGAACCCTTTTGTTTACATCTGGTGTCACAGTGCTGTCCAGGGAACCCCTGAGTTTTGGAGAGTCCTGAAAATTTGCATTCAGTCATGTGTGACAGAGCAGAGGCGGTGCCAAATAATTCCTTGCAATCGGTTTGTTTTTTCTTTTGCTCTCATGAATCTGAGATTTAGCTTCAGTCATCAATTACTGTTTTGGGAGGAACACCGTGTAATGTAATGGAAGTGATAATTTTTGAACTGTTACCGTGAATTGTAGCTCTGTGGTAAAACTTGTACGTGAACTCTTGTCTTAAAAGTGTAGTCCATGCCATACAACCTCTAAAATAAGAATTCGTGAAAATACAGCTCTGGTTTTTGGGTGGATGACAGAGGAATCCCAATGTTTCTGGCTTTTAATCCTTTTGTGAAGATGTTTCAAATTTCACTGGAGCTGGAGTGAACCTGATTGTTTCTTAAAATTTATTTGGAAAAACCTTCCTGTATAGAAGAGGTGGGGGAAGGAACCTATAAGAGTGATCCAAACGTGCTGCGCACAGGGCTGAGCATGGACTGGCCATGTGGAATACTGGGTTTGGAGCTCTGTGCGCATGAAAAGAAGCAGAAGACAACAAAGAACCTAGCAAGGAGACAGTAGACAAGAATGCCAGTAGTGCTGAGAAAAAACACGAGTGTGCTCCAGGATGGTGTGCTGCTGGAGTGTGCTTGCACTAGGGATGCTGTCTTGCTGTTTTGAGTCCCACTGGTGAAAACCTCTAGCTTTCCTAGTCTCGTTCCAAGAGAAACCATTTAGATTGCAAGTGTAATGAATTAATCTGTTTGCTGTGCAAACTATTCTGTGAGTAGTGCATACCATACCCTGCTGTTTTACAGACTTTACTGTTCTCTGGATGAAGAAGTAATTTCCTCTTCATGTAGTGTAAACCTTCACCCAATGAGCATGCATGCAATTTTAAACACGTTTCATTTCAATGGCTTCAGGTGACTATAGCTTAATAAATTTTCCAGCAAAAGGCCACGAAGGGACTGGAGCATCTTTTCTGTGAGGAAAGCCTGAAAGAGCTGGGACTGTTCAGCCTGGATAAGAGAAGGCTCGGGGGGATCTCATCAATGTACAGAAATACGTGAAGGGAGGGTGCAAAGAGGACGGAGCCAGGCTCTTTTCAGTGGTGCCCAGTGACAGGACCAGAGGCAGTGGGTACAAAGTGAAACACGGGAAGTTCCCTCTGAACATCAGGAAACCCTTCTTCACTGTGAGGCTGACCGAGCTCTGGCACAGGTTGCCCAGTGCGGTTGTGGAGTCTCCATCCTTGGAGGACCATGCCTCCATCTGGGCATGGTCCTGGGCAACCAGCTTTAGGTGGCCCTGCTTGAGCGAGGGGGTTGGACCAGATGACCTCCAAAGATCCCTGCCAGCCTCAGCCAGTCTGTGATTCTGTGAGTTAGGTAGAATTGTCTGTCACTCACGAACTGTTGCCAAGCTTCTCGGGAATTCTCACAAGGTTGTATGGGGCTCCTGGCAAGGGTACTAAACATCTGCTCAATAGCAGGCCCCCAGAAAACACTGAAAATGTGGCTGGATACTTCGTGGTGACACTTCTGTATTACAGTGTTGGGTCAGATGGTGAAGTCAGTTAAAACTGCCTCTGATGGATCATATATGCAGTCAGGGCACCTGATTCATAAATTTGTAATGGCCCTGCTTACACTAATTATCAGTGAAGCAGAGCAGATACGTTAGATCTATTACATTTACTGCAACAGGAATAGCACAGTACTCACTGGCATCAGCGTTTTACATGAAGAATTAATTGTGCAGTTAAGCTGTTGTTTTAAAATGTGTTTCCTCTTGGTGGTGAAAGTCTTCATCTGTGTAATACTGAAATTCTGCTACTAGACAGACCTAGAGATTCAGAAGGTAGTTCATAGTGTGGTAGTTGTGGTATTTTTAAAAGATACTGATAATTATGCAGTTTTCTGGACCCATTCAAGAGAGCTCCCAACCATTCGAAGCAGTAACATCAGACTTCTCCAGTGCAGCCCCTTCAGGTGTAGCAACTGGATGAGAAATATGACATCTGCAGAACGCTTCTGAATTGATTTATGATTCTCTTTGAGGAAAATATATTTAGCCCATAGTGATTGATTTTTCGCAACTTGCAAATAGATTTATGAAGCAAGTAGTACTTGCATATGCTTTGCCATTTGTTCTGTATATATTGTCCTTGATGAGTATTGTACATGAAAGGGCCAAACCCTGAAGATATTCAGAGTTCATTTTACTGCCTGCTAACATGAACATTAAAATTAGGGGCACTGTATGTGGTGATAGCCAGGATCACATCTATACGAAGAGAAAATTCTCTGTTCTCCCACAACACAAATACATATATATTGGTGTCTGAAAATACGTGAAGTAACTCAGTCACCTTCCCCAGCAGAGGAAGATTTTCCCATGGTAAGTTAGAGAGCTTGCTTTCAGATGGTAACTTGGGAGAGGGTGGTACCTGACACCAGGCAGGACCTGCCCAGGGACCCAGGCTGGAAGCCTTGCATCTCGGGGCGTCACTGCAGTGTGGGGAGCAGATCTCCTAGTTACACTCCGGTGCCTTGTGAGCTACAGAGGTGGATGGGAAGCCGTGATTCAGGAAGGCGCAGATTAAAAGGAATTAGGGAAGCCAGTCAATACATGTTTTACCTATGGAAGATGCACCTTCGTAACCCATAAGAAAGCATCCCTTGAGGTTGTTTTTTAACAGGAAAAAAGTAAAAACTCTTTGTACTACAAGTTCATTTGGGGAGGAGGAGGGAATAGTGTGAAAGCTCAGTAGGCATCGCTCCTTTCCAGCACTTTGGTCTCGCTGTCCTCAGCTTCCATGACGGAGACCTCTGATCCAAGGCCTGTGCATGAGTTATTGGGGAAGAAATACTAATTGTCAGTGTCTAAGGAGGGTCTTTCTCCTCTTAAAACCTCCCTCATTAACATGCTCCCACCAGTGCAACTTCGGGTCTTGCCAGAGATTTTCCATTGAGATAATCCCTGCACAGCTGTCTCCTATTGCCCTTGCAAGCCGACATGGAAACAAGATCAGCCGTGCCATCAGCACTAAAAGATCTTAGGGTTAATAGCACCATACAGTAAAGCAGAAAAACCAAAAATCTGTTGTGATGTGTATAACCCTGTCCAAAATGTATTATTTAATTATTTTTTAGAAAACGTTATTTTTATTACCCAGACTTGTTTTTCGTGAGGATTTGACTTAAGTTATCTGGATATTTTGGATTGATTAAGCAGTTGTGGGGTGCTACTAATGAAGGTAATTACTTTAGTCCTGAGAGGATTGCAGCATGTTGTAAAATAGGATATAACACTCCTATAACACAATAAAAAAGGGTTTCCAAGTAGATACTCTCTCTGTTGCTGCTTGAAATGTTTGTGCATTTTGGCTTTGCAAGTTATTACTGCTTCTGTCCCTCCTGCTTGTGTAACTACACAGAAATGGGCATTACAATAGGCCCATTGGGCTACTCACACTCACTTAAATGTGTTTTTCTTGGTGCCCCCTGTTTCTGAAAGATAGAACCCTTAGTTCACAAGTGGGGTGGTGGGACAGAAAGGACCCGCAAGCTCTGCGGGAGGGTGGAGTGGGGAGGAGATGCAAAATCAAGAGGATAACTCTGCAGAGGTGAGTGCAAAGCACTACACTTGCTTGGCTCTAAGATGGATCTCTGCTTCCTACAAGGCAGGGAATGACTGATTAGACTGCAGAAACAGATCTGAGAGTTTGGAGTGAGCTGGGCAGTGAATTTGATCTGTCTGATGCAGTTGCAAGGAAAGGCAAGCCTGGTTCTGGGGCTCTGGGATGCAGAAATGGAGCTGTGGAGGAGACCAGAGGGAATTATTCACTGGGGAGCTGTCATGATCTGAAGGGTTACCTGGCCTGTGGGAGTAATGAGATTGCAACCGTGGGTTTGCAGGATTCTGTAAAACACAAGGACACGGAGGTTTCATCCTCTAAACTTCTCTGCTTTATTAAGGTTACAAAAAATAACACAAAATTCACCACTAGCAACTATGCCTGTGATCAAGACAGTGAATATATGTATATATCAAGCTATTACAAATTACTAGCAGCAATCAATAATAGCAGCAACAAGTATATATATAATATTACAGGTTACTACAAACTTATCCCTAGTAAACTTACTGATAGTATAACAGCAGATGCACTTACAGTAAATTACTTCTATGCATATATATGTATGTTCATCATATTACCAATACCAAGTGCATCAAACCAGTCCCAGAAGGGGGCCAAACCATCTCAGAAGTGGGAGGAAAAACCAAACTGACCCCAGAAGTGGGCCTGGGGGGGACCAATAAAGTTACAGGCAGAGCCTCACTTCAAAGGTGATCCTTGTCATAGAGTTGGGAGTCAGCCAGGCATCCTTGGTTAGGGTCCAAGAACTTATCTAGGAGATCGTGTAGAAAGTTCATGCAGGGAGCTCAACCTGTTTAGGAAAAGTATGTGCAGCACAGGAGGTTCTCAGAAGGTAAAGCTCCATTTTGGGTAAAAAAGTCTTTTCTGTATCACAGAGACATAAGAGGGTGTAGGACATCACCTCTTCAAGCAGCCAGTAAGTGCTGTTAATTTCTATTTTTCACCTGGGACAGCCGATAGATGATGATGATTTCTGTTCTCTCAGACCAATTTTTATTTTCCAGACTGTTTTCCTGTTCTTGCACTTAGAATGGTCAATGGCAGTTACCTATTCTTACTTTCTCAGGATGTTTTCCCCTTTTTCCAGGCTATTTTTCACCTTTTCAGATGATAAGTTGCTGTTACAGTCCTTTGTTTTTGTGCTTATTGATGGTATCTCAGGATGCCTCCGGTTTCTAGGTACCCAGCTGCACTTCAAAGATGCCGGCTGCACTTCTCAAGGATGCTGCTGGTTCCCAGGCTGGCAGTTTCCAGGCTCACAGGCCAGCAGGCATTTTTTCTGTCAGTACTTCAGCAGACATCTTCTGTTCAGTATTTCTCCCCTTGTAACCACGTTGCCTTTAGGGCTGCTCATATCAAGAGTCCTCTATAAGTACTCTGTGTGGTTTTGAGTACCAAGCCTCAAAAGAAATACAGCAGAGGATGAACAAGTAGAGCTGGAGAAAGTGATCTAGAGGGAAGGGGCAAAAAACCTTCAGTGTTTTTTATCTAGAATAGAAAGCAATGAAGGAAATGAAAGACAGGAGTGGGACAGGGATCACCATCCATGGGCAGTGGTCTTCTATGCTTCATTATATTCATTAATATATTAGAAAAAGATTAGGCATCATTTTGATAAAATGGCTTATTTTGTGGGGAAAAGAAGCGAGTGTAGTAATTGTCTGGGGTACAACACTGACAGCATTGAAATCTCTGTTTATTGCCCTCATTTCTGTACTATTATATACCTCCATGTGTAAGAAATGACATGGAAGTCCAGTCTATTTGCTGACACTGCTGACAAATGTATCCTTTAATATGTGTTGCACATTTTTGTCATTTATGAAAATCTTTGCACTAGAATTGGAGAAGGGACCTTCTGTGGGTGTTGTGTAGGATCCTGCACAGCCATGAAACAGCAGGTTTGGTAGCTGACCTAACCTGGTGCAGAATTGAGCCTGTAGTCCAAAGAGGAAAGCTTTGTCCCCTTCACCTGCTGCTGTGTAACCCAAAACACTGAGCACCATGAGAAGTGTGCAGCATGGAGGCTTCATGCACAACATCAGAGAGTCTTTGCTACCTTTGACCCAAACTCATGGATAGAATAGGATAGGATAAAGTCCCTAAACCCACACTTTTTCAGCAGGCTTTGTGGTCACTAAAGGCTGGTCTCTCTCCTCACTAGGATCTCCTCAGAGATGCTTTTAAGTTGCTTCCCAGTATTTGGAGACCATTTTTGGGGCTCTTCCAAAGTCTGCTGAGGCCAGAGGGAGCTTTCTGGTGGGCTCAGCAGGTTTGGACCTTCCCTAAAGTGGTTCCCTGTGTGAATCAGGTGCGGCTAGTTTTAGCCCACCGACAATGTTTTTTCTTGGGTGTTACACCAGCTTCTTGACAGCGGCGCTGGGGGATCAGCACGTGGGTTTAGGACGTGAGAATTTCCATCCCAGCTGTGCTGACTGGTGGGGTGATACCATGCCCCATGCAGTGGAATGTGACTTCCACGTTTGCTTCCCCACTGCGCTTGGTTTCTCTTGCTTGCCCATTTTCCAGGGTGTGCCAGGTCCCTGGATGTTGTTGTTGCTGTTGCAGTACCCCGTGATGGGACACAACTGGAAAAATTACTTTCTCTCGAGGGTAACAGTGTGCACCATAACCAGGGCACACACCGCTCCATGGGTTACAGTTGACATACTCAGCATTTCCACCCATGCTTGTCTGAATACGTCTCTCTCCCACCTTGGCCACTCCATCCCTAGGATTTCATCCACTGACTTTCAGCTTGAGTGTCGTTACGCTTTTAATTGACACACTGCCTGCCAGAGTCTTGCACTCATGCCAGATGCCTAGCAATATTGAGGAATATTGTACTAATACCGTAACATCTCGGGTACTCATGGTGTCTCTGTGATTCAGCACTGAACTGGGGGGCACCGGTCCAGCTACTTCACCACATCTCCCAGTGCTCTCCCAAGATGTCAGCTGTGATGGTACAGGAGAGACTGTGTCATCGCTGCTGGCAGCTCCTAGGTCGTGTTTTTCTTGAAGAGGAAGAACATCTCCAATGCTCTTTTGTCAGCTGCAAAATATTTTGAAGCTGGTAAATGTGTGTTTTCTTCTTTCCTACTCTGTCAGTCAGAGCATTTTCTGATTGTTGCCTGGCTGCACGTCTTTACTCATGTTTATAAAAGATAGGATCTAGCTCAAATAGAAGTTTGTGGCTTGGTGCCGGCTGGCATTAGATTATCATAGCGGTGTTTTCTGGCCTTGGAAAAAATCTATGAATGTAGGAATTAATTTTTTCTTGAAATTTTCCAGCATGTCTTTTGCAATATTTACCTGAGTTGCCATTATGTGCTGGCTGGGAGAGAGTGGGGTTGCTTGTGCTGGCAGGGAGGAGGGTTCAGAGCAGACACGAAGAGGAGGAGACCTCTGCACCACCGCACCGACACGGGGGCAGCAGGGTCCCCAAACTGAATGGCAGATACTGCCCATGCTATAGGTAGTTTGAAAAGCGGTGTCTTTAAAACCATCTTTCTGGTATGGAGGTGGAGCAGGGAACTCAGGAGGCCTTTCCTGGCAGCAGAGGACATACCCTTGGTGGTAAGAATGAGGGGAAGAGCAGCGGAGGAGGAAAGGGAGTTTGTTATGGAAAGGATTTTGGCTCCCAGTGAGGTTCTGTGGTCAGCTTGGGTGGGATCTCTGCGGCCTTTTAGTTGATTGGCAGGTGGCTCCTGCACAGAAGATGATGGTGAGGGACAGTTCTCCCATCTAGAAGCCCCACTGTGCGTAAGCGTAACATAAAAGCCCGCTCTCCCACGAGTGCAGCCGCGTGCCTGCTTCGTTCCCAAGGTTGGGCTCCAGCACTTCTATTAAACAGCAGTGAGCTGGAAAGACCTCCTAACTGATTTTATGCAAATGGGAGCGAGACATCTCATGCATGTGTGTTTGCACACAGGCACTGTCCCCTATCAAACAATAGATATTGTTTTGTTATGTAAATAGCGCTCAACTGATGAGGGCTTGCTTGAGAGTTGAGCTCACTTGTACTGAATTGTTTTGACATGTGTGTGCAGGCAGGTGTTGAAAGAGAGGACGGGGAGAGTACTAAAGTTGTGAAATTTCAACGAGGTAAGCCAAATAAAAGAACCAAGTCATGTTATATGGAAAGTGGTGAGTATATAACCTGCATATTGGATAAGGGGGGTCAGGGCTACGTGGCAAAGAGATAAGTAGGAGGGGAAGAAAACTAGTTGTCTTTGTACAAGGAGATACAACTTGATACGACTTGAAAGTGCCTCTGATCTTCATCGTTGGTCTCCATGTGTCCATGCCTCTCCAAAAGCATTCTGCTTGGCAGGTGCAACTTTGGAGGTTGGTTTTGGTGGTAACAAGGCATCGCCCGAGAGTTGCCAGGCAGCTGAGGATTTACATTCAGTGAAGCTGACGGTGAAGGTCGGGCGACAGAGCCGCGCTCAACGAAGCAGTTGGGGAAGCTGCAGTCGCTGTCTCCCCACGTTCGCCGCCGGTGGGGTTGGCTGTTGGTCTGGCTGCAGGCGGCCACCAGCTGCGGTGGAGCAGTGACATCAGTCAGTCCGATGTGGTTGTGGTGGGAAGCGTGATGAGCAGCTGTCATGCAGGTGCTCCCTGGGAGACTCTAAATAGTCATTGTTGAAGTAATTAATAGCAATAAGTTGGGCGGGGGGAAGCCCAGAAAATGTTTTCAGATGTCCCAGACCATGCTGATACTTAGGGTGATGAATCACACAACTGTCCGTATGAAAACTGAATAATTTTACTTGGTACGATAAAATATGCAATGAAAACAATAAAAAAAAAAGCAGAGACCAACATATAAGCTACCAGAATTTTATGTAGGTGTCCAGTTCAAAATGACTGGTATAAAATCTAACTCCAAAACAGTATTGATGTTGTAAAGAAAAGTATGAATCAAAAGCATATTGTTCTTGACTTGGTGGGGCTTTGCTGTTTTCCAGATAGAGCTGCTGCTGGTGTGGTTTTCATAAGGACACCTTTGACTGATTTTTAACTGCCTTTTTGGGCGGGACGGGGTGAGAGGCAGAGCCCTCCCTTTGGCAAAATACATATATTTTTCCTGAGTAGTTTACACTGGATCCATGATGGAACTGGAGAAAAATCACTTAAAGGAAAGCAGTGCCGTAGGTCTTGGAAAAGCGTTCTTAAAGTCACTTGAGAGAAACGGCAGATATATCTGCATCCTGCAGTAAATGATAAAATGAGTTCCAGGAAACTCACTCTTTCTAAATACAATAATCCACGCTGCTGAAAAATGCTGTTACTCTAAAGTGAGTACAATCTTTGTGTTTATGTCATATTTTAAATATGACAAACTGCTTTGCAAAGAGGCTGGACAAGAAAAAGAGCATTTTACAGATTTTAATATACTGATACATACTAATAAGCAAAGAAACCCATGTTGCTCTGAGAGCCGAGCACAGGAGATGGGCAGTATTTAGACATAAGAAGTTTTCTTGGAAAGACTTTTTTATTATTATAAAAGAGTAGCTATTATGTACCCTCCCATAACAAAATGGTCCAACTCCATATCTTAACACTGGGCTATTCTAAAATAATTTAGAATAATTTTATGCCATTATTTATGCCGCATAAAATGAAGCTACCAGGTGCTGAGAGTTTTTCTTGGACTATTCAGCATCATTTCTGGTGATAAGATAGAAAAGAGAATTTGGGGTCCCTTGCAGAAAAGTGGGGTCCCTTTTTTTTTCTTTTTTTTTTTTTTTTTATTTCATCTTGTACCTTGGTACACACGGAAACTTTTTGTTAGCTATGTAAGCATTCTTTTATTCAGATACTAATTTAACTTGGTGATTGTACTGAGAATGACCTGTGCTCTGGCATTGCATCTTTTCCATTTAGCACAGGGGACCTTTTAAAGTTGATTAGCTCATAGCTCTTAAATCTGTCATAGTTTTCAGCTTTTTTCTCTTCCCTCAGAGAGGAAGCTGGTTTTTTTAATCCTTTCTGTGAATTTAGGAGAGGCTATTGCCTAGCCTTTCAGTATTTGTGATGTTTGATGTGTCCTGGACTTTCCTTTGGCTTTCAAAAACCATCATTCCTGTACTTTTTTGTTACTGACGTGTGGGTGATACAGCCGCTGAAGCTGCCTGGCAGCAGTTTGGAGGGGAGGGAGCTGGGGAGGGGGAAGGTACGTAGAGTGTTTTTCGCCCGCTCTGCCAGTTGCGCGGGAGAGAGTCCAGAGCTGTGATCTTTACAACCCTGCCACCGAGCAGCCGGCTGCCCACCCGCGCCGTGCTGTGCTGTCCTGGCCAAACATCTCCTAGAGCGTCCGTAGGGTGGTGTGACTCTGAGCCGTGGGCATCATCCGTGGGGATGTGGCTGGACCTCAGCCTCTGGGAACGGTGCCTCCCTGCTGCCAGTCAGGAATACTAATCCATGGTCAACCTGTCCTTTTCCATGCTCCACCGATGGGGTGAGCAGGTTATCCTTGGAAGGGATTGCCCCGTGGTGGAGCAACTGAACCTGTGGGCATCACAGCTGGCCAGCTTCCCTGGAGAGGCTCGGGAAGTAGATGTTGCTTTCCCAACCTGCCCCAGGTAAGTGATCTGATCTTAAACAAAGAAACAGAGAGACAGCTCTTTCTTATTTAAAAATATGTTAAAGCAAAATCCTTTTTCTTTTTTGTTTTGAAGGCAGAAGGTTTGAATATTCCTGTGCTCCGCTGAGCTCCCAGATTTGGGGGGTGATAATGAGGGATTTAATTCTGGGCAGCAGGTGCTGGCAGCAGGGATGTGATGCAGCGCCTGTAATCGTGTTTTCAGGTTCATTTTGCACCATCTGGGTGTGAAAGGGGCAGTTGAGCTTTTAATTGTAGTCCGTGGGCAGCTGGTACCTTCCTCCTCCTGCTGCGGGTACAGACGTGTTCAAGGAAAGATGGTCTGTGTGTCTGAGGCATGTAGAGAGTTAAAGCTGGCGAGGAGCGATGCCACTGCCCATTGAGCCGCTGCGCTGCGGAAGGGTCCATAGCAGGGGAACAAGAAGGTTGTTCCCCCTTCTGCTCCCACTGGTCACCCATCACCTTTTCCTACCAGCTCAGGAAAAAAGGGAAGTTGTCTTTCAGCTGTCTGGGCTTCCTATCCTGATGGGACGCGCTTTTCTGAGTTGCAAATAATCCCAGCTGAGGAGATGTAAAGCAGCCGGCATGGGCAATGTGACCTGTTGTGCAAGCGCCCGTCCGTGAAACACCCCGGAGCAGGAGCCAGGTTTGTGATGTGACTGCCCTCTGGCAAAGGGTACCGACAACTGCTGGAGACTTGGACAACGTGGAAGATGTCCATAAAAGACCAATATCTGAATCAACTCCTTTCTATGCTTTTATATGTGATCCAAGCGGTGGAAGAGGCAAGAAGGCAAACTACATGATAACAGCAGTGTCATCACAGTCCGTCACTCCAGCGTGGCGGGGGACGGCAGGCTGAGGAGGCTCATGATCTCCGGGGGGAATGTTCTGCGGTAATGGGAAGGCAGTGAGAGCAAGGGAGAAAAATCAAACTAGGGAGTATGATTTCCAGCATTACCTTGCGTCGGTACGTACCTGTTAACCAGACCTTTCCCTGGCAGCACTAAACTTTGCGCTGTCGTGAGTCAGTTGAGGTATTAGTGTGTGTTTCTAGTGGTACGGCTAAGATGTAATGATCATCTACAGTTTCTGTGAATTTGCTCAGAAATGTCAGTGTGTCAGGAAAATGTTTCCATTGAGATTTTTGCAGTGAATATGGAAATCTCTCAGTGACAATGATGTTGCTGCTTACCACAGATGTTTTAAGATGCACAGAGTTGTGAGTGTATTGTGCATGACTCCATCCAAAGTATAGGCAGCCAGGTTAGGTGGAAGGATGGGGATAAACAAGTGATGGTATGGTTCATCTGGAAACCACCGCTGCACAGGCGAGGGCTGGCACAGAAAGAAAGCACCGCACTGCCTGGAAAGCTCACAGAGAAGGATCCCTGTTCTAAGGCTTGCCCTGCACTGTGTCCCCGTCATGGAGGGAAGGCGTGGGAAGCACTCCTGGGTTATGGAGATGCTGCTTTGGGATGTGATGGGAGGGTCAGGGATGTGTTGGGAGCAGGGGGGGCTGGGCTCGGGGGGGTTCAGCTTGCTTCGGTAGCACGAGTCACTGGAAAGCAAATACTTAGAGCGGTGAGATTAAAACTTGTGTTGCTTTTCACAGATCCAATTACTAAGCGTAGGCCATCTGTATTTCTTGGCTTTTTTATGTGGTTTGTACTATACTGTGCACATCACTGTGCCAGAGGAACAGGGTGTGATGTGTACAGTGCTGGCGAAGGACATAAGAGGTTTTTCTTCTGTCTTTCCTGTGTTACCAGGGTGTCCAAACTGTGTCTGTCACATTGAGGGTGTGGGTGAGACCGGTCCAGCAGCACAGGGTACAGCACCGCTTCTCTGTTGTCCCTTGTTGCGCTGCCTTTGAGGCTGAGAAAGTTTTTGTCTTGTTTCTCTGAATAAATGTGCAGCTATTTCCATGTTGCTCCAAACATGTTTGCACTTAGAAAGCAAGAGGAAGGTGAGGAAAAGCTAACCTGAATCTTTTACCTGGAAATAGTATTACCTAATGCTTATGCTTAGAAATCAGTAGTCAATTATCTGAAGTTATTTTCTGGCTTTGACATAACTTTTCTATTAACCTTGGAGAAACCAGTAACTTTCCTGTGCTTTAAAGGGCCTTTTTCTAAAACACATGTAATATTCATGAGCATGAATATTCACCTCAAAGGGTGTTATAAGATAAGAATTAATGCTCATAAAGTGTTTTAAGATTCATTAGTACAAATTACCATAGGAGTGCAAATTAAATTCTGCTAGTACCATCTACTACTACAAATTAACCAACATTGTTTTAATATACATGATCAAAAATGTTTAGTGTAGATCAGTGATCCTGCAGGGTCCAGGGACTTTGGACACCACTTTGGTGACACAGAGGACCACAGTACCCTATTAACCATTCAATTAAACAGGGCTACAGCATCTTTTTGTTGCGGAGGTTTACTGGTGGATACGACCGTGTAACACTGGAGTGATGTTCATTAAAAGGTCTTGCCCCCAGTATTTAGAAGACAGGGAGTTCATGTGCCACAACCACCCATGCATTTTCTCCTTGTTGCTGCGAGTGTCTTCCTGGTATGAGGATGGAAATTAAATCTTTCTAGTGATGATCTCCCTGCTGAAGCTGTTAGCAAAAATGTCAGTACTCTGAGTGGTGGGATTATGATGGGGAGGGTTTTGTACTATCGGCTAAACCAAGACAAACAAATCAATTTAGGGGGCAGCAAAGCCATTAAGCAGTAATAGCTTTTAGTTATTGCTGTTTTGAGATGGATTCAAAGGGATAACCTAAGGGTGAAAGATGTTGTACTCCACTATCAATCTCCAAGATCATCTAGTCCCTGTACCAATTACCCTTAGACTATGCAAAGCCTGTAATACTAGTCGCTGATAAGGAGCAGTGCAGTGATATTTCAAGAGAGAGAAAGATAAATCATCTGTATACACACTGGCTATCTTGAAGATATTTTTCCTGTACTAAAACAATTAAATACCAAAGTGTGAAAAGCACAGGTAAAGCTGAAATCCTCCCAAACTGGGCAGGTCCTGGATCCTACAGCTCAAAGTGATCTGTGGATACATTTTCTGGAATTATGTCAGAAATTTCTTTTCAGCTCTGATGGCTCATTGGACGGGTCAGTGGAGCCTGGGAAGAAGAACATGCTCACAAGTTTGCATTACGAGTGCTAAATCTGAATTGTTTCTGGGTCAGTGGGGTGTGATGTCAGCATTGTGGGGGGAACATCATTTCTCGCTCTCAGCAAAGATGAGTGTTTCCCAGCTGCACGTTGTGATCCCTCCCAAAGGTGTCCTTGGGATAGTTCGGGCGAGGCTGTGAAGCATTTTATACTCGTGAGGGAACAGTCAGCTGCCTTTAATTGCTGACTGCACTCAGTCGTTCCAGGGCAGAGGTTTGTATATTTATATCAGTAGCTAGTGACTATAACCTATTCTTGTTCCCTTGGCCAATGCAGGCTGAGCTACTATTAGCAGTGGAGGTAGTTAACCCGTCCTTGGCTAATTAAACTCTGGGAAACCTGGGGGGAAGGTGAGAATGAAAGGGGGCCACACAAATACAGGTTAGGCCAAAAGAGAGATAAGCTCTCAGAAAGTTTAAGGATATTTGTCCCAAACTAGGGAAACGAGGGCACATTGAAAATGTGCTACTGTCCGCATCCCTCTGCATTGCAACAGAAGTGCAATGTCTTCAAGAGGCTCTGAGGGTTTTTTGTGACCCCCTCCCAAAGCGATGCAAAGACGAACACTCGGGGAGGAGCTGCTGCAGTGCTTCCGTCTCTGAAACCTTGCTGACGGCAGTGTTGTTTTCTGATCCACAGGTCCAGAGGATGGCATAGCAATAACGTCACCGTCCAGGGAGCTGGGGTCCTTCCTTGCCTGCCTGCGTGCTGCTTGAACTGATCCCAAGCCTTTGTTTTTGGACCGAAGAAGCCTGAAAACCTTTCTCTCCTAATTCATGAGCCAGCAGGATGTGGTCGCCGTGCTTTCAGAACGCCTGCTTGTAGCCGCCTACAAAGGCCAAGTGGAGAATGTGGTGCAGCTTATCAACAAGGGTGCCAAGGTAGCGGTTACCAAGGTAACAAGAGAAAAACGCTTTGCAAAATCCCTGGCAACTAAGGTAACTCCTAGACCATTGTCTGTGAAATACCCTCGTAGCTTTACCAATCTGAATGTGACTGAGGTTAGTGTTTAGATTTCCTTAAAGTTTATATTTAATAGCTCATGTGAATTTACAATATAACGCATGTCTTGTATTTATACACTTCCCAGTGGACACAGCTGTAGTGAATGCCGAATCCTCAGAAATGTAGTGTGTCGATGGAGAGGCAGCGACATTTCAAAGCGTGCATTGACTTTTGAACACTGTGCGAACTGATGAATGGAGCGATTCATCACTGTCGAGGGAAGGCAGTTCAGAGCACCCATCTTTCTGGGTGAGGGGTTGGGGCAAAGCCACCTGTTGTGGTAGGGTAAAGGTATGCAGAAAGTGTTTCTTGCTGCTGAAGTCTCTCGGTACAGCAGCCTCGCTGATACCCGGCATCTTCATTGATTCGTGCTGTGTAGTCCCCAGTCAGTTCCAAACTTGGGGGTTGCAAACTGTGTTCCCTGTACCTTTGGGATAAGGTCAGCATCGAAGGATATCTGCTTGGATATTAAGAGAGTTCAAACTGATATTCACCTATTCCTAACTCTGAACATGTTGTAAATATTACTAGCATATAAAAGATGAGATAGAATTGGCTCTTGCAGAGAAGGTTTGATCAGCATAAACCCTTACAAAGAATTAGGTAAGTTAGATCTTTAGAGCTGTAACATAAAATTTGGGACGTCCTGTTTTGATGAACTATTGTTCTCCATTGTATCTAGTTTTATTTGTATTTCCATATTGGTTTTGAACATTATATATGTATGGGAGCTAATATTTACAGATAGAAAGCAAATGTGAGTACATTTGATAAGTAATCTGTATTTTCCTCTTTTTATCTGTCAGTGACAGTTGTTTTCAATCCCTTTGCAGTGTTTGAGTTGTAGATAGTATTTATTTTGAAAGCTGGAGTGATCCAAGGAGAACTGGTGTTTGTAAGTTTTGTTTGCCAAAACTAAGTGGCCTGTTCTTGGTAGATACAAAGCACAGATGTAATAAACATGAATGGTCCCATAAAGATGCCTGTTTGGCTCTGTTGTCCAAGCAGCTCTGTAGCTGATGAACAGCTATTAAAGGCAGTCAGCAATAGATCAGGAAATACTGACTTACAGATGTCTGAATGGTAGCTCAGGGTTTTGTGGGGTTTTTTTGTTTGTTTCTTTTTAAGATCATGAGCTTTGCGACTGCTGAGGGACCTACCTGAAAATACACAAACAATTGAAAGGATGTCATGCTTTGTATAAATTTGTCCATTAGTGTAATTTCAAATCCAGCTTCCACAGTGTTTGAACATAAAATGTTCCTTTGCAATGGTTGCCAGAATAATTATGACACTGATTTAACTGTTTCATGGAATTAGTTGCCATAATCCACAATTCAAATGCAAAATTGACACTTTTCTTGTTGTTAAGGTTGTTTATTATGCAATTTTCAATGCCTTCTGTTAATTACAGTAAGAAGCAAATTGTGTAGATCTGACTTTCAAACACAAAATCAGTTTAATTTGATTAAATGCAGATTTGCTAGAGTTGACAAGTTTTTCTTTCCTACACCATATATGTGGCTTCCTGCTTCTTGCACTTGCTTTATTGTTCAACCCTTGCGTGGAAAATCAAAGCAAAGCTCATTTGGCAGCAAAACTGTGCCCAGGTGCAGAGTATTGGTGTTTCTGTTGGAAGCCCATGCTCGCTGGTGAGCTGTGAGGCCATCCCTGTAGCTGATCTGGTACTACAGGATGGAGCCCAGGGAGGGGGGATTACAAAAGCTGTCCCTCTTGTCATTCTGGATGCATCCCGGCACATCAGCAGACAGCACAGATGAGGTACTTGGGTAGCCTGCTGACAAGCTCTGCTCAGAAGAGATGAAGTTAGATCAGCAAGACTGTGGAGGTGCGCACAGAGGAGTGGAGAGGCTCTCAGAGGAGCAACCGAGGCTACGTGCATGAGGTATTTTGGAGGTGCACACGCACTTATTCCTCCCATGCTGTGAGCCAGATAGAGGTGAGCTCAATGTGAACCAAAATATGTGAGACCAAGCTGCTGCCCTCATCAAAGCCCATCATCAGCTCAGGCTCAGCAATGTCCTATCCAGGTCTACATAGCATCCAGTTCGCATCTGGCTTTCACCCAGCCAGCTAGCTGCATAGGGAGAGCATGGGCATATTTGCCTACAAAAGGCTGTATAAACATACCCTGGAAGAGCTTGGCTTGCTAATCTGGTGACACAAAAAGGCTGGAAGGAAAAAGAGCCATTTAAAGTCAAGGACAGGTTGTCACAGGAGCAAGAATGTATAAATTAGCCTTGAGTATATTTAAACTGGAAATTTGAAGGGATTTTTTAGCCATCAGAGAGACGGGTTCTTGTGCAGTCTCCCAATAAGCAGAATAGGTGCAAAATAAGGACTACTTTCAGGATAGGGGTTGTTAATTTTTAGGATGGAAATTAGATGGCAGGCTTGTTGTAGTGGAGAAGTATTGATTAAGCTTTCAGATAAATTGAAACCCAGAGCCCTCTCCCCTCCACAAGATGAAACTTGTTGCAAAATGAAGTGTAAAAATAAATTTATTCATGTGCATGCCTTTGTCCTCTGCTTTCACTCATAGTTTTCAGTTTGTTCTGTCAAATTAATTTTAAATTCTAGGGATTTGCTTTAAAATAAAAAATGGGTTTTGTACTTGTCAGTCAGAATGCCTGCTGAATCCTATCAGGGTTTTATTGGAGGAAGACATGCAGAGACAAAGCTCTTTGGAGGAAGAGAAATAGTTCCCACATCACTTTAGGCTTTAAATGTATTTCTGATACGCATCCATAAGCGCAGACCAATTCTTGTGAAAAACACCATGCAGAGACACAGCTTGAAGTGACCAGGATCTAGAGCTAAATGCCAGAGAGTTCTTCATTCAAACAGGATTAATTGAGCATAGCTTAAGAAAAATGAAGGATATTTTCTGTAACAAACCAAGTACTATTAAATGCTGGATAGCTGGCAAGCTCGTCCAGTTCTATTTTTATCATATATATGGAAGGTCATATGATGTGGTTAATTGCTGTGTCAGTAAACAACAATTCAGCTGCAAAATAGTATTTCACTTTTGTCACCTCTAAGTAGATGATTTCAGAAGAAGAAGAATACGAAACAAACAAAATTCAATGGACAATCCATGTGTCCAGGCGCTCACTTCAGCGTTTCCTTGGGGATGCACTTGTTTCATTTTGACAGCGTTACTACCAAGGCATCTTGTGCAGATGAAGTCAATATGGAAGTGTGCACCTCCCCTGACTCCAAGCGAGGGACACGGGGGCTCACTCCAGATTTGGGGCCTTTTAAAATATGTAAAGAAGAGCTGATGGCCACTAGCTCACACCGCTGTTGATGATCTGACATCAGGGAGCCCAGAGAGGGAGAGGGCTGGTGGCACTGCGTTGCACACGCGAGCGCTCGTCCTGGTTCTGGGATCTCTGCCACCAGCCACGTGGGGTCGTGGCCGAGAGATGGTCTGGCACCCAGCAGAGACTTCATGGCTCTGCTCTTCTCAAAGGGCAGCTTCTTGACCGGGGTGCTCTGTTGCTGCTCTGCCTGGTAGGACAAAGAGATAATTTCAGTTTTCATGCCTTTTTGTCTGACATTCTTCACAGGTGTGAAATTTATAGCTGTTTTCTTTATGAAAGGGGCAAAATTACCCCAAACAACTGATCATACAAATTGGCTGATCCAACAAGCAGGTGCCTTTATAGAGTATTTTGGTGAATATGCTGCAAAAGCTGGAAAATTAAGAACTGAGCCTGGTGTAATTAAGTCTTTTCTTGCAAGCAAGAAAGCTGGTCCCTTCGTTCAGTCCTTTTGTAGTAGAGCTTTCTTTCAGTAAAGTTATTGACAGCTGCATCTTCGACATGAAAGTGCTGTGACTTTTGCTGAGCTGCTCTGTCTTGCTGCCCTCCCAGGATGTTGTTTTCCTTTTCTTGGGTTTTCTTTTGATTTTGTGAGTTGAGATAGGTTAGGGAGAGGGCTGAGGACCACTAGGGGTGGCACAGGAGGAGCGGTGGTAGTGACACCTCAGATGAGGTCATCTCTTCTCTCGATCTTGTCCCCAGAATGGTGCCCAGAGGATGGAGAGAAGTGGGATTTCACCTCCCAGGCATCAACTTCTGGTTTATCCTAAGGATGCCTGGCTGAAGCAAGACACTTCTGGGGGAACGGCAGCCCTTAACATGGCCTTGCTCCGTGCCTGGAGATGAAGTTTCCAGGTCTGAACCTCTGCACTGCAGCTCACCAAAACAAAGTGTTACTGGGTGTTGGGTTTCACTGGGGTGTTGCAGCACGGGGTGTAGCATTCAATAGCGAGAATTAGTAGGACCAGAAGAAACTGTGTATTAGCAAGCACGCACAGAGGAGTGTGCTGCTTCTCTGCTAAATGTGAAAAAGATTGCCAGAGGAAGTCATAAAGGTAGTACAGGCAGTTTTAATGTAATTTGTATAGCACCAGGGGTTTTATGACTATTTTTTGAAAGGGAAGCAGAATATAGCTTTTCTGCAGAGCATAGCATTAAGATCATAACTATAAAATTGAATTCTGCAGAGAAAGGGTGATCGTTTGGAAAAAAACATAGAAATGCAAAAGGTGGTGCTTCTGTTTTGATTCAGTAATTCTGTTTGTTTATTTGATTTAATTTTTGAACTAGTCGTGTTATGAACCTTCCATATGGCAACACTTTTATAATGCTGGGGTACTTGTAATCTTGTCATCAGAATTTCACCTTCAGAGCGTGTTGAGTTCTTTAAAACAATCTTTTATTTTCTTCCTTTTTAAGTACAGACAGAAACAAAAAAAGAAATGTATTTTGGTGCTTTCATGTTTTTGTGCTCCTTCAGTTTGAAAAACTACTTGTGTCTGTTTTAAGCAACAAATGAAAATAAAAGGGGACTCGCAAACGTTTAGGGACTCGCTGAATGCCTATTGAGGTCAATCAGAAACTTTCTGCTGACTTGAGTGAGCAGGTTATTCATGGAAAACAGTCTAACAAATCATCAGTGTGAACAGTGTGACAAGACTTGGGTGTTGTTTTCAAGCTTTCCAATAAATCGTGGATAGGCATGTTTTTGTGTAAGTGCAGAATGGATGAATAAATAACATTCCTTGTGCAGCACAAGAGCAGGGTGAGATGGAGAACTGAATGTACTTGCATAAAAGTATCTCCAAATACATAAACACAGGGAAAGATCATGCGGATCATGGTGCTAAGGCCCCCCATATGGATTTGGTTGCAGAGTGCATACATTGGCAGCTGCTTTAAGAAAATTCTGCTTTTAAACAGTATGTATTGACAGCTGTCTGTCAATGTGTGGAAGTTAGAATACAGATTAAATACAAACAAAAACCCTACCCTTGCATTTTACTGCTGAAATTCACGTGGCTGTTTACTGTGCGTGGCTGCAACCTGATAGGCCCCATAGCTATAGCAGCGTGTCACGGTTGTTGGAAGTTGCAGCCTTAGTGCAATAGGTCCCATTTATTTTGTCAATCAGCCCGTGACACTGGAGGATTTGTATGATTTGTTGCCTGCTGAAGCAATTATTTACATTTGAATAGAAGTCCAAATTGCATATTTTTTTGTATGAATGACTGCTTTATTGGTTCATTAATCCCAAGTTGTAGCAGTCTCTCATTTGTATTTCTGTAATAACCCCCAAACCATTACAGTTCGTATTTGGAAATGCTCACAAGCTTTTAAGTCGGTAATCTGCATGTTAAGCAGTCCCAGGGTTTAGTGTTGTCTCCTTGCAAGGAGCATCTAGGACACACTCTTGTTCTTACACATTTCCTTTCCCACTAGGACCAATGCGTGTATTCAGATAAGCCCCCTCTTTGGTGCTGCAGTGGTGAGTGCAAAATGTCTTTATGGAGGAGACAGGCAAAGGGAAATTTGTCTGTCTGCCTTCATCTCTCTTACCCCTAGATATTTTGGGTAGGATGCATTGCTGTGAGAGAAGAACTTTGTGGGCTGTTAGTTTGACTTACAGACATAAAGGCAAGAGCATCTCTGACTGTTGCTGCTGGGGCTTCCCGCTGTGACATGGACCCATCGAACGTTTCTCTCCAAAGCTTGCTGTGCTCCAAGTTTGTCATCACAGCATGAGGGGTACCCAAATCCCCTTGTCTCTCCCTCACAGTTTGTTCTGGATTGGTGTGTGCATGCATATGGACATACACACCTGTATGTATGTGTCTGTGCGGGGAGGTGGGTGGGAGTGGTTTTCCAGTGTTTGCATTGCCCGCACTGGAACACTGTTCAGCTGTGCTGCCCATCTCTGCTGTCATTTCAGCGTTACTGGGAAGAAAAAGAAAATCTGGCATTGCCAGTTCTTGCAGGGTTATGATTAATCTTGAGATAATCGGTGCTCTTCCAAAAGCCTGAGCCTCTAATCAGTATAATGTGCTGGAATTGATCCTCCTCCCCACGCTCCCATCCTAGGTAGGGTCATAGTTTTCATTGATAGCATCCCTTTATAGAGGGAAGAGCTCAAGGACTGCATAGATGCAGTAGCTCTGGTCTCTGAAAGTCTCTCTCTAGGGGTCTCCAGTAGGTGGGATGCCGCTCAACCTGTGCTTTTGGATAGAGATTCTCGAAACACACAGACCCTCTGGAGTAAAAATAATTCTCTAGTCTTCTGTTTCAATAACTCTTTTTTTTTTTTTTCTTTTTTAAACAAAACCCTGAGTTTTGGGGACCTGGCTGAAGTTTTTGAACGCTTGGGGATGATGGTAGGCGAAATGCACACTTAGGGTGAGTCTCCGTTTGCTGAATGACAGGAACAGCCAGGTGTGATGGGTTAACCCTGGCTGGATGCCAGGTGCCCACCAGAGCTGTTCTATCACTCCCCCTCCTTCTCAACTGGACAGGGGAGAGAAAATATAACAAAGAGCTTGTGGGTTGAGATAAGGATAGGAGAGATCACTCACCAATTACCGTCACGGGCAAAACAGACTCAGTTTGGGGAAAAATTAACTTGATTTATTACAAATCAACCGGAGTAGGGTAATGAGAAATAAAACCAAATCTCAGAACACCTTCCCTCCACCCCTCCCTTCTTCCCGGGCACAACTTCACTCCCGGATTCTCTACCACCCCCCCAGCGGCACAGGGGGACGGGGATGGGGTTTACGGTCAGTTCATCACACATTATTTTCTGCCGCTTCATCCTCCTCAGGGGGAGGACTCATCACACTCTTCCCCTGCTCCAGCGTGGGGTCCCACCCACGGGAGACAGTCCTCCACGAACTTCTCCAACGTGGGTCCTTCCCACGGGCTGCAGTTCTTCACGAACTGCTCCAGCATGGGTCCTTTCCACGGTGTGCAGTCCTTCAGGCACAGACTGCTCCAGCGTGAGCCCCCCACGGGGTCACAAGTCCTGCCAGAAAACCTGCTCCGTGGGCTCCTCTCTCCACAGATCCGCAGGTCCTGCCAGGAGCCTGCTCCAGCGCGGGGTTCCCACGGGGTCACAGCCTCCTTCGGGAACCCACCTGCTCCGGCGTGGGGTCCTCCACGGGCTGCAGGTGGATATCTGCTCCACCGTGGACCTCCATGGACTGCAGGGGGACAGCCTGCCTCACCATGGTCTTCACCACGGGCTGCAGGGGAATCTCTGCTCCGGCGCCTGGAGCATCTCCTCCCCCTCCTTCTTCACTGACCTTGGTGTCCGCAGGGTTGTTTCTCTTACATGTTCTCACTCCTCTCTCCGGCTGCCGAATACCGCCGTCCCAACTTTTTTTCCTTCTTAAAAATGTTATCACAGAGGCGTTACCACTATCGCTGATTGGCTCGGCCTTGGCCGGCGGCGGGTCTGTCTTAGAGCCGGCTGGTATGGGCTCTGTCGAACACAGGGGAAGCTTCCAGCAGCTTCTTACAGAAGCCACCCCTGTAACCCCACCCGCTACCAAAACCTTGCCACACAAAACCAATACACCAGGCAACACTTCCTCGCAGCTCTCCCTGGCCCCACGGTGCCCTCTTCCAGCAAGCGCCCTCTCCTCCCGCAGCACCCATCTCCTGTGGCTGGCTGTGAGCTCAGGGAGGCTGCCCAGCTGTGGAGAACGGGACAGGTTGGTCCCGGTGACAGGAGAACTTGGTGCTCCCTGGGGCGAGGGCAGCCACCTCCTCCAGATAAGCCTGTTCCCTGGGGCGGCTTTATTTTAATGTGTCTTAAGACACTGAACGGGCAGGTGGAGGTCCTGTGATCTGGATCTCCTGCGGTTTTGCAACCTTTTCTTGTGCTTGTGCCCTGCCACCAGGCACGCTCTGTGTGGTGATCGCCTAGGAAGGTGTGTTGGGTGAGGAAAACATGTCCCTCATATTGAAATAAACTCATACTCTGCTTTCACAGTTTACTTATAACACAGTACCTTTGGCTGCATCTCAGCATTTTTTCAGTGATTAGAGATGGTTATCTTATCAGAAAGTTTCCCTGCTGGGATATACTCATGTAGTTGATGCTGTTTTCCTTTTAAAGTACATGAGCTGGCTTCAAGTTGGGTTTGTTTGGAATTTTTTCTGCTCCATGCACAGATTGCAATAAATTGTTTTCATGATACATTAGTAACCTGCTGGGAAGTGAGATGCCTGGATTAGGTGATTTACTGATTGCCAGTAAGTAATGTAGAAAGTCAGAACCCATAAACCTGAATGTGCTGGAGCACATATTCATAATCCAGACATATTGTTCATAGCCGGGAATGATTTGTCAATCTGGCTTTTTTTTTCTTTTTTTTTTTCCCTTTATTTTTTTTTTCTTTTCCCCATGTTGCCTGGAGACTTTTATGCCTCCTGCTATTGTGTTACCTGGAACAGCGACACAGCCCTGGCTCTCCTCCAGGCTGATGGAGAGGGAAGCGTGCTCGGTGCAGCTCGGTGCCCTTTGCTGGAAGGGCAGGCGTTTAGGGACCTGCGGCCAGGTCAAGCAAGAAGCACCCAGGCAGCAGGCTGGATGGCACCCAGGGGCAGTGGTGACAGCCGAGAGCGAGCCCTTCCCACACCTTCAGCAGGGCAGGAATGGAAGTTTCCCACATGGGAACGAGCTGCTGCCACTAACGGGAGACAATGTTTGGGTTCTGAGAGACCCACGTCAGAGTGGGTGAGGACTTTGCCCTTACATCTGGCCCTTCAGATCGATGATGTAGGACAGTTAATCAACGTTTAACATTTTCGAAGCATGGCACAACTAGTCAGTGATGACACGGACGTTTTGTCCCCAGCCGTTCTGTGGATTTCAACACTGGTTTTCCTTTTTGCTCTGAAGAGGCTGAATTCCCAAGGCTTTACCAGCTACACGGGTATGGGATCTGCTGTGTGAAAACAATGCTGTCTTGATCTTGGTTTTTTATTTACTTGAAGTAGCTTTCCAGCTGGAGAAGTTGCTGAAAACCTCAGAGAGCTGATGGTTGCCTTCTGCTTACTTCAGGCCATTAGTAGTCAGACAGCTCTTGAGGTGTTTGCTCCTTCTGTAGGTGATATATTTATCTTCCTTTGCAGGGTAAATCATTGGGTGGAAAAATAGACAATAGCAGCGGTAATGAAGAAATAGATATATAATAGGTACAGGTGAAGAGTAACGTAACTCCTCTTTATCTCATAAAATGCCTAGGGGAGAAAACGGGATTCTTTGTGAAGATAGTCAGTGATTTTTAGCAATGGCTGGAATTCTGTTTTCTTAATTGCTATGAAATAAAATTTGCAATGAACAGTTTTAGAGTGTTGCTGTTTAACAGTTCTTAAGGTGTTTCACTCACTTTTCACATTGATGTTTTGGGATTTTATATATATATGTGTGTGTGTGTGTGTGTGTGTGTGTATACACACACACTTCCTAAAGCAAGAGTTAATTCTTGGTTCTCCCTTACGAGTTTTTTTTTTTTCCAGGTTGTACGGGTTAAACATTTAGGGAATCGCTTGTTGTAGCTCTCCTCTGTTGTCCACACTGCCTCTTACAAACTCTTCCCTCTTTGAGCCTCTTTTCACATAGATTCTTATGCCCCTTTTAGGAGGAGCAGCCTATTCCCCTTTTCCTGAAATGTTTTATTTTAGATTCTGTCAAAGGATGATCAAGTGGGGCTCAGTTACAAGTAACTATTGTTTTCCTCTTGTCATTTCACTTAGATTTTTGGAACCCATTTGCTGGGGAGATGCTTTTTTTTTAAAATTGATTTTACTGTCAAATTTCAATCTTTTTTTTTTTTTTTTCCTCCTAAACCCATACATCAAGTATCCATCTCACTAATTAAAGCTTTTCTGTCCTTCTGTTTATTAGGGAACTGTCCTTGATTACACTATAGATTGAATTTCTCATGACTATTTTATACTCTTACTTTCATGTAGGTTAGAGCTTGGTAATGTTTAAAAATAAGTATTGTCTAAAAAAACCTGACAGATCTTTGGCAAAATGAGGTTGGTTGTCGTACACGTGAAGTCACTTGGAGTGACTACAAGTCTTCCATTCCTTTTAAGGTGAGCGGCCATCATACACAACAGTCCAGTAATTCTTATTTCTATGGCAAAGATGGTACCTATTATGATACATGAATTAGCCTGCTATTGCAACTTTGTTGTACAGAGTGGAGTTGAAAGCAGTTGACAATTCTGCACTCCAGAGGGACAGAAACAAAAAAGTCTTTAGGCATGGACACAAAGCCCGATCTGAATTTGCAAGGAGGTATCCTTATGTGAATATAATGTCCCTTTTGTAGAGTATCATCAGTATAAACTCAAATGTTGCAGGAGGGGGAGGAGGAGTTTTCAGCATACACAAAAATAAGGTAAAGCCTTTGGTACGCTCATATACGTCAGTTGCTGCTATTGCAGGTTTCAGATAGTGAGGTATGAACAGAAGAACGAGGAAAAGCAGACAAAATTCTGGTCAACTACCATGCGTAAAAATTCATCTTAAGGTATTATTATTTTCTTCTCATTCATAGCATGGCCGGACCCCCCTGCATCTTGCTGCCCACAAGGGTCATCTCCACGTTGTCCAGGTTTTGTTGAAGGCAGGTTGTGACCTGGATATTCAGGATGATGTAAGTAGATACAACCTTCTTGCTTGGGGTGGAGGGCAAAAGGTAATTTGCAAGTAACAGCAGACCTTCACTTCTTTGAAGTAGGATTAAATGAAAACAAAATCTGTCTCTATTTTGTAATTTGGAGTTGTAACCTCTAATTAGGAGATGCAAAACTGCATGGCAGACAATGTAAAATGTGGTGGTTTTCAACGAATAGCTTGGTCCTCTTGCTCAAGCTGCAGAGCTTTATAAGAGCTCTGTTGTGGCAGGCGGGTGTGAGTAGCAGTGAGAGTCATTGTCTGCCACTTGGTGTAGGAATGAAATAAGAGTTCGTTGTACTCTGTGGGAACCCACTGGAGGACGTCTGGTAGGGGACACAGTCTGTTGTGATGTTTGCCTGAAGCGGGAGATGCTTTTTGTGTAGAGAGATGCTGCAGCGTATAGAGTATTGAGCAGCTGTCCAGAGCGCTGTGCAGCATCGCAGGGAAATGGTCCTGCTGGCAGCTGCACTCAGTGTGGAGGTGGTCGCATCTGTGGGGCTGTCGTGTGGTGAAGGATCAGCACAATGAAACCAGCTTTGGATTTAGCAAATGGTAGTTTGCTCTCATTCGATAAAATATGTAAGTTATTGGAATTTCTTGGTTTTCCATAAGGATAGTTCTAATCTTGGACCAGGCTTTAAGGCACATTGGAGTGACCAGTAACATAGTTTGAGTTACCTCACTCTGATGAACAAAAGTGTAGGTTGAAATTTGCAACAGCAGTTGAATAACCATGACTTCTTCAGATTCATTGCTAACTTCTGATAGCATGCCGGAACAAGTTTGGGAGGAAGGGTTGCTTTTGTTCCCCCTGTAATAAATAAGGTGAAGATTCTTCAAAGGACCTAGAGGTCCAAAGGTGGTTAGTAGAGGCACCTGTATGACTGTTAAAAGGATACTGGAAATGTCTAGGTGCCTTTTGAAAATCCCCTTAGGCATCTGTTTGCATCTAGAGAGTCTTAAATATCTATAGAAATTGGAAAACTGGTTTCTTTCTCTGCATGAGTAGCTGCTTCCCTGTGAGATGTGAGCAGTCTGTCTGACAAGCTTAGGACTGGGCTACTGATGCAGCCAGCTTTCTACTGGGAAGCTTGTTTTTCTAGGAAGAAACTTTGCTTCCTGTGCCCTTTATTCTTTCCCTATGCCCATCTGTGAAATGGAGCAGATTTGCAAGTGTAATGGGAGTATCAGTTTATTCAGATGTATCCTGAGTGTGTTTTTTGACTTCTCCCAGCAGAAATGATTCATCAGGTTTTTAAGACAAAATTGCAGGTACTTTACAAGTACAGTCAGTTTTCCTGATAAAAGCAAGTTGCCGCACTAAGAATGCAAGAGCTTCCACTGATTTGGTCAAATTGGGTTTCTGTGAAAACTTTTTTGAGTAAGTCTGGGTTTTTTTAATCCTTTAGGAATAAAATCCAGGCTGTTTATATGTAAACGTGATAGCTGTAATGGAAAAACAGTAAATCAGTGTTTAGCAGCATTTCAGTTTAGTGAAGAGTCTTGCACTGTAGAAATGTTCAGCTTGTAGAAGACGTATTTCACCTGCCTTGTAAGCTTCTTGGGGGCTTTGTTCACGACAACTGGATACCGCTTCTAAATGTGGTGACTAATCTGAACAGAATAGGTGCGTGCTTGATTCAGAGATACTGTTTCTTTAAAATGTATTTTGATTTTGGCTCTGCATTTAGTGCTAGTGATTTGGCTGGGGTTGATGAGAGCCTCAGGAGTTGCTGAGTCTCACAGGGTGTGTTTGGATTTGTCTCAGAGGAGGAGGAAGGCTAAAACTCCAAGTGAAGATCTTTGCTTGTGAAAGGTATTAACTAAAATATTTCTGCTTTCCTTTTACATAGGTCTTCAAAGAAGGTTCTCTGTTTATGGTTTCTCCTTGTTTAATTAATTTTTACACTTTATTTATGCCACACAGAATATGTTCATATTCTCTTTTAGTTGCAAACTATTGATAATGCTTTCAGTCACTTTTACTGTGTGCTTATTTGGCAGTGAAGGCATTTTACTTTCAAGTGTTAGTTAACATCTGTACATTTCGTTGCTGTTTTTCAGGAATACAGATTTAGGTTCAGAGATTAAATTGCTCGTGAGAGTGGGGAGTATCATATTTAATTGAAAAGTAAATTACTTAATTTTTTTCTGTGGCATTGTTGTGATAACACAAAAAAATCTCTGGGTTCTAAAAGGATGACCTATATTTTATTTTTCTAAATAACAAGAGAAACCTAAACACATTTTATTTTGGAGTTGACTCTCTTTAGCTAATGAACAAATAAATGCAAGACTAACTTTTCATCTGCCACATGATAAGCAGAAACTTAAAAGTTGCTGAATGTTGTGGAGAGATTAAAACACTCACTTCATGTTCTACAGATACATTCTTTAAAACACTGTAAGAGCCGTAAGAATTAGTTGAAGAATGACCTCCAGTGGCCTGGAGTGGGATTATTATGAATTTCAACCGGTGGAGTCCAGCTCTGTAGAGTACGCCACCCCGGGAGCTAACTCTTTCCTTCTCCCTGCCAATACTGAAAACTCTTACTGGGATCCCAATGCCATCTCTGAATGGTCAATGAGTATCCATACAGCACACACCTCAGAAATAGTCAAGGAGAAGGTTGTCCCGGTGAAGGAAATCAAGGACGAAAAAGATAAGAGAAACCAGAAGAGAAAGGCTAGGAAGGAACCTAGAAGATCAGAAAGAGAGAAGGAGGTTAGAAATCTTGTGCATCGACCCTGCCTTGAGCTTGATGTCTCCCACGGCTGCATGCTGCGAAACCTTGGCCTGGCGGTCTGGCGTGACTGAGCTCTTGTGTGGTGCATGACTGCATGGCGGGCTTTGCGCTGGGTGCTCTGCATCAAGTTTCGTGCCCTGTATGCGCTCTCTGAAAACGTAACTGGGAAAACAAGTTGATTTAAAACAAAGGCCCGAGGCCCCGAAACTTCCCTTCTGGAAGCTCCAGTTTAAGAAGCAGAAAATTAATTTCAAATGGAACAATAACCCGGGGTTCATAATAATTTTTAGCTGAACGTAAATATGCAAAGTGGCTTATCCCCGTACTCCCATTTCAGTCTCATTTAAGCTGTAATTTGTTTCGTTCATGATTATTTTTTCACGCCTTGATCACTTCTGCTGGTCATGCATCATCATTTATCGTTCAGTGTGAAGTTCTTACTGTCTATCATGATGACTGCCTTTCTTTAGCAAAGGAGGAAGAGCGTGGCACGGTGACATTGAGAAACACTAGGGCACATTCAGTTGCCTTTGTGTACAGCTGCTTCAGGATATCCACGTATGCTTGTATGCTCCTGCGAGTATTTAACACTTGGTTATATTTTAACTTTAAAATATTTTGAACTTTCTACTGTGAATTTAGTGGTTTGATTTCACAGTATAAGACTTTGCAAGAGCCGTCCAGCACTTTGTATCATGGATTGAGGGCATCAGGTTTTGCTGGTTATTTTGGTGCAATTCTCCTGTAGCGAGACAGTTTGGTGATCTCTGCAAACACGGAAAGACAGCGAGGAGGTGAAGTGTGACACTGGAGAGGGGCTTTAAAGGAGATTGTACAGCTGATGGATGCTCTGGACAATAGGAGTGTGCAGGACAACAAAATATGGTGGTTATAGTATTTTTTTAAATCAGAGAAAGAAGTAACATGTATTACAAACTAGTGTAAACCAAATCTCATTAAATTTGGGCAGTAGAGTCTATAATAGAGACTCCAATAATGCAGGAGAGCTGGCAGAAGTACTAATATCTACCTGAAACCCTTTTGTAAGTTGCTTGTGTTGTTCCCTTTCCCTTGGGGTGAACTTCAGATGTAAAATAGATGCCTACCCGGTTCCTAGGTGCCTGGTCCCATCCACTGCTTTAAGTTATTCAGCAAATGAGGAAACTCAAGGAGGTAATTGCAAACACCAGGGCACTGAGCAAGCACCACCGGCCTAGCCGACACAGAAGTGCTAAAGGAAAGGGTAGTGCCAAAATCCATGGAGAAGGTCAAGATTTAGGTGTCCGCCTTTCTTCAGGACTCCCAGCCTGTAACCCTCTCCTGAAAGCAGGTGTTTAAGCTCTTTGTAAAGAGCATGGTTTCACCCCTTGGAAACGTACCCGCTGGTGCTGGGCCTTGCTGCGCAACAGCCCCGTTACGGGCAGAGCTCTCAGGATGGGCAGTCCTCCGTCCTCTGCACTGGGGGATGCAGACCCCGATCCCAGTCTCCCAGCGTCTCCCTCTCTCTAGCCCAGTGAATACCGAGATTTTTCTTAAAAGCGGAGCACCTCCAACGCAGCAGTGCTCTCACAGCAAGACAAGCTTGGCGAGTCCCGTAACCTCTGGGCTGCTGCAGAAGAGCCAGTGGCCACCTCCTTCTCTGGCCCGATTTCAGAGGGTGGTGGGTGTACCTGCAGCTCGCGCGGGCGGCTTCTTCCAGCAAGCGTGCGAGGAGAGCGCTCGCGGGGTGAGAGGGGAGGGGAGACGGCGGCGGCGGCAGGGGCTGCGGCAGGGCAAGGTGTGTGCGACGCGACCGTCTCCTCCGTGCCGCCATGACTGCGGTGCCCCGCGGCAGCGTGCAAGATGAGATGTCCGGGGCGTTGGAGTGGGAACGCTTGAGTTTGAGTTGCTTTCAGGGCTCGGCGGCTGCTGAGGAAGGGGATTTAAGATGCACCAGTGTAGACTTAAGTGCCTTACTTCTACCAAGCCCCACTTAAGCACCTAAGTGTGTTTTTGGCTTCGGGCCCACGTCTGCTTTTAGGCAGACTCTGTTGTTTCTGTCAAGGTCACATTTGTGTGACACAGCACTGGAGTTATCTCTCTTTGTTGCTACTGATCTGCGGTCTGTTCTGAAGGCATAGATCACTTACAAATAGGATCATAAATTGTGCCCAACATAATAGCCAGGGCAGTTAATACGCATTTACCAGTGTAATTGCTCTCCGAGCCTCTGGAACAGCCCCCTAATGCCTTGCTAAAGGCAGAACTCCGATAAGTGCTTTCAGAGACAGTTATTTTAGCAATTAATAAAAACATATGAATCAGTGATTACACTGTCTGAAAATTCACGCTGTGAAAAAAATATAACTCATCTGTTTTCTCAGACTCCCTAAGAGGCAAGTTAGGGGTTTGCTCCTCTGCTGATGGGGAGGCAAGACAGGTGAGAAACACAGCGGTGCAGGCAGCGTTATGTTATATAGCAGTGGGCTACGCCATCTGTGGCTGGGTCGCTCAGCGACTCACACGCGAAGGCCATTGCAGCCTGGTGGTTCAGCTTCCGCAGCACCTTAAGCAGTTTAAGGTTAATGTGTGTGCTGAGGTCCGAGGGAATAGCTGACCGGGTCCTGCCCTGCTGGCTGAGGGGCCTGGGGGTGGTATTCACCATTGATACCTGCCATCTCTTCACTGGGAGGTGCCTCAGGACAGGTGAGGCAGGGTTTGAGATATCCTCTGACACTCCCTGTTACATGGACAAGGTATTTATTTACCTGGTCAGGGTGCTGGCTGGACCTTACTCTTAGATGCTTGGCTCTCCCCATGCTTGCGTAGGGAAGATGTCAGCACCAAAGCCCACACCTTGGGCAGGAGCCTGCCATCTGTGGGACTTGTGTCCCTACACCTGCCCGGGCTTCCATTTTGGGGACCAGAATATAGTATGGGACAAAGCCCCGGCATGGCTGAAGCTGTCCCAGTGCTGCTCGGCAGCCCCAGTGAATGGCCCCCCAGCACATGGACTGGGGTCCCCAAGGGACACCTGCTCCTGCAGCAATGAGGTGTGCTTCCGGCTTTCCTAATATGCGTTTGTTTTTAATTTAATGCCATTAGAAGTAGCTGTCATGTCAACAAACCCCAAAAAGCTGAATGGCCTTTGACCTCACTGCAACTCCTGTGATGGGGTTGGGCTAAGGACAAGAACAGCCTTGATTTAAACTGGCCTATTGAGAAGATCCTTCATTACAAACTAATTCCGATACAATCCATTCCTGTCCCCAATTTGGTCTTCTCCACGGTCAATTTTCTGGACTGTAAAGAAGTAGGAACCAACTGTTCATTGTTCAAGCTCCATCCATTGCAATGGCAGATGTCATCTTGTTTTAGTCTTTATTATAATATCTTCTGTAGTTTTGCTGGTGCAGCAATACCAGTTGGCAGGAATAGGTTGACAGGTTACTTTCCACTTCATGGTAGTCAGATAAAATGACCTTTGCACTGTCCACATTACCCATTGCTGCAGTAGCAGTAGCTGTGCCAGTCAGCGGCGAGGCCAGCAGAGGCGACGGTAAGTGGGCGGCTAAGCGCTAGATTGAGGCGGACAGGGAGGTTCCCGCGGCCCGGGAGCGCCGGGGAAGGGCGGAGGGACCCGGCCGGAGCCGGCGGCTCTCGCGGCAGAGGCTGACGCGGCGTGGGCGTTGCCAGGGGCAACCGCGGGAGATTGGAACGGCCCTGAGGAGCGCCGGCCACCAGGAGCGCGGCGAACAGGACGGGCAAACAGGGCGTGGCGCGGCAGTTCGCGCGGCAGTTCGTGCAGGCAGGGCGCAGCCCCCAACTCTTCCTAGCTCGAGCAGGCTGCTCAAGTGGTGGGTGTCGGCCCAGAGGGAGACCCAGGTATGGTTGCCACTCGGGGGAAAGCCATTGTTAGGAAAAATATGGCAACGCAGACAGAGGTCCCACGTAAACATGCAGCTGTCCAGGTCTCTGGCTGCAGGGAGTGCCTGAGTCTATCAGAAATGATGGAGGTCAGCGGGGACACCTCTTGTGTGAGGTGTGACCAGGTGAGTGATTTGCTCAGCCTGGTGGTAGAGCTGAAGGAGGAAGTGGAAAGGTTGAGGAGTATCAGGGAGTGTGAGAGGGAGATAGATTGGTGGGCCCACACCCTACCATCCCTGAGGCAGGGGCAGCAGATGGAGGCTCCGCAAGAAGCAGAGGTTCCCCTGCCCTCCTGCCACCAGGCGGGAGGGGACCTAAGAGATGGAGGGGAATGGATACAGGTCCCTGCTCGGGGAGGCAGGCAAATCCCCTCCCAGTCTCCCTCACCTTCCCAGTTGCCCCTACGCAACAGGTATGGGGCTCTGGAACTTGAGGACCAGGCCAGTGAAGATCAGGGTGTAGATGAAGCCCTATCTAGGGAGGTGCCTAAGCCCAGTCGGGCATCCCCACGCATTCTCACATCCTCAGAAAAAAGAAAAAGGAGGGTAATTGTTGTAGGCGACTCCCTCTTAAGGGGGACAGAGGGCCCGATATGCAGACCTGACCCATCCCACCGGGAAGTCTGCTGCCTCCCTGGGGCCCGGGTAAAAGACATTACCAGGAAACTCCCTGGTCTGGTTCGGACCTCTGATTATTACCCATTGCTAGTTGTGCAGGTTGGCAGTGATGAGATTGCAGAGAGGAATCCAAAGGCAATCAAAAGGGATTTCAGGGCACTGGGACGATTAGTAGAAAGATCAGGAGCACAGGTAGTGTTTTCCTCAATCCCTTCAGTGGCAGGGAAATACACTGAAAGGAACAGGAAAACACACCTGGTCAATACGTGGCTCAGAGGCTGGTGCCATCAGTGGAATTTTGGGTTTTTTGATCATGGGGAGACTTACACAGCACCGGGCTTGCTAGTGACAGATGGTGTCCAGCTGTCTCATAGGGGTAAGAGAATCCTCGCTCGTGAGATGGCAGGGCTCATAGAAAGGGCTTTAAACTAGGTTCGAAGGGGGCAAGGGATAAAACTAGGTGCACCAGAGATGAGCCTGGGAGCAGCATGCCGATGTTAGGGGTGGATTCGATGACCCAGCTCAAATGCATCTACGCCAACGCACGTAGCATGGGCAATAAACAGGAGGAGCTGGAAGCCATTGTGCAGCAGGATAGATATGACTTAGTCGCCATCACGGAAACATGGTGGGACGACTCCCATGACTGGAGTGCTGCAATGGATGGCTACAAGCTCTTCAGAAGGGACAGGCAAGGTAGAAGAGGTGGTGGGGTGGCTCTCTATGTTAGGGAATGTTTTGACTGTTCAGAGCTACACGATTCTGATGACAAGGTGGAGTGCTTATGGGTGAGGATGAGAGGGAAAGCCAATAAGACAGATATTGTGCTGGGAGTCTGTTATAGACCGCCTGACCAGGTTGAAGAGACGGATGAATCATTCTACAAGCAGCTGGCAGTAGTCTCAGAATCGTGTGCCCTTGTCCTTGTGGGGGACTTTAACTTTCCAGACATCTGCTGGAAATACAACACAGCAGTGAGTAAACAATCTAGGAGGTTCCTGGAGTGTGTGGAAGATAACTTCTTGACACAGCTGGTGGGTGAGCCAACCAGGGGAGGAGCCTTGCTAGACCTGTTGTTTACGAACAGGGAAGGACTGGTGGGAGGTGTGATGGTTGGAGGCCGTCTTGGGCTTAGTGACCATGAAATGGTAGAATTTTCAATTCTTGGTGAGGCAAAGAAGGTGGTCAGCAAAACCACCACTGTGGACTTCCGGAGGGCTAACTTTGGCCTCTTCAAGGCACTGGTTGAGAGAGTCCCTTGGGAGACGGTCCTGAAGGGCAAAGGGGTCCAGGAGGGATGGACATTCTTTAAAAAGGAAATCTTAATGGCTCAGGACCAGGCTATTCCCATGTGCTGCAAGTCAAACCGCTGAGGAAAACGACCGGCCTGGCTGAATGGGGAGCTTTTGCTAGGACTTAAGAAAAAAAGGAGAGTTTATCATCTCTGGAGGAAAGGGCGGGCAACTTGGGAGGAGTACAGGGATCTTGTTAGATCATACAGAGAGAAAATTAGAAAGGCGAAAGCTCAGCTGGAACTAAATCTGGCCACTAGTGTAAGGGACAACAAAAAATGTTTTTACAAATATGTTAACAGTAAAAAGAATCCCAAGGAGAATATCTATCCTTTAATGGATACAGAAGGGAACGTAGCAACCAGTGATGAGGAAAAGGCCGAGGTACTTAATGCCTTCTTTGCCTCAGTCTTTAATAGTGAGTCCAGTCATCCTCAGGGTACTCCACCTCATGAGCTGGAAGGTAAGGATGAAGAGCATAACATACCCCCCTTAATCCAGGAGGAATTAGTTGGGGACCTGTTACGCCATCTGGACACTCACAAATCTATGGGACCTGATGGGATCCATCCAAGAGTACTGAGGGAACTGGCTGAGGTCCTTGCCAAGCCACTCTCCATCATCTATCAGCGTTCCTGGTCAACAGGGGAGGTCCCAGAGGACTGGAGGCTTGCCAATGTGACTCCCATTTATAAGAAGGGTCAGAGGGAGGATCTGGGGAACTACAGGCCTGTCAGCCTGACCTCGGTACCGGGAAAGATTATGGAACGGTTTGTCTTGAGAGCACTCACACGGCAGCTCCAGGATAAGAGGGGGATCAGGCCCAGTCAGCATGGGTTTACGAAAGGCAGGTCCTGCTTGACCAACCTGATCTCCTTCTATGACCGGGTGACCCGCCTAGTGGATGAGGGAAAGGCTGTCGATGTTATTTTCCTAGACTTCAGCAAGGCCTTTGATACTGTCTCTCATGGCATGCTCCTGGAGAAGCTGGCATCTTGTGGCCTGGATAAGTGCACTATTCACTGGGTGAAAAACTGGCTGGATGGCCGAGCCCAGAGGGTCGTGGTGAATGGGGTGAAATCCAGCTGGCGGCGGGTCACGAGTGGTGTTCCCCAGGGCTCGGTGTTGGGCCCTGTTCTGTTTAATATCTTTATCAATGATTTGGATGAGGGGATTGAGTGCACCCTCAGCAAGTTTGCAGACGACACCAAGTTGGGAGGCAGGGTCGATCTGCTTGAGGGTAGGGAGGCTCTACAAAGAGATCTGGACAGGCTGGATCGATGGGCTGAGGCCAATTGTATGAAGTTTAACATGGCCAAGTGCCGGGTCCTGCACTTCGGTCACGGCAACCCTATGCAGCGCTACAGGCTTGGGGAAGAGTGGCTGGAAAGCTGCCCGGCAGAGAAAGACCTGGGGGTGCTGGTTGACAGCTGGCTGAATATGAGCCAGCAGTGTGCCCAGGTGGCCAAGAAGGCCAATCGCATCCTGGCCTGTATCAGAAACAGTGTGGCCAGCAGGAACAGGGAGGTGGTTGTTCCCCTGTACTCGGCACTGGTGAGGCCGCACCTCGAGTCCCGTGTTCAGTTTTGGGCCCCTCACTACAGGAAAGACATTGAGCTGCTTGAGCGTGTCCAGAGAAGGGCAACCAAGTTGGTGAGGGGCCTTGAGCACAAGTCTTATGAGGAGCGGCTGAGGGATCTGGGGTTGTTCAGTCTAGAAAAGAGGAGGCTGAGGGGAGACCTTATCGCTCTCTACAACTACCTGAAAGGGGGTTGTAGTGAGGTGGGTGTTGGTCTCTTCTGTCAGGTGTCTGGAGATAGGACAAGAGGAAATGGCCTCAAGTTGAGGCAAGGGAGATTTAGGTTAGATATTAGGAAAAATTTTTTTACTGAGAGGGTTGTCAAGCATTGGAATGGGCTGCCCAGGGAAGTGGTTGAGTCACCATCCCTGGAGGTATTCAAAAAGCGAGTGGATAGGGTACTCCAGGGCATGGTTTAGGGGGCATGGTTAATGGTTGGACTTGATGATCTTGAAGGTCTTTTCCAACCGAAATGATTCTATGATTCTATGATTCTATGATTAGTATTATGCGTTGTCAAAAATGGGTGTTAAGTTCTTCCCCGGCTTGTTAGCGAGCAGATTTGTGTAGTAATAGTTACTAGAAACTATCTGACTCTTGCACTTGTGGGATGGTATAATTTGGACATTTTCCATAATATTTTGGTTATCTTTAAATTTGAAACAAATACACAAGTTCAGAGAACTTGCAGTGCTGTCAGTTTTCCCATACTTTGTGTTTTTCTGAAAGTCCCAGTTCCTGGAACCATTACTGTCTTTGTTCAAAATCTCCTAAAACACATTTCCAGTCTTAATTAGGGATAAGAACAAAAGTAAGAGAGTTTGTCTAGAGACAAAACATATGTAACAAATTTGAAAAAAAGCCTTCAACACAATTTTTTAAAATCAGCTTCATGATTATAAGCCAATTTAATGATTTACTGGTGGTGGGAGTTGGCATTACAGGGGTTACTGAAAGGTTGTGGTTGGCAGTGCTCATTTTTCCCGTATCGAGTAATAACTATTTTGGTGTCATTAGCACAAAAGAACCCCACCACGAGCAATTTTTAAATCAGCTGCTAATTATCTTTGACAACAAATTATTCAAATTATCCAGTTATCTAAAGACTTGTAGACTGTAGTACGGAAAATACAGAAACTCCTCTAGTTTTAGTATTTAATATAATGTGATATTATCTGATGAAGATTTGTAGCAGAGAAATTTTGTATCTGTTTAGGACTAGCTTCCTGCAAGCTTTTTTTCCTCAGAATACGCTGCATATCTCTGCCCTGCATGTGTTTTTGGTGATGGTTATCTAGATAAGCAGAAGGGAATTGGATTCCCACTCTGTTTATTCATCCCCCAAAAAGGCTGTGTGCAGCTTTGAAGCTAGTCTTTGTGCCTGGACTCAGGCTGTGCTTCTGCATTGCAGGTTCAAAGCAACTTCAAAGGAAAGCCAAGACTGGTTGTTGTGGCAGCAGTGGAGCTACTGCGACTCATTTTCCCATCAGTCTGTGTCTTATATCCCTACACGCTGCTGTATAAATCCTCCTATTCCCCCTCTTTTATCATGGTCTCACCAACATGCACATAAAAATATATAGATAACCCCAATGGGCAGGGCCAGTAGTTTGCGTCTCCCTAGTCTTCAGTTTCTGGAAGGCTTGTAGAAAATTAATCTTGGGCTCTCTAGCTCAGCAAATGAATTCAACACTTGTTAGAAGGGAGATAGATGGGCAGTCAGACAAGATGACTGCATCAGCATCATTTCTTTTGGAAACTTGGCCATAAAGGAAATAAACTGATATAAGAAACTTGTTTGTTGCTGCTACGTGGCAGGTCAAAGAGAAGTGACCTCAAGATCGCTCAGTTGCTTGAACGAAATAAGTTGATGGTCTTGCAGTTGTGGTCCTCATCATAAAATTGCCTCCACTCTTAGCACTAATTGGTAAATTCATCAGAGGTGCTGAAGAGACTGATCTCATCTCATGCTCCTTACCCTAAGCAGGGCTGATGGAGCAATCAGAGCCAAAACAGGAGAGCCTCATCCAGTTAGTGTAAGTACTGGAGGATCATTATGATGAATTACGACAGCCTGTAATTCGCTTTAGTTCCCTACAGATACTGTTGATTATTAGACACGTAGTGCCAAATGTGTTAGATTCACTGCCTTCTAATACTACCATATTTTTAGAACGCTTCAGCACTGTGTATGGGATTGTGATGACTTGCAAACTTCTGTAAACAGTTGGTTTGTGGCTCTCTGATACTTTCAATAACTTCATTAATCTTGGAAACTTTAATGATAGTTGTTTACGGGGACTGTTTTCAAAGGCAGCTTGGTTTTAAACAGTACGTGTGTTGAAGATGCAGCCCCTGTGTGTGTTGTATGCATTTGCCTTGAGTCAAAATGAGGTGGGAATGGTACTGATTACAAATTTGCTTCTTTTTGCAGGGTGATCAGACAGCATTGCACCGGGCTGCTGTCGTAGGGAACACCGATGTTATAGCAACTCTGATTCAAGAGGGGTGTGCTTTGGACAGACAAGACAAGGTAACAGGCAAAAGCAAAGTCCTGTGGGATGGCAGCCTTGCCGGTCAGTAACATTAAGGTCTCAGACAGAAAGTTATGGTTTATACTCCTGAGTAAGTATCTGATGCTTTGGAAATAATTGGAACAGTTGCGTTGAAAAAAAGCTATACCATCTCTTTAATATAAATTACTAATTTAGTTATTTTTTTATATCAGGCTGATACTTTTTGGTTTAAGAGTCTGTTCTCAGCTCATTAAGGGATGAATTAAAGAAACGTATAACCATACTATGCCCTATGCAAAACATTGCACAGTTTCCCTTGATTATCCCAGAAACTGAGAATCCCAGGCTGTAAATTTAGTTTGGGAGTAAATGTAACTAATTCCAAGTTCCAAACAAAAAAAAATAACAATATTTTTACCCTCTTCTAAAAAATAAAATAGAAACTAAGCTAGTAGGAAAGGAAGATATTTCATTTTTTAAGTGAGAGGTGGGGTGTGCAGCTGCTGCATTCTGAATGTACGTTACTCTGCGTGTGGGCACAGCGCGCTAACCTTCTCCTCCTGTGTGTGTGCTCTTCAGGATGGGAACACTGCTCTTCATGAAGCTTGTTGGCATGGATTCAGTCAGTCTGCCAAAGTGCTTGTTAAAGCGGGAGCCAACGTTCTTGCCAAGAACAAGGTGAGACCCATGCAGGAGGAGCTTTCAGTTCTGGTGTAAGGTGGCTGATTCTCAGCACTGGAGATTTCTGGCCATGGCGTTTCTCAGTGGGTGGGGGAGCAGCTCCTAGTGGGATTTTTTTCTTCTTTTTCTGCATTTATTACGCCTGGATAGTTCCTCCACAGGCATTAGGAAATTCATATTTTGACAGCTGATGCAGGAGGAACTCAGTAGCGCGTTGAATGACACATTAATTACAGCTGAGGAACGCTGCAATTCCTGTGGAAATCTCCACAGTGCTCTAATTTATACCAAGCGGATTCATTGTGATTGGTGTGATTTAAAATGAAAATGAGTTGTACTAATAGAAAATGGCATTCAAAATCCATTTTTGGGGGGAAATTAAACAGCCAAAGGAATGTAAGCCACAGAGGGGAAAAAAATAGTGTATCTTTTGTTAGAAAGTTCTTCCTAATATATTAGTGTAGGCTCCTACCAAAATCTTGTAATGAACCTGGATTATGTTCCTTTTGGTATTTATAATACCTTGAGAGCAGTTTAGAGGAAAGAATAACAAAGCAAGAGGTTTTAGTTCCACTCTAATTGTAATACCTGTGGGAGACTTCTCTTCAATTCACTAATTCAAAAGTTAATGGAATAGTCTAGGAAATGGCGGTAGCAGCCTATGAAGTGAGCTGAGTCAGTGTTTGGACTGCTGTGCTGATGGGTCAGTCAGATCGCACGGTTGGCACCGTGTCCTTCGTTACAGCCGAGGGGGCTTTGGGATGGCTTTATGGGATCTCTGAGCAGTTTTTGGTAAACATGTCTCTAAAACGACAACTGAAAGGGGCTAGTGAAGAAAGGGAAGAAAGGAGAGAGCTGGCCAAAGTCTAAGTTTTTGAGTAAAAAGGCATGTTGCCTGGACATAGTGTTTCTGTATGTGCATGTGTATATATGCAGTATATGTGCATATGTTTGTACAGTCGTGGTCACTTTGAGGTCTTGTAATTGCATCATCTTTGATATTATTTTATGTTTATTCCTTCTTTTATATTGTTCCAACTTCCAATTTTTATTTTCTGCAACTATTTTTTCTGTAATGTTCACCTAGATGAGTATCAGACGTACTTTAGACAACTTCCTATGCTTGACTTTATAGTCTTGTGAACCATTATACTCCTATCCCTGGATACCCTTGTCTGTGTATATACATATACTTCTGTACAAGGCTCTGGGCTTAAGATGCAAGTCTGGTTATCCTGCATGCTTGGATACCTCAGGGTATTAGAAGACTTAGCTCACAATACAGCGTATGTCAACTGGAGACAACCTCTCTTGGAAAGCACGTGCACAGAATAGCTCAGCAGGGTCGATGTCTGAAATATGACTGGCAGACTTTAATACTGTGTGAGCAGCTCCTGCGCTGGTCTTTGATGTCTTACCTGCACAATCCTCTCCCTTTGCGTTTCACTGTTTGGGTGTTTTTAATGGACAGGATCTTTCCTCAGGAGCTGCTGAAAAATGCACGAATTGTGCATGCTTGCACACAGGCACATGCTTTTACCCCTTTTGATTTCAAGAAAAATGAAGAGCTTAAGTCTACTTAATCCCAAAATGTTTTCTCTGGTCTCTCAACTTTTTATGTTACTGACAACAAGGCATAATCTTTCTGCTAGCTTTTCTGGCAGCCAAGGCTGAGTGCCATGTGCAGGAGCACCCTGCAGGCTGTTGACTTACATCTGGGCATCGTGCGATTTTGGCTGGATGGGACAGATACAGGCTGCTAGATTTGCCAAACCCTGCTAAGCAGCAGAAGACAGGAGAGATTTGACTCTCTGTTTTCTGTAACTCCTGGTTAATATCTCCTGGGACTGCTTGGAGAACACTTGTACGGATGCACTTTGCGCAGCACAGCACCTCGAGCACAGCATATAAAAGAGCAACGCAATTGAAGACGGCTTCTATATTAAGTGAAATGCAGAGGCCAGACAGGACACCTGGGATTTTAAAGGCAAGTCAGGCCGGCATCTGAGGAATTGAACAACACATGGGTAAACCACCTGGGTAGCCGTATTCCTCCTGTGCAGCAATCACCCTGGAGATGCAGTTTATTTTCAGTCAAGTTGGCTTAATAAAAACTCTTCCACTGTGATAGATCATCCGGTGAGATCAGTTGTAGCCTTCTTTTTAGATCCTCCATCAGTCCGTACATTTCGGTGAAGATTCTGTGGACCAGTGAAGACCCCCAGATTGGTACAACTCGGACCGACTCTCCCTCTCACAGAAGCTGCTGAGAGATTTGTCACCCTGTGGGAGATGAGCCAGATGAGCCTGCTGTGTGAGCCCTGACCCTAGGCACCAGGACCATGACTTCTCCCAGCATCGAGGTCCTCGCCCATCACCTGCTGCACAGGACCTCTCTGCCTTCCCACCAGGGCCGACCTTCCAAACAGCAAATGATAAAGACATTGCAGAGGCTTTCCAAAGATAAACCAGGAGGGAAAAAAATGACACTTAAATGCAATTTAGCTGAGAAAGAAAATATTCACGTCTGCCACAGCTTAGAGACTACATTCAGGCCTGAAATAGTCTGTAACATGGAACTGAAGACCTAAGACCACATCTAAGAGTCGGCCTTTTGTAATTCAAACCCTGCAGCTTTGATCTGTGTCTTGAGAGCATGGGGGACAAATTAAAGGACATAATCAAGGTGAACAGGTAGCCTAGTAAGCATGGGAAACCTTTTTACCTGAGCTTATTTCATTTCTAGCTCCCAAGAGCCAAAAAGCCCAAACATTTTCAGGCCATCAAAAGCCAAATGCTTCCAGAAAAACTTGTCAAACCCATAAAATCCTTCACAGCGTTACAAAGACAATACACAAGCAAACTCTGCTTTGATTTCCGTCCATAAAAACTGCATGTTTGCTCCTTTCAGGAACCTTAGCATGTGATTCTCTGGGGTTTGGGTGGCTTTTTTTTTCCCTTCTCATCTTGGCTGGAGACTGGCGTGCTTTCTGAACATTGAAGCTTCCCAATACTGTAAAATCTGCATCCTGCCCTGTGAGAGCACCCACAGACCCAGCCAGACTTAGAGCTGGTTTGTGTTATGATCATGAGGAAACAAAAATTGTTGTGACCCTCACCTGCCTAACACCCTGCAGCAGTCACGGCTGGCTTTGCTTGAGATCAGAGATGCCATGCTGTGGCAGCGTCTGTCTTTGTGTGTGTGCATGGGGGCAACCTGAAACACAAGAATTGTGTTTCTTTAAATGAAATACCTGATAGTGCTGTTTGATATTAATGAACCAGACAGTTTCTAGAGTCTTTGCTTCCTGCAAACGGATTTGACCAATGCAGATATTGTTAGACTGTCCAATTTCTGCCTTTACTATGTCCCAGATAAATCATTTCCAGGACGAAGAGGGTATTTCAGTCTTCAGGTTCATTTAGCTCATATCTTTGGGAAAATAACAGTGACAGTTTCCGACCCCTGGGTGGATCTTCTTGTGGGAAGACCTGTGAGGTTTTATTTTTTAATGCTTATGTCCAATTTCTAAATATGGCTTTTGTATTTTCCTCTATTTCTCTAAGGCAGGTAACACACCTCTTCACCTGGCTTGCCAGAATAGCCATTCCCAGAGTACTCGTGTTTTGTTACTTGGAGGATCTCGAGCAGACCTCAAAAATAATGTGAGTTTTGAAAAGAATGTGTTCATTTTTGTGTTCCTTTTTTCTAGCTATATTGCTTTAACTTGTAGAAATACTCATAAATGCTTTAAGCTGTGATTTTTATTATAAATGCTGTTGAAAAAAACCACTAACAAACCATTGTATACATCATGTACAGGAATGCAGTTGGTAGGACTGAGCAATGCACTACTTGTACCCATCTCTTGAGCAGGGATGTAAGGAGCCAAAGGGGGTTTTGCTGTTGCACAGACCGAGGCAGCTGGTCCTTTGCTGCTTTTTGGGGTCCTGATGGCCTGACCCATACACTGTCATGCAATTCTGCAAAAGGGCTCCTCTCTCAAAAAGACGGAAATCTTAAAAGGGTTTTATGCCAGAGCAGTGAAAGTCTTCAGACCTGCCCTTACTGAGACAGATAATATATACTGTGTGTTGATCTGTCAAATGAGGTAGATTCAAGGTGACTTCAATTTCAGACAGCTTTCCTCCTATTTCATAATGATTTCTGGCATGGCAAAGGAAAAAAAAAAAAGCCTACAAAAGGAAGCCAGATGTTTTTGTCCCTGCTCGACAACCAGGTGGGCAGAGACACACAGAAATGGAAACCCGTGGGGCTCTGCTCCCAGTCCCAGCTGCACATGTGCCACCCCTCGTGGGGATGCTGCTCTGGCCCCACTCGTCATGTTTGCTTCATTATGTGCGACACTGAGTTGAGTTTCCAAGTCACATTGGTTTGCAGTTCAGAAGAACAGGTTTAATGTAAAAATGTAAGTCAGATTTTGTAGTGCAGTAAGCCAGCATGTTATAATTCCAGTATTTCCCATCAGTGGTTAAAGAATTTGTATCCCCACCATGCCTGACCCCAGCTCTTGCTAAACCTTCCCACCCATGATAGTAGATTTTGTACCGCAGAGAAGGCAGCATTGCTGTTCAGTGGCGGTGTGTGGCACTTACTGCTCTTTTTGGTTTAATAGGATTATTTCATCCCTGAACATGACAAGTGGAAGCTTTCTTTCTGCGATTACATGCTCAGAGCTTTGTTTCTGTTTGCAGGCAGGAGATACCTGTCTGCATGTGGCTGCTCGTTATAATCACTTGCCCATCGTTAGGGTGCTGCTCAGTGCTTTCTGTTCTGTCCATGAAAAGAACCAGGTCAGTGCATGAGCCTCATTGCGTCTCTGCGCCCTTTGCGTACAGCTAGTTGTTGGGAAGAGGGATTCCTACCCAAGTAATCCCGCTTCACTCTGTGTTTCACTGTACCACTAAATGCCTGAGCTTTTAAGGATAGCTTTAAAGTAATGGCATATCAGTGGTTTATTATTTTGCCATCGCATTTGCATCATTTCTTTAAAGCATTGCCTATTTATGAGGTTCTGCAATTATGTGTTGGTGTAGGAAGGGGGTTTGGGACAGGGGTAGGGGCGTAGGGCTAGGAGTTGGCACTCCTGGGTCCTTACCAGTTCTGTGCAGAATGGGACTGGGCAAGACACTCAGTCATTTTATGGGGCCCATTTTCTCCTCTGTAACTAGGATGTAATGATCCTATGGCCATTACAGAGACATTGTGAAGCAGAACTCACTAACGTTCAGATGCTACAAAAGTGTGAATTCCTCTGGAATACTTTGCTGCATTTTGCAGTAGGGGGAATTAAAAGGACATAAAAGTGAAGAAGAAGTATGCTTTAAATTCAAAGTAATGATCAGTCTAACCTAGGATTAATCGTCCATAGTTGTTTTATAGAGAAGTAATTGATTGCTGTACCTATACCATAGCCTAATTGGGTGGTAGAAGGGAATGGATTTAGTACATTAAAATGTGCTAAATCTGCTAAATAAACAGATTATGTGGTGCTTAACCACATCGTCTCATGTTCCTGGGAAATTTTCCCTGTGTAGTTGAGGATCATAAAGGTGTTTTCTGATCTGTACATTTAATCTTCTTTCTTAGATATGAGATATTACAGCAAACAAAATGGGTTTCAGCATGTTAAATTTACTACGTAATTTTATTTGGAAATGAGTTTTTTAACTTGCAAAATGAGCCACTGAATATTAAGATTAACTGGTGTGAACCTGGCCCAGAGAGACATCCCCTTTCTTCATTCCCCAGCACTACCCGAAGTTGTTCCATATTTGCACGTATAATGATTTTATTGATGAATACGCCTCATCCAAGTTAGCAACAAGCAATAGATTTCCACTAGTCTGGAGGAGTTCTGATTTTCTGAAGGTAAAATGCAAGGCAAAGGGGACAGGAGGGCATTATATACACGTGTCCTGTCTCCCTTGAACAGTTGCTGGCTCTGTTACCGGTGCCCGAACCTGATCACAGCCATCTTCACCTCACTGCCGCAGGACAAGGGCAGGCCAGTGTGTTAGTGCTGGACCTGTATTGCCTCCTGGCTTCAGTCCAAAACCTGTTTTTCTTGAGGTATCTCATGAAGAGAACACCAACCATCTCACTGCTGGTACTTATCTGATTATTTTTGAGTAATGTGATACATGACCACCTGCGCACCAAATAATCAAACCTGGAAAAAAAAAAAAAAAAAAAAAAGGTTGCGGTGGGAAAACCGCTTCTGCCCTCAGATGTCGTATCAGTTTGCTGGCAGTAGAGCTGGGCTGTCTCCAAGCTGCGTCGTGTGTCACTTGGTTTAGTTAAACCAGATCATCAGCACCTCAGCTGCATTTCTCAAAACCAGGCTGAAGTAGGTCCTTGCCCCCTCCTGTCCCCTTCCTCCCAACTCTGCTTTTTTTTATTGACCAGGCCTTATTTAAGCTTAGTTGTTGCATCAGTAAGTGTAGGTCTTTTGACCTCCGAGCATCTTTTAGGAAGGTGTGATTTCTGCAGGGTGAGACCCAAGGACTTGTGTTACAAGGTTGTTTTCTGCTTTTCCCCTAACTTGCAGGCAGGGGATACTGCGCTCCATGTAGCTGCTGCTCTAAATCACAGGAAGGTGGTTAAGCTGCTGCTGGAGGCAGGGGCTGATGCATCCGTTGTCAACAATGTAAGCAGGATCCGGAGTTCCTTTGGTATTTTGTATTAATGCAGACTCCCTTCAACACTCTTCATTGTGCTGGTAGAAAATATTTGGGTGTTAGAGTTGAATTAAATCTGGGTAAATGAAAAAAGTTAGTCATTTTACTCTTGCATACAGAGTGTGTACTAACCTTGGGTGGAGAAATTCCACATTTCCAGCAGTTTGTGTTTTGAAGGAAATGCTGTTTTCTTTTTCCTCTCAGGCAGGTCAGACCCCTCTAGAGGTTGCCAGACAGCACAATAATCCTGAGGTTGCGCTCCTCCTCACTAAAGCATCACAGGTACGTTACAAATCTCTCCCCAACACACACATACACACGGAGATGAGGCCAGTTAACCTTGAGAGGCCACATCCCCTGGTCCTTAATCTTCTGCTGTGAAAGGTGCCTACGTTTCTGCTGGCGTTGTATGCTGGCCTCAGGTTTGTTGACGTGGAGGCTTTCAGCCCCCAAGCCCAGCAAGGTGTGCACATTAAGCCTCAGCATTAAGCGCTGTCAGAGGTCCCACTGTCCTGACTGGCAGAGGATGGAGCAGCCAGAGGCACTTGTTCCCTGCCGTGGCCCAGGGGTTAGAAAGCTGTCTTGTACCCGAAAGCTCCTGGGTTGTGTCACTCTGCTGCCTGCCTCGGACATGTCCCATCCCCAAGATGGTTGCTCCTGTTTATGTTCTGCTGCTGTGTGCGAAATGCTACAGTGCTCTTCGACCAGAAGGCATGTAGGAGGGCTCTGTGTTCTGGTATGAGACCAGGCGTGATCCCTGCCCAGCTCCTCCTTGTCACCTCTGCGTGAGAAGGGCTGGGCTTGGCAACCAGCCTGAGGACACAGGAGGACATAGGAGGAGGTGCTCACCCCTCCAGGGGACAGCAAAATGCCCTGATAGACTTAGCTCAGTCAGTGGTGGTGTGTTTTCACAGCTCTAAACACCCACATTGCTTGGCCCATCAGCGTCCATCTGGCAGTGCACTCTCCTTTATCCATTGCCTTTTAGATAGAGGTGAAAAAGGGTTGCTCTGTTACTTGGCTTCTGTGGTAGGAAAGAGCGTGACATCACTGAGTAACAGTGTGGTCTGCCTTCAGGTCTCACGCTTTAACCGTGGAAGAAGCCTGAGAAAGAAGAGAGAGAGACTGAAGGAGGAAAGGCGCGCTCAGTCAGTACCACGGGATGAAGTGGTACAGAGCAAGGTACAGCCCGGCGTTACCAGCTGCATCTGCTGTGAGGAGGGAGTGTAAATAAAACCCATCAGGACTAAATCTGTTCGGAGCCATCACTTGTGCGTGACCACGGCAGCTGTCTGAGGCAGTCTGTCATGCTTTGCTGCTAAAGAGTTGCCCACTCACATGTGCAGAGCAGCTTAAAACTGGGAAATTGAAGAAAAGGCACCTTTTCCTCATCTCTGCAACTGCTCTGAACTCCCTGTCTTTGCTTCAAGCAGGGCAGCGTCTCAGCTGCTGATGACACGCCGAGCAGTGACCAGCCACCGCAGAGGAAGAGCGATCTGAAGGGTGAACCCCGGTCAACCTCACCAGATCCCAAAGGGAAGAAGAGCAAAAAGAAAAAGCCAAAGGAAAAGGTATCAGTAGATTTAAAATAGCAGAGAGAGAAGGGATAGCAGTTGAGCAATAGTATAGGGGTCCCTTCGGTGTGTCGGTGAGTCAGGGCAGCAGCCCCGCCATGCTCCAGGGGCAGAGATAGTCTTCAGACAAAACTGATTTCTGGGGGGGGTAATTCTGCTGTTGAGGGGTCATGTGAACTGGATTTTTGTGGAAATCGGGTTATTGTGCTGACAGACACCAAGGTTGTGTCCAGCCACTGCAGCTGGATTGGTGTTTTAATTTAGCGTTTTGCTGTAATTGCCACAATGGATTTGTCCCGTTCCCACCAGGAATAGTTTACTGGGGGGCTCATAAATAGGGAAAACGTTGTGTGTATTTTAAGCAGGTTTCAGCACTCTCGGACCCCATCTCCCCAGCCGATCAGCAGACGCTCCCTCGGCCCCAGCAAAACGTGCCTAAGCGCAGAAGTAAACATCACTGCTCCTCTCCACCCCCTCCCCACGAGGTCCGAGCCTACCAGCTCTACACGCTCTATCGAGGAAAGGATGGGAAGGTGATGCAGGTGAGCCGGCCACTGCCCTCGTGGAGGGAGGCACAGGGAGCAGCACTTGGAGGTGGGGCACAGTTAGCTTAACGGGTAGAAAATGCACTCGATTAACTGCACTCTCAGCGGTATGAAATTGTGACTGTGAGTTTGTTTTCCTTGTTTGGGCTTCAGCTGCATTTTGGCCTGAAGTGTGGTAAACAGTAAGCTGGCTTTGTGCATGTTGAAGAAGACATACTTAACTAGTTTTGACCAACAAAGCATTTCCTTTTTGGAGATGAGGTGTGAACAGGGATTGGAAATGACACTGGAGCTTTTATGATACACTTCGAAATATCAAGATTTCCGACACGAAATGCAAAGAGTTTTTCCAAGGAAAATAAATGAGGGACACGTGTGAGCACTGAAGCTTCCTACCTAAAGGAAGAGCTTGAGTACTCTTGATACATTCTGTTTCAGTTCTTCCTGTTTAATGCAACATGTCTTTGGGTATTCTAGGATTACTGAAGGCAGGAGCTGTGCAAAAATTGGTTCACAAAGAAACCTGGAGTTACCCACTCATGTGCATTTATTCCAGTTTAGAGACTGATATTTTACTTATTTTATTACACAAGTATTTACCAGTACATATTTATAAAAAAGCATGAAAACAGTCAGCAAATTACCCTGTAGACAGTGTAAACATCTATATTGTTGTTTTCTTAATGTTGCCCTCCTGTACCTCTGGGAGGTTAATCCTTTCATTTCCTTAGCTTCTCACATCCATCGACCAGCTCTCCTCAGTCCCTTGCTGCAGTTAAGAAGTTCAGCAGATTCTGAAGATCACTCAAGTCAGACTTCAGAGGTTTTACTGGCCATATTTTCCAAACATCTCACTGTGTAACACTTGGGAAACTTCCAGACAGGGGCACTATGGGATTATCCTAATAGCAGACATCAGGAAGAACCTTTCATACATTAAAAGGAGTATATCCCTGCCCCTAGGATCCAATGGTAGGAGGATGGGCCAGTAGGAAGGACTTGGGGAACGGGAAGAAAGGTGCAGAGAGCAGATAGGATTTGTATACCAATCTAATCTATTTACAAAGATTAGCTTAATAGAGCTAGACTCCCTTACAGTATTTCCTGAAATACATGACACTTCTCTCTCCCCTTCTTTTTTGCTTGTCTGTTGTCTTTGATGCCCTCAGGCCCTGAATAACAAACAGAATTTCTTAAGTACATGTATTTCTGAAGGTTTCTCTAGCGCTCTGCAAACTACCCACCTTCCCCTGCCAAGGCAACAACCCCCAGTTTCTGAAACAGTACTGCAGGGCCAAAGGAGAGAGGGAGGCTCCTCTGCAGACAGATTCAGAGCAGCCGCTTTGGGCTCCTGACTCACCTCCCTTGAAGGAGCCAATTTCTGCCTGTGGACTGCAGAGGAAGCTGATGAGGATTAGCTGTCCTCGCTTAAAGGAGCCTTTTGTGACCATCTCCCTGAAAGATTTAAATGTGGTCAGTGCAGCTCCCCTTGCAGAGGAGCTTTGGGACGGTGTCATGCGAGTCAGAAGGAAGGCAGCGGTGCGCACAGCAAAGCGTCAGCTGAATGCCAGCAGCGTAAACGCAGACAGGAGCAGTGAGACCTTGCCATACCATATAAAAAAAAAAGAGCACATTGTTGGCATTAGGTTAAAAAACAAATGCACACAAAACCACACACATCCACAAACTCAGATCAGAATTACAGCATCGAGACATGAGGTATAGGCCTATAATGTGGTATCCCCTCACATGGTACACAGTACCACGGCATACGTGATCTGAGCTCACTGCTGCTTGTAGCCCCAGTGAAATCAACACTGCTGTGTGTTAGGATGTGTCCATATAAATCAGCTCGATCCTTTTCTAGTCTGTGCTCTTCCAACTAATAGCCTGTTTGCTGAGCTACTGTAAGATGTTATCAGGAGGGCGAGATATGGTACATGGTATAGAAGAGCCCAAGACTGACTCAAGGAGGCTGTGATAATGTTCCAATTGCGGTAAGAGGACAGTGGGATGTAGCAAGTAAATGTATGACTCCTTTCAGGCACCAATAAATGGATGTCGTTGTGAGCCCCTGATAAATAAACTGGAGAATCAGCTGGAGGCAACGGTGGAAGAGATAAAAGCTGAGTTTGGGACAGTACAAGATAAGATGAATGTTAAGCTGGGCCAGATGGAAAGCAAAACTCAACATCAAGTAAGAATATGACCCGGAGGTCAGCTTGCCCACATGACAATTAGAAACATATCCTAAACTTAATGAATATTTTCATTGTTATGATTCGTTTGTTGCTTCTTGTGTTGTAAAAATGAACCTGAAATCTAATACTCAAGACCAGGGAACTGTGACATTCCATAGGGATCTAATGTTGCAAACTAGGGTTTTGAGAAAAACACATTTAATGTGTTAAGTGGCCTCCAGTGCTTCTTTAGACAATAAATCTAAACTGGTTGAGGCCCTAAGAGGGAAACTTAAAGACAGAAGGCAGTCCCACAGCTGGTCAGTTCATAACTGTAAAAATCCCTTTTGCTGAATTCCGTTTGCACTGAGATTCAAGATCCTCTAAATTATTTTTTATTTTTAATGTAATTGTTATTCATTGATAATTTTGTGATTGAACCTTTTTGCAAGCTACATCTAATTGTAGCTGGCAGCATTCCTAGAAAAGAAGTCTGAAAGACAGACTGAACTTCGACTTATGAGGTTCACAGATGGGGGTTTTGTTTGGTTTTTAACACGATCATCTCAGCTAAATTGTGGTTTTTTTCCACAGCTCCGTGTTTTAGACAAGCTTATGGCTGAGCGGTTGTCTGCAGAGAGAACGGAGTGCCTTCACCGCCTGCAACAGCACACGGAGTTGGAAAAAACCGAGGGGGAGAAACGGCAGGTAGGGCTTGAAACAGCTACTCCCTGTTAGCTCAGATGGATCAGCTCAAGAGTTTCGTTCTAGCAGGCAGAGAGAATATTGGGAGATTTATCTCATCTCTTGAAACAGGCAGAAGAGCTTCAAAGACCAAATTATTCCTATCCACCACCTTTATCTCTAAACCAAATTTATAAAGCTTTTGCATTAGAAATGGGGAATGTGAAATCCAGTCCCAATGTCATAATTTAATTTGGTGGGTCTGAAGCGTGGGATCTATAACAAAACATCTTTTTTTGAACACAGTGCTTTGCAAAAACTCCTACCGCTATATTTTTAACAGTTGTGCTTTCAGCTTTTGCTTCATTAAAGGACGTCTGCAGGAACATCTGCAAACAGTAACAAAGGCTAAGATCTGTGTTGTTCCTTTTACTTCTCATCCATTTGGTTGTGTGCCCTGGGAAACTCTCCCTTCTCCTCTGTCTGATCTTTTTTTTCCCCACGTATTAAAAGGCTGCAGTTCTTCTCTCTGACTTTGGCAACAGTGCACCATCTCCAAGCTGTGTATCACTGCCAATAGGCAAGTTCTTTCTGTATGCTTGTTTAACCAGCATTACAAGAATAACCGTTCCTGTAGAGATCCAGCTCTTGCCCTTGTAGCTTGTGCAAAAATTCACCATTAAAAAATGCTAAGAAATTTGTGTTTCTCCACTCACATGGGTAAATTTAAAAAACAATTAATTTTCTCCTTATTGGTATTCTTCTAAGAATTGAGAAATACACTTTGTGCTACTAAAATGTCCTGACTTTTTGTAAGACTGTTCCAAATCCGTGTTAAAAGACTGGCAGCTGTGATAATCCTAGCATAAACTACTGATCAAGATACTTCGGTCTAATATATGCAAAACACTTTTCTCCAAAGAAAAGTACTTACCAAACTAAGGCAGCTTTAGTTTTTATTTCGTAGTAAGAGATGCAAGTATTAGATTGGCTTCTGAATGTCTAGGCTTGTGCTCCATCTCCTTGTAATCTCCATTTAAGAAATGAGATACTGGAGTGATACATCAGGTGAATTGAAATTACCATTAAGTGATATCAGCTGTTCCTGTTCTGTTGGGTCTAATTGAAACTACTGGAAAAAATGAGTTCGGCTTTACTAAATGCATGGACTAAATGTCCATGTGCATGGGGGGGCCTGACCTAAATTTGTGATGTCATATGAACAAGAGGATAAAAGAGCTACTCATATTGTAAATGATTACTGGCAAATGCCTCTGCAGCTGACACTTATTAAGCACCTTTGTAATTTGAAAGCTGTTAGTAATTTATCATTTAGTGTGGGACTCATCTTTATCACCGAATGAACAGAGGAGCAGAGGTTGGTAATGGTATAAAGCTGTGTCCCAAGTGTCCGATTTGAATTTTCACTCTTAACAAACGGCAGCTTTGACCACGTGATGTTCCTTGCACTTAGAAAGTGCCTTTGTCTGCATGATTTAAACTAGTCATCCCTGATCAGAGGACTTAGGGTTGCATTTGAAGTAGCACATTCAAATCTAAGAGGTGGTAGCTTGGACTGAAGAGTCCAATTAGCTAATGCATAGTTCTTCGTCTTTTCTGATTTGCAGTCCTTTAAATATTCCCAGTGGCAGCATGCACATCTGTACAGGGAGTCTAAGCCCACAGGTACCCTGCCTTGCTTCTCTTTGTCCCTGCCACATGTCCTCAGCAGCCCCAGAACCATAGGATCTAATCATAGGATCATCTGATTTACAGTCTCTTCCTCATAGGTTTCCTTGGTCGATGAGCTGAAGACTTGGTGCATGTTGAAGATTCAGAATCTGGAGCTCAAGCTTTCTGGAGATTCCAGGTCATCAAGACCAAAATCAACTTTGTCCACTTGTGAGTCTCTCACTGAGACCCTGGATACTGAGAACAACCCCCACAGTGCCAAGGACTGTAAAGCCAACCAGCCCATGCTGCAGTCAGAGGGCTCCCACCAGCATTCCTATATCACGCTTCCAAATAGCCTCGCGGAAGATGGGGGAAGGAGCAGAGTCCAGATGCCAGAACAGAGCTTTGGGCAACATTTTTGCATTCAACAAGATGGTGCATCAGGTACAACCTTGTCAGGTACTTAAATGTCGTATTCATTCAAAGGCGAGCTAATTAACTGAGGGATACTTGCATTAATACCACAAATGTTAATTCTGGCTGTGCGCTTTCCCCCATCCATATGCCTAATGTCTTGGCATTAGAATACACTTCAAGGCAGCTGCTGGGAATATTTTAAGACACGGTTGGGTGGAATTCCACTGACTCCTCCTAATGTTTCCATGTCACTGTGTCTTTGAAGCCAAGTCCTTTGATGCTCTGAATAACTCTGGTTTCTGAAATTTCTCCAGTTTCCCAGTCAGAATTGCTCCCACCCTGCTGTCTGTCAGGAAGGTGTGCAGATTATCCAAAGTCTTCTGAAGAAAGTGTATTGTATTTAGTGCTCTTCAGATGCATGGAGTCTATAATGGCAGGGTACAAGGATGTGAACCTAAAATACTCATTCCTCAATAACTCAAATACTTGTTAATATTCAAACTGCAAGGATATAGAATAAACCTCGCACTTTTTCCCTTTTCTTGAACCAACGTCTGTTTAATTATTAGTTCATTTGACAAGAACAAAAATAGCTGAGAACATTCAAGCCCATTCAGGGATCAAGGCCACCTGAAGATATGGTTCAAGCCACCTTTCGGTGCTTGGCCAGGGAAGCTTTTGAGGAAAAAAAAGAGACAGGCAGAATGGCCAGGTCTCCACAGCCAAGGAGAGCACTATCAAAGCCCTGGGCTTCTGTAATATACATTGTATATGCCCCCCAAAACACTGTGCAAAGTGAACAGACATGGACATGGATACCCTGTCAGACTAGAAAGGCAGAAGACCACACAGATAATCTTATGGTAGCATGAGTGTGAGCTATACTGTATTTAACAGTTCAGAAGCATCAAAATGTGTTATCTTTGCAAAATTAGCAGGGCTTCAAGTTTTGTAGAAGCAGGGGGTTCATAAATATCAGCAGACATAAACTACTTTGGGAATCTAGCCTGATGTTTGTTACACGTCCTTCTGATGAAGTCCTTTGATTGTTGTCAGTCTGTAGTCCCACAGCCGCAATGCAGTGCCTCTCTGCTTGAGCCAGCTTTTCTCTTTTAATGACTCTATTGTATCACCTGACTGTGAAGGTGCGATAAACTAATATAAGCCTCTGTGATGTACACACAGCATGGTACATGGGAAACCGCATCATTCCATCTAACAACGAGGATTTCTGAATGCTAAATGGCCAGAGCTTTTCTAAGTATATATGTATACATTTTATTCTGTAGGTACAGAGCAACAGTTAATCGCTGGCGGACCAGTTTCTTCTTCTGCCCCTGCTCAAGATGTCAGGCCAAAGGACAAAGCTATTAGCGCGAGCACGTTCCACAGGTTCCAGCAGGAGCTGCCCTCCTCCGAGCTTTTGGGCTCCAAATTGAGACACGTTAAGGTTCAAGCTGCTTTGCAGCCCTTGACTGAACCTGCAAAGACTGAACCACAGAGCGGCTACTTCATCGACAAAGGAACTCAGACGAAGAAGTCCAGCAAAAGCGGGCAGTCAAGGCACAAAGCTCTGCACCACGCCGGGGCACATCAGAGCCAGGAGCAGCAGCCCTCCGCCCTGCCTGCGGGACAGCCGCCTGCCCCTCCACTCAGAGACACCTCCCAGGCCCTGGAGATAACACAGTACTTCTTTGAGGCCGTTTCCACCCAGATGGAGAAGTGGTATGAACGGAAAATAGAAGAAGCCCGGTGCCAAGCTAATCAGAAAGCGCAGCAAGACAAAGCTGCACTCAAGGAGCATATTAAAAGCTTAGAAGAGGAGCTCAGCAAATTAAGGACTAAGGTGCAGAAGGAGAGCTAGCATCTACCAAGCGGGTAAAGACAAGCAACAGGACTCATTTGGGATTCTGGAATATTGATAGAGAGAGAGAGATATATATTTGTAGTGCCTGTTACATCCAAACAAAATGCTCTTTTTCAGGAGTAGAAATAACTTTGGAAACTCCAGAACTGAGGAGAGTTCATATGCAGACTGTACTCATGACAATGAAATGCTGCAGATTAGATCCTTTCTTTGTTATTTCCAAGAGTCTGTTAAATATTGCACTCTCAATTTCCAGGTGCTGCTTGAAAACAAACTGCATTAGAAACGAAAACGGCTTTCTGAAAAGGGAATTTCCTTATTTTCACAATAGGTCATGTGTGGTGTAGTGGGTTGACCCTGGCTGGATGCCAGGTGCCCACCAAAGCCGCTCTATCACTCCCCCTTCTTAACTGGACAGGGGGAAGAAAATATAACCAAAGGCTCGTGGGTCAAGATAAGGACAGTTTAATAAACTGAAAGCCAAGGTCGCGCGCGAAAGCAAAGAAAAACAAATGATATTATTCTCTACTTCCCATCAGCAGGCGATGTCTAGCCACTTCCTGGGAAGCAGGGCTTCAGTACGCGTAGTGGTTGCTCCTGAAGACAAAAAATGCCCCCCTTCCGTCTCCCTTTACTTAGCTTTTATATCTGAGCTGACGTCATATGGTATGGAATATCTGTTTGGTTAGTTTAGGTCAGCTGTCCTGGTTATGTCCCCTCCCGAGATCTCGCCCTGCCCCAGCCTGCCGTTGAGGGGGGGGCAAAAATGTTGGAGAGACAGCCTTGATGCTGTGCCAGCACTGCTCAGCAGTAGCCAAAACACTGGTGTGTTATCAACACCTTTCTAGCTACTGATGCAGAGCACAGTGCTATGAGGGCTGCTATGGGGAGTATTAACTCCATCTCAGCCAGACCCAATACATGTGGCTAGAGGGTTCCGCTGTATGCTACATGTAAACACATGGCGATACCAATACTGAAATAGATTCAGCATGTTTGAGAGCTTTTGACAGAAATTCCTTAGCGATGAAGGGCTATTGATACTGTTTTAGATGCTCCCCACGGCCTCTCTCTCATCAATGGAGAGAAGCTACAGAACCAACTCAAATTACAAGCCCATGTAGGTGACAGATGCAGGCTTCCAGCTGGGAGGCCAGGCCACCCCAGAGTGAGGTGCCGAGGTGAGTCATCCCATTAGGTACAGAGGCTTCAGTTGCCACTGTGCTTTTCTTTTGGGTTTCCATTATTAAAACAAATGCTAAATTAGATTTGTCTTTTTTTTTAACGGTGTCCTGGTTGCAAAGCTCCTTGTGGTTACACAGTTGTTGGGGCCGTATTCTGGTAATGTGACTGAGAAGATTTGTTTAGGGCATGGATGGCAAATATTTTACCATAACTGTGCTCTACTTGTTAGGTATAATTTTTATATCTCTTTTCCTTCAAGCAGCAAATGGCTGAATTCTCTACTACTGAAGCTTGAAAAAGTCCTTTATCTAAAGAAGGGAAAGCTTGGTTCCCTGTACTCAAATGTTGCTTTTTCTGCAGAGTCAGGATTTTCTCCCGGACACCTTCTCCAGACTGTCTTCCTTTGTTCCTCTGAATGATTCCTCTCTGTTTTTCCCCTTGTATCTCTAAAAGGAGAGGCTGGGCCCTGGTGAGTCTGCAGGTCTTAGGACTGGTTTCACAAACAGTCCCACAAAATAGAACTCAACAACATTTTGAAGTTTTTATGGATGTGTTTTGTTGTAAAATAAAAATTTACAATGACCAATGTTGTCCAGGCTGACAGACGCTGAATACACCAGAGGCTCTGTAACTCATTGCGTCTGCACCCCTTTAGGGTTTCCTCCCTATACCTCTGAGAAGGTGCCATCAGATTCTGTTAGAAAAGTAAGTTTACTTAACAGATCATGAGAGAACAATTGTTCAAAACCAATTCAAACACAGGATAGTACTGTTATGCCAAGGAGAAAGAGATTTTTTTTCTGTACTGAGGAGCCCTAAAATCAATACAAAATACTTTACAGTATTGAAGACACCATTGACTAATTAGTAATTAAGCTTTTGTCTTCTTAGCAGATGTATAAAGCAAAGAGAATTGTATTATATAACAATATTTTTAAAGTTCCTATTAATGCACTATCAAGACAAGAAAAGTGTATCTGCAGTTATGGAAATACTAGTTTTATTGCTCTGACTTCTGTAGTCTACTACAGACACTTTCATATGTTTACAGTTTTGTTTAAGCTACTGTAGGAATGCAGAAGCATGCTATTTAAGTTTTGTATCATCTTGATAGTGACTGTTTTGCCAAGCAATTAAAGTAAGTGTTGCTCAGAAGTCTGTGGTGTAATGTTTTCTAGCCAGAGAAAATGGACGCAACCTCCTCACTAGACTCAGAAGGGGGAGCAGAAAAGTGGACTTCAACTTCTAAGCTTTTGTGTTTGTGGCTATAAAACATGGAAACCAGGTCTACTGGCTGTCCCAAGGGAGGCTGCAGGGACCGACTGCCATTTGTTAGCTGATGCACACACCCACCATTTCAGAAATTACTGGCACAGGGCTGAGTCGTATAGCCGATTACGCACAAGCTCCTGAGCTTGCACGAGTGCACAGGAAATGGAACGGCTATGGCTTTAGCTAATCTACTTCACATCATACAAACTACGCTACCACGGTAGCCACTGGAGCAGTAATTTAACACAGTAACTTGGCTGCAGAGTACTGATTTTAGAGGTTTTCTGAAGCCAACAAGTGTACTGTAAAATAAAGGGAGGCACTTTCTGCTAATTCCTTTCTACTCCCCTCTGTAGTCTTCCCTCCTTCAAAACTACTGGAGTCAAAGGACTTCTTTACAAAATACCTGTATTATCTACCCTTCTCTGCAGGACACACTTGGAGTAAATTTACTTACCGTAACAGAATGTACTTGGACTCCCAAAGGCTTCTGGCAGGCAATTTTATCTTGACAAGCCCACAAAGCAGTGGAGATCGCAGGCAGCAGCACTCATAAATCAACAGCTGTCCAGGGCACTGCCTGGCATGACCTAGTGCTGGATTATGTGGCCACAACCTAGAAACATACAACCTGGAGTCAAAGGAGTATTGTAGACTCAGGGCTCTGAATGGAAAGCACTGCGATGAGGTGGCAGGGTAAAGTCTCATAATTGAGGAGCAGAAATCAAAACGCTGGCTGAAGGGGAAGGGAAGGCTACACACGAGAAAAACCCAACATTAATTACGGCTTTGTTTAGTCAAAACTCCTTTCTAAACAATTTTCTGGTAATGTGAAAAATCAACCCCCAACACACTAATGTTCTGTCAGTATACTCTACCAGAAAACATAAACAATATTTAGATTTTTAACAAAATATTTAGACATACCTATTTTTCATGGACTGGTTAGAAGCTCAAAGGCTTCTGTCTATACAGATGTGCACTCTTTAGCAGCCTCACTGGTTGCCTGAGCCACATCCTTTACTGCAAAGCTAAATAAACATCATAGGAAAAGATTCTACGATGCCTTTCAGAACAAGAATTAGGAGGAAAAAAAAAAGGCATTCTTTCTTGTTAAGCAGCAGCTTTTTGCAAAGCAGCTTTGCTGAAGTATGTAGCTTTAAAGACTCTTTGTTTGGCTCCAGCAAAAAGCACATCTCCTGCTCCCGAGTGGGGTGTTCCCTCCTGTAGCCTGGAGGGGGAACGCTGTCCTGCCCCGTGCGGTGGCACTGACCGGACTTGCTGTGGGGCAGTCCAGCTCACTAACTCAGCTGAAAGACATCTTGGGAAGGGGAGGTGGCTCCTGAAGTGAACTGTAACAGCAGGGTGGGAGAGGGAAGGGTTCCTGCATCTCCTGAAACCACAACCTCAGCTGCACACAGGTACTCGATAGTCAGGTATCCATCTACTGTTGTCTGGCTATTGATGTTGAGAAAATCCCAGACTCACCTTGATGTTTTTAAATTATATGAAAAAAAAAAAATATACTGCAATTCACAGGAAGGTAAGAACAGTTGCAAGCTAACAAAAGTGGAGTAATACAACATTTCAAAAAACAGACCACGATATTTGCAGTTAGTATTTTCTATTTGTAATTCTACTTTATATTGACTTTTTAAAATACTACGTAAAGGGTACTTCCTGTTAACTTGCTAATAACGGTTTCTGGGGCTAAAATCTCTCATTTTCATATATAAAGACCTCCCCTTTTAAGTTTTCTTCAGCTATAACTGAAAATCAACACCTACATATAAAATATTTTCTTTATGTTTTATCATGTTTATTTGTTTTGGGCCCATTTATTCATCCCAAATGCTTTTTTAATGCCCAATTTTGGTAAAAATCCTTCACACAGTATAGAAAGAGCTGTTACCACTATGAATGTTACTACTTAGACTTGCCACAATAGAAAACAGACAAAATAATCTGGCTTGTGTTTATTTTCCATTTCCCTGGTATAACACTGCTGTTGTAATCGTTGGTGCTTTCTGCTTTTCCCACAGCACATGCTACATCCATTCAGTTCTTTAAAGTCCTTTGTGTCTAAGTGATTTCCACAGGGGAGGGTAACCAAACCGAGAAGAGGAAGGGGAAAAAAAAAACCCCAAACAAAAAACCCACTGCAGTAGAGTCCACCTTCAAACACTACCAGGTTGTCCGCAAAGGCTAGTATTGTAACCACATTCTGCGAGAAATACTATGCTTGTTTGCAGCAGATGAAAGTGCAGCTGTCAACAAAATTAAGATCAGGATTTTGCCAGCTTAAGTGTTCTTTGAAGTTCCTGAAGTTGCATGTTGCCTTGAGTAATCATCATCCTGATTGCATCCTGTAAAACAAAGTGGAATCTACTGAACTGAACGTCTACACAGCACAGGTTTTACACAAGCATGCAGAGTTTTAACACATTAAAATGCATACAATTTTTACCAGCACTACTGTGATCTATTTCTTTGTGTGAAGTAACGCTATAGTCACTGAGATGGTTAAAAACCAGGTGAATAAATAATAAATTAGTTTTCTCCAGTTCCTTCATGATGTGTTTGAGGGCTGCTTATGGTTTTGCTTTAAAACTTGGTTTTGAACAGAATTCAAATTCATAATAATGTTTTCTTTACACCTCTCTCTAACCACCTTTGCAAGTAAGTAGTGACAACTGGCACAGGGACATTATGAAGACAGGTGTTTTACAGAGCAAATGGATGTTTCTCTCACTATTATTTTTATCTAAGTAAGTACTGTAAAGCTTTGTCTGCATAATGCAGCCACCAATTCCTTGAGCACTGGCTAGAAAAAGGAACAAACTAGAAAGCGGAGGACAGGAAACACGCAAGAAGTGTAAAGGTTTCTGCATTTCATACATGCTTCGTATCCACAACCATCCAATTTGGGATGAATATCATTGAATATAGTTGAAGATGAAAAAGAGAAGCTATAATAAAGCCTGAGCATTTAAGTTTATGTTAGTTATCTAATATTTGTATTAAGTATTTTCTGATTTTTCTGATTCGTGGTTTAAGTAAGCGGGATTTGTTTGGGTTTTAGCTTTTTAAGTCCAGATTATTATCTGGAAATCAGAGAAACATTACTACCGCCAACAGAGGGGATAATATTTAGAGATGCTGAATTACTTCTTTGCACAAATGCTCCTTAAGAGAAATTAGTAACAGGAGACTTCTTACCAGTCCAGAAGTGGCACCTACAAAACAAAAACCCGTCACAAAGTAAGGATAGCGCACCGATCGTTCCCGAGGGCAGGCGCTCGGGGTTGGGGGTTCCCGATCCTCACCTCTTCTGTCGCATCTTTATTCCTCCTGAATTCCTCCCTGGCCCAGTCCTTTAAATAGTGGCGATCGGCTTCAGCAGGGACGTCGCGAATAGCCCGCAGGATCTGCCTGTATAAGCGAAGAACCTGCTGTCGCCTCAGGAACTGGGGAGGAGAGAGGGAAGCCAGTCCGCTGTCAGAGGACACTCCGCTGCGCGCGGTACCCTCAGCGGGTTTCTTTGCTCTGAGGGACGTTTAAAGGGACGCCAAGTTCCCCAGTTCTCTTTTGAAAGAGGCAGCATTGCCTCGGATCCCAGCCCAAGACACTGGCGTTTCCTATGAAGGGACGTACCGAACGTGCAAACCGCCGCGGTGCCCGAGGCCGGCTGTCGGCACAAAACGCGGCGTGACGAGGCCGACCGCCAGCCCACCCTCCCGGCCACCCCGGAGGACGGGCCGCCGCGGCCCCAGCCCAGCTCCCGCCCACCGGCCTCTTCCCTCTGCCTCGCCGCCGCCCTTCGCCGCCAAGGCGGGCGGGCCCGGCGAGCGGGTCCCGTTAGGACCGCGGCGGCCGGAGGGCAGCCGCGGCGCAGCGGCGGCAACCCGGGGGGGAGGGGGAGAAGCTCGGCCCCACAGACCCGCCGCGCCCCGGGGCCGGCGCGGCCAGCTCCCGGACACGGAGGCCTGAGCCGCCCGCTCGTACCTGCTTCAGGCTGAGGGCGCCCGGCGGGAGGCGGCTGGCGGCCATGACGGGCAGCTCCGCTCCGCCCCGCCCCGCCCGCCGCCGCCGCCGCCGAGGCCTCCCCGGGCGGGCGGGGCCCAGCGGCGGCCATTTCCTGCCGGCTGCCCGCGGAGAGCCCGCGGCCAGGAGCCGCCCTTCGCCGGCAGCCAGCGCTGGTCGGGGGGTAAGACGCAGGGCAGGGCTCGGCTCGCTCAGCCCCGGGAGGCGGCTGCCTTGCCTCCCCGCTGCGAGCAAACCCGGAGCAACCGCGGAGCTAAGCCCGAGGAGCCGTGCTGACCCGTGGCGGAACCGAGCCCTCCGGCCGGGGCCTGCTGGGCTGCGGGCAGCCGAGGTACCTGGGCAAGGGGCACCAGAAATTGTACCGGAGCGTACGTTCCTCGCCTGTTGTTGCATTTCTTCCGAAACTGCAAACGAGCTCCAGTAATAAACCAAGCACCCAAGTAGTAAGCAAGTACACTTGGATGTCACAGAAGGGGTGGTGGAAGTCCTGCGCTCTGAAGATTGATGTAGCTGTAAGACTGATGCATTTAACTGTAGGATCACATTAGGACAGTGCAATTACATCTAGAAGGCATGTGAGCAGTTACAGGACACTAAGCTACCTTTTCCATCTTTTTACGTACTTGAGGCTCTGTCCAGACACGTAATTGTCACTAACGGTGCAAGGCACCGATTGTTTCTTTACCACTGATATGTCAATGAATGTCAAACCCAAATACAGTCACAGAGCTGGCCTGCAGAGAAAAAACAACAGTTAACCGATGCCTTTCCTTTCTGCGTTACTTACTCAGCGTTTGCTTGTACCAAATACAGTGCAAGCTCTTTGGCAATTACAGAGAAAAAACTTGGTTTAAACCTTTGCGCAGTAAGCATTGCTGATAAAACTGTGTCTCAGGCTGTAACAACACCCCTGCAACAAACTATGATTTGCGCCAGAAGTGTATCCTTGCAATCTAAAGAAAAGTTTGTTTCCAAAATATTTTGTCCAAGTTTCCTACTACAAATACTCAGTACAAGTCTGAAATGAAGTACATTCTGGAGAATTACCTAGTGAACTAAACCCACCTACTTCCACAGTTAAACTTCCCAAAGCACGCAAGTATTTGTATACATGTGTGAGAGATCTAGAGAACCTTGGAAAGATAGTATATAGTACCTGACATTTAACTTCTGATGGGATAGAGTTCCCCTCGTAAGTCTGCAGTTCAGAAATTTGCTTATCATTGATTAGCTGTGGCAAAGCGACAAAATACGAGAAATGGCCTTGCTGGGCCATTTCACACCTCTGGATCTTGCCACTGCTGCATCTCAGAACAGCTACAGCAATACTTCAAGTAAGGTTTTTCTATCTAGAAGCCAAAGAGAACGATCACATCTTTGGGAATGCACCCACATTTCCAGCCATTTCCTGATCAACTCCTGCACCACACTTAGAATGAGACACCTTCAATTTTTGTAGGCAAAGAAAATCTTCAAAGATAGTTTAGACCAGGGGCATTTGAACTAAATTTCCTTCAGATTTTCACTGAGAGAAGTCAAAAGACTGGACCCCTAATCAAAACTCTGTGCTGGCATTACCCTCATAAAAGGAGGACTGGTGTTGAAGTTACATAAACCACAACACATTTTCATATAAAAATTTGCATTTGTGCACTGCTAGAGAATGCACAGGATTTCCATGTGGCAATTTGGTTAATTTATTCAAGCTTTGATCAACTGAAAGAACAGACATCATAATTACAAACAGTGGTACCTCTTTTTATTAGTACAGACAATATAAGATGCATAGCTTCTGCAATGAAAAGTCATGTCCATGCTCTAAGACATCAAGATTAATGAAATGTCCTCAATGTCTGCCTTGGACAGAGGGGCAAACTTCACAGTGTAAACTGATAATAGAAGGATGATCATATGGCATTATTCGTAAAACTCCCTGTTGATATTGTCAGACAAAAATCAGCAATAATTAAATAGGATGTGTTAAATTGCAGAATAGTTTCAAGTATTCAAGTACTTTTTTTTTTTTGGTTGTTTAAAACTGTCTGCTTCCCCTGCTCCCCCACTCCTTCCCAAAGAGGCACCAGCTACATGGGTGAAGCTAAAGAATGCTTTTTTTGCAAGACACCTGAAGTTCTTCTAATGCAGAAATGCCTTCCCAGAAGCAAGACTGATTTTTCTTATTGCAATAGACAGTAGCAGGAATAATTTTACCTCTATGAACATTACAAATACATATTTTTTTAAAAAGTAATAAGTTATTACAAGAGAAGTTGAAGAAAGTTTTACGTTACTTGTGGGAATAGGCAATGAAAGAAGGTGACAGTCTCACCATCGCATAATTGTCCTCTGACAAACGTGGGAGAATGCACCTAAACCATTTTGTTCTTAGGCAGTCGGACTGCCAGAGGGCAGCTCCTGCACATTAATCCTAGTTAGAAAGAGACCTTATGAACTCTCCGATGAAATGCCGTTTCATGTATTTCAGCAGTTTAGCAGCAATCAGGTATTGACTTTGTCTACAAAGTCTACAAAGTGTCTGAGGCGGTCACCAGTTCAAACCACTGTCTGAGTGCATCACTAAGAGTTTCTGGAAGCGCATTCACATCTCTGAGGATCATGTAGAATGGGAATGGGAATTCTTCCATGTAAGATCTAATTTCAGGCAATTCTCCAGGTCCTTTGAATATAGGTACTTTAATGTCCAAAATGGAATCCTGTAAAAAAGAATTTATGTTACTACTAAACTACATGCATCTTCTACAAGCCTTTGATATAGTTTATCCTATTTTTCAAATACTTATAATTTCTCCTCTGTTAGATTAAAAGTTAATAAAAGAGTTTTAATATTAAAAGCCATAAGTGTTCAATGGTAAATCAAGTCAAAAGCTGAACACAATGCAATTAAATACTTTTGCCCTTTTAAAGTGCTCTAATCAACAAACTATAGGCTAGAAGAGACTAAGCTTAAGCTTCTGCAATACCAAATTCCATAAATAAATCCTGTCTTTCCTTAGTAGTTTATAATTTGAGTTTACTGTTATCACTTCAGTTTTACACATTTGATGCCTTCCTGACACTGTCATCTGTAAGCTCTTTAGGGCTGAGTTCAACTTGCATTTGTGCAGTGATCTAATACAACAAGATTCTTTAGCAAATTATTTTACATTTCAACACACACTACAAAGACAAAAATCAGATTAAAACTCCAGCTGTAAGCTGTACTTCTTGTAAAGTAACTTCTTAGTTGCTCAGTGAAGCAGCTCAGAAAATTAATAAAGCTTGTGAAAAACACATTTCACTGACCAGAATTTTTGCTTGACATTATAGCCAGGTTTCATCAAAATCTTATTATACTTTGTCAGCAAGAGAATTGTTCATTTTTCAACAATAAATATAGCAGCTGAGTCTTGCATGGAAAAACAGATACAGGAAGAAAATGTGAACTACAAAATTAGAGCCTTCACCACATAATTTAAAGTAAGGCTTAAGTTTACTCCCTTATTGCACTAGAGTATCCCTGAAAAGCTCCCAGATATTTCAGCTTCCCAACCAAGGAAATCTAACAGTTTTGTTTCCCAGCTACCAAATGCAGTACCCAGCTTTCCCAATTCAGGCACTAAATAACTCTCATATACTCCTTTCTGTCTAATGTTTAATCTCATATTGGCTCCAGCTGCTGTATCAAATGGACACTGCTGTCAGAAATGATAAATCTGAATTAAAAGTGAGAGGGAACAAAGCATCTCAAACTCTGAATTTGTCTACCTGCCAGCTACTTCTGTGGTGGCGAAAATCTACAACCATTACATTTGACGACAGGAGCTCTTACTTAGCCTTTCTGTGGCATGGAAGGCATTTTTTTTTTTTTTAAATACAAAAGAGGATAAGAATCACAGTAGGGAGAAATCATAGAAGATCTGACAGATGTGAAAAAATGAAACTGGGCTAAATATCTTTGAACTCTGCAAAAGATAAGATAGCTGTATAACATTGCAAGAAACAAGAAAAAGATTTGTATCAGTTTCTCATTCACTGCAGTTGAATACTTCTCCCTTGTTCGCTCACTTACCCGGGAATTAGGATTGTCCAACACTACGAAAATAACAAAGATATTGGCATTCTGAGCTGCTTGAACTGCTGCTGTCACTCGTTCCTTGCCTTCCAAGAAAAGGCCTCTTCCATCAGATACAATCAAAAGCAGCTGTGCTGTTTCTGAGCACAAAGAACATTTAAAATTCCAGTAAGTTAGAGTAATCCATTTAAAAGGCAAAAAAAGACTATTTTGTTGTTAGCCCTGTGGGTATAGTGGAAAAACAACTACTCCTAAGGAAATAAAGTCTTTATCAAATAGAATTCTGTGACTTAACATTAAGCTGCAGTTACAAGGGGGTCAAGAAAGATTTTCCCATTGTGTGAAACCGTTGAGAATAACCGGGGGAAAAAAAAACCCAGTCCATCAATACCATAATCAACGATGAAAGGCACGGAAAATACCTAAACAAACTTAGTAACAGTCTTTTCTTTCATGCCTGGTAAGTGCCTAGGAGTTAGATATTGGCTGAATTCTAAGAGTCCAGCCACTAGATCACTACTTCAGTAGAGCAGCAGCTGCTGCAACGAAAAAGAGTCCAGATCTGTTCCTCCAGAAGCAGGTACCTATGGGTGCATCTGTATTAGTGTGTCACCTTGGACTAAGACTGTGCTTTTGAAACATATTTCCCTGTTGTCCCCACTTTAACAGGCTTGGCTTCCATCAGAGAGCAGTCTTAGACTGCACAAAATGGATTATTTTTGGAGGAAACTAAACCAGAAGATAGGTTCCAGAGGCACAGTCAAGGCAGTCCAACCACTACAGGGCATTCAGCCCTTGGGACCAGACAAGATAGTCTGAAGTAAACCTCCTGAAACATACACAGGACAGATGCTAGGTTACTCAGCACCGATCATTCTCTGCAGACGTGTTGCTTGACCCAAGTTGCCACCCCAAGTCAGAGACATATCCCTCCAAAGGGACATTCTAAGTAAGTTATGTATCTATCATCTTTTAATTATAAGGAAATAACAGTAATAATTGGGAATGCAAGCCCCTCTCTCCTGTCTGCCCCCGCCTCCCCCCCCCCCCCCCCAGCATAATGGCTAGGGAGGCATGCAGAATACTTCCTCCCTTTCTGCAGACAGGCCCCAAATGTGACAGGGCTTGGTCTTTTTACAAAAAAGGATGATGTATCCTACTGCCTTTTCTCTTGCTAGCTCCCTGATTCTGGGGACCTGATTGCTGCTGCATCCCAGCCTAGTTCAACAGGACTGGATGCTGCTCCCCCTCAGAATATTCCAACAGCCTGGCCACCCTGTGGCAAAGCAGCTGTGGATTATAAATCCCAGATTATCCATTTCTTAGAGTACTTCAACAAGAACTTCTTTAAAATATGGGTGCCATCATGACAAGCTTTTAACTAGCACAAAGCAGCCTTTTAGACTAACTGTAGGTCAGCTGTGAAATAACAAGCCTTCCAGCTTTTCTGGGAAACTCAAGCAGCTCATGACCTAAATTTGCACCACAGTGAAAGACAGGTAGGAGGCAAACACTTATCCTCCTCAGAACAGTGTGCTTCTGGATACCTCCAGAAATCAAGCTGTCAAGCAAGAGCAGAAGTGCCTAGGGAGTCAAGGTCACTAGGAAGCTGGACGATGCTCTAAAGCAGGCAGTGTCTAGGACTGAAACACAATCTGGAAACATGACCTAAGGGAAGCAGCTAAGGTGTGCCTTTTTAAAAAGCCTTAAATGAAATTTCAGTGAATTAGTGACAAATATGAGGTAGGTGTCTTTTGGGTTTTGAGCTAAATATCAACCAAACATTCCTTTTGACAGAGCAAAACCCAAAGCCCTAATGCAAGTGATGTCTCAGTGCTAGGAGTCTTTCTGGCAGGATATTGTTTCGGGACTGTAGTGAGCATTCTGCTGCCATGGCAACAAGCATAATAACAAAAAAAGCTCACCTGGATTAATATTTTGAGACAACTGTTGTGCTGCAGCAAACATATTTGCTGATGATTCTAGAAACTGTAGAGGAAATAAATAAGGAGATTAAGTTTTCATAAAATAATAAACTTAATAATGGTAACATTTTTAAAGAACACATTTCTGTATTTTAAATGCCAAGATAGTTTAGTCTGACCACCTACACAGACACAGTCCTTAGCATTTTCCTATGTTAACCCCTGCTTCAAATTTAGGAAGTGTTTTTGAACTAAAGAATGTTTAGAAAAGCCTTCAATCTGGATTTAAAATTTGTCCAATGCTAACAAAGCCATCAAAACCTCAGTAAATTGTTCCAGTGATTAATGACATAATAAAAAATATACATCCTATTTCTAGGTTGAACTTCTTTGGCTTCAACTTGCAACAGAAGTATCTGGTAACATATTCCCCATTAAAATTAAGGACATCAACTGTCAAGTCCTCCCAATTTTGGCATTTACAAGGTTACCATCGAGCTATTTGGGTCTCCCTTTTTGCATTTACTATTAATGGAAGATCTTATCCAAGTCTGGAAAGGTAAGAGTGCAAAAACCTTCCTAAAAGAAGAAAACTTTGTAGCCATCCAGGAAGTATTACTACAGAAAGTTATTTTCTTCAGGAATCAGTCAAGTCTGACAAACTTACAGCCTGACAAACATACAAAGCTCTTCCTACTGCTACTACAGTGGAATCCATGGCATGAAAGCCTCCTGAACTCCCACAAACTTTGATGGGATATAGCAATAGGGTACAGACAAGAGTAGGATTGATAGCTTGTAGCCAAAATACTGTTTAAGACCCAATACAGAGAAAGATGAATGCTTAAAAGTGGCATACATCAGAAGTACAAGTGAGAAAACACTCTTACTATTACAAAATTGTGACCATTCTCTCTATCTAACCAGCTATCAGACTTTCAAATATAAACAACCAGTAAACATTACAAAGTGATCATGAAACCATGAAGCTGCTGATGTCTTGTCTGAAAAAGATTTGCAGACTTGTTGCCCTAGAGGCATTCTCGCGTACCTGGGCTATTTTTGTTTTCTTCTGCTGAAATTTGCAAAGACGCAATATCCGTGTTCCTGATTGGTCACTGAACTGTTCGTGGAATGGGTGCAGCAGCTGAACAGTCTCTCCAAAGCTTTAGAAAAAAAGAAAAAATTACAACAGTGTGAAACTGGTACTTACATTCTGCTCTGAAGTCTTGAAGAGAAGTCAAGATTTCAAATAAACTCACCTACACACAGCAATTTGTCCCACTTCTAGAAGAGTCAGTGCATTTCCAATAACTGCCAGGGATTCATATGCAAGCTATTGAAGAAAAAAGTTACATAAAAAAATAGGATATTCCAAGTTTTACTCACAGCTCGGTATTAAATATGAAGAATGTTACTGAAATTATTTTTCATCCTCTAGTAAAATAAACGAAGAGACTGCCTATCTTTTTTCCTGTTATTTTTATGCAAGATAGTCATTGCAATAAAGATACAATAGTTCTACTTGAGGGCTTTGGCTGATTGATTTAGAGATACCACTTTAGGCAGGCTAATGAAATAAACACCAAAATAACTATTCAGAAGGAAACACTCATTTTTAATAAATAAAAACCCTACAAGTGAGCTATGATGAACTAATATTTAATCCTCCAGTGAACTGCATAGCTAAGCAAGTTTCAGCCTTTTGTAGGCTACAAAAAAATAATTTTCCAATGGATATGTACACCTCTAACAAGTTTAACATCTCCTCCTTTCAGCTAACTTTCACTGATCTTTTAGTAACAAATCTCTTAAGCATGACATGACAAAGAGTTCAAGCCCATGGACCAGAAAAATAGCTGCTCTAGAATCAGCAGAGTCAGGCTTTCCAACAGCCACCAGCTCTGTATGAAACAGGTCAGCAGCTGACATACTCATCAACAATGGGTAGTTTCTTCCTACTTCTTCCAAGGTTTTATGTTACCTGTTTAGAGTGATTGTCTATCATACTAGAGGAATCATCAATAGCCAAGCAAATCTGGTACTGTCGTTTACTGGGCTTGGTCCTTCGCAACCAGATCTTATCTTTTCGGAACTGACTGGCAATATATGGAATCACTTTGCGCATGTTCAGTCTCTTCCCTGTTCTGTAGTCTCCTCTGAAAGTTAAGAAAAAAGACACAGTGACAAGGATTATCAGCAAATACCTCATTCTGGAAATTCTGGCCTATGCATCATATGAACCAAAATAACAAAATTTTGTTAAATACAATAAAAACAAAATTAGTAGTTCTAATATTCATATTTAGGTATAGATAAAAAAACCCTCACATTTTTAATGCAAGATGGATATTCAGTGTTTTTAAAAGAAGTTCTTAAATCTAGGTGCCTAAAATGGAAGGCAGACCTTGAATTTAGACTCCTACAGTTTGAAACAAGTCTAGATATCTTAAAAAAAAAAGTCAGTGTTAAAAACAACATAAAACATTTTGACATTTAACATAATCTTTGACTCAACTGCACTTCATGTGTTTAAGTTGGTTTGATCATCTGTTGCACAGAAGGAAAAAATAGGAGGCAATATCCTCAGGATGGGCACCTACTACCATATCACGTTTACATTTCATAAAATAACCTAGTGTTCCCATACAAAAGTAAAATGAATGCATTTGCAAACAAGAATAATTGCTGTAAAGTAAAAACGATGTAGAGCTGCAGTTGTACAGAGGTTAAAGCCCCCTAAGACCAGCAGTTTAAAGAAACTAGAAGCCTCAGAAAGACCCAACTTACTTCAATTTGGCTGCCTGAGTGGGTTCCAGTATGAGTCGTAGCTGTTCACAAAGCTGCTGTGACAGAGGAGCTGTCAGTACTAAATACCTCTGCCACAACTGTGCTGCTTCCTTCTCCTAAAACATCATACATCACAGAAAGAAATAGAAGTGAATTATGAAAAAACAAAAAGTTGGGAAGCACTGCCTGAAAAAAGAAAACAAACCTCAGTGTAGTAAGGGGGAAGGAGTAGGTAACTATTAGCTGAAACTGTGAGGGTGTCTTGTAAGCACTCTAAAAAGCTGAAAATTTTCATTCAACTTAGGATGCTCCTTGCTGCTATGAAGCTGCAATGTGCAATGATAATTCCTTTAGAAGTACACAAAGCAACTTTGGCATTGCTGTTGATACAGGAAAATCTTGTAATGGCCACCATCTGATAGTTGGTATTACAGCAAGGCAAAGTGTAAAGTCTGCTAGGTTCTCTATTGGCCATCAAAAATTAAAATTAATTAAAATTCAGCAAAATTGTTAAGCCTCTACACCAGCATTTTCATTCAGGAATTACTTCCAAATATGGTTTACAATTCATGACTAGGACAGTCAGAGCAAGTATCATATTCTGGTTCTGCTGTTGGTTAGCTCAAACTCCACCACTGCAACTGAAGGAGACGGCTTCTGTTGATCATAATTTTGTGAAAGTGGTGTCCAGCACTTAACTGCAGGTGACAACTCAAAATAGAAGGAGCTTGGCGGGACTGAGAAAAGAGTTGCTAACTATGCAAGTTTTAGAAGTCATTATTGACAGAGTAACTTTCTGCAAATAGCACACAGCATGTTCAAAACAAGATCTGAAACATCATCCAGCTTTAAGAATAATATAATTTTTTTCAGAACAAGTTGAACATAACAACAAAAATAGCACCTAAATCATGCAATTTTGAATATTTAGATTCCAGCCTGCTTGGCTTCCTCAATGCTTCAGCAGTAAACCAAGATGAAATAATGCAATAAAAGATTCTTATGACAGTTTTATACTAAAACAACGTCACAAACCTCATCTGGAGTTCCAGACTGCTGCGTCTGCCAAACTTCCAAATGCCTTTCAAGTTCCTTTCTTAGCTCTTCAGGATCTCTAACGATGTGCTAGAAGTGTAGTTATGAGATTTATGAGACAGAAAAATAAGTTCACCCATCTGGTGATTCCCAAACTATAGCAAACTATAAAAAAAAGTAAAAATACATTGTTCTTAATCTTTTAGGCACAAAAATACCTGAAAAAATTTAAATTGAGATTCTAAATCTCCATTTTTTTAATAGCTTCCACGTACAGGAAGGATAAATACCTCCCCACAAATACCTGCATCTATGACACAATCAACATAGAAACAAAACTAGGAACATCTATGATAGACACAGAAAATAATCATATACAGAACTTCAAGATAATTCAATGAAATTATCTTGATAAACACCAGATTTAATAACAGTATAACAGAGATCAAACTATTGAATGCTACCTATCTAGTATCTTCCAAAATATAATATGCTTCCCTTAACTATATTTTTTTTAAAAGCTTCATTCAAACCACTAAAAGAATTGAATGACATCTTCCTCTTTACCTGCCAGCAAATACTATTTGATAAGCCATTCTGTTAAAGGACACCCAAGCTTTATTACACTTCTTCAACTTTTGTTGTGCTTTCAGTGACAACTTCTGTCCCTGACTTGTAAAACCATAGTTTAGCCAAACAGTAGTATATGGTCTCCATAACCTGCAGGTTTACTGGATTAAGAAAAATAAGTCTATAAATGCAAACTCAGCAGTACCAATACTTCTCATTGCTCAAGAAGCAGCAGCAGTCCCTCTGGCCACCTACTGCAGGTTTAAGGAAGGGAGGAAGAATGCGCATGGAGGGGGCTGCTTCTCTCTTCCTTTTGCTGAAAGGTGAGAACTTGCACTTTTCCCCCCTGCAACGTTTCTCCCTTTCTCTTTAACTGGTGCTGCAAGAGCTCCCCCTCCTGTTTCAGATTTTGCATGTCAATTGAGAAAAAAAAACAACCCATAACAAAGCCCAACCACAAAAAAAAAGCACCTAACTATTCTACAACAGGAGAACACTCTTGCATTCAGCAGCCTCTTTCCAAAGAGCTGCCACATTTGGCATTAAGATGGAAATATCAGGTATAGCTGGCACACAATCCTTTCTGTGTTGTTCGCAGAAACAGTAAAATATTGCTCTCCAAGTATATACTCAGGACACAGCATTATAAGCATGAAAGGTCAATACTTCTGAAAAAACAGACACTGAAAATATTCTTTCTTTATCAATTGGTTGTCCACCATCAACTGCTTCTATGCCATAGCTCTTTATGATAAAATGTGCTTTTTCACAGCTAACAGTTTGCACTAGGAAACTATGAATGTTACATGAAGCTCTAGGTTTTTCTAGGCTATGATATTTTTTGAATTGAGATATTCATAAAAGGCTCAGAAGGGGTCTAGAATATTTGCAGTCAGGTTCTTTTGAGGAAGTAATAGATTGTGATGAATTAACTGAGGTGAATTCTTTGTCTACAATGGTGTTTTAGGGTGACAGATGCCTAGCGCTCTCATCGCTCTGAACCCTTTATCTTCAGGCCACACACCCTTGCCTATCGCACTCCACTCTACCCAAGCATTTGATCAGCAGATTCGTCTAAGCAAAACAGTTCTTGACAGATAGAAAAACAAAATTTTATTTTACAAAAAGTGAGGATGAGACCCTCCCACATAAGGACGGGGAGGACTTGTCATATTAAAGTCATCATTCAGCTGCATATACAACAGTTGGTTGTCTGTTACTTTTCATTCTGCTATTAAAGAACAGCAAGCTACTGAGTTGCCTGAATGAAAGTAATTCTAAACTTTTGCATTCACAGAGTTTCATTAACACAGGTCAAATAAAACAGACCATTTCTACTACTGTAGTCATAAGAAGACACGCTGGGTATCATACCTGGGGAGTGTCCATCACGAACTGATGGGCTGTATGTATGGTCGAGTCTTTGCTTCTCTCTGGCTTCTCTTCAGTCACTGTTGGTAGCTTTTCTTTTGTAGAGTCATTGACATCCTCTGAGTCAAAAGTCTGGATCTCTGGCTCCACTTCACCTGGTCCTACAATCACAAAACTAATTACTAACTTTGTGGGTCACACGTAATACAAGAACCAATACTATATCTTGACTCTTACAAAGTGTCTCACATGCTTTGTAGTGCAACCCAGACATTGTTTTTTTTACAGAAGTGCACAAATCTTAAGACTATCAGTTCTAGGAGTAGGATGAATACAAGACCTTGCAACTCACTGGAATAGATAACTATGCATTTCCATATGCAAACTGTTTTTTCTCTCTCATAACCTTCTTGCCAAATGAACAAAATATTGGCCAACATTAACATCTGAAAATTCCATTGGTGAAGTACATTTTTTGAGCTTCATAGCCTCTCTGACAGAGTGACAGGAGGTACAAAACAATTTGAGAACATTCAGAAAACCATCATTAGGAATGGACTAAAGATTTTCTTTTATTATTGTTTCTACTATATTACACTGTTTAACAACTCATTTTTTAAGAATTACTCTAAGAAAAAAACCCAACTATAACATTGTAGGAGTTGTTTCAAAGATCCTAGTTTTTCACAAGATACTGTTACAGAATCATGTGGAAAAACAAATAGACTGATTACATGCATGCCTGTACCATAAAGCTAATGAGTCTAGCAAGAGATTGAAGTGAAGAGATTAAAACTGAAGGGAGTGAGAGGCAAGAAGGTGAATTCAGGCTGGTAAAACTCATCTCCCCTTTCTAGACAGCTGTCGTGTTGCCTGGTGAGAAAACCATTCAAAATTCCAAGCTACGGTGTCATTTACTTAGATTCATCAAAATTAAATACTTCTGTTCCAACTAGCAAGAGATACTTATATCCAGCTTATTTATTTTGTTCGTGTGGGCTGTGTGGCTGACAAGTCAGACCTATGATCTTCTCGTCTACCAACTGTTTGCATCTGATAGCCATTTTCTGTTAGGCAGCTCAGTTTTGTTTTGTTTCATTCCCACTTAAGGAAGAAAGCAGTGAGACAGTGACACTTCAGAGCTACCTCACCGGATGTTGTTCAGACCAGCTCCTCAACTTCTTGGTGTTTTGTCAGAAGTTACACACACAAAAAGTTATGTAGTGCTGATACTGGTGACACTGGAATGCATTGTTACATGCCAATTAATTAAGTGAATTGGCATTGCGCCGAACAGCAGGACAGTGTTTGCTTTTTACTTCTTCAAAGAAGTGGATAAAGATTAGAGACCATTGACTTGAAAGAAAACAGCAAATCCCTCTGTCACCCAACCAATTTAGTAAAGGCTAATGCTGGTTACTAGGCAGGAGTAACAATACTGCTGCAGAAAAGTCAATTAAAAGCAGATGTTTTAGTCTTATAAAACATATACACATCCATTACATGCAAATATAAATACCCACATATACATTTAAAGATGCACATCAGCATACATTTATCATGTTTTTTAAGTTAATGTACCAGGAGTTTTAGTGGCAGTAGACTTCTTTTTTTCTGGCTTCAGCTCCTCTGTGTCTACTGCTCTGAGATCCTCATTGCTCTGCATTTCTGTTTCCATAGCTGCATCTTCAGAATCTCCCTCTTCCTTTTCTTCAAGAGGCATAATAGGTTTCTCTTGCTCCTTGCTAGCTACATCTGTATAAAGACAACAATACTTATTAAAGGGAAAGAGGAAGCAAAGGTAGTGAAGTTGTAAAAAAAGGTCACACTCTGAGGCCACTGCATGTCAGTTTTAGTGAACTTCAGAAGAGATCTGAGCTATTGTCTCATAACCTCAGTTTTATCTTTCACTGTGCCGTGCCATGTTGTGTCAGTGAACTATTGCCCTGAAAACCTGATGAATAAAATAGACTAGTTACTTTAATAGAAAGCAACTTATTTAATTAAATGTAGATTAGAGGATTATTTTTAAAGAGAGAGAAATTTGATACAGAATAAAGAACCTGTTGTGTTATCCTAAATGTTTTGCATGTGTGGTAGCAGTTTGGGCTTCAAAATAATTGAAGTAAGATTTGAAGAGAACAGATTTTAAATATGTTTATTAATCTAAAATCCATTTTTATGAGTCAATTTGGTGTTTTCAAAAGTGTTATCATTAGTTTGAACCTGATTGCCAAAAGAGTAGCATTTATTGTAGTGAAATGGTGCTACATCTTAAACCAAAGCAAGGATTGTTAAACGTAACTTTAAAAAACATACTGGGAGAAACTAGAGTAAATAGGAGCACTTCAGGATTTGATTCTGCAATGACAACTCTTTACACCCAGAAATACCATCGTACCATATGTCTGTGCATCATAGCTTTCAGAGCCTTGTTTAATATGTTCAAACGCATCAGCCTCTTCCGCATTTTGTTTAGGCTGAGTTGTATTCTGCTTTGCTTCACTGCTGGATTCTATGGTTCTCAGTCGCTTGTGGATATGTTCATTGTGATCTCCCATTGAGCGCTCATTGTCTGCCTGACCAGGTTTCCTCTTGAAACTCTGAAAAAGAACAAATTAACACCATGAACTTCAAGTCAGGTGCAACCAAACACTGATTAGAACAAAAGTTCTAACAAGGAGAAACTGCCTATTTGCTAGTTAATATTAAGACAGTCAAATAAAAAAATAAAAAAATTGAAAAGAAGAGATGAACCTGAGTATTTTTTCTGCTTTGCTTCTGAGAAGCCATACGGGCCATGCGCGTGGATTCATGGCCTTCGGATTGATTTGCACTTGAAGCTCCACTTCCGTATTCCTGAGAGACCAAAAAAATTGCAATAGTAACTGAAAAGGGATTTAGCAACTGTTGCAGACAAATTTGAGAAGTTAAACTGCAATGCTGTGCTACCTTCTATTGTGAATGACAAACGGCTCACAACTGTCAGTATTATTCTTGTGGAAAGCAGATGAGACAGATCTGCAGCTCAACGATTAGGCTAAACTCACCACCAGTTTTCACTACTATGAAAGTATGTATATGGTCTCCTATTTTTTCAGTGAATTTGTAACTGGTGTTCTAAAAATTGAATCTTAGACACAATTCTTAAAAACATGGCAGCTATTGCTTGATTGTAACTTGAAAACAGGTTAACAAGTTCAGCATTTTTAACTAGGACACTTCCATGTAATTTACCTCTTTAGACTGGTCTCTTTCGGAAGCTTCTCCAGCCAGCTCAACAGCACTGTCACTCTGCAGGTTTTCTTGCCCAGTCTGCCCTTGTGTTTCATGCTCCATTCTTTCCTCAGGCTCAGGGAGCTGTTCATCCATCTCTGAATTATCTTTACCCTCTTCTTCCTGAAAGAACATCAGTTTATTTTAATGTTCTAAAAACCACTGGGAAACAGAAGGCCAAGGAGGTAACCGGAATACAGATAACAGAAATACACCAGTTTAATAGTAAGCACATCTCTGTTATCTCAGTGAAGATTCTCACTAACATTACACCTACTCAATGTCAAATTTGTTTCAGAGCATCATAGAACACATCCATTTAAGACTTGTATAAGGTAATAAAAAAAAAAAAAAGCTTCTTTTATGTATTACTCTCTACCTGAGGTTGAAGGCCTTGGTCAGCAGCAGGGATTCCCTTATCTTCAGCAGATTCATTTTTTTCCTCATCAGGTGGTGGTGACTCTTCCTCCTCTTCTGCTGCTGCATCCTCAGTGTCCCCTGCATTTTCTTCTTGATCATCAGCATTTTTGTCCCCTTCATCTTCCTTCTCCTCTTTATCTTCAGAAATGCCTTCTTCAGCTGGTTCTGCATCTTGATCATCTCTTTCTGTCTCACCAGTATTCTCGTCATTCGGTTCTTCCATCTTCTCTGCCTCACTTAAATCAACAGGTTTCTCATCTACTTCAAAAGCATTCTCTTCTTCTGGATTAAAAAAATCAGAAAGGTATACAAAGCTTTCAGTGAAGTACAGAGACAGTAAATATTACAGATATTTGGAATAAAACTGCCCATGCTGTCAAAAAAATCTTAAAGAAAATACTGAGAATTCTATACATAGAATCTATGATTTTCTATAGCAGGTAATTTCTTTAAGTCACAACTGGTTTGTAACTAACAATACAGCAGGATGAATTCGTATTAACTTCCTTTAACCTAATATTCTTGAGGGTCAGTTGACTTTGAGTACAAATTCTTCTAAGTATCATAGAAAAAATTGAAACCACAAAAGCAACTGGACAATGAAATAAGGAGCTTCTAGCATAATTTAGGGTGTATCGCTTGGATAACATGAGAAAGCCTGCTCCACAGTGTGCATGAAAGGGAGATAAAGGAAAATGCTGTATTGTTGAGTTCTTATCCAGCCTGAATTTGGTATCTTGATACACAGAAATGAATTTGCAGCTTCTTGTTACACAGAATCCTACCACCATGTCTCTTCTTTCTATAGAGAAAAAGAGCTTATTACTGACTGTTCCTCCCTACTTCCATCTGGCTTTCATCTGGGAATCTGTAGAGAGATTTTCAGCTGTACCTTCATCCTCTTCCTCCTCATCACTCTTCTCATCATTCTCCAGGTTCAAATTATCAGGAAGGTCCAAAGGTTCAACTTCGGGCTGCTTTTCTTGCTGGCCATGATAAGGATCTACTTCATTCTCATCATACTCACACTGTCAGCAAAAGAATGGGGAGAAAAAAATAACAGATATGTAAAAAGTAGGAAGAAAGGCAAAGATGAGAAATAAGATACTATTGCATTCTCTAGGACACAGAAATACTGGATATGTATTACATTCTGATCAGTTAAAAATGACTTTCCAGTGGTACACATCCTCATGTATAAATAGCAGAAAAAGATTAATTTTGGCAAATGCATTTACATAAATTGTTACTTCTTCAAAACAGTGTGTTCAGAATCTGATTTTCCTAGCTGAAAGATTCTGAACAGAATCTGCACTCTTGCAGATGGTAAATGCACTCTTGCACACTGTGCAGAATCTTCAAGCATGCTGTATACAGATTTTGCGGATCAGTCCCACTGACTGAAGATGTTTCTGTTGCTAAACACAACAGAACAAGAACTTTTTAGCTTTATCCATCAAAACATCAATTCAGTGTAAAGCCTGTTTTGGCAGCCATTACAAGTTCAGGTTAGTGCCAACAAAAACTCTTTCTTGATCATGGATCAGAAAATATACATATAATATAATGGATACAGTATGGTTTACTTTTAGCTCTGAAATGAACTAACTTTCATCAGTGCACTTCACTATTGAAGAAAGAGCATTTCAAATTCTCAGAAACACATGATGTGAGCACCACAATATGGTTTAACAGCAAGATACTCTATGTAGTCCAAACCATTTTTACCTCATCAATTTGTTCATGGATTTTCTCTTCATTTCCACTGTCGTCTTCTTGTTGTTCTTTTTCCTCATCCTTAGGAGGCTGTTTTTTATTATCCTTGTTTCCTGTGCCCGAATTGTCATCTTTTGCAACGAGCTCTGAATCCTCCTATTAACCAACAAATTCAAAAGAAACTCAATTATGCTACCTGCTTCTCAGAGACTGAGTGACAAGACATGATCTCCTACAGAAAAAACAACATTAAATAACTTGTGATATCCTCAAATTATCCCTTTCCAAGACCAAGAGCTATGCAAAGGAGTTCACGGTCTAGGTCACATCAAGTTAACAGAGTTTAATTCCTTTGATATTCTTCTTCCCACCCCTGTTCTCTTTACCTCATCCATTCCTGGTCCAGTTTCTTCTGTTTTACTACTGGCATCTTCATCATCATCGTCATCTTCATCCCCCCAGAGCCTCTCATCCAGTTTATCATCAGCTTCAGCATTATCAAGATTTCCCATCTGCTTATCCAGCTCCTCCTCTTCATCTGAATTTTCATCATTTTCTGTGTACAGTTCAGAATGTATTTCAGTACAGAAGAGATAAAGCTAACTTTTTTGTTAAGTTCAGAAACAAACAAGCAAGAAGTCATACTTGCAGCTTAATTTCATCACCCTATGCAGTTAACTGAGAGGTGTGGAAGAAGACACACATGCACTAACACCCAGAAAAGCAGGGTCCTAATTATGTGGTTCAGTGTTCTCTTGGACACATGGACACACACAGCATTCTCTCCCTCAGACTAACAAGTACCAGGTGCAAAACTTGGATGATTTAAACTCTATTCCTTACACTCTCCCTCCTCCATTTTCAAAATGTTTTGGCATTACTGGGAAGGGAAAGGTCCATTCCACTTTATCTGTTTATTATCTTGGGAATTTCCCTTCTTGTGCAGATGAACTTATTCTTGGCACTTTGTCAGAGATTTGAAAGTAGATTAACACTATGGTAATTTGTAAACCATATTATTTTCAGATGTTCAAGCTGTTACCCTTTAAAGTGAAGAACTGCTACCTTTTGGCGAGTAGCAACTTGAATGAAGCTACCAAATGTTGCTATTTCTTCCATTTTAAAAAGGTAAAGTTAAATTCTTTTCATTGCTTATAAGTTAGCAATAGCTTCATTAATCATGTTTTGACGTTAACTACAGCCATATTCTCAAGTGTTCTGTTGATCTTCAACAGCTTCAGAAAGTCAGTAACTAATTTTAAAATGCGTCTATAGGTCAGCTCACAACAGGAAGAATCATCTCCCTTCATTCCAAAACCACCACAGTGACAGGAGACAGTATTTTCTTTGTACACTTCTTTGCGTTCATATTAATACTTCTTAGTATTAATATACAAATGGCACTACTCTGTTGTTAACACTAACTTTTCAGTATATGCTTCATTATATGAACATATCAACCATTACTGGACTGATCTATAATATTTCTTTTAAGTTTGCCATAGTGGAAGGACCAAACCTTTTTTCTCCTGTTCTCCATCATGCATTTTTCCTTCAAAGTCTTCTGACATTTCAATTGCATTGTCTTCTCCTTCAATGTCTGGTTTAGAATCTTGATCCTCTTTCTCCTTCTCTTCACCCTTTTGAAAACTGTCTTCTATCTGAATTATTGGTAAAGCCAAAAATTACAATGGATCTTGCCTATATATTAAAGCTTACTTAAAGTACCACAACAATATTTATAAGCTTATAGGCAAAGATAAAAGCCAACCTAAATAGGAGACTGAAGGCAACTTCATGTTTCTTTTACCTGAAACATCTACAGCATGGATTTCAAGGGTTCTTTTCAGTTTTAGTTGAATTAAACAAGAACAACCCCAAACACTTGCCTGATCTTCACTCTCTATTTTGTTGCTCACATCCTTCTTGCCTTCCCCATCTCCAATACCACCATCCTCATAATCATGAAACTGTGTTGCTCCCTCTCCAGCTTCATCTTCAAGTAATTCTTTTGGCAGACAAAACCCCTAAAAAGGCAAACAGAAACTCAAAACTGTCTGTAGTAGTAAGTACATCTTTCAGCTTAGTTTCTACTTAAGACTTTTGTATACATTAAATATATGCTTACCATAAATCCACTGTTACCTCTAATAACTTACCTTTTGGGCAAGCTCTGTAAAAATGCTCGTTAGAACAGAAAGCAATTTTCCAGTACTCCTGTGAGATGCCAGTGAAACAGTGAGGTAGAACAGGATAAGGTCTGAATACCTGCAGAGCATGGGCTTTAGACGCACCAGCAAATAGCAAAACTGGTTGAAGAACTGCAGGTAAAACCAAAGAACAGCTGTCAAATATGATTATGCACATACTGAGATGCACCTCAGAGAGGGTGATGATAGAGACTGAAAACAGATGCTCAAACCAGAAATATCAGTAGGCAAATTTAAATACAATTTCTAAAGTTTCCAGAGCTTTTTCTAGATTTTCACAAAAAACTAAAACTTTTCCTTCTTACTAAAGCAACACCTGGCTTTTGCACTACAGAAGAGTACCTATATTTGGCCATAATTTCTCACATGCTTCTAGTTCTAAGGTATTGCACAATAACAAGCAACGCACGTTTAACCACAAAAGTTCAGAATTCTAAGTCTTTTGAGACCCCTAAGCCAAAAACTCTTGAGAAGAACAATTTTACCTTATGTTTATTTGAAGTGTAATCTTCCCCATAAGATTTCAGGTTCTCCAGGAGTTCCGAAACTGCTAAAATTGCTTTCTGCACATGCAAAGAATCCAAATCAGCAGAAAGATCTTCATCCAAAAGCTTAGTTATATGTCCTGCTTTAATCAGGTCAAATGAGGTTGCATCCTCTTTGAAATACATAAAAAAATATGAGAATCAAGTCAGACATTCTAAAAATGTTATAGCAAGCAATCCAGAAATACCCATCCTATCTGTTTAAACACACAACTTCTGTTAAAATGGCAATCTCCTTGTGTATTGGTACCTCTGCTAGACACACAGCTTAAGGAATTTTTAGGTTTGCATAGTTTAAACTCTCCTCCTCCCCCTTAAGTAAATTAACAAACTTACCACTTTCCTCTAGAGATTTGTCTTCCTCTTTTCCATCTTCCTGTTTTCTCTCAACCAAACACTGGATGGCATACAGAACAACACGGATAACAGTTTCCACTTTTGCTGAGAAGTGCGCCACAAACTCTTCATCTGACTGTTGATTTCCTTCTGAACCACAACACAGGCAGTTTTACATAGAAAAACATTAAATTACAGGTTACTATGTTTCCCCTATGCAAGGAGCATGATAAACATTATACAATTTTTACCACATAGGTCTACTAAAATCTCCTTGCTAATCCTGATCGACAACTATGGTGTAAGATCTGTCATCAACAGTGACCAAAGGGGAAAAAAAACATTACTGCAGAACTTAAGTCTGGACTAAATTTTGCAAGTTCAGATTTCATCGAGTGTTTCTGGATATCCGAATGAACATGGAGCCATCTTCTGCAATAATTAACCTAATGAATTCTTATATCTTTATCTTTAAATTACAAAACGAACAGAGAATTGTCCTTACCACTGCAATTTGACATGGAATCAAGAAGCTGTGTTCTCCAGGCTATGAAGTCTGCAGACGTATTATTAACTTCTTCTTGTATATACTTCAGGCTCTTGATTAGGGCCATCTGATTTACAGCTTGCCTGCCTTCCCCATTTGGAAGAAATAGGGACTCTATGTCTTGTAACTGAGCTGAGACTTCCAGCAAACAACTCATAGCTGACGTGCAAACTTCAAAATCTCTCCTGCAACAAGAAATACCATAATACTGAAAGAAGAACGAACAGTGCAATTTAATCTTAAACCTTTTCTTGGGGCAGGGATGAGAGCAAGGCAGCTGATCTTCATCTTGAACTTTTAAATAATGTTTGACAACAAGCAGATGTGCCGCTTATACTCACACTGTTTGAGGCAGACAGAAAATGAGAAGCATATATACTATTATTGTTGTTATTATTAACTAGGCTACAAAGCTCTTTTAAAATAAAAATTTCTTCACTAAATTTACATATGAAATTCACCTCATTAACTAAGGACCTATGGGGATGAAATCCCAGGAGACCAAAGACAAACTAAGAAGCTAAGATAAACCACTTTTTTTCTGACTCGTCAGGGGCGTGGGAGAAGACACATACAATTTGTTTAAAAAGCCAGGCACTGCATTTTGCAAGAAAAATGAACACAAAGAAGCTTCAAGAGCACCTGAACACACTTTTCAAGATATGCATAGGCAAACATTTTCAAGATGACTTCACACATCTTACATAAACATACAACATACAGAGATTCAATTTTATGTACATGTAGAACTCACCAGGAATAAACCAAGGTCTCACATGACTGCTGTCTTATGTTGTCCACTTCTGCTTTCATTGCCTTCACATTTGCTAGCATCGCATTCAATTGTGTAGCTACCTGCAGCCATAACTGATCCTTATTTCGCATCCTGCATCCAGGAGGCAGTTGCTCAATTGTTATTGGAGTCAGGTATTTTAGCTCTGAGGGAATTAGGTCAGGTATTCCCGTAAAAACATTTCCCATTTCAGGTCCTGAACTCTGAAAAATGTTTGTTTTGACATCTGTCCTTTCATTGTCACTGCACTTTGTTAACTCTTCTTTTGGGCAGCATTGTATAAACCAAGACAGCTCCTCGAGAACCATCACACACTGCATGGAAAGTTGCTGCAGTTTGTCAGTCCAGCATTGAAGACTGTCTTGAGGAGGAAATGCTACATTATATTCTCTGTCAGCAGTCAACCTAGAATCTATCTCTTGTATACAACTCAGTAGGTTCCTGATTAAGAAGAAAGAAGGAAATGTTACAATCACCGAGTTTTACATTATACTCCCCTTTGAAAAGCTCAACCTTTAGACTAAGTTCATAAAAGCTCTAGATAATAGGAACTCAGTGGAAGTCAAACTTCTTCTGGAAAAAGTAAAATCAGAGTATTTAAAAAAAAAAGTTTTGCTTAATTACTGAATTTTTCTCTCCATTGCATATGTTTGAGTTGTCCTGAAAACAGGGCTTTGTGAGATTTCTCAGAATCTACACTGTGTTTTCAAACAATCCTTAAACTCCTGGCCTGATACTCAAATGTTATTAATTTTCCTCCATTATAAAAGCAAACTACATTCTCACACACCTTCATTCCCTGAAGTGCTGCGTAATAGTCAGCTCATAACAAATGATTAATATGATTTACAATGAAAGTCACAGCAATGCAGATAAGTGTCTTAGAAGTTTTACTACTCCTGCAACTGTAAAGTTGGGGGGTTGCGTTTTGAGCTTTTGTTTGGTTTGTTGGGGGGTTTTTTTGTTTGTTTTTCCAAGTTTCCTAGAGTTAACATAAATTTTGCGCCACTAATCTCCAGTCTAGATTTCCTTCTCTGTACAAAGGAAATACCTCCTGACCCAACTTCAAAAAGTTTTATGCATGACAACACTGATGGGCACAAATATGCAGAAGAACAGTGGAGTTTGCAGTGAAACTGACAAGTCAAGCAATGGAATGAAAAATCACATCACTGAGAAAGATTTCCTACACACTTTTGCTTTTATAGCTTTGACACAAGATCTAGTATCTCCCACCTTTCTAGAATTTTTTCTTCATAAGCTGTTGAGGTTTCTTCATATTAGCTCAAAGTGCCATCCAGATAATTTATTTGCTCCAAATCAAACCAACAACTTGAACACCGCCACAATTAATTTAGGTTAACACCAAATGAGAGAGATTTAACAATCTACAGGTTTAACTTTGTAAGTAACTACAGTAATTATTTCATGGTCTTCAAGTATGCCTAACTTGTTTTTCCCAAATTACTTTGATTCCAAAATACAGGCTGCAATGACAGGATAAACAACACCAACACCCCACTCCCCCCCCCCCCCCCCCTTTTTTTTATCTTTTATGTCTAGGCTTAATTGAGGGGAGGAGAGAAATGGGGAAGTAGGGAGAAGAATTTTATTTTCTTCTACTTTAATTTCCATTGTTCTTGAAGGGAATTTCTTACTGTCAAACTCCTTGCCAACATTTAAATGTTGGAAAATGCTCAATACCTTAGTAAGATCCACTGTTCTGTCAATGCAGTAAGACATCGTCTCTGTCTGACAAGCATCTGCATGAGGTGTGCAGTGAATCCTTTGCATCGTTCAATGCTACCTAGTCCAATATCCTAAAGAAAACAGATACAGAAAAAGTGGGAGCGAACAGTTAGATAAATAAGCAGACAACAACCTTCTCTGTGCCTCCATTTCATTTCACTGGGCAGGCTGAGAGGTTATAGTCTAACTGAACAAGTCTTAAAATGCAGACAAAAATTATAGTTATTACAGTTTCCCCCTCTTCATTTTTCTGCATCTTCCATATATCCTGCATACAAATTTGATTTTCAAGTAGCTTCTACAACAACAGTCATATTAAATTGCACTCCCCTCCAGCAATTCTTATCAGGAATTTAGTCCCAATAGTAAAACTACCTTACATAAATGATGATTAAAATCTAAAGAGATACCAGCTAAACTTTTACATTCATCACCACTGCTAAAACCACTTCCACAATTCATTTTACCAGATTTACTGACAATTACTTTCACTTCTTTCATTAGAAAGGATCCAATTTTAAAGCTTGAAGTAAATGTTCACAACAGAGCAAAACTGATCTCAGCTATGTTCCATTATTTATGCCAATGTCAGCTGTGACATTTGACAAGATCATGTTGTAAAACAAGGAGTGAAGCACAGCGAGAAGAGCAGTATCTGGAAGAGATCCCTTTTTCCTGGAACACTGCAAAAGCAGTACTGATTTGGTAGAACTCATTTGTTCCTTCTACTGATTTGGACCAATTTTTAAGCAAAGAAATGTATCGGCACTTTTTATGTTAGACACAGGCTCCAGTTATGTCAAATTATAAACCTCAACTGTTTTTTTCATGAGCAACAACTAATCCTGGTTTTGTTTTCCTAACAAGCTTTGATTCAGCATTTGGGGAGTTCATGCACAAAAATTAGCAATTTGGGATCTGCTGGGATGAAAGATACTGTGTATTTAACCGACTACTAACTTAGTTCACTGAACTGATATTGTTCAGTCATAAAACAACAGGTTTTAAAATGCTGCATTTAATGACTGACCCCAAAATAACGTATTTTGTATCATATTACAGAACATAGCATGATCTCACATCACCTTTTTACTATTAGAAAATTTCAGTCCAAACTGGTAAAATAAAGTTAACAGAAGTAGGACTTATATTTTTACTTCGGTGTTTTACCTTGGCAGGTGCTAATAATGCTGTCTGAAGTCTAGAGTGGCGTGCAAGTGACCTATAGAAGTACTTCTGGCATCCATCCCAGGCAGAAGAAATCTCTGTCAGCAACCTGACAGAGCACAAAAAGTCTGATATTAGAAAGGTATATAATTTCAGTACCTCAGCACACTGGAACCACCAGGTCAGCTCTTCAACCTAAAAAATTTGCTTACAATTTGTTATTTTGCAAATGCATTGATCCTGTAATTCTTCATTGTTTCCACAGGTATTCTAGTCTTAAGAAAACATTTAACTTTTTAAATAAACCCTAAGGAAACCCTAAGCAATAGCAGTAAAATCACTATCTTTGAGTATCATTTAACACTTAAATAGTGTTTGGTGGGTTTTTTTTTTCATGCAGCTAAATCCAGCTTGATGGGGAAGCCTTTATTTTGGCGTTGATGAAAGATACTATAAATTAAACCCTTACACCTGAGGAAGACAGTAACCAGCATGTCTCAATGACCACTTGCTGCTGGAAAAACAGAGAAACATCTAAAAGAGCATCTTTCCTCTATACAGGCTTTTCCAGAAATGCCCACTTTGAAGTCTATGCATTTTCTCCTGAAATATCTCATTAGTCAGTGAAGACAAAACAATTAGAGTAATCCCTGTAAATTACAACTCATCTTTAATAAAACTGTTAGCAGTCTACATTCTAATGTGATGCTAGTGAAGCGTCCCAGGCAAAGCTGGGTGGTGGAGGGTTAACTGAAATCTCATTCACAGTAACAATAAAAGTGAGGGTAGATTTATCAAAAGTGCAAATTAAAAACACTCTCTCTTGGTTGTATTTGCCAGTATGGTATGTACAGGATTTTCAAACTGAGAAGTAATGGGGGGAAGAGAAAGGAGTATCTAAAATCCTAAGTGAATTCCATTCCAGAAATTCCAGTCTAAATCCACATGCAATAGATTCTATATATTATAGCGGCAATTCATATGATCTAAAGGTTAGAAATACTGTGTACATACGTGGCATCCGGTTCATGTGTACAATTTCTTACACCTAATGCACTACGCAAGTCCAGTGGACGTAGGTAGAGTATTTCATGATAGTCTTTTGAACGGGACCAAGCAAGACCTTTCCGGTATGACAAACCTGGAATGACATTTGAACACACATCCTTTTAAGCCCTCACTCTTTTATATGAAAAATGTCACTCATGCAGTTGGTATTAAGATATAAAACCTTCTGATATAGTTTTTTTTTCCTGATGCTATCTGATCTTGACAGGTCTTTGAACATATTGCAATTTTTGTAATGTAAGAACACATTGTAGCTTAGCTATCTTCAGCTGAACATAGCTGAAATAAGACAAACATAGACCCATGTGTATAAAGGAGGTTTGTGGTAGTGGCCGAGAGAAAAAACAAAAAGCCTTGAACCTGGGGGCAGGCTACAGCCTGAGAAAGTTACAGCTATAAACATTTAAAACTCAATCTTAAGGCTGTTATTTTAGCTATTTTTAAAACTGGATTAAACATGCTCATTTCTCTCAAGCCAATTAAAACTCTCCTTTCAAAGTATCCTGAAGACAAGCAGAGCCTGTAATAAATATTCATTAGCTATCTAGGTTACGCTGCCATTTTTCCAGACAAAATGGAGAACAAGTCTTAAGAGCAACACTTTTCACTTCTCCTGGTCCTTTAAGAAAGCTGAGTTGGGGATCATCACCTCATTTTTAAGACATGAAAAGGCTGATGAATGAGGAAGGTAAAGGTGTCACCTGAAATCAAAGACAGAGCCCAGTAAAGAATTCAAATCCTATGTGTTAGTTTAATCATCACAGTATGCCATTCCTCCACCACAACCTTCACAGGGTAGCAATGGCAGATATCCCTTTGGCACCAGCGGGTGCAAAAAATGCCAAATACAGGAAAACTGTATGTGCTAGAAACCTCCCACTTAGATTCACCTGTGTTTGCAGTCACCTAAATACAAAAGGACCTTAATCTTCTGGGAACTATTTACTCAGTACACATATCAACTCATTTAAGTAGTATAAACTACAAACACTCAAAACTACAACTGAAGCCTCCTCCTGCCTCCCAAAAAGCATTTAGAACTTTTTGTTTTCATTTATTTTCCAAGTGCTGTGACACTTTGAGTTAGTTTGTTATCAGAATCATGCCTTCTCAGAACTCTTAACCATGTTTCCAAGCTTCCTTCTGCAACCATGAGAACAGAAATCTCTCCTTTTTTTGGGGGGGGACGGGACAGGAGGGGGATGGGACACTGGGGTAGGGAGGGGAGTGGAGAGAGAGAGAGAGAAGTTCTTAGGATCACTGCAGGCCAGAAGCTATGGCTTCCAAGAGAAGCACCAAAACACTAAACTCTCTTCAAAAAAGAAGAAACAAAATTGGCAAGTTACATTAATTTCTACTTCCGGCTATGACTTAGCAGAATGCTGTCAGACAGCTGTTTATTTAATACGACTGCTTACTTCTGCTGGTTTCTAAACTGCTCAGATGATGAATAATTTAACATAACACCAAAGGAAAAGGCAACAATTAATAGTTTGGGTAGGTCCTTTACCTTAAGACTAGCAAGGGGAGCAGTGGAGACTGGGCTGCTGAACAGGGTGCCTCCAACAATTCCCATCAATAGACCACTCAGTCTCCATGGCTCAACCACACCTCTACCAATCTGACCTCTGCCAGTCTGTCAATCAAGAGATGGGCTCTCATTCAAAGGAGCTAACAATTTCAGTTCTGGGTCAGAGAGTGGATACAAGATAATGAGCTTCCCTCTTGTTTCTAAAAGTGGGGCAGTGACTTCTGACTGGAGATAAAGTAGATTTCTGCTTCAGAAAAGCTACTGTTGTACATCTAATGGAATGTAAGAAGAATAGAAGGTATTTGAGAGGGCTAACACACCAGGCCTTATAGTCAACAGACGAAGAGAAAGAGACTTAAATGCTTCTACGTATCAGTGGCTCAATGACTTCAAGAACATAGTATTATGGTGGGTTTAGATGTATTGGCAAAAACGGTAAAATGCTTAAGAACTTTGTACTTTTAAACCAAGCACATTTTTATTCAATGCTTACCTGTTTTAGCAAGGCTTTTAAAGAGATCTGACAAAGCCCGTTGCTTCTGCATCTGAATATGCTTTGCCTCTGATTTCTGCTTCTCCTTATCTGCTGTCTGATCAAATGTTAGATTTTGCAGTTCAGCTACAGAAACAATGATACCACCTGTACAGAAGACAGCAGGGACAGGTAAGAGATGTGAAAATTTAACGTACACAAAGCAGCCATGGCAAGATAGTCTTGGAAGGGAACTATCTACACTTTTTCCTGATTTGTTCCATTTATGTTACAGAGGTCAATTATGGTACGGAAATCACAAGAATACTCAACCTGTGAACTGGTCAAGATCTTCCACCAGACTTAAGAATGAACTGTTTTCTGTAACTGTGGTACACATTTTCTTCATTTTTTTAGTAAGCTTAGGCAGACGATACTGAAGAGATTCTGTATGAAATGTAATGCCATCCTGACATTCTTCTGGGAGCAACCTCTGAGAAAAAAATGAAAGAAACAGTCCAATTATACACACATACTCAAAACTGTCTTATTTGACCATTAAGAGTAAATCGCTGCAAAATCAAGGGCTAAATTCTGCATTCATCTGAAACCCCAGAACACGTCCACGTGATCCTCTGAACAGTTCAGCACCAACACTTGAAGACAACATGAAACTGCAACAAGTGAAACCAGCAACCCTGCTGATTATCAGTAACAGGCTTGCAAACAAACAAACCACCAACCAATACACCAAACCCACAACCAAACACATTAGATTTGCATCAGATTTCTGCCACCTCCCTCTACCCTCCTGACTTGTCACAGGACAAGAGCAAGATCAGCCACTCTCCTGGTCTGAAGAAACAGAACAAAGCCTTGGAAGCTGAGAGTCACCAAGCATTTCCCACTCACACCCAAATTCTGATGAGTTATGACGTCTCCTTGCATCTTATTAATAAAAACTAATGGATGTGAACAGGAATCTATTTCAGGAAGAAAATTAGTTGACTTCCTCTCCAAGCTGCACAATTTAATTAAAGACACACTAAACTGTGGCACTGTGGAGTAGGATTTACCACCTATCAGCTAGTCCAAGGCAAATGTTTGCAGTACACAACAACAAATGTATGACAATGTAGTGCATTCCCCTATCAGGATTCAAGCTCAAAGTAACTTTGTATTTAGTCAGAACTCAGATATGCACAAATCCTACAGCTACATGATCGTTTGTCTGGGTCCCTGTTTAGAAAAAAAGGGTGGTAATAATTTCAACTCCCAGTCCATATTACTGCACTGCAGTGAAGTAACAAATTGCTGCAGACAATAAGCAAGCAACTTGGAGATGAAATGTGTAACTGCCATCATCTCTATATTAGAGCATAGATATTGTGCCAAATCAATACCGAACATGCTTGTCTTTCCATGCTGCATTCCCACCCATCTGCAGTGTTTCATAACACTGAACACAAGACAAAAAAGTTGGCAATATATTCAACAGATTTCACACTTACATAAGATTTTTCTGCATAAATCAGTGAAAAGCAACATATAGATGAGAATAAATATCCTTCCCACACTTCGAATAAAGAATACAGTCACCTTGGCAACATCTGTTCTAGCAGACAGAATTTTTCTTAATGTGTTGTTTAGCCTCTGAACTTTGGTCTCTTTGTTCTCAGATTCTTCCTGCTTTTGCAAGCAGTCCAGCTGCTCTTCCTTACCAATTTCCACCAAGGCAGGCTGACATGGCTCATCCAGAACAGCTTCAAACTTCTTCATGAATTTAAAGAGGGTCCTAATTACCAAAGGAAAGCAAAAATGTTACTGGGTTTTATAATCCTGGAAATCTCTCAGCTGCTGGAAATAAATGTTTTCACTGTATTATGAGCAGAACAAATTTTCTGGCATTCAAATTTAACATCATAGAGAAATCATCTAGAAGGATGTTTCCAAGTATAGAGCTTAATTCCAAACTCTGAGTTACCTGCGTATTTTTTCAACTGATTGTTTTATAGCCCAGAAGCTGACATCATTCCACTTTGAAATTTTCACAAATTCCTATTAGAAAAATAAATAAATCAATGGGATTACTTACATAAATGCAATGAAGTATTTGCACATAAAAGATTATCTTTAAAGCTGATCAGCTATAATGATCCGGCGGTCTTAAAATGCAAGACATTTTAGTAAGCGAGCAAATTATTGCATAGGCATCTTATTCTATTTATAGATGTGTTTACGCTAAAACTGCTGCATAGCCAAATGTTGTGAAATCCAAAGGAGCTTTGCTACTGGGTGTAAACCTCCATGGCTAAATGGGACTGACCAAACATTAAAGACTTCAGCCAACCCCCCCACCTCAAAAGTAAATTCCTGCCAAAGAAAATGTAAGGTATAGTAGGGATTTCAGTGGCCAACAGAGCTATTATAATAATTATACATTATATTATAATAATATAATAATATCTGCTCCACTGTTCCTTTGACTAGATCAATATGTTGTCTGAGTGAAGTTTCCTTTTACCTTAAGTTCCTTTTCTATAGGTTGACGAAGTTCAGTGATTCTGGCCTCAACACACTCTGAAAACTGCTTATAATAATTGTATAGATTCCACAAGATGCTACACAGAACGTCTGGAAGGGACAGACAATAACAAGCTTCTTTTAAAACACAATATTCTTCAGTATCAAGAGAAGAAATGCATCCCGGGGTTTTTTTGCAATCATGAAGTTTAGCAACACCAAAAGATGGGGTAAACTGACCAACAGTATTCTTCATGAAAACGGGAAAAACAGCCGCATAGGCTTGAGTTGTATTTATAAGCTTGGTGATCTGTTTGGAAAGTCTTGGATACCCGATCGTCAGGTTGTTGTAAAGAAGACTCAACACATGTAATGCTAACTTACCCTTTTCTGCCACTTGAGGCATCAGCAAGACATGGCAGTGGAAAACCAGTAGTGCTTGAAGTCGTGCATGAAACTCTCCCAGCGTGGATCCTTCAATGAAAGCTTGTAGCATGCTGACCAGCGTTTTCAGATCCATTTGCTCAGTTTCTGAACATTGCACCAGAAATTTAGAACCAAAGGGGGAGAAAACAAAAACAACCCCCTACACGAAAACTGTTGTCTGCTCTTTGTAAACTTCCAACTAAATACCTGGTGTCTATGAGGAAAGGGGTGGGGTGGGGGAAGATAATTCTAATTTAATAGTAAGTAAAACCAACAAACACCACACTGGAAGAAAGGAGAGGTGACAATGGAGGCAGCAGTAAGATAGCGACCAAGGAGGCCAGCTACATGTCCAATTTCAGAGTGCATCAAGTATTTAAAGAATACCTGGCTACTCTCTATGAATGAATGGCTTATTTGGTCATGATGAGCCATACTATAAATTAGTCACTGCCAGTTCCTTAACTCCTCAAAATCATCAAGAGAGAAGGAGATCTTGGAAGAATCTGGTAGAGAATATAGTGTCTTTAGAGCATTACCTATGGAAGATGACATGCTGTCCACTTAGAGATGTAAAATAACCCAAGGATACAAAGCTCATCAAGTAAGTGCATTAATTAGTCATGAGATTGGAAGAACCCTGCCTCATGTGAGAGGATGCTACTTTCATCTTAAAATTTCATTAAATTTTGGGGAGGCAAGGGACTGAGAGCTATATTCTTTCCCCTATTTTATGTAACGTGAACACCTGCAGACAGATTTGCTAGGAACAGTATGTACCAAAACATAATTACTGTAAGAATTCTTTAGGCTTCATACAGAATGTTAAAAGCAGTTCAGCTGGGATATGAATTACACTTTGTGCAGTTAAAAAAAATGAGGTGACTCTTCCAGCTGCAGATGGAGGCCTCCTACCCTCCAAATCTGTTTGAAATGTTTATATGTTCATGACATGCAGCTACCAAAGTTCTACTTTCTTTTAGATGCTTTTTACAGACATCTTTTCTTTACATAACCTACAATGTCAGCCCTATGAGAGACACAGGTGGTTCCAGAAGTAAATACCAAGCAAAATTCACTCTACATGGAAGACCCTATACAGTCATGGATTTTACTGTAGGGCAAAGGGTACAAGAACTACACCTGAAAGTGCATTGTCAAACTCTGGCATTTAGGACCTTAATTATGGATCCTTAGTAATTGCTGGAACTGCATCACACATTTGTATAAGGACAGCACTTACCTTCTGTGTTTGCCTCTGTCTGTTCTTGAACATATGTCTCAATCATCTGATAGATTGAGAACCAGTGTTTTGTGGATTTCTCTACATGCTGCTTCATAATATTGTCCAAACTTACTGACCAGCAACTGGAAACAATAAGCATGGGGAGAGAATAAAAAAAATAAAGCAAAAATATTGTGGGTAGTTTGGACTCCAAAACAACACAAACTTTATTCTCTATTTCTACTAAAGGAAAATTTTGCAGGCTGGAATAATCTGCATATATGCTTAATATACACAATCAATTCTTGAGGATCACTGCTTTGCCACTATTATTAAATATGAGAGAACTAGGGACAGTAAAACAAAATCAGAGCCAGGTTCAGAAGTTTCTTTTCACAAAACTTGAGGTAGCCTTGTGGAATTCCTGATCATGGCATACTGTGGATATAAAAATTTTACATAGTCTTAACAGGAGACTGGACAATAATTTTTAAGGAAAATTTAACGGGGGTTGTTAAATAGACAAAACACTGCAGGCTCAGTAAACCCTAGGATGAAACAGGAGAACACTGGAAAAATATTAGGATAAAGTACTGTAGTTATCTGTCCTGCTTCTACTCCTCCTGAGGCACATACATAGGGTCACCATGGGCTGGACATGCTCATTTGAGCCAGTACAGCTACCACTTTGGGGTTTTCCCCATATTGTTACTAGGACAGCCACAGCCTGCCCCGCGCCCCCACCCCCCCCGTTACAGTATCTAAGAAAAAGCGGTAGGGAAGGACAGTTCTTACTTCAACTCCAATCTACGCCACTGAATAATCAGCTGTGTGACCAAATCAAGATGTTTTCGCAAGGACAAAGCTCGACTAGCATTTTCCTCCCAATCCTGGGGAAAAGAAAATAAAAAATTCCCCTTTATACAAAGCCAGGAATTAGTCTTTGCATGGCAAGACTCATGCAGTACTTTGGATTACGTTCCTGCTCCTTAATCTTACAGCACGGAGCAAATTCACTTCCCCAAATCCTGACAAACATACAGCTTTCAGTTGTTTTTATCACGGTACCAATACAAATAAGGAAATATAGAAGAGAAAATAAAAGTTTCCCTTAGCTATTTTCTTACCTGTGCCTTTGCAAGAAGAATTTCCAAGCCATTCAGGAACTTTGAGAGAGGACTAGACAGGGGAAAACTCCGGATTCTGTCCATCACAACTAACAGCTGCAGAATAAAAAAAACAAGCGTTCAACCTACAGTAACTGATCTTCAACAGAAGCAATCATGAAGTTAAGCTAATTTTTATTAGCATAACCCTTCTCTGCAAGAGGTAAGGATTTTTTTTTTTTTTTTAAACTTCCTCATTTTAGTACAAGCTCAGTAGTAGTTCAGTGAAGGCCAGTGCACTCGGGGAAAGGAGCACAAATGACCTAATGCAAAGAGTTCCTATCAATTCTGAGTTTCTGCATTACTCTAAGAAACATAACCAGAGGGCCACACAGGCCCTGTAAAGTGGGACCAAAAATATCTGTTTTAAAGCACTATGAAAGAAGCATTTTGGAAAAAACAAACACCGCCCCCCCTCCCCGCCCGCCCAAAACCCCAAACCAAACAAAAAAACAGGAGCCCAAACAGCAAAAGACCTCAAGAATCTTTGAGGTATGGCAGGTTGCAGATTGTTTAAAGCTGTAAGATCAGAGTAGGCAACGAATACCCTTAACATTTCATAAATAAAATAGAACAGCTAATAATCCCTCTTAAGAAGAAAAAGGTATGTCTTCAAAACATCTGTGTAAGTAATACAAACATCTAGGCAAGTGTATGAGTGCACATGACTATGCATATCTATACAGATATTTACACACAAATGCAATTCTAAAATGCTCCAGTTTTCCCCAAACATTTGTTGAGATGTTTTTACCTGCACAAGTACTGGATGCTCCGGCCATTCCTGCAGTAGCCCATTTACTTCTTTAGCAAAATTATCAAGTACAGGTTGGCATTGTCGCACTTGCTGAACATTAGGATGCTGGTAGAAGTCATATGGGCCATCCTGCTGCAGCACAAGATCTGAAGTTAATTCCTCAAAAAAGGTATTGTGAAGAAGAGTGCTAACTAGAAGTTGGCTTCCCAAAAGACTATCATTCATTTCAGCACCTAGGAAGCAAAAAAAGGAAGACATCACGCATGCTACTAATTCTTTTTTGGCTGAATAGAAAAAGTTGTTTGGTTTTTTTTTTTTCTTTCTTTTTTTTTTCCTGTATCCCAAGCCTTAGCATGTTATGTATTACAAGGATATAAGAATGTGACACACATAAGCAATGAGATGAGAGTAGGGAAGAAAAAAGACATACTTAAAGTTTACATCCTATATTTTATCAAATTTTTGTATAAAAATAAAAATCGGTATCCTAAAGGTGAGCTACAATCCTGTCAGAAGACCACAGTTCCTCTGTGCATAAATTCACATCAAGGAGGTATTTACTACAAAATTAGTAGCAAGACTCTTGCCCTGGTTTCGGCTGGGATAGAGTTAATTGCCTTCCTAGTAGCTGGTATAAGTGCTGTGTGTTGGGTTCAGTATAAGAAGAATGTTGATAACACACTGATGTTTTCAGTTGTTGCTAAGTAGTGTTTAGACTAAGTCAAGGATTCTTCAGCTTCCTATGCCCAGCTGGCAAGAAGGCTGGAGGGGCACAAGAAGTTGGGAAGGGACACAGCCAGGACAGCTGACCCAAACTCAGGCCAAAGGGGTATTCCATATCATGTGACGTCATGCCCAGTATATAAACTGGGCGGGGAGTGGGGCTGGGGGGGATCGCTGCTCGGGGATTAACTGGGCGTTGGTTGGCGGGTGGTGAGCAATTGCATTGTCCATCACTTGTATATTCCAATCCTTTTATTATTATTGTCATTTTAATATTGTTATTATTATCATTACTAGCTTCTTCCCTTCTCTTCTATTAAACTGTTCTTATCTCAACCCATGAGTTTTACTCCCCCCCGCCCCGATTCTCTCCCCCATCCCACTGGGTGGGGGGAAGTGAGTGAGCAGCTGTGTGGTGCTTAGTTGCTGGCTGGGGTTAAACCACGACACTCTGAAAAAGTAATCCAACACACATACACAAAAAAATTATTCACATATTTTACACCTCGTGTATGAACACAAAAATAAGTTACTGCAGAAACTGCAGTCCTGTTGCATTATCTGCTTAACTGCACACATATACATTTATTAGATTAGAACTGAAATACAGTTCTGCTGTGAGAAGTCATGAAAACATTATCCTGAGGTCTTGCACATTGTTATGATGATTTTTCACACCAAGCATGCCAAAATTCAGGGTAAATATAATCAACCACTTTGTAAAAAATTACAGAAGCTCCATTAAAACTTAATTGCCAATTTTATGCCTGGGAAATTTCTGCAAGTGCATCATCTTCCACAGGATTATGCAGATGCAAGTGAGCAATGTTTCAGAATATGGAGTAGACTCAGTTTATTCTTAAACCGTGTTGGTCTTGCATATTAACAAATTGAATACAAATAAAATAATCCATAAAAAAAAAAAATCAAAGCATTCCAAGACAATTCTGAACATGGGACAAATTCTTTGGGGAAACCCCCCCCAGTTTTGTGCATTTTCCCCATAATAGGTCGTATCATGACCCGCAATACGATTAATTTGAAACAAATAATTGCAAAGCTAAACCTGCACATCTTAAGTATTGCTAGCAATCTTACCAATTAAAGGATAGAATTGTGACACCAGACATGCACCAGTCTGGTAACAGGAAATAAATGTACTGAAATAATGTTTGGCTTGATGAGAAGGCTGACTCTGTTGATACCACAGGGATCGAGCAAAGTTTAAGCACAACTCTTGATGAACCATCATTACTGTTTGCATAGAGCTCTTGGACAAAAGGGCTCTATCAACTTCCAGCTGGTCTTCCAATAGATCTTTAGTTTCCATTTTTTCTTCTAGGCTTGGCTGAGCTGTGATATCTTCAAAGTCCTGCAAATTACATGATAATCAAAGGTCAGTTATCATTTCTTCCTTTAATGCCTCCTCTCCCCACCTCCCTTTTTGCACTTTTTGGCATTGCTAATGATTTGGAGCTGGCACTATATACACTGCCTTCCTCACCAGCTCAGACGTCTGTCTGAAACAGAACACAGGTGAATAAAACAATTAAGGGCATAACTACTGCAGGCAAGAGTGCAGTACAGTAAGCCCTGAGCTGCTGCTAAATAAACCTCTTTCAGAAAAAGCAGCAGCAGTTGTATCTACTGATAAACCACCTCAATGCTGTTTGGTCGCTTGAAGTTCTGAACTATTACATCCCAACAACACAATGACGCGCATAATTGTCTTGTGCATTTCTGTACCGCACAACATTGATGGTGAAGACACACTTCAAAAATTGTTCAGTAATGCAGGCCAGTTAAATTTGAAAAACATCTCACAGCTTGCTTTAATCAAGGAGAACAGGCTTCTTCAGAGGTAATTAAACCTCAGCAGACCTTACTTGCTAAATGAATCAAATTCATGAAGTTTACAACAAATAACTAATGACATCGTCATTCAGTAACTTGGAATTATTCAGCTGAACCACAGTACAGTTCAAGTCCAGAAGTTAATTCCAAAAACTTTCTACAAGCAGAAGGGAAAATAAACTAAAAACACGTACTTAACACCTTTCTATCAAAATCTACTGCACATTTTTCTTTTGGCTGACGGAAAAACTGCTTCATTCCTCATCTCAATTTACTTATAGCACACCTTTTCAGGAGCTACTTCAGACATAATTTTTGTGTTTCATAATGGTTGCTACCTCTTCATGAAGGGGAAATCTCCTCCTAAATTCTTCTTCTTCCTCTTCCTCACTCCTTCCTTTCCCATGACTTTTACTTCTGTATCTGTACAGACTGCGTTCCATTGCCTCCCGCTCTTGGGCACGGCGCTCCTGTTCATCCCATTCATTTATAATTGCCTAAGGAAACACAAAGCAGCATACTTTTACACAAGTTCATGTTTAAAATCACCTCATATTTCATCAAAGGGGCAGCATCTATCTCGTTTGGCTCTTTCCTCCTCTACAGTCTACGGCAGTATATATCAAAGCCATCTAACTTGAAGGAAGATTTGTAAATTGCCCTCTCAAAAAACCAATGAGGAAAAAACCAAATACAGAAAACAGTATGCAACAGAGTGCTTGGCCAAGTTCTAGTCTTGTTTCTTAATCATTTTATAAAGAAACCCTCTACAAAGTCTTTTGCGGGTTTTTTTTTTTTTGTGTGGTTTTGGGTTTTGTTGGTTTTTTTTAATAAATAAAATCTTTGGTAACCATCACAGGCTATAATTTTATGCCTTGATAAATCCAAACAAGTTAATCCACTATTTTAGATTATGTTAAAATTATCTTTTATCAATTCAATGGAAATAAAAAGAGAAAAGTTTAAGAACATTATACTGACAATTATCAAGGTAGAATCATAGAATGGCTTGGATTGGAAGTGATCGCCAAAGATCATTTAGTCCACCCCACTGCCATGGGCAGGGACACCTTCCAATAGACCAGGTTACTCAAAGCCCCATCCAGGCTGGCCTTGAACACTTTCAGGGATGAAGCATTCACAACTTCTCTGGGCAACCTGTTCCAGTGTCTCACCACCCTCACAGTGAACAATTTCTTATGTCCAATCTAAATCTACCCTCTTTCAGTTTAAAACTGTTGTGCCTTGTCCTATCACTACAAGCCTTGGTAAAAAGTCTCTTTCCGCCCTTCTTTTAAGCCCCCTTTAATATATTGAAAAGCCACAATAGGGTTTCCCCAGAGCCTTCTCTTCTCCAGGCTGAACAACCCCAACTCCACCATGCTTTCTTCACAGGAGGTGTTACAGCCCTCTGATAATTTTTGTGGCCCTCCTCTAGACCCACTTTAACAAATCCACGTCTTTCTTGTATGGGGACAAGGTAGTTTAGTGCAAGAATCCTGGCTGCTGGCATTCAGCTCCTACCTGACACAGATGTCTAAAAAGCTGCAGAGATTTCTTGTCCATCTCTCCTCTGGATAGTACATGGCATCGAAGATGTAACAAAGCATTCACTAAGAGCTGTTCCAGAGTTGGGCAAGGCTGCTCTACTCCCTCAGATTCTACTTCAGAGTGCTTCAGAGAAAACTTTTTAAGTCCATGAAGGACCTCAACTGAATTCACTGAGCATAAAATTTCTGCACGAGCCAAGTAAGTGGGAAAGGCATGGCCAACAGAAGGAAATGTCAACAAAGAAGTGAGGAGGTTGGTCAGATCAGCTGGACGCACAAAACTTTTGAGCACTGTATAAACTTCAGAGGCCACTAATCGCATGCCATGTTGCAACTGTAAGATGGCAGCTTGCAGTGGAATGATGGCATCAGGGAATACAGCATACTCCTCTGCCAGGTGTCTTCTAAACTGATGGTGTGATTGTTGCCAAGATGCTTCTTCATTTAACAGGTTTTGTATTGCCTGGAGTGATTTAGGCCTTTCCCCACGGAGGAACTGCAGAAGGCGGGCTAAAAGATCTTGGACTGAAGAGACCTGTGCTATGCTGTTGATGTACTGGTGAGCCTCCTGATATAAGCAATCATAGGGTGGAGCTGGAGGCCTGAAGGCCTTTTTTCTGGAAAGACTGCTAATTTGCTCCTTCAACCTTTGCATTCTTTCACGCAACAGTCTGTTAAGAAATAACATTGACCAGTTTAGACATATAAACATGTTTAGATATATATAACATAACAGTTAGATATAGAAAAAGATTAATCAGAAATATTCTGCTAGTTTGTGTGAAATGGCAAATAAGGAAAAAACAAGAAGTGACACCTGTATAGCATGCATATGTACTTCTCCCCCCTCCACTTCAACAAACTTCAATTACTTTTTTGCTTGCAACCTGACAGCTCTGTGAGCATTAAGAAAAAAGTAGTATTACTGGTAGCAATTAGTAAAACTCAGCCATTCAGAATTTGCTTTCAATGACTATTGCTCTCTTTAAGCAATAGCATAGAACTATCGGATCCTCTGTGTGTATAATCATGAAATCGAAAACTTCCATTAATAGTGGAAAATAATGAATACCACCCAGTTTTTATCTCCATGCACAAGGAACACCTGGAAACCTGCATGAAGGAGAAATCTCTGTTCACTTAACATTTCCTCCTTAAGTTCCTCAGATAAAAAAACCAAAACAACACATAATCCAACAACAAAAAAATGCCTACAAATTCTGAATGTCAACAGCGTACTCTATGCAGTAAGATATTTACTTCGTCCACAGCACCCTGCGCAAAGGTTGTTGCTAAAATACGCATCTGGAGATTTCTACCCAGTCCGTTTTTTCTGCAGCCCAAAACCTCTGCAAAATAGCACTGGCATCTAGTGAGGCCTTGAAGAGTTACAGTGACAGACACACGTTCCATCTCATTTCCATTTGTTGATAACTGTCACATTTTAATGAAACTACCATAATTTAGATGCATGGCTTTATTTTCACTTCTGGGCATAGCTTCAATTTTATCAAGATATGAAGGCCACTGCTTTAATTGTTGTATTTACAGCAGTACAAAGTGTGTACAGACAATTCCTTAGTCAGTGCAAGTAAACAAAACAGCTTCTGTATTTTTCTTTACCACCTCAACATGCAAATTGGAACTTTCAAATCAGCAACCCTTATTTCTACAGAACAACACAAAAATTACAAAGCTGTGGAGAAAAGCTTTGGAGCCTGAGCATCCAAAGATGAAATTTCTAGTCTAAAAGAGAAGAGTTAAGTGCCTGAGATGTTACCTGAGATGGGGATGAATATAGTTGCTGATTGCTTCATCTTCAATGCTTTTTCCTGTATGCAGCTGGGATGAAAAATCATTTGTTTTCCATTCACACTCCAGCTGGTGTAACTAAAAAGGGAAGAATAAACCATTCTCTGAGGTTCTGGTTTTGATAACCAAGCAGGTACATCATCTTCTTGGACATTAAAATAAGTTCTAACCGTATAGTTTAAAAATCATGACCAAAGATTTGCCCGAGAACACCTAAGCCAAACTCCTTTGCACTGATTTCATACATTACAGAGGTAAAAGGCAACTCAGCTTCACACTCACCTCTTCTTCTGCATACTTGAGCTTGTATTCTCTTTTAACAGCTGGATCAAACCTGGTCTGCGGAAGCCACACCTGGATCTGCACCAAACCAATATTCACCCAGAGGCTTCCTCGCCAAGCTGTCTCTGGTAACTCCTTAAGCCCTTCCCCAAAGAACTGCTGCAAGCAAGTGAGCAGGAGAAACAGGAATTCTTTAGGAAGTAACTCTTGATCAGTGATGCTTCTAAGTATCTTGAAAAGGTACTCATATGCAACAGGATCCTTAAGGTAGAGCTTCTCACAGCACGCCAAAAATTTTTCTTGAAAATCCATTGGAACCAGATCTACCAGGGCAGAGAGTTGTCTGCCTAGCATTATTCCTTGTAGTCTAGCATCTGTGTATCTGGAGGCAAAGGAAAAAAGTTTACATGTGGTATACAAACTTCTGTAACATGCCTTATTTCAATAACATATATGTGTAAGAGAGGTCTTAATACCTAAAATCTGCTATTGAAGAGACAGCCAGGTTGGTCCATAGTGCTGTGCTGACTTCATGAAGCTGCTGTGCCCTCTCCATCCATTCTCCCAGTGTCACATGGGATGATGACAGAACAGGAAGCCCACTCACATCCCACTGGCTTGTCTTGCTGCTGCTAGTTAGAATTTCAAAGAAGCACTTTGAGAAAACGGCTCGGGTCAAAATACCTGGGCCCTAAATTAAGAGATTAAGAGTTAGATTGTTCAGATGCAACTTGCACTGACTATGCTAGAATTTACAGTATTGCTTTAGAAAGCTGTTGAATTATTTAATAAAACAGTATTCAACCTAGTTGTTTGATTAGGTCAGAAGAGACAAACCTTCACAGAACAGTTCATATGGGATTTAGAAAAGTTCTTTTCCTCTGTTGCAGGTAGCGGCCTCCAAGTCAACCAATAGTCTGGATCTGTGGTGAAAGTACTGCTCCAAAAGGATGCTAATGCAGCATTAATGAGTTGAGAGGACAGAATAGACATTTCTTCAGGGGATATCTAAGGAGAGAGAAAAACCTAGAGCTGAGAATAATTTAGAGAGAGCAGAAGAGAATCAAGACCACAGACACACACACAAGGAAGAGTATGACACTTTTTCAGTAAGGATAGTACAAAATATTCCTAAAGATCCTTTCAAATTCACACAGCATTTGCTTGCATCTCTTCTCAACAAAAAGAGTACATTTCCTGAGGTCTGCACTGCCTCCTTCTGTCTGTGGAATATGCAGTGTGTTTACAGGGCAAGTTTGTAGAATACAGCCTCTAGTCTACAACTGTCCAACCTTTTGTTAGATACATGAGGTTGCATAAGCATGAAACAAATAAAGCTATCCAATATTCTGCTCTGAAGCATTTAAAGTGAACTTGCTGTTTACTCAGCTTTTATCATAGCTAAATATTAACTGATCAGAATTTCTGACATTAAATGCTCTACAGAAAACGCATCAAATAACTGTCTCAGTCTATCTGATTTGCAACACAGACCTAAAAAAAATTTAGAGGCACGGAAACAGAGGAAAGTATTTATTCTTCAGCATAAAATTACTTTGAATACATAGGTACAACCAGGCTGGCACCTGCCACTGAATCAATTTCCCTTTTTCCATTAGATCAGAGATGGGTGAATGGAACAATAGTACCAAACTAGATCATATAGAACAATGTTATTTAAGACTTTGTTGTGTTTTATATATGTTTTAATGTTGCATTTTAATTACATTTTTTGCAGGCTCGCAGCTAATAACCTTTCTTATTAAAAGAAGGAACAATTATTGTCAGGCACAGGCAGAAAAACTGCATGTCAAAAATCTTAGATATACCTATTTTGAAGAGTCTGTTGACTCTTCTGCAAGACTAATTAAAGTAAAACTTGTTCTTACTTCATTAAGGTGTAACAAGTGCCACAATCCAGATAGCTGGTGAGAAGCAGCTGGTGTCAACTTCAGGGAAAAAGCTATAAGCTGAACTAGATCTGAACATACACTTAGTTCTTGACTGCAGTTCTCCCTGTAGCAGGTAAAAGAAATACAACTTAAGTAATGCTTAAGCAGGGCACATGAAATAAATCATTTGGATAGTAAAAGAAATTGAGAATGGCAGGCAAAGTCACAACAATGAAGACTCCCTGAAACGTTAAAATGACAGCATTTTAAACACTGGAGAAGAACAAGCACTCAAATAACACTCAAAACACTTGCATCCTTTCAAGTTGGCATAATCTAAATACAACAAAAGGGGGAAGAAGTGGAATCTTCTGTAACATTAATCTACATCTTCGGCAAAACATACAAAACATTTGGAGAGAAACTGTCTTCCAGCTTTATAGTTCTTGTGAAAATCAGAACTTTGCTGAATTCAAGAATGAATCAGTGATTCTAGGAGTCTCACTGCACAAAAAATTACTTTCACTGAAATCCATAATGAAGAGCTCTTTTAAGGAATGGTAAACCAGTCAAAAATAAATACAATTGGCCCCTTAAAACAACACTAACACTTCATAAATTAATAATGTTAATTTAAACTACGAGTAAATGTGTGTAGTTTATACAAAAGGAAGCATGCATGGTAGTGTACTTTCTCCATCACCAGGTCTAATTCAGTCTTTCTGCAGTAGCCCCCAGCAACATGGCAATAAACATCTTCATGTTAATTCCTAATATGAAGGACTCTTCTATTTCATTAAAAGGCAAATACTATGTATTTCCAAAATGAAAATACTATGTGCCATTTACTACATAAAAGGTTTTAGTTTTTCTCCACCTATAAACTATTCTACCATTAACAAAGAATTTCTGGAGTGTAATGTGTTTACTCCAAGGGCCTTGGACATCAGCATTCCTGTATTTGCATCAATAAAGTAAGTTAGAAAAGAAGAAAACTACTTCCTCAATATAGCACTAAACTACTCCTTTGCTGATACTTTTTATGTCTGCATGCAGAATTGCACTTGGGCAGCTAAGGAGTGCATATGCATTTATATACATAAATATTATGTAAGCATATGTGTGCACCACATACATATAAACACACAGCTATATATATAATATATGTACACACACAGAGATTTACATACAGATGTAAAGCACCAAAGTTACAAGTTTTAGCTAGGGATCCTGAATCTCATGAAAGGAATACAGGATTTCTTTCTCCAACCTTCTTCTTACCTTCTTGGACAAGCCTTGGCCACATAATCTGCTGTCAGTTTGTACTGCCAGAGCATGCTTATGTATTCCATTGCAGGCCACAGCTGAACCCGACTGCAGAGCTGGTTTAACAAGGCAGGGTCTAACTGGTTGGAGATGGTATCTTCAGTAAACCTTTCTTCTGAATAACTATATGTAACTCCTTCTGCTCTCAGTTGTGAATGGACAGCTTTCAAAAAAATCTTTAGCTGACCTGTTTGACAGTGTTAGAGGCACATAAATGCATGTACTGTAATTCTTGCCAGTGAACATTTGTATACAAAAAGAATGGAGGTGGCAGAAATCATCCTGTTAGGCTCTTCAAAAGTGTTACCTACCTAGACTAACATCTTCTAAATGATTGGCTCTAATTATCAGGCCATCAGCTTGCAGCAAGGCTTTCTTCATCTTCCATCCAGTGGCAGCAATTTTCAGACAGCACATTTTTTCCTGCCATCTACTTTCTCCAAAGGCCAATCTTAGCTCCAAGATGTTAAGTGGCTTGCTGAGAACTTTTAACTGAGAGAAACATTCCATGCCCAGTTTATCCTGGAAACGCGAAAAGGACATTTGATCAAGTGGCAATTTGTTTCAATAGTGCCAACAAAACAACAAATGAGATCTATGACTGCAGTCAAAACTAAGATCTCCAATTCACATGCACACAACTGAAGTACAAGTATATATAAACAACAACTTAACAATAATTCTTTTGTAGCCCTACTCAATACAGCAGGAAGACAGAAATTGAAGTATTTGGCCACAAGTCCTCCTTGTCAAGTCCCCCCCCCACCTTCATGAAGAAACTACATAGATTATGCAGACAAACAATACTTCAACATGGCAACTTACCTAAACTAAGGGCAATAAATACACAAAGTAATAAAAACGCCAGAAGCTAATGTCACTTAAAAGAAACTGCAGGTTACACCTGCAATTTAAACACATTTGGATGCCTAGAAAGATCTCCCAAAATTCTTAGTAAGCACTGAATGTTCTTCAGAGTCCCAAAGAGTAACTACATGCATTTTTGAACAGCTGAGTATCTTTGAGAAATAAGGTCATAAAAACACAGGTCTAATTACTAATCACTAACTTGAGCAACCTACATGACTATTTGTGCCCTGCTTTTAAAAAGGGATTTATATTCTTTAGAAAATTTTACTGTAAGTTTTTTTTGTATTGAATGACAACAATTCCTGAAATAACTTAAGAAAAAAAATCCCCAAACTGTCAAAGAGGCCTTGTCTTGGTAAGTCATAAGGCAGCCCCATTCTATGCTGTATAAAAGGAAGTACGCAGTCTATTCTATATACACACATGTACACTAAATAAGCAAGTGGCATACTGATATTCACAAGTCTCCAGAGCAGAGCAAAGAGTAATATTTTTATGCTTGGGCACCACTCTATATTAAATAACTGCTATCTATACAAAGCATAATTGATAGTAGAATGCTACCTGGATAACTGATATATTTCACAAAAAAGATGTACATTAACATAAGCTGAATTGTCTTTTTAATCAACCTAACAAGTCCAAAATGAATGTATTTTTGCTGGCCTGGAAAGCAAGTACTGTAAATCTTCATGATTATTTTAAAGCATATTTGGACATCGCTGGAAATACAAATCTTTGCAAATAGAGTACTGATACCTTAAAAGGAAGAGGTCTTCCTAGAGACTTCTGTAATATCTTCATACTGGCAGAAAAAACAGCAGGATTGGCCAAGCAGTTCTGAATCTGCTGTGAAACAGATTGAATTTCCTTGGAAACCCTTGTAGATTAAAAAAAAAAAGGGAGGGGGTAAGAAAAAAGCCCACACGGTTAACTCAGAAGTTTGAGAAACAAGGCAAAAGTATGTATGAGAAAGGAAAGTCCCTTCTCTTATCCTTCCACTAAAGGGTTAAAAATTTTAGATGATCATTTGGGCAAGCCCAAATGCTAAGAAACCTGAATTTAAAAAATGAACAGCTATTTAATACATTGTACTTGCATCACTAGTGGAACACAACTTAGACACTAATGGCAAACAATGCTGATTAGCTATAATAATAAAGAAAAGAGTAATTTATACAGCCATTTAACAGAAACACAAATCAAAGCCACTCACTTGTGCTGGTCTGATCCAATAAGCATCTGAGGAATTCTGTCAATTAGATGCTTCATAACCCAGTGCCAGTGCAGAGACAGAAGCGACAACCCTGGCGAATCCACTGTCAGAGTGTCAGAGACTGCCCAGAACCGGTCACGCCACAGCAAGCAGTATAAAATCTAACAACAAGCCAAAAAGATTACAGTTTTCCCACTGCTGCATGTTACAGAATACTTTGTACTTCAAGCAAGAGAAAAAGCAAAACCACCATCACTTGCGTTAACTTCAGACTCACACAATGCTTTGTATTTATTGGTACACAACCAGTGCTCAACTACATGTTCTCTAAAAATACCGCACAGCTGTACTGGCAGGTGGAACTACACAAGTCAAAACCAAGCAATCCCTGCACCAAGTCTACAATGTAGTTGTCAGATCTCAGCAAAATGATCTTCATGGTCTGAAAAGCAAAAGGGAGAAGTCAACCACCTATGTAACCTGCATGTCAGCTGTTCAGGTTCAGATATCTGTATCTGAGATAGATGTGGATACTCCCTTTATCATCAGTGGAGAGAAAGAGGCACTTCTACATCACAATTCATACCATCCTAAGCAGGCAGAAAAGGCTCGATGGTCAAGTTCAGCAATGGTATCTACATCCCAGGTGTGTACATTTAAGTAAGATAATTCCCACCCCAAGTACCAGCAGGCTGAAAACTGACATTCCACACAGAAGAAATGAGAAGACAGGGCACAAATACAGCCACTGAAACAAACATGATCATTTGCCTGGTGTCAAGCATATTCTGAATACCAACAGAAGCACTGCGGTTTATTTCATGGTCCCTGAAACTAAAAATAGTGTTCTGCACACAATCTCATTTCACTTGACTTCCATAAATATACTATGAAAAGTCTACTCACATCATGCATGTCATCATCACTTAAGGCCACCTGAGTAGACTTCACCCAGTGAAATGCAAACGCATCCCAAAGTTCAAAGAAAGCAGCAAGGTTGACCACGATTGCATGAGGAAGACAGTTGTAACTTCCTGGATCTGTGGTTTGGGGAACACAGAAAGAAAGGGAGAGACTGAATATTCCAGCCACATCACATGACATGTAAGGGTCAATTTCTGATCACTAGACCCTCTCTATGGTTGGGGAAAAAAAAAACTGAAAAGATCTAAGAACTGAAGTAATAAAAGTAGTCCTTCACTATTTGCACAATTCTCTATTACCTCTATGCACTTAATGTATTAAAAAAAAAAATCCATAATGAGGGAAGCATTGATCAATTGCTTCTATGCAACACACTAACTTCACTAAATTTTTCCCATTTGTTTTAGGAGTAAAACATCCTATTTACATAAAACAATAGGAAGAGGATTAGAACAAAAGCATGTCTGAAGAACTTGGCTATTTGTACTAGCCAAAGACAAAACACTATTCCAATTTCTCTCCACCACCATCCTAAAGTTTAGATAATTAAGAGAGAAATGACATTCACTCATTACCCAGTAGAGGCTGGACATAAATGCTGTAGCAGAAGGTGTATCTAATTTAAGAATAATGTGTTACATATCATATTAGTTCTCATCTGATACTGCTTTATACTGACACAATCTTTCTTCACACATTCAGGACACACCATGTTTAAAGTGCACATTTTGTAACAGTACAAATTAACCATATTTCAAATTGGCCATAGAACCGAAAGGAACAGTGAAAATGAACCCACCTTTGCGGAAATCTAGAGACATTCTTAAGACACTATTTCTTGGCTTCTTGCTGGTAATCAAATTCTTCTCAGTGTAGCTTCTTTTTTCTCGGTCAAGAAATAATACTGCCCTGAATTAAAAATAAAGTTGTTAGAAATTCAGTACCATTTTAAAGCCTCTGCTTTATGAGAATGGTGAACTACAAAGTGACATTTGGTATTTCACTGTATTATGAAACAAGAATCAAGTGCAGCATAACTAATTGCTTGAATATGGTTTCTGCAGAAGCAAGCTTCACAAAGAGCAGATTCCTGACTTCAGGAATCACCAGGAAGGCAAAAGTAGTGAGCTACTAAACAGATGCACCACCATCACCTGTAGGATATGTGAGCAGCTGCTTCGTTATACTGTAACTGCAAAATCTGTGTACTTTTTTGCTCTTATTAGGAAAAGCAGTCCAAATCCAAAAGCAGGGCAACTATTTAAGTTTTATGTCAGAGATTTCACACTGCTGCTTCTGCCTCTTTTATGCTTTATTCTGCAGTTCTGGTTTGTCCTTGAAGTACCCCAGCCTATACAGAATGCTGGGAGCGCTGCTCCCTATATTAAATGATTGGTTTTAGTCTGCATCTACAGAAAACAGAAGCAAAGAATTTAAACACCTCTACGAAACCTCTGCCTGGTGTTTTAGACCACATCTATCAAAATCTAAGAACATACTTGCCAGACACCACAAGTGTTTATATAGCACTGATTACAGTCATTGGGCAGTCTTCACAAGTTTTTTTTTTGTAACCCACCGATTCGCTACAGACTTCAAAAGGATTAGAAGCTGATCTGTGTGTTCCATTTCTGTATCAAAGTTCATGGAATTTCTAATGATATCCAAAAACTGCATATTCCATCTTGGGTCCAAAGGCATCACATGTTCATCTGGGAAGGCAGACAAGACAAGACAGGACAGGACAGCACAACAGTGGAAACATTATTCAGTTAAAGGCTCTCCTCAATCCCCCTGCCTATGCAAGAACATTAGGGAAAGAAAGAAGGAAGCCTAAGAGGAAGGCAGAGTCTTAAGCTCCCTCACTCCAGATACCCAAACAGAAAAGCATTAAGTTGACTGCAGGTTCTGTAAAACAGAACAGTGAAAGTAAATTAACCAGTGGTCAGAGTACCCAAAAAGACAGCCTGGAAACTCAAGTCCAACTCCCTTTTCCTTCACAGTCCAGGCAAGATACCTAGGATCATCCATAAAGGGTCCAGTGTCACTGTATGTAGCTTTCACGCACCTAACAAGCTTGGAAAGGAAACCACAGGCCTGAGCTCCCTGTAAAACTCCCGAGGGAAAATTATAGGCCTCAACATAGGTTTCAGATAGGCCAACACAATAAATGCTGGGAAAAAACAGGATGCCTGAACTATCCAGTCAGAAAGGCAGTTGATATATGCATCACTCTTAAGAACATCGCTTAACTCTGAGCTGTGGGAATACACTTGGGTCACAGATACACACAGTCAGGATTCATAGTCATAGCACTTGTATCTAATTTGCATAGGATTAATGCATTTAATTGCCATATTTGCAGTTCTGGACAGCAAGAATGGCTTTGTTGTTATTTCTTTTGCAAGAAAAGCAATGTATAATTAGAATTTAGCCTTTGTTTTGTTACACACATTTCCTAAGAAGGGTTGCAGTGTGTTCAGAGAGCAAATACAGGAAGCACCAATGTCTTACATCAAGTTTTTTCAGAAGTACCTGTCATAGTTGGCTGTAGCAACTTGATCATGTTACTGACTCCAGATGAGAGGGGACTGGCATAGAAACTACCAAGGGCTACAGCACCTGCTTCCAGCTGAATCCACACTGGATCTGTAGGTGAAGGGGAGAGAACATAGGTGTAAAAGAGCATTTAGTACAAATAAATAAAAGTAACTTCAACTGAGCCAGCACAAGCAGCCTGAATCTCATCTGTGCATGCACTCTGGATACGCTGGTTGCTCTTATTTTGTATTAGCTCCAAGAGGTCTTATAAGCAGTCAGAATATCATGGAGAAAGAGATAAATCCAGTAAAGAGTTCTAGTTAAACTGGTGATAGTTCATGTATGTTATTAAAAACATGGTTTGTGAAAATCCATGAGTTTATACCTTCAAATCTTCCTCTCAGTACATTTATTTTTTATTTTTTTCCCCAATTAAAAAAAAAAAAAATTACATAAGAGCATAACTGTCATTAAAGTAACTTTCTAGATATTTTCTAGTTTATAGGCACACCTGCCTGGAAAAACAGCAAGATCAAGGGGGAGCAATCCCATTCATGTAGGGACAATACAGTCTGAGATTTCACACCATACAAGGAAGCTAAGTGTGTGAATTACTTGAACTAAAGCCTGTCTAAATTCTCCACAAGTTTAATGCGATTAATGTAATTAAGCAATGAATGCCTCATCTCAGCTGCTATCCTGAATGTTCAGGCAACATAGCTTCAGGAAATCTCAGTTCTGCAGTTTCCTGGAATTCTAACCATTTGTATTTTAACACCAAATAACCAGAAGGCATTTTACCGCTTTTACTATCGCTATCAGAAAAACAGTGAAGAGAAAGGCATATTCGCTTAGATAAACCAAGAGGTATCCAAAAATAACTAATTCAGAAGCAGTAAAAGTTACATGAATGCTTGAATAAACAAAGGCAATGTTTAGCCCAAAGTCTCCTGTTGTCCTTCACATGCACAACCTGTTTCTGTCTCTCCCTGAAGCCTCAATGCCCTTGATTTAGTGTGGGTAGTTGAGAAGTTTCATATCAGATCATATGAATGGTCTGGATGTTTTCACAGAAGACTTACGATTTGTGAAAATATAATGAATCAGCCCTTAGGCAAAAGAGAAAGTGAAATAATTACATACCAAGCACCTGTGGCAGATTTTTGGCAAAGGAGTTAAGCCATTTAACTCTCAATGTCCAATCTTGATTGGTTGCCTTTTCTATGAACAATTTCACTGAAGCCTGGAGAACTTCCATTTTATCCATCCAGTCTGCATCTATCTCAACAGCACTGAATTTAAGACTTTCAGAATTAGTGGACTGCATAATTTTTTGAAGATCTTGCAGAGTCAGTGGTAGTGTCCTGAAACACAAAGCAGCGAAGTCCTGGAATCAAGGGCTTGAACTGCCAGTTCCAGGAAAGAACATATTTTACAAGTCAAGCAACTCAGCACGCAACCATCTTCAGGCAAGAAGGTGGCAATGCAATAATCTCTCTTCTTTTCTTTATTTAGCTTTAAAGCCAGTTTCCAACTTCAAATCAGTTGGGCATGTCTACTATTAGGAACTCACAATTACCAAAAATTCATGCAGTGCCAGAAGTAACTAGGCACAGTATTTCACTGAGAAATTATAATTGATCTGTGCACCAGAATGATATGTGAAGGTAAGTTAAAAAGACAAATGACAGGAGAAGTGTCATTGATGAAAAAAAACCCCAAACACCACGTTGCTAAGGCTTTACAATTTCAACATTATATCTTAGTACTAACTTCTACAGCTTGTTCTTTCACTGGAAGCAAACCACAGTACCTGTCCACAGTAGGTCACTAAGTAAAGCAGGCAGGAAGGAAGATTTTGCACCAGTATTGTGAAAATAACAGTTATATTGCACAAGAAATCATTTAAAGAGTTCTTGCATATGGCCCCTGCACATGAGACTTCTTTCAGACAGCTCTGTCTGAAGGAGGAAATTTGTTTTGTCACCTGAAGCTACTGGACCTAAAATAACTGATGAATAATTGGTATACATGAAAGCAGGAAGTACAGAGGATCATTAGTATATTTAAAGCTAGTTAAATGCTCATTTTTTTTAAAGCTCAGAAGGAAACTGAAGAGATTTTGGGGGCTCTTATTACCTTGTAAACCCAGTGTTTGCATTCACATTTTCTGCTAGATGCCTACTCCTAACTCAACTCAAAATGGGTCAAATGTACTTACTGAAGATTGAATAGAGTCAAGTATTTTGGACTGAAGAATAAACCAGTAAATAATTAAACTTGTATTTGTAGTGGTTGCACGGAAAGGTAACAGGAGCCTCAGTTACAGAGTGTGACGACCATAGTCTCTACCCACACAATTTGTTCAAGACAAAGTTTTGCAGGGAACAATGACGTGCCACCAGTAGTTCACACATATCTTGTTTCTTACTCATTTAACAAAAAAAAAAATGTTTCTTGCCTACCTGCAGTTTTTAAGGTTTAGTCTATTCAGACAATACGTTAGGACCTGTGCATCACTCTGGACTGTCGAAAGAAGTGAGTCTTCAGCTGCAAACAGACCTGTAGGTAGGGAGTCCGGCCACAATCCGATGGCTAGCAAGGAGTCACCCCAGGTTTCATGGGAAGCCAGAGATGAAGCATGCTTCGTAACCAGTTCTAACACAAGCTACAACAACCAACCAAAAACCAGTTTACAATCATATTCAAACATGTATTCAAGTACAATAGCTCAGAGAACTCTCATTACACGTATTTATTATGAAATCATTATAAACCAAAATTTTCTACAAACACTATATAACCCACATGATAAAGGTACCAAACCATTCCAACCATAAGTGAAATAACATACTGTACAGTTTAAAACAGGACGTGCCTATTGCTATCTCCAGATGACAGTGTGCAGAGTGTTTCACGCTATAGATTCATCAGTATTAAAATCCTAAAGTCTCAGCTGAAGCTGTTTAAAAACAAGTAAGCCTCAGAGTCCAACTGGGATACTCTCTGGCTCCCTTATGCTGCAAATGAGTGAGCCACTATCTACAAAAGGTCCAACAAACTGTATTTATCCCTGGGGAATATCTCAATAAGCACATCCCAAATTGACAGTCTTTATGCAACTCTCATTCATCTGACCTCTGTCTCCAGTAGCATGCCACCAGGCTGAGAAAATGTGTCATGAAAGGACAGGTGACAGCTGAAATTCACCATTCTTCACCATTCAATACCAAAAAACCCGATTTCTAGACCTTCAACCTATCTGTTAGAGTAAGTTACATGCAGAACTGAACTGCTTACACTGGAGCCAAAAAAAGGCTCAGAATCTAAAAGATACAGAAAATGTCCCAATGCTACTTAAACCCTCTTCTTCATCACCTGACAGACGCCTGAGAGGACCTTTAAAATTGTTTGGTTCATCTCTCCAAGAGCACCATCTTCAACAACCCCTTGCTCAGGCACTTAGGAAATAGAGGATCTCAAACACTAGCGTCATGAAATGATATTTTTCACATATCTAGATGATGTAAGAAAAGCTTTCAAATATAGGACTTTTACCTTCTGGTTTATTTGCAGTTGTTGTGAGCGGCCATAAACTTCCCAACAGGCTCTGTAAAAAGACTTTGCTAATCCAAGGCCTCTTTGTATCTGCTGCACAATTAACACAGCAGCCTGAAGCAAAGGTGACAAAGATGACACAGAACCTGAAAGATACACAGCATTTAGGGTGATATGAATGTTTAGTAATTGTAGCCCTTTAACCCTCTGAGGACAAACACCACTTTAGACCCTGAGGAAGATGCAAAACAAATGTATCCTACTGGGTCCTGAAAACTGAATGGGTTCTTCCCAAGGTTAGTAAGAAAATCTGACAAGACTGTAAATAACAGGTGACCAGCTCAAAATAAGATATCATGCAGCTGAGATGACTGAAATCCAGGGTCATCTTGTTCCAAAGAACAACTTGAATAGGCCTTGTGCAAACCCTCTATTTCGCTGATTTTCTCTTAGAATATATTGCCTTTCCTATAGCAACAGACAACTGACACTTGTCAGTGTCCGATGTCTCCTTACAAAGCACTCCAGTTACCATCTTTTTAATGACTTGGGCCTACTTCCTGAGAAAGCAATAAACAACCCAAACCAACCTAATTATACTTTTATGCCTTTACTTACATCAGGACACAACACAATAAAATAACCAAGCTTTATGTAATGAGCCCAAGATCATTACTGAACAGACTTTTTTTACCTGCTATTGCTGTCGTGATTTCTGAATGCACAGCCATAAGTGCATCACAGATGCTATCTCCCACTAAACCCAAACCATGCAGGAGTAACTTCAAATCCAGATCGTCCAATACATTTCCATCATTCTCCCCAGGAATGTAAATTTCAATCCCACGATTCCGCATGGCTCTGGATATTTCCCCATGAACAGGATCCATGGAAAGGAAAAGCCTGTTGGATATTAGAATAGAATAGTTCAGATGGAAGCGACCTGCAACAACCATCTAGTCCATCTGCCTTACATTCTTAAGATGCAACTTAGGGCTTTAAACTATCACTCCAGAACCACCAAATCTGCTGTTCCATTAAGTAAATTTATCTTCATAAAAATGGGGATGCTGATATCTAGAAAGGCAGAGACATCTACTGAATTTAAATAAGAAATCTGTATGAATAATTATACTTTGAAATTAGCCACAGATACATTGCATGATTTTTAACTCAGTTATATTTGAGCTATGTCTGTTTTATCATTTGCCTACTTACAAAAAAGTTAAACTACGCCTCTGAGCTATAAAGACGACTTTTAAAAGTCTTAGCAACAGATTCAGATAAATCTGTGCTATTTAAAAACCAAAGTATCCAACACTCAAGTAGTTAATACTATCAGCAGACATCTCTTAAAAGCAAGGAGGAAAAAAACCTTCTGAGATACAATGCAGTGAAAACAGGTTTCTGAAAAGTCAAAGATCTTGTTTCCAATTCAGAGGAACCAAAGCACATCAGTCCCAATATTCTTTTCATGAATTTATAAAAAGTAGGAATTATACAGAATACTCTATGTTCTCCTTCCATCTGCCCCAGAGACTACTTCAGGTCTGAGAGAATATGGACTGTCTGTTTGGTTTTGTTTTGTGGGTTTGGGGATTTTGGTGAGGGGGGAAGTTGGGTTTTGTTTTTTTAAGTTGAGATTCTAAATTAGAAACGAATAATCAAGGCAGAGGTATACTGCTATGAATTTTCCAAGGTAATAGTCTGTGCTACAACAGGGATATAAAGCCAAGCCTCTTAAGCTCTATCATATGCTCATCACAGTGCAGTTTTCTTCCTTGCCAGACAGACAGCATCACTACAGTACACGGCAAACTGAACAGCATTCAAAATGCCAAAAGACTGGCTCACTGCTGATATTTTTTTCTAAATCTGCTATTTGGTAGGAGAAAAAAAAAAAGGCAAAAAAAAGCAGAAACACAAAGCACCTGAAGTTTGGATGAGGAGCTATTGTAGGAATTGTGCCATCTATCACACCTCTCTCACTCATGGTAAGAACACCTCCTGGTTCAAGTAAAGCATTCAAGCGGTCCAGCACAGAAGGGCTATATTAAAAAGAAATGTATATGGTTATAAAAAGGTAGCAATTTGATCCCTTTCTGATCTGAAACCAAAATGGTACCAGTCTTAAGCAAAAAGCTAAACAGCTAATCACATTATAAGGTAACAGGAAAACTATCAACTGCTAAGCTGTCTGAGAAGGAAGACACTCTTCCAGAAAATGTAAGTTCCTGCTCCCATGTATTATCATCATGCAAAATGTTCAGTTGTGAACCATACAGTAAGAGGCAAAGTCAATTAGGGAGGTCAAGGGATTTACTCAGTGAAACGAGGCCACTAAAATCTCTTACTTGCAGAAGTTAACATTGTCCATCAACAGCCAGTCTCCAGATTGCAGGGCCTGAACCAACATCCCATCCACCCACTCAAAAGTGCCATGGCTGTTACGGTCAGCTGTCTGGGCCTGCTGCAGCTTGAAACGCCGGAACTCTTCTACCAAGTGAGCAAACTCTGAAAGGAAGTATTATCTTACATCAAGACTTACACATTACATTCTTACATTACAGCTACATTAAGGTAGCTTCCTGTTCCATTGAAGAAAAATAGTAGTTATTTTGTTAATAAACATACATGCTTCCTACTTTTTAGGGGAACATAACAGCAGAGGGTCTAATCTTCAAGTAGCCATCCATGGGCAAAATCCATGAGGACAGAGGGGGTTTGCAAGCACAGAGAAATATAACCTAGACTGACACTTTTCTCCCTAAACAGACACTTTTCTCCATCTCTTCTCCCCCACAAGAGGAAGTCTGATGGATATTAATGCCATATTTTAGGCAATTATTTAAAAAAAAAAAAAAAAGAAAGAAAAAACCCCCATACGTTATTCTGCTGACATTTGTAAAGCTCAGGTGATCAATGCTTCAGAGAACAAATGCTAGAATAAAATATCCGAATTCCCTTTCTTAGGAATACAAGGTAAGAGCTGTATTACATCATATGTTGAGTAGTTCAGTTCAGGAGAATTTCAGTGTGGACTACTGATCGCTATCAGGTGTAACCACACAAAAAATAAACCTGAAGAACTGTCACCAACGTAACCTTTTCAGAAGCTAGGCTGTAGTATAAGTATGAAGTAGTATGAAGCAACATAGAAAAACCTACAACCCCCCCCCCCAAGTCTTCTCAAGCGTTCACTGTGGTTTTATGTATTTCTCTTATTTTCTTCAGAGGAACATATAGTCTTACTTCAAATCGCTCACCATACATACCTGCCTTTGAATAAGAATTTATTTTGTTGTTTAGTCGCTGGGTAAGTACAAGTATTCCCTCCAGTTTGCTCACTAATTCAGCTGTAACACTTCTACTTCCTTCACCCAGAGATTTGGGTTTGTAGTTCAGGATGAAACTGCTCCAAGCACGCAGCACGAGTTCAGCATCATCTGCACAAATTTCTGTCAGAAGAAGACTGTCCCTCACTAGTGTGCTCACAGCATTCTCCACTTTTTCCAACAGGCATTGCCATGGCCTATTGATATCAACCTGCAAACATGCCATTATGGAGTTAGTTCATCCAGAAGATTATGGTGCCTAAGGCTCCATTTGGTGCTTAAACACTAAGATCACAGCAGACTGACCACTGTTAGGTAGGAAGGAGAAATATTGCCATATTACCAAAACAGTTTTTACCTGTTCAAATCCACCCAGGAGTTCAGTTGTATCCATCGCACTGTTCATTGCCATGATTTTCAGTCGATGGCCAGTCAGATGGGCCAGCAGCTCAACAAGACTGGTTTTGCCAACAGCTGCTGGGCCCACCAGGATGACCATCCAGCTCATGTGCACGCATTTCATTATGGACTCAAGAGACTGCAGTGAGTGATGCAGAAGTGAGAGATTTCTGCCAGGACGAGGAATATAGTTGCCACGAGAAAGAACTGAATAACCAATCTGGAAGGCACGAGACATGCATGGGTGAGTACTCAGAGGCAAATGAGAGCTCAGTTGTGCAAGTCACTTCCTTCTCTCCCCACTCACAAAACCTCTTGTCAACAGCTTACCTGAACATTATATGGAGTGATGTGAAACTCTCTGGTTCCTGTATACACATCAGCCTCCTGGCCAAAAATGTCTCTAAATATAGATATAACCTAAAACAATTGAAAGAGCAAAAAAAGAGACTTATCAGTCTTAAGTTATCCATTGTTCTAAAAATTTACTTCTAAAGTAGCCTTCCCTCTCAGCTCCACAGCGGTGTGATAGTAACTAACACAGTTTAATCACAAGTGTCATTTCATTCAAAGTGCAGCAAGCAATTAAAGTGAGCGTGAGCTGCCCATAGCAACCCCTTTCATTAATTGTGCTTTCCTGTGACTTGAAATACTGTAAGTAATGTTTCTCTTTAACAAAATACTGTGAAAGAACTCACTCCATAAATAACCTCTTTGATAACACTCAAAAATATACTACTACTACAGGAAGGGGAAAATAAACCCAGGAGAAAAATATCCAGTCACATACAGTCAGTAACTTCAGTCTTACAATCTGATTAACTTTTAGTTTAATACCATTTAAATGATGTGAAATTAAACAAAAGTGAAAGATTTCTAGGCAAAAGAGGGACAAGTAGGTGGCAAAGGTGGAATAACAACTGCAGTGAGTGTGTTTTATTAGAGGAACCTTAAGCAGTGAGTTTAACAGAATGAGGGGAGCAATTTGACAGGCAGATGAAAGAAATGACAAATAAATAAAAGTCAATAAAAGCAATCCAAGCCAGAACAATTTAAAAATGCTGGCAGGGAAGGGCAGAATTACAGGACGTTATTTTTACTTACTGTACTGACATAAATGCTTTATATGCCCATAACTTTAAGAATCTCTCCATATCTCAGTGCCATTTCTCTTCTCTGCTCCCTATCTTCTCTTTCCTCACAAATATGCATGCAACCCACAAAACTTTTATGAGAACGTTATTATTTAATACAGAATCACACAAGAATATGTCGTGTTTTGCTCTATTGAAGTCCTTTGTTATTCTACTTGCCTTCATTTACACCAGCTTTCTGCTTTTATACTAGTAGGTAATTAAACTGATATTTTAAATGACAAGGGGAGCAGGTACATATGTTAAACCTCAGAACTCCAGACCAACCTATTTTTCTTTTGTAAGAGGTAATGCCTATGAATGAATTGCAAGGTATCTTCAAATTTACACCTGGATTTCTAGAAATACTTCCTGACAATCTGAAGAGCGAGGAAGGAGAACACATGGCTCACCTTTTCTTTGTCTTCCCTGGTTCTCATTCTTTCTCCGTATACCAAAAATACATGCTGGCCTGGATCATAACATCCTGGTGACTGGTCAACAAGCATAAGCTGGCACCAGCGGAAAAGATCACGTAAGTTGAACTCCCAGGGTCCTCCTTTCTGTCCCCACTTTTTTTCAGCCATTATTTCTTTGTCAATCTGGAAAAAGTAGCAATTAAAAAAAAAATCTTTTATTCCACTCATGCGCTGGTCTTCAAATATTAATTCAACTGAACTTCTGCCTTTGGCACTGCTTACAAGACAGAGGACAACAGAAAGAGCAAGCTGTATTCATTTTTCTGAAGATGTCAGGAACTAAAGCTTGATTGTAGTTTGTCTCTCCTCTACTAATTCTCTAACATTCAGCTCAATTTTCTTTTTTACTCTTCACTCTATACATGAGTATTCAGTAAGATGCTGCCACAAAACATTTTATGTAAGGCCACAGAACACTACTTTCTCTTAATATTACTACACTTTTTTGTTTCATGACATGAACACAATTTCAGAAGCATGATCATAAATAAAATTCTTACTGTGAATTTTATATCCTGCACTTTGCACAAAATGGCAGCATCTAAGCCACAAAATAGCTATTAAGTTGATGCCTTGCAATTAATGCTTGTTGAAAAGGTTTTATATTAGCGAAATTTTAGATCTGAGCATCTCTGAATCTTTTGCCATAGACAAATCCTATCAGGAAAGACTTTCCTTTTATTCGTCTCTCAGGGTTCCAGAAGAATGCCACATATCCTTACAAGCTTCTGCTTCTGTAAAGGTCAGATGCTGCCTTCACTAACAACATCCCATAATAAAGAGCAGATTAAAAATTCAGACCAGAAACAGAAATAGAAACATTTCAGTTCTTGTTAAGATATAGCTCATTTTGTTTGAGCTTCAAGAATAATCCGTATGTGTAGAAACCCATTATTTTCTCAACTCACTTCACCAAGCTATCAAACCATAATTGTTTCTACCTTTTGTAGAACAAAGCCTTTTACATATATATATATATATATATATATAAAAAATTTTCTGTGAAAAATAATGACTCTTCAGTTATCAACCAAGTATCTGATTGTAGTGGTACAAGAATTCAGGTGGGTTTTAGTGGTGTTCTTCACTTTCTTCTGTGTAGACTTCTATTCCTATTTTTTACCCACGCACTTCTCTATGAAAATGCTTGGAAATATAACATTAGACTTAATTTTTTAAATCTTACTGCATTCTGCCTACTTCTACACAAAAGAAATTAAAATATATACTTACCTTGTTATTGAAAGCAACCATTTTAGCAATAATACTTTTATCAATAGCAGGAAACAGCGTATTCCCAATAAACTCCATATCTTCTGCTGACAGTGGATCAACATACACCTGTAGAATCAAGAGCATGCCAAGTGTTGTTATAGGCAGAACATTACAAGACAGGATCATGACATAGTTTAAACCAAACAAATAAGCTTGCCTGTGTAAATCTATTAAGAAAGGACTTGGGCAGACCCTTTCTTCCACCTCCTTGTCTGTACGGATTCTGGCATCCAAAAATCTTAGTCATCTTGTGCTGTACATGAAAATTCATTCCCAATTCTGGAACATAAATCTCTGCTCTGTGGTCAAAGCATGCGTTTAGCCCCTCTAATACAGACTGAGAAGCCAGATTCAACTGAGGAAAGAAATAAGGATACAATATTAATGCTCCACAAAACACTTCTGCATAATCTCTAGTTTAACAGTCTCGGATACACAGAAAGTAATTCAATTTCTTTGCTGTTCTAGCACTGCCATATGTTATTACCTTTAGCTACACTGTTATTACATTGGAGCAACTAACTAACACTTTTCCTTATGTGCACTTGCTATTTGTACTGTGTTTTCACCATGATAACAAAACAGTTCTCCATTGTAAAATCTGCATGTTCAAGATGTTTCTTCTGAACTTATGTTCATACATTTGTGACATTCAGAGGGCTTTGTTTGTCTGCTTGTTTTTTAAAGGAAGGCAGTCTGGGTTATTTAAATATAATGGTTGTTTAAAGTGATATTCTTCACAATGGGGGGGGGGGGGGAAGGTATACAAACAGCTGAAGAATTTAAGGCCTCAAGTTGCAGCAAGGGAGATTTAGGTTAGATATTAGGAAAAAGTTCTTTACTGAGAGGGTTGTCAGACATTGGAATAGGCTGCCCAGGGAAGTGGTGGAGTCACCATCCCTGGAGGTATTAAAAAAGCGAGTAGACGGGGTACTCCAGAACATGGTTTAGTGGGCATGGATGATAGTTGGACTTGATGACCTTGAAGGTCTTTTCCAACCTAAATGATTCTATGATTCTAAGATTTTGCACTCTGCAATAATTAGAATGCACGTTGCCAAGAAGTGAGCTCTGTCCATGGATATGCTTGAAAGCACTTGCTACATGACACATGAACAAACCTGTGGTCGCAGGATAGCTTATACTGGCAAAATGGAACTCTTCATCTCAATTACATCAATACCCAAAACAGTGTATTAGTTCCAGCAAAACACTTTCTATTTCAGTGAAATTATATCCATGTAAGAGCATACCAGAACTTCCATTGACACTCTTCCCCAAAACTTTCAAATGTAAATCAAAGCTATCCTTGGATTTCTGCAGTAATTTAGGCTGGGATTCAATCCTTGTTCTCTTGTCTAAAAGAAATCTAGTCAAAGCCAGTATTTTACACTCCCTCTGCAGAGGGCCAATGGGCAGAGGGACTTATTAGAGGGAGATAATTTTCTCTTACACGGAATGATCACCTTCAATGTGGTACTAGATGCACATAACTAAAAGTAAGCAAAATTTAGTTCAGTCATCAACCCCTGAAGGTATTTATCCTACATGCCAAATCATCACCTTTGCTTTTCCAGAACATTCTATTTTATTTGTGCCCCCAACTTGAATTTACCTCATCTAATACAATCCAGTGTCCAGCCTTTAATGCTGCTAGTAGTGGTCCATCACGCCAGGCAAATTCTCCTCCCTTCCCACCTTCAACAGGCAAGTCTGTCCCAAACAAGTCTGTCACATCCTTTGGGAGTAGAGAATGGGGGATTGGGGAGGGCAGAAATTACAAAACTCCACAAAAGTTCATAAAAAGCCTTTGTTAACTGTACTTCACATTTTCTCCCTCCCCTTTTAATACCTACATTTTAGCTCTATTTAAAAAATTTCAGTAATTGTAAGATGCTAAAAGCTTTTCCATGATAGGATTCCAGTGACCCACTACTATATTTAACAACAAAAAATTAAATTGGAACAGAAAAGCTAAAAAGCCTTAAAGCTGTTTTCAAGTAACTTTGCAGAAAAACACAGTAGACAAAGATACGCATGTCTTCACTTGAAAAGAACAGAAAAATCTGGGAATTGGTATTTGCTCACAGAAGCTCACTGCTTTTTCTGTTTCCCCCTTCCCATTTAGTTTTATCTTGAGACCAAGAAGGAAAAGCTGACTTTCAGACTCAGTGCCAAAGTTAAAAAGAACTATGCTTTTTAAGTTAAACAAAGCATCCCCCCTGCCATAAACACTAAGTTACAAAGATAATATTTTACTCTACCGTTTGCTCAGACAGGTTGATTCGAACAAGACAGTTTCCCGAGGCTTTTGCCAGGGCAGCAACTAGACTGGTCTTGCCCACTCCTGGTGACCCCTCCAACAAAATAGGTTTGTTAAGCTGTAGGGCTCTTAATAGTCTTTGTGCATTCACTGCTGTAGTCCCGGCATTTAGAGCATAATCTGTAATGCTGTTCCTCTGGAGAACAGGGCCTAAAACAAAGGAAAGGTAAACCAGAAAACAATTCAACCAGAATGTTTGTTTATGCTGGAGCTGCTGACAGTGTGCTTCTGAACGAGCTCATTCTGTCTGTTAATTGCTGATCTCATTACAGCATGTAATGGAGATCAAGCTTGTATCCCATTCTCAGAGATCCGGCACATATACTTTCTGTTTGACCCACAGCTGTGTCTCAGCCCATCTCCGCATATTTATGTTGAATTTTGCAAAAAGCATATGAATATACGATGTATTTTGCCATGAAACTTCCGACACTTCCCCATTCATTACCCAAACTAGAGATCTATTACTGAAAAATCATAAATCCGTCCTTGTGCTTCAGACACGTGGATCTAAAACTCAAAAGCAGCTTTTGAAAATTTGGCACTGAAGGACACAATTCAGTCATGTTATAGAACAACATATTAATCTGTTCCATACACTCACTGCCAGTTCTGTGAAGGAAGAGTGCCTTAATTAAAGTGCTCTGCTAGGCACATATTTTCTTTACTGTTGTTATGACATTCAGCGAGGAAAGAGTACAGAGCTTGTCTGCCAAATTCCAGCCAGTATAGCTCACTGGGACATCACTCCCCAAATTCTGTAATACAGCATTGCTCAGGTATACAAGATATTTATCACCAATTTACCTTACATATCTTGATACCCATTTAGTATGAAAGAGATCCTTCCTTTTTTGATCTAATTGGTGGAGGGAAACGAAGCAATTTACAAAAAAGCATTACCTTGTACAATTGCATGACTAACACAATCCATGAATATCAAAATGTTCAAAGACGAATGATTAATATGGCATTAGGAACACATAGTTCCATATACTAAAAACTAACCAGCTGAACTAGAAAGCTCATAGTCATCACTTTTTAGTCCCATCACTGTATTTTAAGGGTAGAAAGCAGTATTTTGATAGTTCCATTTGCATTAAGTTGTCACATGAGGAACTGAAATGCAGGGACTAAATTTTGCAAAAACTGCAACGACTCTTTTGAGAGGCTACAGAAAGGCAGGGCATTAGTCTACATTCTGTTTAGCACTGTACCCAGGACTCCCGATTCCCATGCCTTACAAAACAGCCAGGATGAGCTGTAACTTCAGTTAGTGGAAGTTAGCAGACATTCTGACCATGCAAAGTGACAGAAAATTACAACTCAAAATTAAAGAAGCTTTGTTACACCAAAAAACCCTACTAAAATTGGGCCATTAACCAGTAATTTTAAAAAGCTATCAAAGAAAGCAATTAACAGATGTGTCTTCTTAATAAATGTGATCGAGTTGCAATCAACACACTTGGAGGCAGAAAAGGCATTTTTCTAAGGCTGGAGAACAAACTATAAATTGTTCTGTAATGGTTCAGGTATCCTACTTAGATTTAGTGAATAACAGAACTATTGGGAATAAAAACCACAGAATAAATGTCCACCCACTCCCACAAAATCTCTTGCCTCTTGGAATAAAAAAGGGGTGGATTCCCATAAAGTTGTCCATCCACACAAACTCTTTCTCCTTTGTTCTGTCATAAATCTTTAGTTCATTCTTCTGATAATCAGTCAGCTCAAGGAATTGACTCATTTTCTCACATAAGAATGTCAGGCATTTTTCACGAGCTAATAAAGCCATATCAGCTGAGCAGGATGTTGTACCTGTAATTAGAAAAGTTAAGTGTGCTTCACAAACATAACTAGGCACGTTCATCTTATGACTAAGAAACTCAATTCCTTCACAGATGCCATTTTTGTGTAGTATTCTGTTTCAGGCTTATATTTCGTATTAGTGCTTTTGCTTGCCAGTGCTTCCAGTACTATTTACCACGGACAAATTGTTCTGTGACCAACAGAATTAAGTACACCTTATTTCTCAAACCCTTTCTTCTACCATCACCATCATCCTGACCACTTGCCATAGTCCGCCCAGGCCTTCCTTCCCTGCATTTCTTGTGGCTTCTCACTTTTTCCCCACTCCCACATCTCCTATTTATCAGCTGGGCCAGTGGCCAAACGTGCAAAGATGCATTCTGAGCTATGCACATGACACAGGCTAGCACACACAGGTGCTGACATGTGGGGTGGGAGTGAGGGAATAGTATGTGGTCATGTAATTAAGTACCATATCAGCTCAGAAGACTCAATAAAAAACACAGGCTTTCTTAATTTGTCTGCTAGCCTTTGTAATATTACTATTACTACCTCTAATTTACTTAAGCTTGCTGTATTATTCAAATTCTTGCTACTGAAACTCAAAAAAGGCATATGAAGTATGGGATATTGTTAAACAGAAGTGAAAACTTCTCCTAGAAGAGTTCCGTGCTGCGGCAAAGCATTGTGTTTGCATTCTACTCCAAAACATTAATACAAATATATACCTTCATATTTCTCTATTTCTACCGAAATGAGCACTGAAGACTTACCTGATCCTATTCCATCAATGTATACCAAACATGCAGCATGGATAAAAGACATCATTGGAGAAATGTAAAGAAGGCTATATTCTTTGGCAGAATTCGACTCTTCATCCTCTACCGTGACATTCATAAAATTAACCCATGACAAGACATCTCGCACACTGAGAATGCACTGGCGACCAAACTCTTGATTAGTCAGCCATTCAACAAAGTCCATCATGAGCTCTGCTATGTCAGCCCCTGAAAAGAGAGTAAAAAAAAAAAAAAAACAAAAAAAACCCCAATAGAGTTATCAAATAATTTTATTGGTCACATCTACTACATTGTTGTATAAAAAGTACCACTAAAGTAGGTACAGCTGTAACGCATGAGCAACGTGGATGGGTACTCTATATTCTAACAGGCAGAATAACTGAAGAGTAAGTCCGTGCCTGTGCTGTCATAACAGGCCCTTTTATATTCAAGTAACAAGACAGAATCAAGTGATTAATACTAACAATGATGCTGCTGGCAGAAAATGAAGCGCCAGTTCCTTCAACACCTTACATTAAAACTAAGATTGGGCACTGAAGGGCTGGGGATATTTCAACTACCTGGATGGTGAAGTAAATACAGCCTTGAACTTACTTCTGGCTAGCCATATAACATACACAATGAGGGAAGAACAAAGTCCAAAATATTTCATAACTGTCCTCAGAGAGAGATGTACTTACAAGAAAGAGGGACACAGTGATGTAAATTCTGCGGAAAGTTTAGCAGTCTCCAAACTAATCTTTTTCTTAACAACGTTTGACTACCAACACACAGAGAAATACCCACCTTGATGGTTTATTCCACCCAGAGACAATCCTGGATGAAGATTGTGTTTTACAATCTGTATCAAATCATCACGGCCATTGCTTTGTGGACACCATATTTCTGTAAATCTGTTGCGCAATGCAGGAGAAAGCTGCAAACGAGCAGAATGACATAGCAATTCAAGTTACATTACATCACATTACTTAAGGTTGCAGTTAACCGATAGCCTCGTAGCCACAGTACTTGCAAAGAATAAATAAAGTGACCAAGCTAGGCCTTTCCTTCTAATTTTGACAGGGCCACTTTGTAACAGAATCTTCGAGAGAATGTGGCTTTTAACATTTCTAGTAGTGGCATCAATGCAGGAAATGGTTTGCAAGCACCAAAGCTCCATTTTACTCTAGGACATCACGTATCAAACAATGGCTATTTAATCTCCCTTTGCTTATAGAAGCAAACTACCACATGGAAATTTGCCTTCATTTACAACTCGTTTCTGTAATTCCTCTCTTCCTCTGCCTGAATTAGTCAAGCAAAAATCATTAGCACAAATGCAATGCAGAAATAAATCCCCTTTAAATACATGGCTTTACAATGACTTGTTGTGCACTGTAGAAACCACCTTAAATGGAGTACCCATCTTCTTCTGTGTAAAAGAGCTTATAGTTTTTTTCAGTGCTAGCTCTCAACACTGCTTAAAAAGTTTTGGTTTGTTTTTTTTTAACCTGTCTGAAGTTACTTAAAGCCAGAAATCAGAAACAGATTTTTTTTTCATTTAATGAGAAAGGTCTTTTGGGATGTGATGTTCATATTCACTGAGAATGACAAGATGACTTCTAACTGTCACTTTCTGAACAGTATTAGGGAGAATAATCTATTATGCAAATTCACACTACTCCAGACTCATGTTAGCGCTGGATTTACTTGGTTCATGAGACACACTTCCTGTACTTGAAGTATTCTACATATCAAGCCTACCTAGAGTATTTAGAGGCCTGAAGTTTTCTTTGACATTCTGCAAGTACTGACTTACATTGTCAAAATGACAGCACAAAGAAGTGATGGAAAACAGATAGACCCTAAACCTCCTTTAGCGTAATGAAGCAGATGCCTACTAGGAAGCACTGGATGCCACAACTGGCATGATGCATTTTTTCATTGCACCTCCAATCACTGAACAAGTCAATATGACCAGAAGATGCATGCTGTCCTTCCAGTTGCTTTGACATTTACCTCTTTTTTCCCAAAGTCACCTCCTGGGTTCATGGTTGCAAGGATACGAAATTTCTTTCCTGCAACTAATAGTTCTACCTCGTTCTCCTCATCATCTTGACCACCTTTTTCAGCAAGTACCAATGTCTTTTCAGCTTCAAGAACACTAGAGAGAAGGTTAAAAAAATTGTTTATTTTAAATTTAGTTTCACACTTCAAAAGGTCACTTAAAAATGAAAATCACACAAATTGGCCTCATTAAACTTTCATTGCCCTAGAATTCATAATAAAGATTTTAAATCTATTCATCCTCCCCAGTTGAGAACATTTCTGATTTTGTTCAGCAGGAAACTCCTCCCAACCTTGTTGATAAGGTTCAGTTCAAATGATCTGTCAAAAACCTTACCTAATAAAGTGTCTCACAGCTCTCTTTACAAAAGCAATGGCAAAATCTATATTCATAGGAGCTGTATGAAGAAATCTGCACAATGAACCAGTCTTCACGCTGACAGACTATACATCTGAGAAGCTTTCTACTATGTTTTTGCGGTTTTGGGGGATTTTGTTTGTTTTATGAGCTGTACTTCACTGTACACTAAAAGCTGTAAAAGTTTGAGCTGTTAGCTGTTTAGAAAGACACTGCTCAGTATCACTATCAAAACAAAGAGGTTAACTGAACTTTATGAAAGAATGATAGCTGCAATAATACAATGAAAAAAAAAACCCAGCTTGTAACAGAGAGGGTTTGGATATGGTAGAAAAAAATAGCTGCTAGTCATCTCAGTATAATGGCTAATGGAAAAGACTAAAATTAGGGATACTGCTGCAACCAGATAATGAAATTAAATTTATATTTTATTATTTTTTACACACACAAGTGGGAAATAACTAGATTTTGTTTCTGGGATTTGACAAGACGCATCATTTTCAAGAGCTCACTGACAGGCTGAAAATACTAATGTTGCAGATGGTTAACTGGAGATTTTACTTTTAGTTTTATTTTCCAACTTGACTCATGCTGTAAACTGTCTCCAGATATTGTTTAAACTGTTTCAACTGAACTTGGGTTTATGCTTTTAATTTCTTTATTCAGGTACACGAGGTATTGAATAAAGCAAATCCTTTCATCATCTTATTTTTGTTCATGAAACAAATTCAGCAACTAGAGTACAGGTCAGTCTGTAGCAGCACTATAAAGCCAAATGGAAGGTAATGGCCCCAACCAAAGCATTCAAAACCAACATAATCAGTGTACCAACATATGTCAAGCAAACATATACATATCTGCTTTTCAATCAAAGTACCTTTTATTTTTCCAGGTAAGTTAAGACATCAAGACTTAGGCAAGACAAGGCACTTTCATCTTGTCTTACCTTACTATCTTTCCCCCTAGCTGTAATTAAAATTTCAAACAGCAAAAAATTGTCTAAGTATTACTGTGATTAAAACTAGCACCTGTGTCAGATGGATGACAATTAGAAAAACAAAGCAAACTGGCACAGAAGCTGAAATGTGAACAAGGCCAGAGTTATTTGGGTCATCCTCCCTTCCAGCAAGAACTATACGATTAAGAGAGCAGCTCACCCAGGCCAGGAAACAAATGTGCCTGAAAGAAGCTAGATTTACCCCGCTCATGTTTGTATAATGAATAGACACACTGAGGATACTTATACTAACACATTTAAGACATACCTGTTAAGTCGCTCTAGTACAGAATCATCAGCTAAAGAAATCTCATCGAGGAGGAAAAACCCCTCCTCTTTCATTGCTAAAACAAGAGGTCCATCACACCACTCAAAGAGTCTAGAACCATCAGATTCCTCCTAAGAAATGGAAGTGAAAAGTCATTATAATTGCCACTTTTTGCTTCCATGGTCACACTATCCAAACTACTATCGATGCAAGACAAACCTGGTCTTTTGACCTCTGTCTGACTGGTCGCAGTCCTCCCAGGAAGTCTGAAGTCTCCATATGCAAGTGGCAATTTACTGAGTATAGCTTCTGATTTGTTAATGCTGCAAAGATCTGACAAATGGTAGTTTTACCACACCTGCAACAAAGTAATTTAATGGAAAGGGAAGAATAAAAAAACAAACAAACAAAAAAAAAAAAAAGAAAAGTCAGCTCACTTTGGACAGGATCCATACTTTCATTGAAGAGCTATGAGGCAAAGGCCCAGCATGCCAATCTCCTTCTGTTCCTTTCCTTGAAAGAAATGTATGCAAAATGAAGCCATTTTTGGCACAACTGTTGCTGACTTGCATAAGATGCCTTTAATTGAATTTAAATCAATATCTGCATTGATGGATTTCTGCAGGTTCAAAGTCAAATTTATTTCAGCTTGCCCCTACAGGTACTCAACTGGCCTAGGATTTCACTAAACTGAAGATGCTACATGTCTAGACCAAGCCTAAGTCTGAGGGAATAAGCTGGTGAGTACCTAGAGTTCTCATTTATTATTAAATTAATTAATTATTATTAAATAATTTTACTTATCCCTTTTCTTGCATTTTTGTTCCCTTCTCTCCTAGAAAAATTTACTCTCCAGCACAGGAGCAGACAGCATCTACTTCCACAATGTCCTTTACAGCATATGAGGCAGTGGCAGGGGTGAGAAGCAGTAGCAAGGCCATATTCAAGCTCTTAGAAAATGTAAACCAAATGTGCTCTCAAACGGAAAATTGTCACAGTTCCCCAAAAGCACCCTCTCCAGTGAGGCACTGTGAGATTCTACAGAGCACCTTGTGAAAGGTAGGGACAGAAGTCAGCTCACTTCAATTTTACTACTTTCTATATAAATTCTATGTAGTTATATACATAATGCAGATAATCCCATTTAAAGACTTGTGCTGAAAGAGATGCAATTGCTTCCCCTCAAAAGGGAACTGTGGAAAACAGCAGCTGCAAGTCTGCCATGACAGAGGCTTAAATTGTCCCAGATCAAAGCAGCACTGAAGCCCACAAAATCATTTTGCGTCTGACACAGTGGCTGGTGCAGCACTACAAAGAACTGCATCATAAAAAGCAAGGTTACCCAGTGTCTCCCACCAGCAGTACTGGTTCACCAAACTCCAGGGCTCGTCCCACCAAAATGGCAAGTCTCCTCATCCCTTGAGTCCAGACAATATGCTTAAAATCTCTGTCCATCACCGACATCTGCATGGAGGATTTAGCTGCACAACACAAAGCAATCCATCAGCTTAAGTCACATCTAGAGAACTACCAGTGTGGTCCTTCTAAGAAACTCACCCAGTAGCTTTTTGACACTTTCCCCTGAGAAGAGGGACTCTGGATATAGTTTCTTCTTGAAGTGTTTTTCAAGGACGCTCTGAATAACATCCACCTCCTCCTGTTTCCTGACTCTGCCTGCCAGAAGCATAAAACCTACAAAACACAGGAAAAGAGAAAGCAATTACTACCTCAATCAGCAACAAAACTTTATACTTAAGAACTAGGGTTAGAAAGCAATTCTACAGACACTTTAAAAACCTGAGGTAGCAGGGCTCACCGTCATTTGCTAAGTGCTGAAGCCAGTCATACTCCTTCTCCAGCTGTTCTGCCAATCTGTACCTTTCAGCCCAACGAAACAGATCCCGCAGGGTAATGAACCCATGCTTCCCAGCAAACACTGTCGAACCTCTGCGGTAAGACTGTCATAAGAACAAAACGTGAGCCATTTTTTCCATTAACATGTCCGAATACTTAAAGCAAAGCTAATCAGTGCTCTCAGATGTGACACTTCTTCAAACAAACTGCATGGAAAAAAAAAAAAAAAAAAAAAAAAAAGTCTAGCACTGTCACAACTCCCAAACTCAAATTACCATTAAGAGGGTATTTGATAGGTACCAGGAACAAAACAATATAGATAATAATAAAAAAAAAATACTAAGAAGAAAATAGGTACCTGGAATAAAACAAAATCCAAGCAAAGATTAGGTTCTACACCAAAACGTATGTTAGCACTTTGAAGTGTGCTCTGGTTTGTGCTGCTAAAATTGCTTTTAAATACAAGATAGTTTTAGCTACATACTAAGCGTTAAAAGCCTGTTAAACACAGGAGTGTCAGAACACATGCAAAATTACTGCTTAAAAATAATACCAAATTTAGCATGACCCAAAGACAACTACAAATCCAATACTGTACTTTGGATCCAGAGCAAGGGATTATTCTACATATCAAATCCCAAGGCCTTTGGTTATTAATTCTTTCGCTGCTAGCTTTCTCTCAGATCTGACATTACCTTCCCTATCCCCTATCTTAACCACTGAACTAAGTACTTCGGTGGATTCTCTTCCATCAATTATGGTTTAGGTTTTTAAACACCTGCCAGTTAGCAACACCTCTCCCTGCAAAGGAATTTCTATTACTTTGTGCTGAAATGTGTTTGCACGTCTTCTGCAAAAAGAAGAAAGACTCTCATACTTGCAGGTCTAACATGACTTTGACAAGCTTGCTGCAATAAGAAGGTGGCAAACTGCATCGCTTGTGCAGGATGGTTTCCAGTTCAGCACTTGGCAGTTCATCAAAATGCAGTTCCACAAAACGATTTCTGAAGGCTCTGGACAAAACCTAAAATATGAGACCATACTATTGCTTGAACTTTTTCCTTTGATATTCTTCATGTTATATATCTTCCCACACACATCCAAAGGAAATATAGATAGTGTCATAGCATACAAATTAGTACATACACATAAATGCTGAAAGAAAGCATAAGAGAGAGTCTGGATGAAGATAAAAGCTTTAAAACATGTTATGTTTTAACTGTGGTAGGCAGCTAAGCACCAAACAGCCACTTGCTTACTCCCCCTACAATAGGATGAGGGAGACAATCGGAGGGGTAAAAGTGAGAAAACTTGTGGGTTGAGATGAAGATAGTTTCATAGATAAAGCAAAAGGTGTGTGTGCATGAGCAAAGCAAAATTAGGAATTCATTCACCTCTTCCCATCAGCAGGCGGGCATTCAGCCATTTCCAGGGAATCAGGGCTTCATCATGCACAATGGTTATTTGGGGAAACAAAAACTGAAAATCCCCCCCCTTGCTTCTTTTTCCCCCAGCTTTATATGCTGAGCACAATGTCATATGATATGCGATAACCCTTTGTTCAGCTGGGGTCAGCTGTCCCAGCTGTGTCCCCTCCCAGCTTCTTGTACACCCCCAGCCTACTTGCTGGTGGGGTGGTGTGAGAAGCAGAAAAGGCCTTGGCTCTGTGCAAGCACTGCTTAGCAATAACTAAGACATCTCTGCATTATCAACACTGTTTTGGTGAGAAATCCAAAACATAGCACCATACCAGACACTATGAAGAAAATTAACTGTTCCAGCCAAAACCAGTACAAAATGGACATCAATAGCCTAAGTCAAATCTCTTCTCCAGTGCTCTTGGACAAGAAATGCTGAGTCAAATATAATATACATGAACTCCAGTTCAGTAAAGCACTTAAATCTCTACTACTCAAAATGAATTAGAAATTCGGTATCTGCAAAACAAGCAACTAACGTAAACAGAACCCAGCTGTACTGAAAGTTAGTCCACAGCCACCTCAACTCTCTACCTCGACAGTTTCACATTAATTCTGCGCTATGCATCTGAAAGTTTTTGCATCACACTTCTACGTACAAGAGAGATTAATTCCCTAGAGTCGTAGCTACTAAAGGGAAGAGATTATACAGACCTTTCTGCCACCATAAAGCCCTGGAGGATTCTGCGTAGCAAACAGCATGAAGCGAGGGTGAGCTTTGACAACTTCCTGGGTCTCAGTAATGAACAGCTCCCTGTTATCATCCAACAAACGGTTGAGAGCCTCCAGAACATCAGTGGGAGCCAAATTCAATTCATCTAGAACAATCCAGTAACCTCTTCTCATTGCATCTATGAGAATGCCTTGGAGGGAACAGAAAAAGTCCTAGTTAAAAATCTAACAAACTAAGTCTAACAGAAGCATGAATTCACATACTTCTAGCAACCAGTTTTCACTCAGTATAAATGGTAATCCAGAGACGGAAGCAACAGTACTGTTTAAGTTGTTGAATTGTCGTCTTTATGTCCAGTAGGACAAGTATGATGAGACAAACATGAACTCTTAAGAAGAAAAAAGCAGTGAAGTGAGACAGGAATTTGGAGTAAGTATAATATGCCCACCCACCTTCCTTAAATACCAACTTCCCAGAGGCATCCGATGTATAACAGCCAATATATTCCTGGATGTCAGTATGCTCATGATTGTTAATCCTTACACAATGATTCCCAGTAGCAGCAGCCAACCAGCAAATTAAACTGGTTTTACCAACAGAGGTCTCTCCTTGAATCAGTACTGGATGAGTCCTAAAAGCAATGACCAAAATAGTGATTTAGAAGCACAAGTCATATCTTTCTCTTATAGAAGATATCAACATGATTTGAAATTTTCACAGATCTACATCACCAAAACTACATTACCAAAATATCACCACTTAACTCACTTGGAGTATCCAAGATCATCCACTAACAGGGGAACACAAGTAACTTTACTCCCAAGTGCTAACTGCTACCCATGAAGCTTTACATGGCAGTGTGAAATAAGCAGGTTATTCTAACAGCAAATCTCTAGATTATCATTTAATTAAAACTAGGTATGGCAGTAAGATGGTTTAAGGAGACAAGAAATACATGTATAAATTCAAGTCACTTTATAATGAAAAGTTAACTGTAAAGTAGAAGGAAAATGGACATTACTCACGCCAAACAATAAAGGCTAGACAGGCACCAACACTCAAGGCCAAAATAAACATCTTTAACTTAGTTTTTTAATGGAAAAGTTGAAACAGACTTACCCTGCAGACACAACTCTGGCAATGTCTTTCAGATTAAGCTTGACTGAAGGGGTTAGCACATAAGTCTCATCTACATTAGGTTCTCTATCCCCAGCTGAAATCCAGTATCCCTCTATAAGTATAAATCTCCCTGCTTGGGGTTTTGGTATTTGCTAAGGAGACATGACAGAAATAACAGATTATACAAATGAGTTTCAATTTGCTAATGAAGACAACTACTGTTGACACCACTGCAATGTATTCTGTAAGAAGTTGTTTTAAATTCATCCCTGAGCACTCCTGCAGTAAGCGCTGCCCCTTGTCACAGAATGCAAATTACAGCAAAAGCCTGACCAGATTATTTCAAGGTCACGAAGCAGGAATCTTTGCCAGTGCCATGAAGATAAAAATGTCTCAAGAGTCCTAGCACTGAATTTTAAAGTACACTTCCAAGCAGGAAATTGGCTTTTATCTTTTTCTATTCATATATATTTTCTAATACGAAGTGGCTTATTCTGAAACAAACACCTATCTCTTACAACTGGCTTCCCCATCCCACCTGCCCAGACCCCCATGCAAAACTCATACTGGGCTCCCAGCACTAGTGAGATTCTTCCTTCCCCATTAGAGACAAAGCACAGATGTTTGCTTCGTAACCATATGTTCTGAATTTGGAGTCTAAAAATAAAAAGCCTGTGAAAGCTCCTCAAAAGTCTGTGAAAGCTTTACAGTTGGAATCACTGTATTAAGCTGCCCACACTCCACAATGCTGTAATTATTCAGACTTCCATATTTTTTCAAATTAACAAATAAACTAGCTAACATATGGGCATTTCAAGCTGAAGTAAAAAAATTACGAAGGAACAGTATTCATTTTTTTTTCTAGTTCTTATCTTTGTAACGTGAAAAACAGGACTGCAAGAAGGAAATGTAGAAGAAAAAGGCGGAGAAGACAACTAAAAATAAATTCTACTCTGAATACTAAACAGCTCTATATAGGCTTAGTTACCTACCTGCTTGAGAAGGCTTTTGATGTTGCCAGAGACTATATGCTGGCATATTAGCTTTTGAACTACTGGGTGAGAACCTCTGTCAAGCTGTGTCAGGAAACTCAAACAGAAGCCCTAAGAAGAAGAATAATTTTGAGTGATAAAATGAAAAATCATTAGGAAAAAAAAAAAAAGATTAAAGAATCATTTCTGTTCAATACTGCACTTAGAAGAGAGGATTATCCTTTATCCAAACAGTCTTTGTAGCAAATACACACTGAAACAAACCCCAACATAGGTAATCACCTCATACAGTGAGCGTGGTATGCTGCTACATGGATTAGACGCTGCAAATCTCAATGCCCTGCAAAGTGTACGGAGACTATAGTGAGGTCTGTGGCCAGTTCCATCCACCAGCTTTGTTTCTGCTTCCTTTCTCACAGATAAATAAAAGCTGTAAAAATAAAGAGTTTACACAGTGCTGTTACTGATCACACCATTGCTCTAAGGAATTAAACCCAAAGTATGAACACTTAAGCTTATCTTCAACTGTCACTTTTTCTAAAAGCTCCAGGTTAGGAAAGCCATGCCAAACTCTGCCATCTGTATAGTCAGTGAAGCAAGGCAACAGAATATTTTAGAATGATATTTCTGAGAGAGTTTGATATACAGAGAATGACTATAAACTCAAAGTATTCTAAACATGTAACATTTCTTCAGGTTAATGCAGTGAGATAGTACACCTTGAACTAGGGGAAAGAAAGGTGACTTGATAAACACACAAGACTTTCATTGGTATGATCTACAGAAACAAACCATTTTAATCTCAGATGGGAAAGAGAACTGCAACAACCATGCCTTTTAACTGGTGCCACCAAGAAAGCAATTCTGAATAAGAAACCTCCCCACAAGTAGAGAAACCTTCAGAATTAAGAGGATGGATGTCTACCCTCTTCTGTTTCCTAAAGCCATGCAAGCTGCTGCGTAGGAAGCATTATAGTGTTTCCCAAAACAGTCTAACTACAGACTACAGTTACGTACTTTCTTTTTGTGACTTATTCCATCAAGGATTTAAGGAGATTACAACCAACTTACTTCACAATTCCTTGTACTGTATTTTTGTTCACATTCAAGCCTCTCAGATAATCCATGATAAGAACTTGCAAGTCCCCTTCATTTCTCAGTTCTTCTACATAAAGTTCAGTAAACCTGTAAGAATCAAATCAAACCATAACACTTAGACATCTGACCATATTAAAAAAATAATCATGTTATATATGATTCTCATGGTATATAACATTTAAAATTTTGTAAGCAGCAGAATACGGACTTGTCAAACTACCTACAGATAGACTCAAGAACCAAAGTAATTAAAAAAAAATAAGGTATTACCAATACTTTCAAGTAATTTATCCGAATTATTTTAACCTAGTAGGAGAGACAGGGGCGGCAGAAAAATGTCCCATAGCTCGAACCCAACTCTGGCTACCAGGGGAAAAGAGAATGATGGCTGTGGAAGTGGCTTTGGGCCCCTGTGAGGGAAATATACTGGGATTTGATGTGCTGGCGGTCAAACAATGGTACCTGCCCAATGGCAGGGTGCGGAGCTTTGGGAGCAGAGGGGCAGAGGCTATCCATGTGAGAACCTTGCAGGTTGCTCCTGCACTACCACAATCTAAAGTAACCTGTGTCTCTCAATACCCGCTGCCAGCCACTGCCAAATGGGGCATTTCGGAAGTAATTAATGATCTTGAGAAAAAAAGACATCATAAGTCGCACACATTCCCCTTATAATTCTCCTGTTTGGCCAGTCCGTAAACCAGATGGGAGGTGGTGACTAACAACTGATTATAGGAGATTGAACAGTAATTAACTGCTGCTGTTCCAAGTATAACCTCAATAGTAACAGCAATACAGGCTGCGGCCCACCCATAGATGACTGCTTTAGATGTCAAGGATATGTTTTTTATGGTCCCCTAAGGGTAGAGGACAAACCCCAGCTCACCTTCACTTGGGAGGGCACACAATACACTTTTAATCGGCTTCCACAGGGATATAGGCATTCCCCCACTATCGCTCACAATGCTTTAGCCAAGCTCCTTGATGCTGTGGAATTACCATCAGGTGTTCACATATATCAATATATAGACGATACCCTAGTCAGTGGGGATAACAAGGAACAGGTAGGGCAAGTGGCTGAGGCCATCTGGAATCTGTTAGTCAAGAATGGGCTAGATGTTCCATCTTCTAAATGCCAAGGTCCTGGACAAGAAATTAAATTCCTGGGGGCATGGTGGATAGCTGGAGCAGTTGTGGTACCTGACGACACTCTATCAGCTATTGAAAAGGGACAGACTCCAGGCAATAAAACGGAATTACAACAGCTGTTAGGTACTTTGGGCTACTGGAGAAAATATATACCAGGGTTTTCAGTGATTGCCCGCCCTCTCTATGACTTGCTCATAGACAAATCCCATAGGAAGTAGGATTGGACTTTGCAACATACGGAAGCCCTTAACACTCTGAAAGATGAGCTTAAAGCTTATCAGAGACTAGGCCTGCTGCACCCATGAGATCCATTAAGGGTGGAATGGGGATTTGCTGAACATGCCTTATACTGCGGCATGTTTCAAAAGGGACCGCAAGGACCAGCCAGGCCTGTATTATTCTCTTCCGCTTCATTTAAGGAGACTGAGCAATGATATTCAGATCAGGAAAAGGTGGTCCTTTCCCTCACTAGAGCGGTTAAGGAGGCTGAAAAGCTGCATACATCACAAGATGTTATGGTACAGGGTCCTTTCCCTCTCTTAAATTCAATCCTCAGTGGGTCACCTCCTCCGGAGGGAGTAGCCCAAAAGGCCACAGTCAGGAAATGGTATGCATACCTAGAAGGGATAAGCCAATTGCTCCCGCTAAAAGAGGGTCTGGTTAAGGTTTCAAACTACAACAACCTGTGAACCCCAATCCAACCTTGTTGTGTCGACCTTATAAACCTTCTCTGACTGAGGAGGCACCCGAATTTATGGCAGGCTCAGATACACAGACAGTGTGGTTCACTGATGCCTCTGCCTGTCAAGTGGGATCAAAATGGCAATATAAAGCAGTAGCATTGGAAATTGGTACTGGGAAGAAAGTTGAGGAAGAGGGTGAAGGTAGTGCACAAGGAGGAGAACCATGGGCTTTATTACTGGCCATAGAGAATGGTGCTACCATTGTCTATACTGACTCTTACGCGACCTTTAAGGGTGCTACAGAGTGGATATGTCAGTGGGAATCTAGTAAGTGGGAAATAAGTCATGTGGAAGTGTGGAGGACAGAGGACTGGCAACGTCTCCTGGCAATAGGGAGGTCCCAACCTTTAAAGGTGGGATGGGTGAAGGGACATGCTCAGGATAGAACCCCAGCTCTGAAATGGAACCAACAGGTGGATCACCTGACCCAAATCTGGATGGTCACCAGTGAGAAGGAAGATTGGGATAGACTAGCTGAATGGTTGCATATCAAGCGAGACCACTCAGAGAAAGCAGATCTCTATTATGAATGCAATTTCAGGGTTGGCCAGTGTCTATGACAACCTCTGAAGCAATTCTCACAGCTTGCCCACAATGCCGAATAAGGCTTAAGGCTAATCACCCAAATCAATCTCCGGCCCAGCATATCAGACAAGGCAAGGCTCTTTGGAGCACATGGCAGGTTGATTACATTGGTCCCCTGAAACCATCCCATGGGAGGAAATATATTTTGGTAGGAGTGGAGGTAGTATCAGGATTGTCTATGGCAATGGCTGTTGGCACAGCTACTGGAGACCAGACAGTCCAGGTTTTGCGAGAATGGTTTGGTATTCTACTTATTCCTGAATGTACTCAAAGTGATAATGGGTCGCATTTCACAGCCACAGTGCTACAAGACTGGGCATGAGGGGAAGGCATCAAATGGGTGTTTCACACACCATATTACCCCCAAGCTGCTGGTATAGTTGAGCGAACCAATGGCTTGATCAAAAAACATGCTGATGTCTCACACCATAACTGGGACACACGATTACCACAGGCAGTTTTTACTGTTAATAACTGATGGGGAAATCATGGAAGTCCAAAAATTCGAGCATTTTGTCCTACGGGACCATTAATGGGTGATAACTCTATACCAGAGGATCAGAGATGCCAGTTCCCACTGGGGACATACGTGGGCCAACCTGTCATGGTGAAACTGCCCTCCATTGGTATTGTTCCTATGGCCTTAGAAAAACCCAGAGGCCTGTATGCCTGGGAAGCCTTAGACGGGAACGAAAAGACTCACTGCATCAGTGCGCACTGGATAATCCCAGACTTCTAACCCTATGACCTGGTTTTAAGACCAAGGCCTAGTTTTGTGCTTTCTTACAGGACAATGAAGAAATGAGCCATTCCAGTGGTTCTACTGGTAGCGATGACGGTGGCAGGCATGGATGGTGAAGATCTGGATGACAATGTCATGGCAAAAATGATGGACATCAATATATCACGAGCCCTTGAGCTCACACGGCAGCAATGTAACAATTACAGTTGGAAGTTCAGATTGGATGGGGGAGGAGGTTATACTCATGTTGTTTATAGCTGGTTACCAGAAGTGATAAATGCTAGTTCGGTATGGAACACCAGATGTGGCTATATCCTCCAACTAACCCATGAGATCACGGGGTGGAGTTGGAATGGTACTACACCATGCCCTGAAATTCCATGGTATCCAAGGGAACACCAATATATAGCATTCTAGAACTGAGTTTACAACTATCAACCTTAGCCAATGTTACATCTGACAGTTTGGGACTCTTGAACAATCAGTTACAACATACTGGTAAAATGACTATCCAAAATTGAGCCATATTGGATTTGATGCTACTGAAAGATAAGGGTGTATGTGGAGTTTTGAACCTGTCGATGGACGACTGCTATGTTCACTCAAAATGTGTCAATGTAGCTTCAAGATCAACACAACAAAAGAAAGTGGCAAGAGACTCAGAGGCAATTGCTTCTGCACCAGGGACTAATTGGCTGGGAAAGGTTTTGATATGTTTGGATTTTCTTTGACAGGGTGGATGACCAGCCTTCTCCAGTCTTTAATAATGGTTGTAGTTAAGATTATCATTATCTGCATTACAATAAGTTGTATCAAACACGTGGTAGTGAAGTCTGTACTAACAGTTAAGTATACTGCCTTAAAACCTGTTAGTGTGCTGAATATTCCTGTGTCAGATATTCCACTTTAATTCTAGACCAGAATGAAATGATGACCCACAATGAGCATCAAATTCATCAGACTGTGCTCCCTTTTAACTTTGGAGGCAAGAGGTGACTGTACCACCACTCCAAAGAAACCAGTCAAATCATGACTGTAGTCACAGGGTGGATTGTGTGGCAGTATACCCTCCCCGACAGGAAATGAAACTTCTCCAGGCAGGGAGGAGAGGAAAAAAACCCAAACCCTAGAAGCCACAGGTTGAAAATTGAACTGACCGATCGAGATGCTCCAGGTACACTGAGGTGACCTTTTGGCCAATAGGGATTAAAATGACCACAGATCAGATTCGACAAGGGTATAAACGGGGTCCCACCGGAGGACATTTTGGGAATCAGTCCTCCTCGGAGCAGCAGGTCTGCAGTCAGGAACTCCCCCTTGGGTCGGGACACTGCCCAAGGTAACTCCTCAAGGTTGAGAGCCCTCATCTTTTAGGTGAGTGATATGTGCATTTTGAGTCATCATTTTAAAACTTAAGAATTCTTAAGTCAGCTGTGTAGTACTAATTCCCCTTACATCATTGAGCCTGTGGTTTACAAATGTTACCGGAGTACTAACTTTTTACTGAAGAATAAATCTGAGTTTTTACACCTGTTGGATTTGATTGTGCGTGCCTCCATAACAAGTAATTAAAAAAAAAAAAAAGGTATTACTAACACTTTCAAGTAATTTATCTGAATTATTTTAACCTAGTAGACTGAAAATGAATGATGGGACTATATTTTTCAAAATTAAAATTTTAAACAATTTGCAATAGATATCCAAACGTTACTACCTGAACACTGGAGCACTGACACAGCAGGAATGCTTTTCAAAGTGGACTCTCTAATGATCTCTGTTTTAAAAAGTGGACAGTTATATCACCCATTCTAATTTTGTTATGACTAGCATATCCAGGTTGTTTTCTCCTTTTACAAATATCCAGCTCAGCAATGATAAAATGAGAAAACTTGACAACAAGCAAAGGAAAATTAGCAGCTAAACATGTACTCAGTGAAGTTCTGAGTATCTTTAAATACGTTAACAGAATGTTTCACATTTAGTATGCTACATTGGCAGCTCTAGTTAATGAACATATTTTCTAACCGTTAGTTAGTCCAGTATATTTGCATCGGGTGTTGAATATGAGTCTGCAGCCCTTCCATACCATGCATTACAACAGCAAACAATAGCTCAGGACACACCACAGGAAACTTAAACCAACTACGCAATACCATTAACTTCAGAGGGGTGGATATTTTTGACAAATGCATAAATAAATTCATTTAAACTTAACAAGCCATGCTGAAGTCTCCTTTCTTCTGTACTACACTAACTTTCTTTCCTTTCACTCCTAAGCCAGGAGAGCTAATAGCAATAAAATCTTACTTTGCCACTAACAACTACAAACGATTAGTTACATATAGTTAGGGCCCCTCTACAGTCTTGCACAGTGTTCATGAATCTCATAAGGGACTACACATGTGACTTTTGGCACTCATGAGAGAAACTGCAACAAATACAAGCAGAAGATCTTTGCATTCAGGAACAGGTAGTACTGAAAATGGATTTGCCACAATTCCAATTTCCTGGCCACAGCTTAAATGTTTGAACATCACAAGTTAAATATTTTGAATATCACACAACTGCTCCACTGTGTAAACCACCCTCCTTCTGAATGAACAAGGTTGGATACGCAGCTTTTTGCAAGGATCATCAACTCTTCTGAGTTATCAAGAGGAAGGCTGTTAAACAAACACAAAGCACTTGTCTTTATTATCCCCATCAGATACATAAACTGCTGCAGTAGCACTCCTGGGTACTGACAGCTTAATTGTAAATCATTTTGCTGCCCCCAGTGACAACACTCTACACTACTGCTAGACCATTTGCTCATGCTCAGCAACTTTACACAAGTATTTTCCTGATGCTATTTCATGAAAAACCTTCACCCTGATGTGGAAAGCACCTCTCACAGGAAGTTAATTTGAGTTCAGACTTATATCCTCAGGCTTCAAATAAGGCATTCTTCACTGGGTCAACTTGTGAAGCTAGTTAAACTCTGAAAAAGACAGTGACTAAGTATTTTGTCACAGTATCATTATTTCCTACCTGTTTCTTATTCCTGGAGGAAGATTTTTCTTTCCAACATCTGTAGCTGGATTCATGCATGCAAACAAGCGAAAATCAGGGTGACGGACAAGAGGCTCTAAAGCAAAACAGGAAATAAGAGACATAAGGTTAATGCTACACATAGGTTACTTATTATGTTAAATGAGGTATATTTCATCTAAGCCAGTTTTCTATTACTGCACTATGCCATTTTCTTAAAATGCCATGGTGAAAAGTTTTCAAAGAATAACCCCATGTGATTTTATCAGAATTATCTCTCCATCTTCACAACAGCCACAGGCAAGACTTTTATTTGTGTGTAGCAGGATGTTTTAAGAACACAAAATATTTCAAAAATTATATAAGCCCTAAACTTGGAACTCCCTTTTGTCTCTTTCAGAACAATGGCCAGTGCTTCCCTTTGCCAGGAAGAAAACCCAGCCTAGGAAGCTCATACAACATTTGTCTCTATCTGTAGCTCCAGAAAACAATATTCAGCAATTGCATTTTTTACCTTTACATCTGTACTGGGTCTGGCTGGGAAGGAGTTAACTTTCTTCACAGCAGCCCCTGTGGTGCTGTTGAGAACACACCAATATTTTGGCTATTGCTGAATTGTGCTGGCACAGCATCAAGGCTTTCTCTTTTTCCGCACTCTGCCCTCCCTCCCCCAGCAACCAGGCTGGGACTGAGCAAAAAGTTGGGAGGGAACACTGTTGGGACAGCTGACCCAAGCTGGCCAAAGCGATATCCCCTACTATATAACATCATGCTCAGCAAAAAGAACTGGGGTAGAGGAAGAAGGGGAGGTGGTAATTTTTGTCTTCCAAGGTAGCTGTCACTTACGAGACTGGCTGGACTTTGGTCTGCTTGTGGGAGCTGGTTAGTGACTGCCTTTGCATCACTTGTTTCACATGACTGTTCTTGCTTTTGCTCTTCCTATTCTCTCCCCTTATCCTGCTGAGGGGTGGTGGGGTCACAGGAGTGAGTGAGAAGCTGTATGGGTGCTTAGCTGCTGGCTGGGGTCAGCCCATAAGGACTCAGAAAAAGCAAACGCCTTCTACATGTATTTCTAGCTGGAGAATATATTTGCAGGATCAGTGAAAGACAGTAACTACAGTAGCAACTGAATGTCATGTCCCATGCCCTTATCTGTCAAGCTACTTCAACTTTATTTAAAAAAAAAAAAAAAAAAAAAGTTACACTCCCTGAATAGTCTTTAGAGACAGCAATGCTTACTGAGGGCACTAGAGAGATCTGCTCCTTGTAGAGTCCAAAGAGGCAAAAGCTACAACAATTTCTGCAGCTGAAATCTCCTGAGCCACAATGAATTAAAACTCCCACTTCTTGCACAAAAGTGTGAAGTTTATAAAGAACACATTATCCTCTTCTCCACACATTCATTTTAATGGTAAATCTTCTCAACTTATTTTGAGCCATATAGCATAGGGAATTCAACTAGATATAGCATATATCTATATGTCTTGGGATAGCAAGATATAGCATAAGCAAGCACAGAAATAGTACCTGTGTCTCCTCTGTCTAGTAACACCAGCGACCCAGATGATCCTTCCAATAAACCACTCAGGCACTCTAAAGTCTCTGCTGCAGCCAAGTTAATCTCATCCAATAAAATCCACTCTCCTTTTTTTACTGCTTGTGCCAGAGTACCCTAAAAATAAGATAAATTTGTTAATCACGTCACCAGCAAAGATGTATCAACTGAAGCATCTGTATACTGGAAATGCTTGGTTTGCAGTCTATGGGTTGGTCAGACAAATGGCAATTCCAGACCTTTTACAGGAATAGCAGTTTTATTGCTCTCCCTCAATAATAGCAATTATTTTGCAAGTCACAGAAGTCAGACAGTTATCACCATTATCAGTAACCATTTAGATTGACTCAGATATAACAGAATTAAGCTCTCTTATTTGTGCAATGTTGCCTGTCAGTGATATCCATCACTGTGGTGCATAAGCTTCACTGACACCACTATGAGAATAAAGACAGTCATCTAAAGAAATCCAAAGACACAAGCAATATTACATTCCTCAGGGAACTGTATCTTATTAATTAAAACTATAATTAAGTCAGAGATTCTCCAACTATTCATGCAGTCATTTTTTAAAAAGAGGTCAATGTTACACACTTTACATGTAACTTGAGAGAGTACATTCAGACTAACAGGGTGACAAGGAACAAGCATGCATAAACCACCACAGTTTCTCCTAATCACACTTAATGTCATTAGAATATTATACCATGGGTTTGAAATACGTCAAAAAAAATCACTTCTAGATAAACAGCACAGATTCATAATATTAAATCCTTTACAGGAATCCCTAGGCAGGAGCATGTCCTACTGGAGACTGGTCAAGATGATATGACATACTGCTGGTATTCTTTTATACCAGTCCTAATTCCTATTACACAGCATTGAATTAATGTGTTACCAAGAAACATTCTCCCACTCCCCATCTAACCACCACCTCCCTGAAGTAGCACACTTCATTCCACAGAGTTATCATGGAACAAGTTTTACGTCACAGCAAGATTCTTGCCAGGAAGTTAGTTATACAATACTGATTGCAATGCCTTTTAAATGCTTCTCCTCATTATTCCTAGCATCAAAATGCAAATCTCTAAATACCTCAACAAATGCAAAGAGAAGAGCATTTTCCGTCATTTTCATCTGTTGATGAGCATGATTCAGTTTAAGACCAAATGCCTCCCACTTTTCCTTCAGTGGTAAGCCTGTAACCAAAATAAATTTAAGCTTGTACCATCAGAACGATAGCACAAAAAACATTTAACAACTGTATTTTAATCAAGCTGTTTCAAGCACAGAGATACAAGAGTAAGCTTGTCTGAGCAATGAAAACATTCAAGTTCTACAGATGACATCTCATGAATTAAAAAAAAAATAAAATTAAGTTTTGCTGGTTTGGTTTTTCATTTGTTGTGGGGTTTGGGGGGGGTGTTTGTTTGTTTGTTTGTTTTTAGTTTAGCTGAACACTATTGACATATGGGTACAGACAATTTGCTATTCAATCCAGCATGTTGTAGCTTAGGAGCAAATACTTATGCTGCACTTGGTTCCAGCTCTCCAATTCTGAGAAAGAGGCATCTCAGAAAAATAAATCCAAATTTACAAACCTTATGACAGAACAGATTAACAATGAACACTTCAGTATCAGTAAAAACACTGTTGCTTATCAGTTATAACATTATTTACTATTGCACTTATTTAAGATATTTGTTTAAAGTCACAGCCTGAGGTATATGCAGCATCATAATGACTCAAGTTGCTAGCTTTGCAAGTGAGCTTGTCTTTATTTTATGATTGTCAATACTTGCAACAAATAGTCTTTAAAACATATTTTTTTCTTTTTACATTTGTGGGCATTTATTTTAATATCTGCATATTCAGAAGAACCAGTTAAAAGAAGAGGTGAGACAAAGTTCATAATTAAGTTTACTTGGCCCATACTGAATGAAAGCTACAACTTCATTTGTTCAGCAGGTCTAGAACCAGAAACCATTCCATGCAAGACAAAGTGTCAATACTGCCTCTGTCCAAAATGGATTGTGAAGTATAAAACAAGAAAAACTTACACGGACACAAAACCACAATGAAAGAAAGTAAAGCACTAGGCAAGTCAGCATCACTGATGGTGAAACCAAGTAATCATCAAGCTCAAAGTCATTACTATCCTAAGAGAGCTATTATTTTGGGTTTGGGATTTTTTTTGTTGTTTTATTTTGCTTTGGTTTTAGAATAGGATATATTTGTGAGACCTAACAAGGTTCCCGGGCTGAAACAAAGTATGAATGCATTCACATGGAAGACTGACACACAAACAATGACGACTGCTCACCAACACAGCATACAAGTAAGTGCCGAGTGGAGATGAGATGTCAACGGCACCACAGGTCAGGCAAGTCAACCTTCACACTGTCAGACATAGCTTACAGCAGTGGTGAGTTTAAAAAAGGAAAAAAAAACCCACAAAACAAAACACTAACCCAACCACTATTCTAACCGTATTTTTAATGTTTTGTTGTAGACAGAGATTGCATTTTTCAAAACCAGAAGAAAGGATGTAATAAAGGGGATAAAAAAAAAAAAAAAACCAAACCACAAACAAACCTAAATTCAATGAACAAAAAATTCACCACTATTTATCTACTCTCTGCAATGGTTCACCACTAATGATATGTGTTTGATCAGTCTGAATTCTCACCAGATGCATTTTCTTTTGCTTCCTTATTAATAGCAGATTTATGAATATGTTGCATTAGTTTCAGCAGATCATGCCAACGTTTCTGCCTGTAGCAGGTCTGAATGTGTCCCAAGAATGTCTGATTTTTCTTCCTAGAGAATGTCTGAGAGAAGAGTTCTTCAAAAGACTCTCGCAGAGGTAGCCAGATGAGCTTGTTATCTACAGGCTTATAACTGAAGAGAAACAAGGGTAATTTCTTATTTGTGACACAGGAACATGAACTAGCATCTGTGAACTGAAACAACAACATTGTACATGAAGGAACCCTGGTTTCTGAAGTTTTTTACTCAACTAATGAACGAAGTAAAATTGCACATATTTAAATGCAACTTATGAGGCAATTTTTTAAAGACAGGACCAGCCTGATAAGTATTTTTACTACTACCAACCAGTACATCCAGTGAATATTACATCATATTTATTTTGAACAACTTAGCCATTTTTAAAGAGACATTGGGTTGTGCTTTTAAATGACTTCACCACATACATATGTTCACACAATTCAGTGAAACTGCCTCTGGTCTTCAGCAAGAACAACAAGGTTTCTCCGTGCAAACATGTTTCTTAAGATATTTATGCTATTACAAAACAGATACATGTCTAAAAACAATTCTTTGACAACAAAACTATACTTGCATTAGGAGCTTGTTCTGATACTGCCAATTTGTTATGCAGAACAGACAAAACAGTAGTCAGTGACTCACCCCCCTAACAGATCTGCTGTGTCACTTTGTTGGTTCATGTTGATAACCCTCAAATGGTGTCCTTGAAACAGAAATAGAAAGCACCATCAACCTGTGGGATTTTTTTGTTTGCTTGTTGTTTTTTTAAATCATCTTCATATAGAAGTTACAGTCTTTGCACTTTATTTACCTGTAATATGAGCAAGGTACTGAACAGTTGAGGTTTTGCCAGTTCCTGTTTCACCAACCAAAAGCACAGGCTCTCCTTTGACAACACACACTGCAAGCTGTTCAATCAATACTGCAGACGGCCGTGTGGCAGCAAAGGTTTGTTTTGCTCTGAAAAAAAACCCAAAACCAAACAAAGGAAGCAACTCAAACCCAAGATTTATCAAGGAGCTTATTTCAATTTTACCTTTATTATTTTTTTAGAGGAGTGGCTTGATTTAGGATTTTTTTTTTTTTTATTTATTAAAAATATAGGTTTGGAAAAAATTAGTTCCAAGATACCCTTATAAGATACTTATTTTTTTCAAGTTACAGTCTAGAAATTCAATGTTTCCAAAGAGCTTCCTGGCCAGTGGAGTTTATGCCACATACTACAAAAATCTCTCTTTAAAAAGACAGTTTAATCAAAATCTTATTATAACAGCTGTAGATCCACACTGCTTTCAAGAAACTCTAGTTCAAAAGAAGCTGAAAATCTCCATGCTTTGGCTGCCAAAACTGTGATGCAGACAGCCTTAAAGATACCCAAGGTAAAACTCAGATCACAAGAGAAAGAACTCATATTCCTTTCATTAGAGTAAGAATATCCAATTTGCATTTTTTTTTTATTCCTGTGACTTCCAATCTATTCTATTCCACCACAAAAATATTTTGATTCACATGGAAACTACATGATATTCTACCTTTGTACAGTGAGAGCCTGGGTTTGTTTCTTCATGAGATGCACTCTTCCGACAGAAACTTCTTGTTCCCGTATCAGAATTTCTGGTTTATAGAGTTCACAGAAGAACTCTACCTGTGAAGAAAGCACCAACATTTCCAATACTAATTGCCTACATCACACCAAGAACACCCATGCTATGCTACCAGTATCACTTTGCAGCAAGCTAATTTTTCATGGTAAGATTTTACATTTTGCAGATTTTACATACTCATCACCTAAAATACTGAAGGACCTTGAAAGTGTTACTGTACATACAAATGTCATCTTTCAATTTAGTAACTTGGTAATGGGTCTATGCCATTGTATTTCTACTTTGTCTACTTCCATGGTAGTTCAACTACATAAACTTCAATCTGGGAACAGTTATCTTAACTAATAAAACCCAAACCACCTCCCTCAAAAAAACCCTTGGTGAATACCTCTGTGTAAACAAGGATATTTTGACATTGGCAGAGCATAATACATTCCTGTATTGAAATAATGCAAAGGAAGGACAAACAGAAAAAGCCATAGAAGTTTCAGGGATCCATCTGTCCACCCAGCTAGCAAGTTTCTCCATCTTCAAGTAACAAAAGAGAGAATTTTCTTTGCAATCAAACTTCTATAGTCAGAAATACTTGACAAAGTAATGATTTAGTTTAATTCAGCCATTTATATCACACACTATTAATATATAGGCTCTAGAGACATACTTGATTTTGGAATCAATGATTACAGAACAAGTAGTAAGGAAGATTATGTTTCTCTCTGATCTCTTTAAGTGATTAAAGTTCACTGTAACCACCAAAGAAAAAACACATTCTTTACTACTCTGTGCATCTAGCAGTATCATGCACTTAGGCAAGTGTGCTGTTCCAGCTGTGTGATCCTTCTTTTGCATGAGGCAGCCATTTGCAATCTGCTCTGAAACAGGTTCACTGGAACTTTCAGAGAAAAAAAACACAGCTGAAAATAAAACACGAGAAAACTGCAGATCCCAGGATAGTACAGAAAGGAAAAAAAGTGTTTGGGACAGAGAGATGGGCAAAATTTAAAAGAAAAATAGTAGAACACTGTCCTGGTTTTGGCTGGGATAGAGTTAATTTTCTTCCTAGGAGCTGGTATAGTGTTATGTTTTGGGTTCAGTATGAGAAGAATGTTGATAACATACTGATGTTTTCAGTTGTTGCTGAGTAGTGTTTAGACTAAGTCAAGGATTTTTCAGCTTCTCATGCCCAGCCAGCAAGAAGGCTGGAGGGGCACAAGAAGTCGGGAGGGGAGACAGCCAGGACAGCTGGTCCAAACTGGCCAAAGGGGTATTCCATACCATGTGATGTCATGTCCAGTATATAAACTGGGAGGAGGGGGGCTGGGAGAGATTACAGCTCGGGAACTAACTGGGCATCAGTTGGCAAGTGGTGAGCAATTGCATTGTGCATCGCTTGTTTTGTATATTCCAATCCTTTTATTATTATTGTCATTTTACTATTTTTATTATTATCACTATTATTTTCTTTCTTTCTGTTCTATTAAACTGTTCTTATCCCAACCGACAAGTTTTACTTTTTTTCTCGATTCTCTCCCCCATCCCACTGGGTGGGGGGGAGTAAGCGAGCAGCTGCATAGTGCTTAGTTGCTGGCTGGGGTTAAACCACAACAAACACATTTAAATTAATCACTAGAAAAATTGGAAGTTAAAGAATATTACCAAAAAACACCATGTTAATTATAGCTCAACATACCTTTTTCTTGGAAATGTTTAGTTTACTTCCAATAACTTTTGCCATTTTCTGTCTGCTCCCTTGGTTGGACAGCATAGCTGTGAAACAGTCCAATGCCTGTCAAGGGGAAAACAAACCAACCTCTTCAATTCAAATTTTGTATGATATGATCTGACAAGCACCATCTTAATTTACATGAGCCTGAATCCAATCTAGACATGGTAAATAAAATCATTTCACTCTCCACAGATCGAGTCAAACAATGGAGTTCAAAAGTATGTAATAAGAACTTCTAAACTCTGTGGTGTAGTGTGTTTCTACTGAAAGGAAAAAAACTTTTCAATGCCCAGTCACAGAAGCTATTTTTAGATGAATGGACCAAAACGGAGAAGGAAGTAATGTTGTAAGATCTCACGTCTTAAAACCACCTCTGACTGATGCACGCCCAAAAAATTCCAAACCTGGAATGCAAATTGATGCATAGGAAAGTAGGAATGAAGCTTCATATTACAAGAAAAAGGAAAGATCTTAAAACTTTTACTCTCAGTCATATGCAATCCCAGCTCATATCAGTTAAAACTGTGTTGCAGCATGCTGTTTTTACAACAGCACTAAGTCTAGATTGGCTTTCAGCACATTACTACAACTTTCCTAGTAGTAAGGAAAACCTCCAATAGATGGATCACAAACATTCCAACTACAGTCCAATTGCTTCAAATAAAACTACATGTAAATTCCCATCTCACATTCCCAAATATAGTATTTCAAGATATGTGAGACAATGCTAGAATTTGGGTAAGCAATTTCTGGATCAAGTCTTACTGCACCTCCTGAAAAATATTCACTGCTGTGGTTGAAGAATTACTGTCGAAGTTGTAAGCAATCCTGCTGCACCAGTTCAGTAAGTCTCTAAAAAGAAAAACGAAAAGATTTGGTACAATCAAGCAAAAACACATAGCACCTTCTTTCATGTTCAGCTTAGGTCATTATGTCCTCTTCTGGCAATTGCACATTTAGTTGTTGTGCAAGTTGTACACAGGAAGACATATATAAATAAGATGTTATTTCTAAAGAGTAGCTGAGCGCATGAAGACCAACAGTGTTGCTTTCAGATATGTTGCTTAGAAATAGATAATACATACTCCATTAAACCACAAAGTAATTATGAAATAGAAAAAATGAAAAGCAGCAAGCTTTTCATCCAGAAAGGTATAAACCCCCCCTATTTTTTCAAGATACTGATTCCTTATCAACAACAAAATCTTCCAAAAGGCAAGAAAAGGAAACATCTAATTCTAGAAAAACAACAACTGTTTTAAAATTAGTGGCATTCCTATGCTTCACAAAAATATTGGGTACTACCCACACCTAGTATTTACTGACTAATTCACAAAGCATTAGTTACAGAAATTCCACAAGTAGAACTGACATTTGGTATGACAGGAAGAAGTAATTGAACATCAAGCTGCATTTCATCATAAAAATTCTGAAATTAACAGTACACTACAGATCTGGTTATTTTCAGTCATCTGCAGGTTAGAATGTTCTGAGTGTCTAATATGAAATTATCTAGATAAGCAAATATATACAATTGCTGAAAACATTATCTACTAGCACATTTCAGTTCTTAACTAGAACTGATATTTTGTGTTAAAATGAATTGAGAAGTAATCCATATGGCTTGATACCGACTCAGCACCACATATGACAAAACCTACATTTTATTCTAAAAAAAAAAAAGTGCAAATAGGAAGTCCTAAATAATTCAGATTGAGATTTTTTAAAAGATACATTAATCATTATTTTAAAATGAAAAATGGATTTTCCCAGTTTTTATAAAATTCCAGTTTAGTTATTCAAACTTTTATTACTATTTCTAAAAAATTAAGAAAAATAACAAAGATACACCCTTTTATCTCTACAGTTAGCTGACTAAATTTTCTTCTAATAAACGTGTAAGAAAAGACAACCTTAGAGAGAGTTCTCGTCCTTCCAGATTTGGTTTCTTATTTTCTGATCTTGATTCTGATGAATCTTCTGGTGTGTGCCTGGAGCCAGAAGCACTGTTTTCTGATGCCTGATACTTGTCTCCTGTAACGTGAATGTAAATGTCTAGCAAGTGATCAGTTACAAGAGCAAGGTTGGGGTATCTCCTTTGAAGAACCTGAAAAAAGAAAGAAAAAAGAAAAAAAAAAAATCTTTAGCATCGGAAGGAAACCACCAGCCCCCCAAATTTTAACAGGATACACTTCAATAGATACATAAGCTAGCAAGCTGCACAAAACCACCTTCTTGAAATCTCTCATCTGAAAAAATAAGTTATTGTGACTTGTATGATATTGATTTTGATGCCAGAAGCGAATTTTGCCAACTCAACTTTACTTCATTTAATACGTTTGCACAAATACCAACAGCAAGAGAAAAAGGTACATTCAACCCTATCTAAACTCAAATCATACAACTTTAAAACTGATAACGAAAGTTCTTACCTCCTGTCCTTTTTATGATTGAATTTTTTTGAGCATTCAAGTTGCCTATTCACTGCGCTGATAAAGACACATTAAGGGGCTAATTTTTCTTCTGTAATTTCCTTTCAGCCCAGTTCTCTCTGTTAAGCTTGCCAACCAAAATTATTGCTTCCCAAAATAAGCTTTTCACAGATACAGGCCAGAAAGACTGGTCCTACCCTGCCAGACTGACTTTTAAGATTAACCAGCAGAACATGAGTCTATTTTCAAGACAAGCACATGTTTTCTACCACTGTCTCTTCTTCTACTACTACAGAATCTTACACAGTGTTTGATTTATATGTTTTTATGACTTGAGCTAGAAAGTTACAAAAAAGAACAGAAAGAACCTCATAGTAAGTGACACATTTAGCACCGAAGCTTCCTTTTTTCTTAAGGTTTTGACAGCCAAGCTTTACTTGAATATTGGTCCTTTGTGAAGGTCATCTTTGACATCAGTTTGGCCAGATAGCCTTTTTTAATACTGCAACTGTGAGCTTCCTAGAATTCCTGCCCAGTTGGATCTATTTGTAGTAGAAGCAGCTACAGCACAGAAGAATGTGTATGTGCAGCAAACTGTCTGCAGAGGCCTCCCCGTGCATCTACTTGCTTCCCCTCCAACAAAATCTGCAAGTATGAAAATAAGTGCTGTTCTTGCCCCATTCCTAACAATTATCTGACAAATGACAAAAATGGAAAAACACACAGATACTTAAGGTCACCCATAACTGTGCTGGCTACTGAACAAGTCCCAAGGAGTGAATGAATCCTACTGAAAAACTATCTTCTTCATTCTAGAAAATTCAGAACTATCTCCTCAACTCTTCTGCTAGAGACTGTTCATCCCCTCTTCCCTTAGGTAAGGCTGTTTTAAAATCAGATCCTATTCTGAGCTCTGTATCACAAGGAGAATCTCTAGAGAATTCTATTTTCATTTAAGCCCTGGGCTCCCTTAATTTTTTGAAGCACTATACAAAGCAAACATTCCCTAGAGATGCTAACAAAATATGTCAATAGAAACAGTTATTTGTAATTGATAACTGACCATTTTTTGATCGCAAAGCTTAGAACTCAGGATTAGAGTAAGCTTAATTTTTTTTTTCTTTTTTCTCTGTTTTTAAATCTCTGTGGGCTATAGAATGGCTAAGTAATTTGATTCTTAGACCCGTTCAAAACAGAACTGTGTTTGCCAAGGCAAGTTCCAGGAATCTTTGTCCAATTCACTTCAAACTTTCCTGACAAACTGCCCAGTTACTTCAAAATTGGCAGGATAAATCTGAAATAAGGGTGTATTGTGGAACTTGGAGATAAAAATAAGGATCAAATTTATTATTGAAAAACATTTATTACCCTTAATTGAAACAATTATTCTCATGCCACAACAGAGCAACACACACCATACCTCCTTGAGTTCTCCTTTGCTCATGTTATCCAGATGTATTTTGGTCCAATATTTGTCCAGAAGAGCAGCGTGGCTGCTTTGCTGCCTGTACCAACCGCCACCACAACTAAATAACCTAAATCAAAACAACATGAAGAAACACAGCATATCATGACTGCTGAAGAATTCAACATTTTCAGTGCATTCCTGTGCATCAAAGAACATGTTACACACTGCTGGTACAGCATAATGTGCATGCATAGATCACCCACTGTTTGTCACTGTACTGTCACGTACCCTATCTTTGCTTCTCAAATTATCTGTTCTTTTATCAGTGTTTTTCCCTCTGTAGTGCAAAATCTCTTTAGAGATACTAGCAGAAAGACTACTGACAATAAGTTGTCTATCAGAAGCAACATACAGCATCCTTTGTAAAGGGAGGAGCCTGACAGAAGTGGCCTGGGAAATATCTTCCACAGATCCTAAAGGATCTGTGCTCTGTTGCAGAGATACAGGAAAAGCATCTCTAGTCCCTGTCTCCTCCACAGTCTTTCCTGATTATTTTTCGTCATGCTTCAGGCTCACAGTCCTTTCCATCATATATTTTGTTCCATTCTATTTTTTTTTTTTTTTTAATTACTGCACAATAACTATGCAGCCATGTGTTATACCCACTGTGGAAGTAGGCTTGCACATGCAAAGCATTAGATATTGGGTTTGTGGTTTGGTTTTTGTTTTCTGGTGGTTTTTTATTTGGTTTCGGGTTTGGTTGTTTTGTTGTGGGTTTTTTTGTTGTTTTGTTTTTTTTTTTTTTTTAATAATCCACAGCTGGAAACTGCAACAGACTTATTGAATCTGCTCTAACTAGCCCAATGGAAATCATAATTTGCTGCTATACAAACTGTTGACCAAGTATACAGAAGAAGAAAATCTTAGAAGATGAGGCAACCAAAAGAGAGTTGAATCCAAAAGACTCAATTCCAGAAAAAAAAGATCAGATACATTTTCCTGCCTTTGTCTTCCTTCCATAAATTTGTTCTTTTCTTTGATTTGTTACAGGCTTTGAAGTAAACTACAAAACATTTGAAAACGATGTAACAATTCCCCTTCTAGACATCATAACCTTTAATCTTGATACAATATTATGCCTTAATATACAAGAAGACATTTTGACATCTGATGCATGAGCCATTACTACAGTGAAACTGTCAGGGAGAGTACCTTAAATCTTTTTCTGGTTAGAAAACATTACAAACGTCTATATTGACACAAGACTTTCACAAATCAGATTTTCTTAAAAGAATTCTTCCTTCTATTTCTTTTTTCATGATTCCCAAATAAAATAACTTTTGTCTTATTATAGATGCAGGGTTCAGTTAAAATTATTCATGAAACTCTTAAAAAATATATCTTCCAGGGAACACACATATACAACTGCTCAAGGAGGTGGAATAAAAACACAAACCCCAGAAAACTAATCATTCAGTAGTCAGACTACCAACTACTCCAAGATCAGCAAAACTAATAAACATTTTACACAGGTGCTGTTAAAACTAGCAACAAAAGACACCTTGTGAATATCAATCATAAACCTTCACACAGTAATTGCTGAGAGTGGTATTTTGTTTTGGTTAGGCATTGGTTTTGTAAGGTTCCTCCCAGCAAGTTTCATTCCTTCAGCCTTGTTGAAGTGATCTTCCTGTACAAAGACTGGATTCACCCAGGAGTAATATAAGGCTGCTCTAAAGTAAAAAGATTACTTGCACAACTTCTGTGGCTTCTACTGCCTGTTAATTGGAAATTACTAAAATACTCCTGCCCAAGTACCTTGCACTTCCTGTCTTTGACTTAAAAATATCCACGCTCTTAACCTCATTGAACTTTACAGGCCTACCTCCTGGTTGCAAAAAACTGGAATCCCGACGCTACTTTTAAACAGTCACCACGACCAGGAATCAGCAACTCTCTTTTTTCCAAAAGAGGAATCAGCACAGAGATCTGAAGAAGAGAAGACAATTTATAAAACAATCTTTTTTGTGAAACTCTAACAGACAGCACACCCATCCACACTCATTTCACACTTGAGATGCTAGAGCACTTCCACTGAGCACCACCACATTGTCAGCAACTGCCATTCCCACAGATTGCACTTCCAAATGATGGTAACAGGAACTGCAGAGTCCCCGGTAATTTTAATCAGCAGTGGAAGTCACAGGTGTAACGTTTACCTATCTTCTTTCTCCTGTACCCAAATTTTATGATAAGAGAATGGAAATAAGTCTTTATACTGCAAGTCCAAATAAAAACTATTTATTTTGAATTGTCAAATGAATTGTTAGACACTTTTGCGTCAGAAGCCTTGTTTTCTTTATCTGCCTGAACAAAGATGACCTGCATCTCAAAATGTCAAACATCAACATTTTTCAATGTATATCCTGCTACCTCCAGGAGAATTTGGTATCTATTTAAAGAATCTATCCTTCCATGCAGAAGGACAGCAATAATCATGGAAGGAAAAAAGGGAGGTAGGATCACAAATGATCCCTCAGCACAGAGGGACACAAGCATAGAGACTCTGATATGGAGAAAGGAGACGGGATGCCCGCAGGGAGGACCTGAAGAAAGGGAGAGACGAATGCAGGATACTACTCAGGGCATGCTTATAATGAGTGCAATGAGCTGAGTCCACAGAAGCAAATAAGTGCATGACCCTCTGGCAGTGGAAAACTCTCATATATACAAGCAGTATTTCTTGGCTTTCTTATATATATTTCAGAAGCCTAGAACCCAATAAACAAGCTGTCAAGTTATTTAGTCACACAAAGGATGCTTTACAGAACAGATATGAAAGAAAAGAACTGTTTGCAGAATGTCCAGCAGGCCTATACAGCAAAACATCTCTATGACATCGTTGTTGCAGAAGACATGCTTTCAGCAGCCATTACTTCAAAAGGGAAGGATGACAGTCTAACTAGTCATCCTAGAGCTGAAAACAGGAAATCTGTTAAAACCTATAGTGCTTAATGTAACAACACGTTTTTAATATCCAAGCCAGAGGTAAGAAATGTGTAAGAAAAAAAAAAAAAAACCAAACAAAGCAAAACCCCACACAACAAAATACTACAAAAATCTTATTAACAGCACCACTCTAATACAGCAATGATATTCTCTGATGTTTGGAGCCACATATGTTTTCAAATATGAAAACATGATTTAAAAGACACATAGCTCATTGTCAGTGTCAATTCAAATCTTCAGAGTGAAATTTGGCATCAGTGGCAGTGTCATGACTACTCTAAAACAATGACAAAAACTAATGCAGTGTGCTAATATGTGAACGAAGACAGACAGGTTAATTCTTTCTAACCCCTTTTAAAGGGGCAGTAGTTTCAGCACGCTGCCGCAGAACTTGTGGTGATTAGACTCCAAAAATTGCTAGTGTTGGCCATAAGACTAGTGCCTTACAGCGAACATGAACCTACATACCACATCCAGAGGAGCATAATCAATATCCTCCAGAAGTATCCAATGACCTTTGGTAACGGCTTGTGTCAAGGTTCCAGGTTGCCACACAAACTCCCCTGGTACATCGGTACAACGATACATACCAAGCAGTGTCTATGACGGGAACAATCAGTAAATTAGAGACCTGTTCATTACATCCCCTAAAAACTCAGAGTAAAAACTTACAAAGTCGGTATATAAGTAACACTTACTTAGCCTCCACATTACTAAACAATCCCTCTGGTAATCTGTACCCAGCATTACACTTATTTTAATTAAGGGGGGGGGGGGGGGGGGGAAGTTTCACCCCTCCACATGATACTCTAACTGAAACATGGTAATTAAAATGAACCAGGTAATTGGAAGCGAATTTACAGAGCTGTGTCACCATAATTAACAATCAACAGTATAGCATAGAAAACTGCCTAGGGTTGCACTGAACTTTATTTTACATTTTTGAAAAGTCTGTGACTAAGCTAGCAAAAGCAATTGTAAAGCAAGTTATTCAAAGATACAAAACCAGTCAAGTGTTGTTTCTCCATAAAGTTGTAACTTCCATATTTAAGCATTCCTTAAATAATTAAGTTTATGGTTTCACTACTACATATGTTATACCTTGAACTTTATCACTTTTTCTTAACATGGCTGTCTTACTCATGTATATGAAAAGATATTCTTGTGGAGAACAGTTGTGAGATGGTGAAATCAGCTGTTCTATGCAAGTAAAGAAGGTGTTTATGCGTGCTAATAAAAACCTTCAGATAGCACTTCTGGTAGATACTAACCACTTTGGAAAACTAAATATAAGTTGATCCAAAAAACATAAATCAATTCAAGCTCAAAAGTTATATATGCAAAATGAGAAGAATGTGAAATTATCTTCACCTCTGGTTTTATCTCTACAGGTAGAGCTAGATCACTAATGTAAGTGCGAGTGTCCCCAACTTCACAGGCTCTTACTACATCTCACATTTACCACAAAATACCGGGATCAGATTAAACTGACATCAGCTCACTTAAACTGAAATAAAAGTGGCCATACAGCCTTCAGCACTAGCTTGAGTCATTTTAGAATCTTTTTTTGTCCAATACAAATCAATTTTTTTTTTGTACTTAAAATAAATAAATAAATAAATAAATAGGGCTCTTCCACATAGAAAAACCCTGATAAAATATAATTTGAATGAAACACATACAGCACAATTATGCACAGAATTTAAAACCTACTGAAGCTTAACTGTGATTTTTTTCTTCCATTTATTTATTCTCATCAATAGTAAGACCAATACTACAGAGTTGGGGGTGTGAGGTCTTTGGGTAAAAAGTTAAACATTATCTTATTAGAAAATTAAGTCCATGCTGTAAATAAAAATTATCTCTGATCATCCAACCATAAAACAACTTCATCAGTTACCTTACTATCAGTTTGATCCCCAAGCTGGACTTTCAAAATATGAGGAGGCTTTGCTCTTCCTGTAACAGCTGCTAAATATTCAATTAAAGAAGTTTTGCCACATCCTATTGGTCCTTCTAATAAAACAGGACTCTGATATGCTACAGCAATAGCAAGGTTTTGAAGATTTGTGAAGGCAGATTCAACCAAAACAAAACGGCTGGTGCTCTTTTCCTGTTCAAACATAAAATTTGAGTTACTACACTGAAACTGTTACTTTCTTTACACGTTGTACAACACAGAACAATTAGGAAATTGAGTCTGACAACCAGAAAATTTTGGCCTGTAGATCTGTCAACACATATCAAATGAAATAAAGAATTCTAAAGCTGTATTTAATGACAGATATTAAAATAGATTTCATCAAAAACCTATTATAGGTGAAACACTTAATAAAGTATATGTACAATTTGTTCCCAAAGGGAGTTCACACTAAATTGTCAGTACAGGCATACTAACTATTCAATCATAACACGTCAGTCAAATACAACTTGCAATGTAAGTGAAATTAAGTCATCAGAATGGATCCAAATCACAGGACAAATCAAACAGCAGTCAGATTCAGATTATGTAAGTATGAATATTAACTGTTGTATTTATTTCTTTCTGCACAGGACAAAGTATAAGATCATTAAACTCAGTGCATGAAAAAAAGAGAGGTAAATTCAATAACATTTTTAGTTTACTCAAAAATGCAATGAATGTAGTTTATTGAACGGTAATTAATCAATGCTACAGATACTCTCCAAATACTTTGACTCTCCTACAGTCACTTATATCAGTATAGGGCATAAAAATTAGTGCTTTCCTGCCAAAAGGCACAGAGAAAAGAAACCGGAGTACATACGGCATGGAAACAAGTGTCTTGTATTTAAGTTTGATCTTCTTTTCACATATAGTTTCATGTACTTCTCTGGTAACAATGCTAGTTTTTAAGAGTACCTGCTTTCCCTCACAGTTTGCTCCTACCTCTTCATCAGACCTCCTCAGCTGTAACTGGAACCTCCCCAGCATAACTGGAACTACACTGTATACCAGATCAGTGAAATACTTGTGGCTATTAAAAAAAATAAAAGCATGCCTTTTTGGGAAGTTCTCTGCTCCCTCATAGACAACGAGTATCCTTGCAGCAATCCAGCTTATAGCATGGCCTAGCTTCAGCACAGCTGCAGCAGCAATGACACTGGCATGGCAGTAAGAATCTCCTTAAACAGCTCTACAGTTTCCCCTCTAGTGAATTTCAAACCACACCCTTAATCCTAATAAAAAAGCTAGAATACAGCAAATTCAACTACAGATGTTGGGCGGTGGAAGAATTTGGGATGAAATTCCTCTTTCCTTGCTTCTGCTACTCAAGACATTCTGGACATTGGTAGTCTTCATTCATTTCTTTGTCCTTCATTTGTAGATCAGTGTTGCAAACTTCAACAGAAATACTCAGCTAAGAGCTAAAACTGTACCTAAATGAGAAAACCAGTCAAGAATACTGGCTGCAGCTACAAAGAACCTGAACAGTTCAAGATGAACAGCATCTCAAGAGAAAAAAAAGGTTAAATACTGTTTGCAAAAACATGTATGCCTTCGATGGACTTCCTAAAACTATAAGGCACTACATTCTGCATTACACTTCACTCAAGTGGAGAAAGTAAGCTCTTGCTCACTTCTTCTCCCCTTTTTCTGCCTTCCAGAATAGTAAGTAGCAGCCTTGTTTTGTTTAAGAGAAGAACTAAGAATATGTTTGGAGAAAGGCTGTTTATAAGATGTCTGTATAGCACAAAAAACTACTTCACGCAGGTAGCAACCGTGCCAGATCCTGGCTTTACTCAGCTATTGAATATCACCCTAACTCGGACTGGAGATACCATGTAAGGCTGAATATTCTTTTGTAGTATGTTCATAAGAACCGCTACATGAAGATAAAATGAACAGCACTATTACACCTTCATTGCTTCATTCCACTGCAGAGCTTCTTTGCAGTGTCTATATTATGCAAGACGAGCTTACAGCACACATCAAGAAAGCTAAAGAAGTACACACTACCCGTAGTATCTCAATACTATTTAAGCAGGAAATAAAATCAGTTCACCGCATTTAGGGATTCTTAAAAAAAAATGTACAGACTTAACCCTGGGTCACATACCTCCTCTTCAGAAACAAGCTGTAGTCTAGGCAGCACAATACCACATACAGCTACTACATTTGCAGAGAGGTCGCCCAATACAATATGTCCTTGCGTATACTGCAGTTCTTTCTCCTTTTGCCAAAATGAGGAGTCCGGATTGGCCAAAACAAGGGCTTGTTCCACATTCTGCAGCCGAGATTCTTCTAGTAGCCTGTGAAATCCATGTTTATTAACTCAACTGAAAGCCATCAACAAAAACAAATAGTGTTCAAGATTCTAAAAGTTCTTACTTTAGTCTGAAATGTATCAGCTCTTCAGGATTGAACATCTTCTTCAGGAAAGATAATTTATGCTCATCATTCATGCATGTAACCAGAGCAAGACAGTTTGAAGTATACCTAAAAATCATATTTAGAACAAAACATGTCAAAACATAGTCTTAAGAAATTCAGTTTGACAACTGTCAACTGCAAACCAAAATACCAAGTTTGGAAAAACATGCAGAAAACTTTCTTCATAGAAATTATTTTACTGCTATGCTTAACATTCTTTAAGATTAGAGAAATATCTCAGAACTGAGAAAAGCAATTCTATCATGGCATACTTTATCATTTATACACCAACTAGCTAACCTTTCTCTGAATGACTGAATGACCAGCAGAAATATAGTAAAGGAGAGCACTTTCCCAAATAAATGAAGGTTAACATATTAGAGAAATCAGGTTTTCTTTGCCTGATTTTTTTCTTCTCCTCCTACCATTTCCTTTTCAAAATTGTCTTCTATTTCATGCTATTTCTAAAATAAACCTAACATAATGAACTCAAGACTCAGTGCCAAAAGAAGCCAACAACTCCCAAGTCTTGACTTCATTACTACATAAAGTTGTCTCGCAACAAAAGGACATTTAATACAAATCATAAAACACTTTTCATTTATTATACCACTGTTTTTACCTTCCAAGAACAAAGCTTTCAATGAGCTTTGCGGGGGGAAAGAAAAAAGAGTTGCCAGAAGAATATTGGTTCGGGACAAAATTTAAAAGTCAGCTCATTCACTTAAGATTGTTAGCTGAACACCAGGTAAACCAATTCCAGTCAACAAATTAGAAATTCCTATTTCTTTTTCTAAGACTATCTAACTGTATGTCATCCTGAAGAGCTTCATAAACGGAGATAGATTTGACAACACTGTTATTCCTGCCCTTCCTAAATTATACACCTTATTTTGAAATTACGTTACTAACATAATTCTGAATTTATGTAAAAAAAAAAAAAAAAAAAAAAGACGACTATTAAAGACCTTTTCTTAAATAAATATGTGACTAGGTTGAAGCCCTGCAAGCAGACACCTAACATAAAACATTTGACCAAAATCACATGCAAAGTCTGCAACAAGGCCAATTAGGAAGCGTAAAGCCAAGTTTTACAGTGACTGAGATGTCTATATACAAGCAATAGAAAACAACCCCCAATTAGGAAGCGTAAAGCCAAGTTTTACAGTGACTGAGATGTCTATATACAAGCAATAGAAAACAACCCAACTAGTTCATAGTCTGTCAATGCAGAATAGTAAAATATATCATTGTAATGTAAGTTGGAGTGAGAGTAGATTCATCTCTATTTTTTTTCCAAGAAAACATGCTAGAATTCATGCAATACACCAACAGGCTTACAGTAGAAGTGAAGCGATAAATTTACCATCTCCCATGAATCCAGCTTGGGTAAACTGAAGTTATTTGAAAAGATTCTCCAGACCATAGCTCTAAGCACAACTAAGAGCTAACCTCAGTTTCACTTGCGATAGATCACTACAGCTTTCAAAAGATCAGGTACAGGTACAGATACTATTGGTACAGATTTTTCTGGTATTATTTGAAGATTCTTTTCTACTTGCATGTGAAAGTTGTTAAATACAATTCAAGATACAGTTATATCTTTTCAATGGAGAAGATCCAGGGCGTTTAACTTACCAACGGACTAAAGTGTCATGACTCCTTAGGAGTGGAATACACACACTCCAGTCCCATAATTCCCGGAAAACTGATTGCTCCTTTTGTAAAAATCTATAGGCTGCCTCCATGAGGTCCCGTAACTTCATTCGTCTGCGCCCATATCGGACTGTGTTTGAATCCGAGCTCTCCAGGAAAAGCCTCTGGAAAACTGGTGATGTATTCTTAAAATATCTTAAAGCAAATCTTTAGAAGAAAAAGAGAGAGAGAGAGAGAGAGAGAAAAAGAGATGGAACACAGACATCTAAGCCAGAGGAAAGGAAAATAGCCAATAACAAAAACATCAGGACAGAGGTCCTGAGACAATAATTGATGGTACGCTGACAACTAAGGCCTGTATTTAACTTTGTCCACATTTGGGAAAGACAACCACTTCAGCAATCAGTTGACAACAGATACTTTACCTTATTAGAAATCACTACTTAATTATCAAGAGGAAACAGTACTGCCTTTGGTAAAAATCTCTTCGATTGCTCTTGTTTACTGGAAAAGTAATACTGATTCCTACTTACATAACTTTGTATTCTACTGGCCTACAGATCTAATCTTAAATGCAGAGATTTTGGTTGTGAGCAATTTTTGTGCCAGCTGTTTTGCTTTTCTTTTGATCATTAAGATGAAAATTATGTTAGATCCTACAACACAATTTAATTTAAATAAGCTGTGTTTAAGACACATGTTTTCTAAATCATTCTTTCAATTCAAACCACATTTGTTATTGTGGGAGACCATCCAAATTGTAATACCACCTCTCATCACCAGTGAACACTGACAAGCATATACTCCCTAAGTTCAAACATTGCACAGAGACTTTAAATTACTCACGGCAAAACATCAGGGTGGTCAGCAACCAGCTTGCTCATTGCTACACACAGCCTTTCATGCCGATCATGGTTGATTTGGCCACCAGTTTTAATGGCTTCTGCATTTCTTTCCAACAAATCCAACAAGATTGGCCGAACTTGACGGCCAATCAATAGAGTACATTCTTTATCTAGTAATAACTGCGCTAAAGTATCGAGGATGCATTGCCGATCCTGCTGAGTCCAAATCTAGAGGAATGGAAAGTAAGAACAGGTTAAATGGGAAATGATTTGGACTTTTAATTTCAGAACTATTCATGCAGGATTCACAGTGAATTTTACAGGAACAAATCTTTCAAAAAACAGAAGGGAGTCCAAAATTCCCAATGGAAGTATTTACTTGACGTATCTCTCCATATTTAAAAAAACTGTGAAACAGAGAGTGACATGCAGAATGACACACCAAATAGGAGTTACAAAAAAGCCCCAAAATCCTGAATTATATTTTACAGCTGAAAGGTAAAGCAAATAATTTTTAATATTTTTTAAAGAAAAAATTGGAAAAATGTTGTAACAACTAATACATATTTGTTAATAGAATTCCCAGTGATCTCAACAGCTTGGTCTCACGAGAGCCACAAAACATTTAAGAATTCAAGTTCCTAAAGAAAGTTTGAGTTGCATCATGTTCACCATCTCTTTTCAAAAAAGAAGCATTCAATCAATCATGCTCACAGCCTTATTTCCATATTTCTGATAGCAATTATAGTGACCAATGCTCTTGACAAGAAGCAGCATGTATCTGCAGTTTTGAAGTTGAGATTCTTTTTTTTTTTTTCTTACTTTTATATAAAAATGGTCCTTTAGTGCAAAACAAAATATTAGGTTTCAGAATAGATGGAAAGCATATTCACATCTGCTAGGAAAAAAAGAAAAAAAAACAGCCCACAAAAAACCACACACACACACCCCTCCCTCACCGCCCCCCTCCCTGCAACCTTCCTAACTTTGTTACTGAAGAACAGCAACACATTTTTTGTGTCTTATGCTTAAATTTCTCTAGTCTTTGAGCTCATGTTATTATCCAAGGATCTCTCCACTTCCGTGATGTTTAGCATGTAACGCAGCGCAAGTAATTTTGATCTGTGAAAAATCAGGATTATGAATTTGCACTGCAGCGGTTTTGCTCTTAACTTTGATGCTCTACTCTCCCCTCCCTTGCCAAGTGAACTCTTACCCTATCAAGTCCATTTTCTCTTTCTTGGCAAACAGTCGTAAATACCGCTACGCAAGGCAGCTTTCCAAACAAAACAAGCACTTATTAAACTCCTACAGAAATATTCTATGATTCAGGTAGTCTTTTGTTTTCGCAACATGTGCAGCCAATTTCTGCTTCTCCTAGACTTCTGTTACTCAGGTAAAACCTGCTCCTGGGCCTGCAGATGGAATGGTTTCATTGTTACAAGATAAATAGACTGCAGAGGTCCTACACATTGCCTTTGAAAGGGCGACCTCCTAAGGTTATTACCACTGTCGACATCCTTCTAGAATATCTGCATACTTGTTTATGTTCCTTGGGTCTCCTGAATTTTATAAGGCATTCACTCCCTAACAGCATATAGGAAATCCGGGAAACTGCAGTATATACACTACAAACATCAAAACCATCACATTAATTGCAAGCAGTTTCTTACATGATTTGTGTTTATTTTTATGAAACGTAAGTTTATCTTCCTCTTATCTATCAGAGCAGCATCAAAAAATTTAAAAATGGAGCTGCAGGTCTGCACTCAGCACAGTGCAAGACAGACACTGTTCATTACAGGGGATCAGATTCTGAGTAGCAAAATGACTGACAAGCTGTTCAAAGGTAGCATGGCTCAAAAGAACTGGAGACAAACTCCACTGTAAAAAAATAAAAAGTACCTTCAGTTTCCAAATCAGCTGCATCTTTGGCTACCCAAACAAGGCACAACAGGGTGCTTGATTTATTAACCAGAGCTTTCAATATCAAATAAACAGTTAGCAATAATAGTAAATGAATAATGTGATTCAGTATAAGTTCTGTGGTTACATGACTACTGTACAACAAATCCATTCCGTTAGCAATTTTGTGAGAGTAAGCAGTTTTTTAATCATTGTGTATAGTACCCTTAGGACATATAAAACTGTTCAAAAATCACAGTGGCAACATAGTCATTCTACAAAGAGACTGTCTGATTTCAGAGCCTTTCAGAGCCTAAATTAAAAATTTTATGGAAAAGACGACGACCATCAGAGGAGTTTTTTTAACTAAAGGTGGCTTTGTGAAATACCCAACTTTCTGAATCAGTAGCAAAGGACAGCTGACCTGAAAGTGTTTAATTCTAGTGTTCAAATCTGGGATAGTAAATCTGCAGCCACGGTTCCAAACAGCTGCTTTAAGAAAGTGTCACAAAAGACTGTCCCTCCAAATATAAATATATACACACATTATGTATTATTAACAAAAGAAACATTAAACAGAAGCACAGCTAGGAGTGAGACCTGGAGTCAAACACAATCCCAGCTGCTCCTCTAGCAGCGTGTTGCACACCTCCTTCCCAAGATGCACAGTACATTTACTCAGTGCTCACAAGGTACAGAAATCTTTATTAAGAACCAGCTTAATCCAAAACTCAAGATTACTGAGAAAGGATCACAGCAAGGAACAATCTGGGCCCACGTGAAAGCCACATTTCTGATCATGGCTCACAGGTGTTTCCACAGAACATTACACCGTACATAGATTTAAAAATGAGATACTTCTAAAGAGTGGGAGGGCATAAGGGCCGTGAGTGGGAAATCCTTCTTCCCCTCCAACACAGGAACACATACATGTTCTCGGCTCCCTTCCCTCACAAACCAGCTCTACCATTGTATGACTGTGCAGCAATCAATTTGGCAAGATGATCCAAATTAATCAATCCTTCTGCCACAGTCTTCCACTGGGTGGGAAAGTTGAACGGATTTTCCACATCAGCACACTCACTAGGTTCAGGATAAGAGAAGCAACAGAAAGGTGTGGCTTGGTCTTGGGAATAGGCAAAAAGAAAACAAGAGCAGGACCACTTTTTTTGGCAGCCGTCCAGTTCAGTAAGATAAAGCAAAACATGAGCCTGCACTCTTCTTATAACCCACATATGCCAAGAAAAAACATTTAAAAAGGCAAGGGGATATGCAGTCTCACAAGGAGATCAAGATAGCTTCAACTACCTGCAGAATGAGCTAGCGCTTCCTACTCCTCCTCCAGCACATCAATAGAGTTGGACAGACTGCTCCCTTCAAGGATAGCGAGAATGTTCTCTCTGACTTTATATCAGTGTATTTATTAACATACTGCCTCCCCAAAATCACAGCTCTTCAAAAACCAGAAGCAGAAGGAGAGGAGAATACACTCCAGGATGGAAGCAAAAGTGCAACATACCTTCCCTTATTTATAATACTACATGATGTAAAGCCTAATTGATCTTTCAAATAAAAAGCTTAAGTCGTATTTTAGGAAAAAAAACCAGTCTGCCTTAGTTGCCAGAACGTCAGGACATTTTTCTGACAGCCAATGAGTAGCTGGGTGAATTTGGGACAGCTAGGTCACCTCTTTTTTCCCTACATTTATTTAAAAAAAAAAAAAAGAATAAAGACACTTCTCAACATCAAATGCTAAGACTGAAGGGCTATAAATAAGAGCTTGGAGTTATTATTAAAACAATTTTCACTGCTACATAGAAAAATGAAAGGCAAAATGAAGGATGCCAAGCTAAAACACCAACAGAATAGAACAGGAGACCCAGAATGGCATGCTCGAGATCTCCAGTTCACTTAAGATGGTTCCATAGACTAAATAGAGGAAATATCCAAAAGGGTCAGGTTTTTTGATTTTTATCTTTCCATATATGCACACTGGCGTATGCGAAGGGCAGAAACGAATAAGGATATTTTTGCACTAAAGTTCCATTCCTACTAGCATTCTAACCTTCACATTAATTAACTCCTCTACTGAACTTACACCATCACAGGGAGCCAAAATACATGCATTTGCGCAAAAGCTGCATTTGGAATTCTACGCAGGAAGATGTTCTGATTCAGACAGGCCTTTGGTAACACACAGAACCAAAAGCACATTCCAGCAGTCTGTGGAGCCCTATTGCTTATACAGTTTGCTTAAATTATCCAAAAAAATAGAAAGGCAGGAAACAAAGACTGTTTTAGAGAGCTCTTCATCCCATTTTCCTCATTAAGAACACAGAAATTTCCCGTACCTTTGCAGAGTTAATGGTATACAAATCTTCTACAGAAAAGCTGCTTTTTCTATTACATACCGAAGCAGCAGGGAACAAGATCTTCCATCACCACATAAACGGTGCCTTACTATGAATCTCAAAAGACTGTTCCTTACTTAGCAGTTGTGGGCAAGTTCCATTCCATTATGGAATACTGAAGAAATAAGTCATCAGAAAGACATAGTGAAGCTGCAGAGCAAAGAGAGCTCTAGAGTTCCAGAATGCATGCTTCCTAAGTTACATACAAAGCAAGTGGCAGGAATCAGGTATGATGACCGGAGCCAATGGCTGTCAAGTGGCAAGATACGCCTAACATGCTCCTAGATCTGTAGCTTCCAAGTTTGGAAACAGCAATTCAGTTTTCAAAAGAATGCGTCATTGTTCATTAATGTGCTGTTACAGACAATCTGTATATAATTACTGTTTAATAATTTCCACCTAGCAACACTTTTAAACCTGAAGCATATCTCAAGACAGTCTCCAGAAGGGAAAGGGCACTGTCTCTTTCCCAGTCTCAGATCTTGGTGACTCACTTCTGGTTCACCACTCCATCTGTCTGCTACATCACATATCCGCATTATCCCCATCTCCATTTCCCAGCTGTTTCTTTCTCTTGAACAGCAGCTCTTCATCACTGCTTCCCACCAATTAGCATCAACTCTCCAACGTAGGAATATATATATTCATGTCAATTTAACTTTGATCCTATGATTTGTAGTGACAGAAGAAAAAGCCATCTGTCTACCAACAGAGAACTTTGACTACCAGTATGAAAGCCTTCCCCAACCACAACTAAGAGACAGTAATTCAGACTGAAAGCCAATATTCTGAAAAAAATATGATGATTTAGATGCTTCATCTTCAAACAACTGGGACATTTCCTAGACACTCAAACAGAAATACAGATCTTGAACCCCAAAGTGTGTACACAACTTAGGGGCTTCAAAAGCTCTATCGCGAAAAGTATTAATACTATAACACCTGATGTGTCGATATCCTGTTATTACATGTCTTCAAGTATTTCAGAGACAGAAATGAGCTAGGCCTCAACTCTCCTAGAAGGCAGGTGTGCTTTCCACAGTTAAAGCAGCCAAAGCACAAAACCAGTGAAAATAGGAACATGTTTCCAGCATGGCTGTGATTAAAAAAGGAAGCAAACCCCAGAAAATCCAGTCCTCTGTCTTTCTACCCCACATGCTGTTTTAAGGCAATTAACGACGACATGCAAAAAGCATCAGGGTAACATGCTGCAGCTAAGGGACTAGACAGTCTCAATGCTTGCTAACAGCATGCCATCTCTCGCGATCATGCCTTCACAGAGTCACCTTAATGGACGTGTAAGATACTGAGGATTTTAACTGCGGGGCAAAACGCCTCCTCAGGAAGAGCAATAGGAGGGGTACAGGGGGACAAGAGAGAACCTACCTCGCAGGGATCCACTCGCAGAACCCTGAAAGGAGTGGGGAGGGAAAGAAACCGCACCAAGCGCACACACACACACACACACACACACACAGAGCGGCTCCCGCAGAGCGGCTCCGCCGGCCGCCCGAGGACGAGGGGGCGGGAGGGGTCGCCAGGCGGCGCGGGCAGCAGACAAAGCTGCCGGGAGGAGATGGCGGCACGGGGCGGGCGGTAGGCAGCGCGGTGCGTCCCCTTCCCTCCCCGGCGGACCCTGCGAGACCCGCCCGGAGGGAGGAAGGGCGGGCGCCCGGGGGCTGCCGCCGAGTCCCGCGCCGCCCGCTCACCTGCTTCGCCAGGAACCTGCTCAGCTCCGCGCTGCTCTTCTCGTTCCTGCGCGCCACCAGCTGCAGCGGCTCCGCCAGGGGGAACCGCAGGTCGGCCATCCTCCGCCGCCGGGCCGCGGCTGAGGGGAGCGGCGGGGAGCGGGGAAGGGGCCGCGCGGCACGTGGGGCGCGAGACGGCCGCGCAGCTCCGCACCAGCTTCCGCTTCGCCGACGCCGTCACCCGCCCGCGACGTCGCGGGCGAAGGGAAGCGCCGCCTCTCCCGTGACGGCGCCCGGGCGAAACTACAGCTCCCAGCATGCACCGCTCCGCGCGGCGCACGGCCGACGGGACAGCGTGCGCCTTACTGCACGCCGGGAGGTGTAGTCTCCCAGAGCCGCCCCCGCCGCGGAGCGCGCTCCCCGCCTCGGGCGGTTGCGGGGCGCCGTCCGGCAGCGGCGCGAAGTCTCTCCCGCTTCCTCAGGGCGCTGGAAGCTCGCGCGCGCCGGGCTCCGTTCGCTGCCTCCCCGTCCTGCCTCTTCCCTGCTTCCCGGAGCGTTAACGGCCGTTGCTGCTGCAGGACTTGACTCTAGCGGGCCTGCTCGAGGGCCGCAAGCCACGGTGCTCGCCCTCAAGCCCTTCGAATCTAGGTCACGGCAGCAGTCCGAGAATCCTGACCGAGGACGAGCGCGGGCGGTGACTAACCCAAACAGGTGGTTCAGGCTCGGGAGGAAGGCGGGCGGCATTACGTTAGCGTTTCCGCGTCACCCTCCCCAACTCCCCTGGCCGGCCGCAGCCAGCCGGCGAAGCCCGAGCGCGGATCTAAGGCACGAACGATGCTTCCAGAGGGGTCTGACAGCGGGCTCGCTGAGGGCGGGAGCCGGACTTGAACCTCGGGCTTCCCGGGAGAGCCGTCGGAGCTGCCTCACGGCCATCCCACCGCAGCAGCGGGGCACGGCCCTCCGCGCCCAACTCGCACCAGGTGAGCGAGCGTGTCACTCCTGCGGCTGTGCCCTTCAGCACAGTCCACGCCCCGTTCCCCCCGCCACAGCCTTTACGGGAGGCCGCGGCACGGGCCTCCTTTGCGGGGTGGGGGGTGGTGGGAATCCTGCCCGGCCCGGCCTCCGTGGGGCAGCGCGACTTCCCGCGCTCGGGGCCGAGCGCCTGAGGCTGAGGAAAGGGGCCGGGAAGGGGCGGGGCGATGGCGAGGGGGCGGGGCGCGGCCGCCTCACGCTCCTGCTTTGGCGCCAACTGCTTCAGGCCGGGGGGCGGGTTTTGCCGACGTCGCGGCTGGGGACGCGCCGTGCGTCTGCGGCTGTTGGCTGCCGCGCCCGGGAGCCCCGCCTCCTCGGCGCCCGGCCTGCGGGGCAGTGGCGGCGGCGACGACGACGACCTGCGGGGTGTCGCGGGCCGGGGGCGGCGGGCCGCGGCGCGGCGGCTGGCCGGTGGGTGAGGGCCGGGGGCCGTGTCGGCCTGCCGAGCGGAGCCTTCCTCCTCCCTCCCCTTCCGTCCCTTCTCCTCCTCCGCCGGCCCGGCGCGGGGCTCGGCGCCGCCTCGCCCCGCGCGGGTGCCGCGCCCCTCCCCCAGCAGCCCTGCGCGGATCCCGCCGCCCGGTTGGGCCCGGCCTGGCCCACCCCGGGTTCTCCCGCCGCCCTGCCGGCCCCTCCCCGCGGGCGCAGCCCTCCCGCCCCGGTCCGGCGGCGGCTGGGCGCGGGGTGCCAGCCGGGCGGCGGCGGCTGGGGTGCCGCTCCCGGGCCGCGGGCGGCGGCTGTCCCGCCCTGACCCCCGAGAGGTCCCGGGCGCTTCCGCCGTGACAGGAATTGGGGCGGGCGGGAGCCCCTTCCCGCCCGTGCAGCGAGGGTGAGGCCTGGGGAGTGGGGTAGGGCCGCTGGCTCTGGACTGGCAGGCTGCTGCTCGGCACTAGTCAGTGCCGCCGCTTGCCCCGGCAGCCGAGCTTTTTTTCCCCGAGCTCTTCTTTTCGACGCAGCGGGTGCCTTGGTGTTGCAGGCTGCTGCTCTCGCCTCGGAGGTGCTTGTGTCTCAGTGCCACAAGCGCGTGTGCTTGTAAAGTCGTTCTGCGATAGCTGTCGTGGCGGATACTGTGCGTCCTGTGGCCGAGCATCGTCTGAGCATCGCTCTACGCCTTGGCAGGCAACCTGTTTCTTGTCTGCTGCCGCTCGTTATTGGTTTGGTTGGTGGTGTCAGACGGGGGAAACTTGCACTTAAATGGTCAGCAGAGAAGACCTCAGAATTATCAAATCAGATCATTTTAACTGCTTACGGTATACGTTCAGATAAGCTGTTCATAGAATGCAGTGCTTGTTTTCATACCGAAATTTCTTTATAGGAACTTTATTGGATGCATACAAATAAAAGATACAGCTGAAGGTCTTCTTCAGAATGCTTATTTACAGGACAGATAATTTCTTACTTTTCTTGATAGAGCTCTACATTTGTTATCTTGATGTAAGAGTTTCTCATTCTAGTGTTGGATTTTGTTGAAGAGAAGGGGCCACAGGTAGCTCAGGTGTAATTGACTTATTTCAAGATGCTTCTGTTTTATGATATTGTTCTGAAATTGTCAATTAATCTGTTGTCTTTCCCCTGACATTTTACTCATAGATGGGGAAGCCATAGGGAGTTTGTATCATGGCAGCAGATGAGGATGGACTGGGACTGTTTGATATCCGCTACGGTGGTAAGATGTGTTAGATTACTTTCTGTTTTGCGGAGAAATAACATAGTCTTATGAAAATAAATAGGTCCAAAAATAACTTAGAAAACAAAATGGAAACAATTTAAGTTGGGACAAACACTGATGAGCTTCAACTGTAATTAAATGGTCCTGGTACAGTATCATTGTAAGCCGTATCCTATTAGTAAGTTTGGATTTTAAACCATAACTGTGTACTTTGGATTTCTAGTATGTTTTGAGGGGATGCCTGGAACTGGTCTCTCCCCTGTGTTTTACGGTGTATAATTTAACCTTCACTATATCTTAATGAAGAGTGTATTTGGATGGTTAGGAGGATTGTTCCTTTGTTTGCTATTTGTAAGAGCAAATGCGCTATCATCTGGTATAGTACCAGCAATCAAGGTACTCTAACATTATTTCCAGCTCCGCGGTTGATTGATGCATATTTGTGAGATTCCCAGCCTCAGAAGGAGTGTGGATATTGATACTTTTCTTTATAATAATAATATTTGTTGCCAAACTGGAGAGATTCACATAGAGGAGACAAGAGTGGTAAGGCATTGGAAAAAGACATGAAGAGAGACTGATGAAATTTAGATTAAAATACTTTTACAGAACCAGTTAGTGTGTGAATGGATGGTAATACTAAAGCAAATTTTTTGAATTGTGATACAGACTGTTACAATACTTTCTGTTTAGCGAGAAATGTTTCTTTTAACAGTAGTGGCTTTATCATACTAATTCTTTTATTTTTGTTTCTGAGTTGTATAACTTTTGTATTCAGTGTATTCTAGAAAACAGTTTCAAATTCAGATCAAGTTGACTTAGTTTATAATCTTAAAATTTATTTGTACTTAAAGCCATATCATTTGCTTCATGCACAGTTGTTATAGTATTTGGGTATTGATCTTACAAGACTCTTTGCTTCCTGGTGAAATAAATATCTTTTCTCCACAGTAGCAGTAGCTGGCTGAGTGAAATTCTGTGCTCCTACTTTTACTACTCTCTACTGGTCTAGGATGACAGCTACACTCACTTTATGGGAAAGTTAAAGGTTGGAGCTTACTAAATGTTTACTTTGGCTTTTTTTTTTTTTTTGCATTAGTTGAAGCTTCCCCTTTCAAGGAAGGTGATGAGAGCTCAGTGGATATTTACGATGGCTTGGACAATGGTTTGACAGTCCCTGGTAGGTTGATTGTATCTTGCTGCTTGGCTTGGAGCATTATAGAGTCTCTGTGCTTCTTAGGCTGGTTTCAAGTAAAACAAGAGTTAGCTGTAAGTTTACATGTAGCTGGTGAGCTGCTTGTTTAAATTCAAAACATATATGTTACACTGTATAAATATAGCAGAGAATTCTTAAATCCATTAGCTGAATGATTATAAGATAGTTTTCATGGGATACTGGCTATTTTAAGAGACTTTGTAATATAAAGGGGAGCAGAGAAACCTTAGCTATTCTATCTGTGCCTTGATACAGGACATTTTACCATGGAAAAAGCACCTTTATTGTGTGGTTTTTAAATAGCTTCAGGACCAGAACCAACAGTCACTGATGACTAAATCCCCAGTGAGAGCTCCAAAACATACTTTCTGTCTGATACAGTACATTTGGTAGATCCTTTTAACCTTTTGTTACTTTCTCAATAATTTCACATGCTAATGTAAATTAATTTCCTCTTTTAACCTCTTTGAAGGTAAGAGAGAAATTGACTCAGCACGTGTTCTTTTTTAGGAGTCTTAGTGTACTGTTTAATGAAATGCTGTTTCTAGTATTTAAACAAATGTTTCTCTACTGCCCTTACTACTGCAAGGCCATTGAATTTTTGTGGAAGTGCTATGCTATATCCTACAGACATAAAGCATCTATACATCTTTTTCTCTCTTTTCACTTTGTATTTGTTACAGCATATAAGAGTATTCTCTAAGTCTGTATTTCACATACTGAGATGCATTGTTTAGTAAATGTAAAAGATGCAAGGATGAATAACAACACAATGCAAACATTTCATATAGTCTAGTTTGGAGGGATCCTTTTTTTTAAATTTGAGAAGAGGATTGGTGAGATTTTTGCTCTATACAGATGTTATTTGCATGTCATCTTGCATTGTGTTAATACTCTCTGCGTTATGGTATTGTCCAAAGGATTGCAGCGCAGCTTTGATAGCTCACTTCATTTATTTGTCTGCAAATGAATCTATATTTCAGGGGTGCCATTAGTCAGGTCCTGTCAGTAATGTGTATTTGGTGAACATTTGGTGGATGTGTATTTGAGGAAAAAGGACCATTATCTAAATAATTGGGATGTTTGGGTGTTGGGTTGGTTTTTGTTTTGGTTTTTTTTCTTTCATTTCTTTGGAACTAATGCTAGGGAGTTTACATTTGTGAGGGAACATAAAGCAGCAAAGAACATTTATTCAACGCAAGCAGCATGGTATTCAACCTCATACCAACTTAACAGTAACTCCATTTGATTCTGATCAGTTGATCTGTATTTGTGAATGTGTGGGTCATTGGCATCCGAGTAATCTTCTGAATAATATTTTTCAACTGCAAATGTTTCCAAGGTGAAGTCTGGCCAAAAGCTGAATGAATTGTAGGATGCACATATTTATTCTAGCTTTCTGGTATCCAGTGGCTCTGGAATTGTGGAACCTCAGATCACTGCTAAGGTGTAGCCCTTCTTGCTTTGTGAATTAGGTAGATTTACTGTGAGTTAGTTTTCCTTTGACCTAAAACAACTTATTAGACAGTCATAAAATGCACCTATCTTTGTTGTTAGGTGTCCTGTATATCTTAATTTTTCTAACACAGTATTTTCAGTTGAACTTTAATTTTCATTGTTACCTTTTATGTCTATATAAATTGGATCAAGTATTTCCAATAAAACTAACATAAAAGTTGAAATTCAGCATAGGAATTTCTCCAGATAAGGTCATGTGTTTTTCTCAGTGACACAATGCAACCTGGCTAGAAAAATACCTTTTTCTTTATGTCATTTATTTTCTTTCTACAGACAATTCTGCCCCAAATTCTACACCAGCTGGAAACAGCTTAAATTTATTTGATGAGATATTAATTGAAGAAGGGACTGCAAAGGAAGCATCCTACAACGAGGTGTGTATTAATGTGACAAAAATAATTCTGGTGTTTTGGAGGTTTTTTGTTCCAAATTTTCTTGTGTAAAGTGCAAAGAATGTTGCCAGTATGCTCACATTATTGGAAGAATAGGGAAACTGTTTTTAAGTAAGTAAAAAACAAGAGTGTGCTAATAAACTGTTATGCCAACAAGTTTATCAGAATAAGTGAATCTCTCACTCTGTGACATGCATGGTCTGTTCTCATTTAACATCCTTTGCATGCAGTTCGTGTATCAGCTACATTATAGGAAAAAGTACCGTAACTTCCTTCTAGTTAAATATCTGTTCAGATGTCTGATACAAAGCTAGTCTTGAGATTTCTCCCAACAAATTTTACCAGACTAAAGCAGATAGGTCATGGATTAATCTTACATGTCATTAAATGTCCTTGAGACTGAAGATAACTATGCAGCAGATAACTGCTTCTAGCAAACCAGCAGAACACTTACTCATGTAGCATCACCTATCCTGGTCCATAAGACACATCTTAACTAACTTGAGCTTTGGCATAAACGGGACAGACATCCACAGATATAATGCACTATAGAAGAAGCAGGAACAAAACCTCCAGGAGTCTACTAAGTGATGAAAATGTCACTTTGAAACTTTGAAAGTGGTTGACTGCTAACTTTGACAATAGGGAAGTTGTCCATTCTTCTGTGAAAGTTTTGTCACCATCTACTTTTAAAGAAGGGCTCATGACAAATGTATTTTATTTAATTTTGTGATCTCAACAGGAGTATGTCCTTTGCAGTCTTATTTTTGTAGTCCAGTCTTGTCTGTAGTAACTTTTTGTTGTGTTTTTCCTTATCTGTTTTGTATTATATAAAATCTGACAAGCAAGTCCACATCTGTAGGGCTCTGAGAACTCCTGCTCCTTGATAATCATGTCTTTAATTTCACAATAATATGGCTTCCTGTTACTCTCTAGCCTATTACTGTTGGGCAAGCACACATAAATTTCCTCTTATCTGAGTGTTTGTGATGTTTTAGAGACTTGTATACCTGTTGGAGCATATTGAAACTTTTTGTTTTAATATGGCTTTAATATGTTACTTCTGGAAAAAAACCCAGAGCTTTGTAATATACGTTACTGTGTTAACTAACTATAAATCTTTGGAGTAACTTTTCTGTGTAATTAAGTCCACTTCTGTGCTGTGAATTCTTCTCTCTTTGACAGTTGCAGGCAGAATATGGAAAATGTCAGCAGCAAATCAAAGAGTTGATGAAGAAATTTAAGGAAATACAGGCACAGGTACTGTAGTTCAAAGGGCAACATTGTCATGATTTATGTAAAGCAAACTGAATATTGCTTTGAGAGAGAGTTAATTTCATATGCTTTCCAGAACTGATCCATCGTGTGGATGGTTAGTAAAACACCTCTGTAGGTGCTAGGAGCTTGTTCCGCCTATGATAGTTGCTAGGATAGCCTACTGACAAAATCAGTAGGTAAATTCACTTGTTTCATGATGTTGCGTGCAGTAACACTTTAATTGCTTAAAAGCTCTCTTCTGTCTCCTTAATTAGAAAAAAAGCATGTCACATGAATAATTATCAGAAAGGTATCCAGTTCTCTTGCTTTTTAAAAAATAGGTCTTTAATGCACTAGGGAGAGGGTTGCGGAGGTACCTGAGCTGTCATTAGAACTAGAAGAGGACGTCTGCATTGCTTTGAGCATAGTGCCTTTTTGATAAGGCTGAGCTGCTCTTCAACTTGAGCTAGTATCTCCATGCTGTGCCATTCTATATAGTCAGATTATCTTGGGCAATTCTGCAACATGCTCTATTGTGTATTACAGGTAAGTCCCAAAGGTTCTATGCTTTGCAATGCTAAGCAGCTTCTGCCCTGTGACACTTCTGTATTGTTTTCTGCAAAACTTGTCTGCCTTTCTGAGCAGGCTTTGCTGAGAACAATTATTAAGAGAAGGGGCTATCTCTAGGATTGAAACATAGGGTTCTAGAATATCAGCTCTGGAAATGTTAGAATGATAGAGCACCCAAAGTTGGTTTTGATACCTTGAAAGAAATAAAATTACCCTCTCTCTCTGAAAGTACTTAAAAGCTGCATCTCTCATTTGACACAGTGACCAGGAAAACAATAAATTGAGTGAAAGAATGAAGTAAAGCGGTGGATTATAATTTTTTAGCTCTATGCTTACTTGGTTTATGGCATATTTCAGTTTTAATAAATTGTGTGCTTAAAACATCTTAAATAATTACTAGGAACACAAACAGGAGCCTAATCGTGAGTGATGTTTAAAAAAAGAAAAAAAAAAAAAAAGAGCTCCTTTGGATCTCAATAGTTCTGACTTAATTCTAACTTCTCCAGAACAGTTTCTGTATCTTTTACTGTCAGTTTGCATATGAAGGGACTTTTTGTAATGCTTGTCTTGCACTGTTTTTCATTATGTGTTTGGATACCCAAACTAATTCTTGTTCTTTTTCTCTCTCCCCCTCTCTCTGTTGCTCTCTTTTTTTGATGTATATTTAAAATAGAATGTCATCCTACAGAATGAAAACCAAGCTCTCAAAAAGAACATTTCAGCACTTATCAAAACAGCAAGAGTGGAAATTAACCGTAAGGATGAAGAAATCAGTAATCTCCATCAAAGGTACAATTCAGTTCAGTGGAACTGGAAACATGCTTTTTGTCTGATCATGTTTATAGACTTGTAAGAAACTTTCGTGTGTATTTTAAGTAAAACTAATGAAGAAAATCATTACTTAGTAAATAATTGTTTGTGTGGTTTAGTACTGGTACAGAGGAAGTAGATAAGTATCTTCTTTGCTTGATGAGGTCTTTGGTTTCTAATTAAGAAAACAAGGAGGAATCCAAATGGTGACTATTTGCCTGAATTCTTTTTTCATTTGTTTTGTTTAATTGCCCGTTCTGGTGGGTTATCTAACCATCTTGCATGTTTCAAAGCAGATATTACTTTACACAGTTCAGCTTCAGAACTAGTGTTTTATGGTCTCAGACATGAATTCCATGGAACTTTTCACACAACAAATGAAAATAAAGAAAGAGACTATATAGTGTTTTCATGGCAAGATATGAAAGCCCTGTCTCCAGTGGTGGGGGACAGCAGCTAGAGAATTCTTGGTAATTTCTGTGTACTACTAATCTTACTGCAAGGAGTTGAAAATACTGAAGTATGGATGGGAAAGTATCTGAGTGTAAGGTTTCTGAACCACTTGAAACCAGAGCAGGAGTCCCAGGATTCAGGACCCCTAGCTTATCACAAGGTCACCTGCTTGTCACTTGTGTGACATCAGCCACATCAATGGTTTGTTTGTATTTCAGTTTGACCATTTGATATTTTCTTGCTCCAAAAGGTGTCATAAAGAAGGTTCATTTGACATTATAGCCTCTAGCTAGCTATAGAGTATGCATATTAACTGTGCAATTTTTTTTTTTTCCATAAATACAGAAAATTACCAGATACGATCTGATGGAGGTCAAGAGGTTTTAATATGTGTAATTCTTTCAGCTGATTGGCTTTAACACAATAGCTGTCATTTTCACATCTCTGAGTGTAGTATTCTGGGTTTCAAATTAAATTGTTTGAAAAATACTTTCTTGTTTTGCATACTCAACCTCATTAAAGAGTTTACAAACTCCGTTGCAATACCTTCTGAAGGTGATGAAAATTTATGAACGAGGTATTTTTATCTAGGTATTTTGGAGGCATCCATCATGGAAAATTGTGGGGAAGGTGGCACTCTGAAGTCTTAGAAGCACACCTTGTCTGCTGCATGGTCTATAATAAATTAGTTCATCTTAAGCAATCTACCTATCTGTAAAGACTACTTCAGAGATAATATCTTTGAGGGGAATTGTTAGTGCTTATCTCAAAGAAACCAAAAACCCCACTTGGATACAATTACATTCATCACACATCTATGCAGATTTAATAGCCAGCCTAAAGCATGGAAAAAACTTGTCAGTATAGTTCAAAATTCAACAGAAATATAGGAAAGGGTTTTGGATTGCAACAGCTGCAGCATTGTTTTAGTTCAACATTCAGCTCACATCACAATGTCAGACTTTTGGAGTAGAGCCAGTTGTATAAGCTGATCATTACATATTTATATTTACTGTATTGGCCCATAGGAAGTGTTCAATTTTATAAAGCAAAACTAACCCCATTTTGTATTGGAGATAAATATGGAATTATTATTTGCACTTGGAACTGATTCCTTACAACTGGATGCTGAGTCAGCATAGAATTTCAGGCCAAAACCAAATGTCTGTGTGTAGCAGCCACTTCATCCTTGACTCTCTAAAAAGGAGCCATACATTTGGTGGTTTGCTGCCATCATTTGGTGGTGTGACTTTTACTTATGTTTCCCTCCGTATGGATTAGGCACAGTCATTCTTTTTAGATAGTGGAGAGTATTTAAGAATGTTGCCATTGTCTTTAATCATGTCATTTTAATGAACTGTTTTGTTGAATATGACAGAAAAGTGTCTGTTTCTTTTTGGGGGGTTTTTTTGGTGGTTGGGGTTTTTTGTGGGTTTTCTTTGTTTGGGGGTTTTTTGTTTGTTTTTTATTTGTTTTTTTGTTTGCTTGTTTTTTGTTTGGTTTTTTTTTTCTGGTGAGGCAACTTTGTCTGTCAGTAATGAGTAAGAGTTCAGGCCATCCAGGCTACATGTGCCCTTTTTAATTTAATTTTTTTCTTTTTATTGTGATGACCTTGCAGCAGTAGCATGTGGCCTTGATGAGGCTTGATTATTGTAATTGACTACTTGTTTTCTGTAGCTTGCAGCAGGTTCCAAATATGGTAACTTATTTGCTTACTGGGTAAACAGTCACATTATACCTATTCTTTTGGCTGCCAGTTTACCAAATAGTAAACTATTGAATTGCTCTTTTTCTAATTATTATTTTTTTTAAATCACTAATGATGTAAAGAACAATTTTTTTCATAGGGAAAGGCTTTTTATTGCTGGACAATGAAATACTAATTCGAATTACTGAAATTGTTAATTAGACCCAATACAGTATTTTTCCACAGATCTTGCTTTTTCTTTAGATGAATTTCATTTGGAAAATATGTATACAAATTACATTCTTTTGCTATGTGCTAATGGAAACTATTAAACTTCTATTTTTATCCCATGTTTTTTTCAACTTGAAGCTGAAAGAAAGCATGAAAATTTTTTAGAGATATATGGATTCATTGCAATTCAGCTTTAGTTATGTTTAAATACATTTAAAAATAATGTAACTTTTTTCTTTTTATAAACAGGCTATCAGAATTTCCCAATCATCGAAGTAGTTTCACCAGAACATACCTTCCAGGATCAACTAATGGAAGGTGCTCCGAGATGTGTAAAACAAAAGATTCTAAATTCAGACCTTCTGAATTAGGCGACAGTATAAAGATGGAGCATAGGATGAAAAATGACTGTTTAAAAGATACATACCACAGTTACTCATCTCATAATACAGACAGTGGGAAGTCTAGCTCTGAAAAAAGAAACACTCCATATTTACTGAGATACCCTCCTGATGAGCTCTGCAACGATGGTACTCATACGTGTCTACTGAACTATGACCATAGTTCCAACAAGGATAACAGAAAGGAAAGAAAAGAAATTAGAAGTAATGAACAGTACAGTAGGGGAAATGTCAACAAATACAAAAGAGAAGTACATCAGAGCACCGGAAGCAATGGTGACAGTGAAGAGGGGAATTCAGATCCTCAGCAAAAGCTGAAAAGCCTTTCAGAGAAGGCCAGTAAAAATGAGTTGCAACAAAAAAGTCAGAGTGTGAAACTCAAATGCAGTCCAAGTGTAGAAAGAAGAGTAGAAAGGGGTGTTTCTTCCTGGGAGAAACAAACTACTGGTAAAGACAGATTTCAAACAAGAGGTGAATTGTATCCTGATGAGAGATCACAAAATGTATTAAAAAAAGACATTAAAACACATGATAAAGATGAAAAAAATGCTGGCCTAAAAAAAACAAATGAAAAGCTACAAGAGCAGCCAAGGAGGTCTGGTAGAGGGAGCAGTCCACACTCAAAGAATGAACATTCAAAGAGTCTTCATGAATCACGTAAATGTCGTGTGGAAGAGTCTAGAAAAGGAAAAGACATTGACTGCAAGAGAGACAGGGGAGCAAATGATCATACTGCTCGAGACGGAAGGACTTCACCTAATTCCAACAGCAGAGAGCATAAATATGCACGCTTGAAGGAAAATAGTAGTAGGTATGAATGGGAAACAGCACATTCCAAATCAGAAAGACACAGAACTGAAGAAAAAAGGAAAAGAGAAAGAGAGAATCAGGATGAAAATAGGCATTTTAGAAATGAAAGAAGAGTTGCAAAAGAGATATCACACCAATCTGCAAAAGAATCCAAGAAAGGTACAGATGTTGCAAAAAGTGAGAGAAACAAGTCCTATAAGCTAGAAGACACATCCAGAGTAGCAGATAGCTTAAAAGACCATAAAGTTCCCAAAACTAAAGATGATCACACTGGGACAAAGAGCAAAGATTTAAAACTTAGCTTTATGGAAAAGCTAAATTTAACTCTTTCTCCTGCTAAGAAACAATGTCTCTCTCCAACAGATGGATTTAAACCACCTTCCCAACAGGCCACTGCTGAGGGAAGTACAGAGCTCATGCTGCAGGCAGAACTGTTAGATTCTGCCCACCCTATTAACTGTGGTCCCACAGAGCAAACTAATTCAACACTACGAGTTCTGGACAGCACAGCTCAAAGCGATGTGGAACCAGCACTGCCTGTTTCTGTCAATTCTGAAAATAAAGCCTTGAAAGTAGCAGCAGCAGACCCAGCGCAGTCTGAAGCATTGCCAGCAGTGGCAACTGATGAAATGAGCTCAGAAACCTTACCAGAAGCAGAATTGGGTCAGGTACAGCCCCAAGCCTTGCCAGGAGCAGCAGAAGTACTGGTTCCTGATAAGATGCAGGCTGAAACGTTGTCAGAAGCAGCAGAGGCTTGTGATCTGGTTGAATTGGAAGCCTCAGCAACAGCAGTGGCAGTGAAGGATCTGAATCACCCTGAATCTTTGCCCCTGGAGGTGGCAGGGAGTGTGGCAGAGTGTGAAAACTTGCCTGTGACAGTGGGCATCATGCAGGATGATAATGTACCAGCAGCAGAAGTGGCACAGTCTGAAACTGCCCGTGAAAGTATGGGAGCCCTTCCAGAGTCCACAGCAGAGAAGAAAGAGGAAGATAAAACAAGGCTAGCTGCTGACATAGAAAGCTCAGCAGGCCAACATGGCTCTCAAAACCTTGACTTGGAAGCCAAAAGTTCTGGTGTCCTGGAGTCCTGTGATGTGACAGATGATATTAGCGAAACAAAACCAGACTCTTTAATGGAAGTAGTGAAGGACAATGATCACTTGGCTGCAGATGTTGAGTGTCCCGTTGAAGAAAAGGGTATCTGTGAAATGAATATGAGTACATCTCAGTCACTTGACAGAACTATGTTAACTGATAAGGATGAACCATTAGTTGACCAGAATGCTTGTGATCTGGAGCCAGACCTAACTGAAATCAGTACTGCAGCATCTTCTCTTAGTGGTGAGATATATCCTAGAACTAAAGAAAGAGAGATTAACCCAGTTCCTGTTGATGATGACAGCTCAATACTGAGTATTGATCTCAATCACTTGAGGTATATTCCAAAGGCAATCAGCCCACTAAACAGTCCAATGCGACCTTTGGCTAAAGCACTCAAGATGGAAAGTCCCTGCAAAGGTCTTGTGAAGAGTTATAACAAAGGTATTTGTTTATGTATATTCTAATTTATTTTCTACATAAAGGCTAAGAATATCCATTCATGGAAAGCAGAAATGACTTCTTTTAACTGCTTTCTCAAAAGCATAGATTGTTTCTTCTTAAGCTGTATAAGCCTCAGTGGTCCTTTTTGTTTGTACTGGAACCATTCAACAGTGCAGCCAAGACTGTAGCCAATTGAACATTAGTGCTATAAAAATTGGAGTTTGTCACTACTGACAGAGAAGTGGTTGAAATAAGAGTTACGTACTAACTTAAAAAAAAAAAAATATATAGGTTTCTTAATTGCGGATAGGTCTGAGTAGGTCTCATTAGGTTTTTCTCTGAAATTGTAGCAGCAAAGGTTACTTAGGATCGTATTCTTTCAAGTATTTATGTGTGAGATAGCTGGAGAGTACCTGAGACTTAATTTCTAGGAATGTCAGCTAAGAGAAGGCTGTGCTTTCCATCTGAATTAATTTCAGTGTGAATTTATATATATATATTTTCTAACTGTGAGTCAGTCGGTGGGGAAAAGTAAAACAAATAGTATATTAGGTTTTATCATTAATGAAGTAAGTGCTAACTCCTAAATAAGATGTCAGGGAGATAAAATGCAGTGAGAGCACTCACAGGAAGAGAAGATAGGTGACCCAAAGTTTAAATCTTCTGTGAATTTAACTTCCTGTAATGTCCTGCTGCAACTACTAAAAAGTTTTCTTGGAAGGTTAGATTTCCGACTAGAATCGGAATGGTAGAGTGGCATTTAAATCCTTTTTCTTATATTTCAGACCATAATCCTTATGTCTTTTTGAAAATCTTAGTGTGGTTTACTCTGGAATTCTGTCTCTTGTGCTTGAGACAGCTATTCTCTTAAGTGTGAATTCCTTTAGCAGTTTATATTTCATTCCTACAGTACTTTATGTTATTTGAAATATCTGGGGGAACATGAGAGTTTTGGGATTAGAGTCGATGAACATCAAATAAAAGTATTTTTCTGATTTTGTAGTGTTTCCCTGAGTTACTAATAAGATAAATCCATCCTGTCCAGAACTTGCTACTAAATTCCAAAGCAGTGATTTTCAGCTCTGAAGTTAGAAGCCCAGTTAGTTGTCTTTGTGATCTAATGAATGATAGGTGTCAAATGTTCTGCATCGGTTAAATTGACAGGAGGCTATAGTTTCTCTTGGCCTTGAAATTCAGTACTCACCTTTCTGCTGTTCTGCAGGACAAGGGTACATATATAAATATTATAGTTTGACCACTTTCATTTTATAACTTTGGTTTGTCAAAATATTGAAGTGATTAGTTTGAGAAGGTATTGATCCTTGCAGAACTGAAATGGAGGCAGTGATAGAATATGTTTTTGCTCCTGTAGAATCTGTATAAAGTAAACATTTTCAAATGTTGCTTTGAAGTGTTAAACCACAAGTTCATTTTTTATGGAGATGAATTTATATATGATCTTTTATGAGATTAAATGTTTGTTAGAGGTCATTATGCGGTCTAATCTATGTGCTATTGAACATGAGTGGTTTATTAACTAGAGTGCCCAGCAAGCCTAAAATTAACTGCAAATCTCATTAATCAATACATATGCACTTCAGTGGAATTTTTGTACAATGGAAATGAGCTTGTCTTTTCATCTTTTGTAACATGCTGCTTTGTAGCTAACTGTAATTGCTTTTTTTTCTTAACAAAATAGCATGTTTTGAATTTTAAATAATGATTAAATACATATTTAATGATATCTCAAAAATATAAAACTTTTAATAAACTTATTTGTGAGGCAGAGCAAGGCGTACTACATTTGGCAGAACTTTAGCCTTTCCTCTCACATATGTCATTCCTTACTCCTGTCATTCAGGAGCCTGAACTGGAGGCTTTCTCCAAAATTTCTAAGAAAAAAGCTTTTTGTGCTGTTCTGCTTAGTTACAGTGCTAATCTTAAATGTGGTACAGTGGTAATCTTAAATGCATCAAAAACTGAAATAAGGGTTTTATCATGTGTGCAGTGCCTAGTACTCTTTTTTTGTTTAGTAGGTCAGTTTATTGAAAGACTCAACCTTTTTATCAGCCCTGGAAAAGATAGTTGAATGCAAACATTAGTAGGTCATTTGTTCTTTTCATTTTGTTTTTGTTGTGAAACTGTTAAAAGAAAAAGCCACCTATTGTATGTAAATGTTAGTCCATAATGATGTTAAAGTTAACATTCACCTTGTGCAGTGTTCAGAAAACTTGTTAAAGTAAATGGAAAGAAGTTCAAAACTGGTGGAAACTGCTAGATTTTTCTGTTTTCAATGGATATATTTGTGAGAGAGGTCACATGTTTTTGCTGAAATGTTGAGGTCTTATTGGCCCTTTGAAGCTCAGAAAAATCCCTTAAACTAGCAGCTGCTGAAGCAAATGACCCAATCTTGTTATAGCTCAAACTTCTTCAGTTGTTGTTGGCAGTTTCAGACAAACAGTTCTGAACAGTCACTTTACAGAAGAGAATCTTCCAGGTTTTTCTGAAAATGTCTGTTTATAATTGCATTCTTTATGGTGATTAGCAAACTTTTCTTTTATAGATTTAAATCCTGAAAGTACGGTTGTTGTCTGTCCCTCAAAGAATTTGTCAAAGGAGGTAAACAAAGAAAATCAAAAGCCAGTTAGCATGTCTGATGAACACTTAGAGATGGAGTCCCAGCTGAGTATCTCTTCAGATGAAATAGAAGAAGGAGAAATCATAAGTAGCGATGAAGATGAAGAAAAATCTAAGCCAGAAAGAGGCTCTGAAAAGACAAAAAAGTCAAGACCAAAAGCCTCTCCTGAGACACGAAATTTGACCAGCAGTCCGCAGAATCAAAAGAACAAACCTGTGCATTGCAATGAAGATAATGGAAAATTTGTTTCTGTGAAAGTAAGTACAAAGAAGAACAGAGAGAGGCATAAAAATCAGACTTTCAGATCTTCGAAGGATATGAAGAAAAATAAAACTGTAAGCATTGCTTGTCTCGAAAAAATAGTTCATGTTATTGTTGAGCCTTCAAATGTACAAGAAATCATGCAGATGCTAAGAGCTATACGAAAACAGATGAGGAAAAATTATATGAAGTTTAAGGTACACTTCCCAGTTCAGCATTTTCACAGAATCATAGAATCTGGTATCATAAATTTTACATCATTAATAAAATACTTGAACTTTTCCAAGATGTCTACACTGGGTGAGACATTAAAATTGAATGTCTGTGATATTATAGAATCCAAACTTAAGCAAGTTAAAAAGAATGCAATAGTGGACCGTCTTTTTGAACAACAAGTATCAGATATGAAAAAACAGTTATGGAAATTTGTAGATGAACAACTTGATTACTTATTTGAAAAGATAAGGAGAATTATAATAAAACTATGTGATGTGGGAAATGAGAGTGAGGAAGGGAAGTTTGAAAGAGCAGGAAAGCAAAAACACAAGATCAGTCATAAAAATTATGTGCAAAGATCTAGAAAAAAGTCCCTGAAACCCAGATCTCAAAAGCCTGAAGAATATATCCTTTCGAAGCAAATTGTGGATTATCAACGACGTAAGTGTCACCATGAGAAAAATAAAACAGATGCGCCAAAAACTGCCTTTACAAAATGTCTTAACTCCATTGATAACACGAGGAATTCCCAAACCAAAGTGCACCTCTCTAAAGAGAATAATTTGCAAGGCACTCTCACTCCATTGAAGGGTGTAAAATATGAAAAGGAAGGATTCCAACTATCCAGAGATGCTAACAAGTCTGATCTTGGTTATGAGCTTCTCACAGAACAACAAGCGTCCAGTCTTACGTTTAATCTTGTAAGTGATGCTCAAATGGGTGAAATTTTCAAAAGCTTATTGCAAGGTTCTGATCTCTTGGAAAAAAATGGTGGCAATATCGACAGAAATGAGTGGGAATTCAGGACTCCAGAAAAACAGTTTTTAGACAGTCATAAATGCAGAGGTAATGCTGCTGGACTGGTGCAAGAGATTGCTCCAAAGGAGGCTTGTGTGGAATCTCGACCAGTAGAGGATATTACCTCACCTACTGTTTCACCTGTAAGAACTCCCTCTTTAACATCTAGGCTTCAGATGTCTGTTGATCCAGATGTATTAGATGAAAGCTGTATGTTTGAGGTTCCTACAAATGCAGCTGCATGCAAAGATGACGAATGCAATTTACAAAAGAATAAATCAATTGTTTCTTCTGTCCTCCTTGAAGATTTGGCTGTTTCCTTAACTATTCCATCACCTTTGAAATCAGATGCTCACCTCAGCTTCCTAAAACCTGAGAATAATTCTAGCTCAACTCCCGAGGGTGTTCTCAGTGCACATTACAGTGAAGATGCCCTTCTTGAAGAGGAGGATGCCACTGAACAAGACATTCATTTGGCTTTAGAATCTGATAACTCAAGCAGTAAATCAAGTTGTTCTTCATCGTGGACAAGTCGGCCTGTTGCTCCCGGTTTTCAGTGTCGCCCCAGCCTACCAATGCAAGCAGTGATCATGGAGAAATCCAATGATCATTTTATTGTAAAGATTAGGCGTGCAGTGCCATCTACCTCACCAGCATCTGATCAGGTGGCTTCAGTGAAGGAGGCACGGGCATCCTCAACCAAGATTGAAAAAGAGGAAATGAGAAGTGGGGAAAAAGAAAGGGACAGTCAGAGTGCCACAGCAGCTACTGTGCAAGAAACTCTCAAACCAGATCTGGTTAAGACAAATCAGTTGCCTCATGTCAGCACTGGACAAGAACAAAATCCTGCCTTACCTCAGCCTCTAAGAGAGTCCCATAATAGTATTGGAAAGGAAGACACTGCTGGGTTGCTTGCACCGTGTAGAAAATCTTCAAACACAGACAGCCATGAAACTGAAAGCCGGGATGAAGGCTCTGAGCAATCTCAGGCACACAAATTGAAAGTATCTGAAAATATAAATGAAATGTGTGTTAGATCTCAAGCTTCTTTTTCTGCTGGATGCAGTATAGAGTCATACATAGACTTAACAGATGATATTGTTAGTGAAACTTCATGTCATGTGGTGGAATTCACTGCAGATAACAGGACTCAGGAAAATTCTACAGGAAACTCAGAAATCAGTGATAAAAAGGAAGAACTGGAAGACTGCTCTGATGCATTTATAGACTTAACGGAAGAGCTTTCCAATGAGACTGTGGCAGGTGAAGGTAATCTTGAAACAAAATCCACTTCAAATACTGATGTAGTATGCCAGATAAGTATAGATGATAAAGCTAGTAAAAAAAGGAAAAAGGAGGCTGTCAGAGAGAATTCCAACTCAAAAAGGCAACGAAAAGAAACTGAATCAGCAGGTGAAGGGAGTGATGCAAGTGATGTGAAGTCTGAAGAGGTAAATTCAGCTCCCAAACAATGTTCCAGTATGAAGAATGAGTTGCAGCAAAACAAAGACTCTTCTCCTTTGGCTTCATCTGCATCATCACCTAGTCTGTATGCCAAAAACATCATTAAAAAGAAGGGAGAAGTAGTAGTTTCCTGGACAAGGTAATTTCTGATTTGATCTGTTTGATTGTTCTAGGTTTATTTTAAACTACATGATATACTGAAAAGTGGGAAGAAAAGGATATTTAGCTGATGGCTGAAGTTATTTGGTAGCTCTACATCCTGTAAATAGCAGAGTGGGAGCCTCCTTTATCTGTGCAGGATGGCTTTATGAGATTGATGTCTTCTCTTAGAGTACCACTGAAAGGTGCCAAAGTCTATTTTATCCTTTTTCTGTAACAGTTGTCCAGGGGAAAACAAATTTAAGAGATGAACTGATTCATGTAATCCTGTTAGCAGCCTTTGGAAGAGAACAACTTTTAGTCATTTCTTAGGTAGGTTAAATCAGATTTGCCTTAAAGAAGGTGGCTTCCATACATCATAACTAATTCCATCGCTTACCGAGGTCTCCCAAAACAAGAGTACTTTTTGCTTTTGTTTTTAAAGCTTATATGCTAAGGTAACAAGACCTACTATATTGCACTATCTGTAATTTTTGTTTCCCCTGCCCATTTCCTTTCCTGTCCAAAAATTCCAGCCAGGCTTGGTAGGGGATGCAGGTCTTTGATGTTCCTGCAAGGCCCGGAAGCATCGGTGACTGGGTAAAGGAGAGCAGCTAAAGATTTACCCCACTGAGAGAAGGCATGAGAGCAAACATGTTTTCTGTTTTGGGGTCTACACTGCTCAATCTGCAGAAATGTACTAGTCAACCATTCAGCCCATATATTCCAGTTAGTAGGATGTGGGTGACAAATGAGGTGATGGTATGTGTCAAAGATACAAGTTATTGTGTATTGTTATCCTTAAGAAACTGTAGTTAGCAGGTTTTGCTGTTCTTGCTACAACTTGATATAATCAACACTTTATAAAGGGACTCCTAAAATTTTCAGAATAGACTTTTCTGAACTATAGTTCAGATATAAAGTAAGTTTCTAGGTAGCATTTTCAAAGAAAATCAACTCCTTCACAGAAAAAAGACTTTGAAAGCTAATACAATTTTTAACATGCAAACCAATGAGATTGGAAGAGATTATTACAGTTTTCCTTATGAATATGACTAGGTTTTCTGTGTCACAGTCTTCGTCCATCTTTGAACTATGCAAAAAAAAAGTTTATTTAAATAACTAGTCATTATATTTGTCTTTGAAATAGAGGAAATTAAATATAACTTATTGGAATATGGCAGGTTTCAACCAAAGATACATAGTAGCTGCTGTATAATGACTGTGTCTGTATACATTTTACATATACCTAAATTCATTAATGAGACAAACAGCAAATCGGTGACACGCTTAAGAATAGACTCCTGGTCCTTTATTCTCATGTGAACAGTAGATGTGCTCTGAGTGTGTTTGTTACATTAAGCCACTTACAGGAGTCAAACACGTCTCTGTTTCATCTTTGAATGACAGTGGGCCTTAGGTGAAAGCTGCTACCTAGCCATGCAAACTGAGGCAGGTCTGCCTAGAACTACTGTTGAATTTATGGGTTCTTTTCAATTCGAGTTTAAATGTCTGCTTTAGAAGCTTAAAACTCTTTTGATGACTTTGGTTTGGGGCTAACTCTGTTGTAATAATCCTGCCCTTCCTAATAGGGTAGCATAATCTCCGCTACCACTTGTTTGTAATGACTCTGTTATTCTGTGCTGGTAGAGGGGAGGATCCTCCATAAGTTCATTGCTGCTGTTTGAACTCATGTTCCATAGTTTGGAAGTACTCAGAATTTTATATATCCCCATATGTTTTGGGGGGTTTTTTGTTTGTGTGCATGTACACATATATGTATTAATATTTTTAAAATGCATTTTTGCTATAGAAATGATGACCGAGAAATTTTACTGGAATGTCAGAGAAAAGGACCATCAAGCAGAACCTTTGTTTCCTTAGCCACTAGGCTGAACAAAAGCCCAAATCAGGTAGGTGCTATCATTCTTATATTTGATAACAACTATGTTGCTACATTTATGATTGCAGTTGAACAAAAAACTTCGGAGATCTTCTGCTAATTTGGAGTTGTTTTTTCCTCATGTCTTTTGTTGGAGGGTTCTTGAAAAAGAATCTTAGATTCTCCCAGTTGTTACTTTTTAAAAATAGACATTATAGGGATATTATGGTCCAGGGATTCTTCAGTAACCTGTTTAATTGGTACCTTGAAACTGCTGTGTCCAGTCATAAGCCAGGAACAACAGGATTGTTTCTATTGTTGAATCAGCACTTAGATAAAGCAAGGCAATTTGGAGAGGCCCAAAGCCTTTGCACACATTTAATAAGTTAGGAAAGGATTAAAATTAGAGCTGGAAAAAAAAAAACCCAAGATTTTGCAGAAGGGACGTTTTTCATGAAAATGTTTCATTTTTTCTTTCACTTTTTAATTAAGAAATGTCAAAAGACACAAACATCAAATTGATGTAGAATATTTCCAGAGGTTTGCATATAACTTTGTACTCGTCTTGAATTGCTATCTTAATCTCTATCCTGCAAATCTAAAAAGAGAAACACCCATTTGACTAAGTTAGGAAATCCTGCGTGCTCGGGATTTGGCTTTTAGGATGTTGTGTTGTATCGTTACAGAGTCTTTGCGGGTTTTAGAAGCTATTGGGGTGGATGATTGGATAAAACAGTGTTATCTGTGCATTTATGCCAGTTTTCCTGGTTAGGTATTTGGTGGATGATAGATACACTATAGCAATATGCATATAGCGATAAGAAATACTAACTTACAATTGAATGAGGTCACTATGTAAGCTGTAGCTATGCTCATGTTGTGGTTTAACCCCAGCCAGCAACTAAGCACCACACAACCGCTCACTCACTTCCCTCCACACACACACAGTGGGATGGGGGAGAGAATCGGGAAGAAAAAAGTGAAACTCATGGATTGAGATAAGAACACTTTAATAGAACAGAAAAGAAGAAACTAATAATTATAATGATAACACTAATAAAATGACAGTAGTAATAATAAAAGGATTGGAATATACAAGTGATGCACAATGCAATTGTTCACCACCCGCCGACCGACGTCCAGTTAGTCCCCGACTGGCGATCCCCCTACCCCCACTCCCCCCAGTTTATATACTGGGCATGATGTCACATGGTATGGAATACCCCTTTGGCCAGTTTGGGTCAGCTGCCCTGGCTGTGTCCCCTCCCAGCTTCTTGTGCCCCTCCAGCCTTCTTGCTGGCTGGGCGTGAGAAGCTGAAGAATCCTTGACTTAGTCTAAACATTACTTAGCAACAACTGAAAACATCAGTGTGTTATCAACATTCTTCTCATACCAAACTCAAAAACATAGCACTTATACCAGCTACTGGGAAGACAATTAATTCGGTTCCCAGCTGAAACCAGGACAGCTCAACAAAAAGATGTTTGACTCTCATCTACAGACCAGTTTTGTAAAATCCTTAGTAGGCAAATTACTCCATGATGACCCATAAATACCTGAAGCAGCAGTTGTACAGGAGGGTAGAACATAACCAATAAACCGTGCTTTTTGTGGAGTACAGAATAAGCTCTTGTCCTCACATTTGAATGTTACTCACAATTACACCTGGCAAAATTCAAGTCTAATTGACTTTGAAGACTTCATTTTTTTCCTCCTTGTTGTAAGGGAACCTGTGTTAAACCAGTAGTTGGCTCTAGGTCTCTGGTTAACCTGCAGGCTGTTCTGGATGTCAAATGTATAGGAAGACTTCCTACATCCAAGTAACTTGTTAATGGTGCTCCTAAAATTCTCCCACTAAAATTTATTGGAAGCAAATAAAAAACAAAATAGTGGTCTCTTTAAAAAAACTTTATGCTGTCAGATCAGTCTTTCTTGGTAGGTATGGAACTGTGGGGCCTTAATGATATGTCTTTTTTTGTCCTCCATTAGGTTTCAGAAAGATTCAAGCAGTTAATGAAGCTGTTCAAGAAATCCAAGTGCAAGTAAACTTACCACCAAGTTGCTTCATGGTTACAGGGTTTTAGCTATTACCAGCAGCGATGGACTACAACCACTGCATTCAAATGATGGGATTAGTGGGACGTACCCAAGTCAGAATACTAAGTTTGGTAAATCTGATGCACTGTTAATTATTTACTTCCCTGTCCATGTTTCCTCTGAAGTGCTTTGTCAGAATAACACAGAGGGAACTTTGCAAACAAACTGGCTAGGAAAGAATGGGCATGTACAAATGGAGCAGTATCACTTCAAGGAGGTGACATCCCCTGTCGGTTAAATGTGTTCTATAAGCAAAGAAAAGGACACGCAGTCTAGTGAAAATGGTGGGCCTTGCTTAACGTGTCGGAAGTACTGCGTATGGTGTTGTCAAACTATGATTTTAAAAAGTAAGAGTGCTTTGGAATCCAGTTGGTGGATAATCCTGGAAAATGACAGGTATGTCATCCCGGTTACCTTGAAACATATTTTAAGAAGTTAGGCCTCTCTCTTTTAAAATAAGGCAGGGCAATAATAGCAATGATTCCAAAAGCTGCTTATCTAGTAATTGGATTCTGATGGTAAGCAATAGGTGGTTCTTGCTGCTTTTTCAGTTGCTTATAGTAGGTTTCAAGGAGAGAATCTGGCACGTAGTGTAGGGTTTGTCTTCAACTTAAGCACATTATCTAGGCCATTTCTAATGACTCCAGTGTTCAACAGAGATGAATGAGTTTCTCTTTGAGGGTGCCTATCTGTCGTCCTTGACAATGGAGAAAATCTAAGCCAGTTGCCTAGCCTAGACCCCTAACTTTCTGATTTCTGAAGTCAAATTAAATGAGTCCCAACCTCTGTGAGAGAGTGAAGCCAGTCATTAATACAGTGACCAGTTTTTCAGTTTCTTTTAAATCATGAAATGCCATAATGAGTACTAATTTACAAAGAACTGTCTTGTAGTTAAAAACATTTTGCAGTTCTGATGATATTTAAAAAGACTTAGTATTGAATTTTGAATAGTTGGGAATTTTTTTTCTGTGAAAAATGTATTGGAATTTTTTTCAATTTTTTTTTTTTTTTTGCGTCGGAAAAGGCTAATGTGTTTTTCTGCTCCAGATTACATCTGGGAAAGGTACTTAATTTAGGTCTTCAACATAATGAACATTCTGTTTTGCTCAAAAAAAAATATATAAAAATTGACAAGTGATTGTGTTTTTAAAATTAATTTAGAAACAGACCTTTACAGTTTTATAAAATGTGACTTTATACGTACTAACCAGGAGAAAAACTTTTCTGTAAAAACAAGCAGTTTCAAAAGCTTGTCAACTTGGCATGTTTTGACAGCAATTGTATCTATCTTTACAAATTGTTTAGTATATTAGAAATTCATTATGTTCTATTTTAAAGAACTGTTATAACTGCTTCCAGTTTTACTAGTACATACTAAAAGTGTGTATGTATATATATGTATAGACACACATATCTCATATATTGCTGCTTTATCCCAAATTTCTAAAAAGCTTTTTTTTTTTTTTTTTAATTCCCCCTAGGAAACATTCCTGGAAGTTGCACAGGTTTTTGTATTATGAATTCATTGTTGTTTGAGTTGTTCTTCTTTATTGAGGATCGGAATTGCTGTATCTAGTCAGAATATCTGCTACATTTAGTTAGACTTCATTTAAGAGCCCCATCTTAGTGCATTGCCTTTCAACTTGGATTAAATTGGCTTTTTTTCAGAATCCAATGACCACTTCTTCAGTTTCAGCATAATGGTTTTTTGCTCCCTCTCCAATGAATGGGACAGACTTCTCATTCTAATAAACCATCAGGTAATTTGTCAGTGATGTTGCCACCAACACCTTTGGAGTATTGTAAAGGTGACCTATGGAATGGATTGTCATGCTGCCAAACAGTGCATCGTCCTTGTTTTAGGCAGTGCTCTGGAAACTGTTACAAGGAATGACTTGAGTAGGTGATGATGTCAGTTGTGGCAGTCTTCCATCTTAGGTGCTTGCTTCTAAAACGGTTGCTTTTGATGATCAAGTGTCATCTTCCATGCTACGCCAGCAGCACCTAGTGATTTCAGGGGGGGATTTGTATACCTACCCATGCTTGTTCTTAATGAACATTTGTGGCAATTGTGTACTTTTTGGAGATTTAAATCTAACTGAATCTGTTCTCAGAATAGTCAGTTAGCAGAGTAGCATTCATGTTTGTGGAAAAATCAGGCTCTACTAACAGTATTCTTTTAACCATATCGTTAGAGATCAGAATGTGCACAGTACTGAAGGCACTGAGGGAAGTAGTTTCTCTGCACTTAAGTGCTTCCTCTCTGTCTCAAAGAAGCAGGCAGTATTTTGTTACAAAGTTGTTTATTCCTTGTCTGTGTTTATTTACTTTCTTATCTGTACAGGTGATGGGGGCGGTGGGGTTTGACTGGTTTGGTTCTGACTTGGATTCCTTTTTTGTAAATTATGAAACTTTTTTTAATGTTCTGTCTATTGTAAGTATGTGTACAGGTTCCTACGTGGTCATGTAAAATATCTGATGTGTGTATATATATAAATATATGTATAAAAATAGAGAGAGCTTTGTTTAGCCAAAGATGATTTTTTTAACTATATAAAACTCTGGGTTTATTTTGTATAAACTAAATAGTTTGCTTACTGTAAGAGTAATGCAAAAAATAAAACTGTAAAATTCACACACATATGTTCTTGTTGAACAAAGGTTGGCTTGGAGTGGTTTTGTACCATTGTTTGTAATTTATGTCTCCAACAAGAATTTTGATACATATATGCAAAATGTACTGTATGTAAATCTGCAGTCTTATTTGTGAAACCTCAGGTAAATGAAAACATTTTCTAGAACTGTTGGCTAATGGCTTGACAACTACAAATGCTGTGAAGCAGCATTAAAATTGACTTCCGTTAGTTTGTATAAATGAGTAGCTATGTTGATGTTTTGGCCAATAAACATGGAAGCAATCAGCTGCTGCTCTGATGCAATTACTGCTCCAAATACATACAGCTTATTTCTTAGTGGACATGACTGGATCAGAAAATGGACAATTTCACAAACTACATAAAACCTTTAAACCACTTAATGAATTAGTTCGTTCAAGTTTCCTTTTCTTTTGTAGAAACATTGGGTTAGTGTTGAGTGGAATATTACAAAGGAGAAAGACCTTTTTGTATCCAAGCCTTTCCAGTGAGAGAGTGTAGCTGGCAGCCCTTTGAGAGTCTTACTCCAATTTGCTCTTACAACTAGGTCTGCTTCTATCCAACAAACATATTTTTACAGGATTCGGTTTTAAAACTCTTAATGGACATGAATATTGGAAAATTTGCCAAAGTGGAAATTCAGAGAGCAAGGTTTATGGAGATGCACATAATGAAATCATAGAGCATCAGGTATAGAATTTTGAGGGATTCTCTAAGGCATAGTCTGTTGCCAGCTAACTGTCTACATACAGTAGTTGACTGGACTAAAGGCATTTCTCTTAGGAAATAGCTATTTCCATTAAGTCTTTCCTTTAATTGTCCTCACTCTGAAACCAGCTGCAGAATAATCTTTAGCAATTTGTCTTCATGAAGGGAGGCAGCAGCAAAAAAGCATGCCAAGTAACAGGTTTAAGGATTTCTTAGAAGAATCTATGAAATCAATCAAGAGGTGTTTCAGGAGCAAAATTGGCTTTGATTGGTAGGAAAGATGGATAAAGTTTCAGCGGTGGCTGGCACATCCTCTCCCATCAGAGTCTGAAAGTACTATGCTATGCCACCAGAAGCAAACCCATCTGAGTCACAAGAGATAACATGAGGAATAAAATAAATAGAGAAATACTTTAACAGGAAGGAAGTTGCACAGCTCTTGTTAAACTGAAGAGGCCCATGGTTTGAACAGGCAAACTGGAACATAGTTGTCCATATTATTAAATTAATTAGTGTGGTCTTTGATAATTACCCCGGTCGAAAACTGTGCAGCTATCCTTGACACGGTTTAGACAGCAGCATGGTGCACTGGCAGGTCTCAGTAGGCAGCGGGTATGTGGGCATCCAAGCGTATAGCTGTACCAGTGCTGAGGGCTGCAAACATGTCCCTGGCCTGTTTTATTTCATATTGTAAAGGTAAGGTAGCCTTCATCTTCCTGTGAAAGTTAACTTGCCCCAGAAGGAGCAAGTCTAGTACCAGTAATGTTTGTCTGTAGTAAAATGGAAAAATCTGCAAGTTCAAGTGAGGTGACTTTTTTAGTAAACCAAGGGGTTTCTTGCCAGTCAGGTTACACTGTACATGGAATCGTTTGGGCTAAAGGCGGTAAGATTCTGCGGTCTCATCCTGGCATTTCAGTATGCCTATACCCGAGTTGCTTCAGCCACAGCCTGTTGTCCAGCTCACTGTTACACGTACATCGGTCACAGAGTTGTATGATGGGTTCGGTGAAGGAGCAGAAAGCATGTGCTTTTTGAAGTGGTCTTGACCCTGTAATGTTAGCCATTTTGCATGTCAGAAGAGTAATACATTAGTACAAGGAAATGCTACTGTCTGTGTTGTAAGAAGATTGCAATTAGTTCCCACGTATATCCTTTTCTGGTTTTCAAATCTAAATCCCTGACAAGAATGTCAAAAGCTGCAATGCTATAAAAAGTGTATTTGGACCTAATATTTTAAGAACTTATTTTATAATAGCTGCCACTTACGATTTAGGTGCTGTCACCAGGAAGACAGAGTAAACACCCCATGCTGGATTTGGATACTGGGATTTATTGAAGAACCAGAAAGATTAGAGCTTTTACCCTACTTGGTTGTCTCCAACTCCTGCCCCAGCACTACATTCCCTGGGTCTCTGCTTCCCAGCGGGGAGGTCGCTGCTGGTCCAGGAAGGTCAGGCATGAAGTTGTGCTGGTTCCTGCTCTGCTGCTGCTCACGGTTCCCCATCTCGGGTGTCACTGGCCAAGGATCTCCAGGATATTCCCTGCCCCACCAAATGCTACCCCCCCCCCCCACACACACACACACTGCCTGTTAGCATTCACACTGTAAGATGATTTCACCTGTGGCAGATGGTTATAGCAAGGAAGTGTCCTCAGCCCCCCACAGATTCTTGCTCATCTCCAAATGCAAAGGACTGCACCGCACTCCTGTTCTTCATCCTGATTCCTCCCACCACTCCCGTGCCCTAACCCTGCTTCCCTTCCACGTACAATTAATTGTATGGTCCAGTAACAAGTTACACGAGCAGTCCTTTAACACCACCACTGATTCTGCTGCTAAAGGAGAAACATGGCAAATTGTCCCTAAGCAGCCTGCTGTCACCTGCCCTGTCCCCCGAGAAAACCAAAACCTTAACCCAGGTTCCTCTGAGGGCAGAGTGAGGTCGGCAGCCTGTGGTTCTGGTGCTGTGACCTGCTGAGGGGGAGAAGAGGTGGGACAGAAATGTGCCGGGCCAAGAACAAGCTGCTTCTGCAGTGAGCGACGAAGTGTGTTCTCCGATGGGATGAATAAATCACGGGTGCTGCAGCTCTTGCCCAGTTTTCAGGTTTTCACTGTGAGCGGAGCTGAAGAGGGTGCTCCTGAGAAACACCCGGGAGCTGTGGAAGCCGCTGGAGATGTCGGGTCAACAACACCGCCTGGTGAGGCACCACAGGGTACCCAGGCCCGAGTCGAAGCTCCGAGACGACTGAAGCAGCAAGGTAAAGCCTCAGGGACTTTGTGACTGAATTTGGAGAGAAGAGGCGCGAAAATAAAAAGCCAATGACAGGTACGTGGGCTTGAGAGAAAGCGTGAGAGCATATGGATGAGAAAGGCCCGTGGAGGTCTGGGGGGGTTGGATGAATATTAACGCATCTCTCAGGAGTAGAAAGTGTAGCGCTACTGCCCCGAAAGCGTTTATAATGTGTGCATAAACCATACATCTGCTGCATTAGACTGAGGCTGCAGGAAAGATGCTGGGGCCACCACATCTGCTGCAGCGCAAGGCTCTGAAGGCATATTTAACCAGGACTTTCAGGGAGACGAGTACAGCTTGTATGAGAGAGAAGGGTGCACATAAATCTAAGATTATCCCAAAGAAGAGGTGGGGCTAGTGCCTTTTGAGAACTGGCCACTGGTTAGTGGGAATACCCTTAGGGTGAGGAGGCTGAAGTGGAAATCAGTCACGCACTTTATAAGATGGAAGAAAAGGGCCAGAGGTTCTGGAGCAAGAGAGAAAAGAAATGGATATTTGGGATTTCCATAAAATTTAGGCCTGGGCAGGACTAGGCAGCAGAAGCTCTTAGTATCACAACCTGAGCTCTGGTGGCCCTGATTTCCCACAAAAATCCCATTTTGGCAACTCACCTTCCTTTTTTTAAACCTTGTCTCTCACAGATACCAGTTCTGAATGGGCTTGAGGGTGGCCCTTTAACCCAGCTGAAGAAAGGTTACCGTGCCAAAAGCCTGTGTTGCTAACCAAAGACTTGAGTCTCGGTTCCTGTGGCCTCCATTTTCAAAGACTCAGTCTAACGCATCCTAAATTAACTCACCAGGCAACAGAGTATGAAATCGGACATGACCGATCGATCCTTGGGCATTGATTCAAAGCAAAACTAATGGAATGTAAAGAAAATGAATGTAAAGAATCTAACATACTCTAAAGGCTGCCTATTTAGCCATTTTACAAAATAAAATTTCATTTCGGAGCTGGATGGAGGCGTAATGTTTGAAGAACCAACTAAAACAAGGCATAGGGACATTGCAAACTGTTGCCATACAGATTGAGCCTTGAGGGAATGGCTTTGTTAGATGCCACTGACTAAAATAATTGCATGATAATTTTGGCTAGAGGCACCAGCCTATCATGTGATGATTTTTAAACTGTGCATGGATAGCTTAGGCTGAGTGATCTTAACATCCAGCTATAAAGAACCGAGAAGTCCACTCAGCGTACCACGTCTATGCTTTGGCTCTTGGAAAAAAAAAAAAAAATGTCCTAGCACTGTCGAAGGAAGGTCTCTGAGCTATAGCAATCGGCAGCGCTGCGTGCTCCTTCTGCAATGCTCTAAGATAGAGTAACCAAGGGCTTTCTCCTAAGGTAAGTGGCAGAAAAATAATCCTTCCTAGGGCAGTATGAAGCAATGTGAATTAAACCCAGGAGTATTTGCATCTTAGCATTTAACTTTTTCTGACAAGAATTTTAAGATTTAACTCTGCTTTTTCAAATCACAGCTGATGAAAACCTGGCATAGATTTAATACAGAAGTGATCTGAATAGTGGCAAATGATCAAATGAACTTTAAAATAAAGAAGTAACAAAAACAAGAAATAAAGAAACTTCTTTGAAGAGAAACGGTGGATTTCCGTCTGGTTCTAACTGATTACATGCATGAATTTTTATTGTTTGAAATAACCATTCAAAAGTATTTGGACAGACACAAAGGTAGTCAGATGGTATAATGAGAAATGTCTCAGGTATGTACTATCTATACTAAAAATGGTATATTTCTAGTATACTAGGCTAGTATACTAGAATGCTAGAATTTCTAGTCTACTAGTAGACTGGAAATAATGATATCATTGATATTTGAGATTACTCTCTTACAGTAAACTGAAATTACTCTGTTACACAGAATTCAGAGAAGACCAGGGAGGGGAAGGATGGAAAAATTGGAAGCACATTGCTATGACAAGGTTGTAAAGTAGTTTTGGCTGATTTCTTAGAAACTCTGGCTTTTGTGGCTCTCCACTAACTTCTTTACTTTATACACAATGTTCACCATGTCAATATTTATGCTGTGGTTCTACCAGTGCAGATTTGAGGCAAAGTGTCTTGGTATAATAAGTTTACTTAGTGAATTAGACCACTCCTACAATTACTCTCCCCTGTTGGCTGTTATAAAGTAGCGGTGAGGACAGAGTTCTTTAAATACTGGTAGAAACAACTTAAGAAACAAAACCACATCTGTAGAGCCAGAGTGATATGTTTATACTCCTCTTTTTGTCCTCTCTTACCCGGAACGGTTGCATTCACTTTCTGTTCCAAAATGAGTGACGATAATTCCTACTGCTAGGGGAATGCTAGCATTTCATCTTTGGGATTAAAACATGTCTCCCTTCCCTTTTATTCCTGCATTTACATTGTAGCATCTCACTTGTTTGTGGTGGTGGGGTTTTGGTTTTGTTTTTTTTTTTTGTGGAATCTACCAATTTCGGTGAGGGATCAGCCATTCACGAGGCAGCAAATATACCCCAAGGCAGCAAATATACCCCAAGCTCCTTTGCTTAACTCTTGCGTTGCCATCATTCAGTCATCTTTCAGGGGAAGTGGCACAGAGCAATCAGCAAGTGTCACCCACTTGTACTTGGCCTCTTCAGTACTCTGCATTTGGGAGCTTGCTCTACGTAAACCTCCACTTCTCGCTTTACTGAAGGTGAACCATTCTGTATCAGCACTTCCAAGCTTGGAAAAACAGGTTCAACATTTTTAGCTTGAGATGTAACATTTTCCAGTAAACATTTCGACATATGAACATTTGTACACCCACCCAACCTATGACATTGCAACAATTTGATATCTGCTCTGAATAAAATCCATATGAAGTCAGAAGAAAGATCTGACAATGTTCTTTAAAGATGAGGAAAAAGGACTACAATAATTATTGCTGACTTTTCTTTTTTCATGTATCTTATTTCAATGATATGCATGGGAGGGAAGGAGTGGGGAAAGAAGATATTCCAGGTACATCACAGCACCTAAGAAATTGCCTGACTGGCTAGGTTTCCTCAACCAGTTCCCTGTGTCAAAAGGGAATTTCATTGTATAGATTCAAATTTGCAGAAAAAAACCCTCCAAATGCAGAAATGTGATGATAAATTTTGTAGGATGCCTGTGCAGACAATGACTGCACTGTTGGTTACAATTGAAAATCTTTACTTGCAGTATGGATAAATACAGCCTCCAAGCAGAATCGTGCTATGGGGGATCATGTCATAAACCATAACCAAGTTATATTGATAATGGTGATCTCACACAGCTGTGCTATCAATTAAAACTGTGTAAGATTTAGGGTACTACAACCAGGCACTCTTAAAAAAACTTAGAAATTGCACTTTACTAAAGGTTGTGGTTTCATGGAATTTGGGAAGTTTTGAAAGTACAGTAGCATAAAAAATTTAAGTGCAAACCCTAAGGTAGATATGATCCCAGTTGCTTTCAATATTTTATTACCACATTAGCAGAAAAAAATTCCAGGGACGCAATACAGAACATGTGATGCATTCACAAATAAACAAATACCTTACATTTCAATTCCCCACATTACCTGAAGCTCCTGAATAGTTACCAGAGAAGCGGCTTGGAAATCAAACACCTGGCAGCAGAAGGTAGATCAATTTGCTGGTGATTCAAAGAGATTCTGGGAAAGAGGTAGTTAAAAAGATCATCTCACGCTCACAGCTAAAAATGTCCATATCACTGCACTATGTAATCCCTGTTTTCTTTCTCTCATATGTTGAAATTTATAATGGAGACGAAGTCCTGGTGATTCAATAAGACTTTAAGTGCATAAAATTAAAGATATTAATCCTAGAAACACTCTTAGTTTATTAACATTATCCTAGAACTGAGGCTACTTACACACGTACAGCTATGTGTAAATTAGCTACGTATTTGTAGTTTCAGGAATCCAAGTGAGAAACTTGTGGATTGTTACCCTGGTAGATGGCAAAATATTGGATGGATGGCACTAATAATGCTACTGCCTTGGGGCAGAAAATGAAACATTTTTCTGTCACAGTTATGCGATATGTCTCAAAACTTTATCAAACAAATGAAAGCCATGAGCATTATATATTATGGCAAAACTATGGCAAAGCCACAGACAGTGAAATGGAGTGGGTGTAGAATTAAACTACAGTGGGCAAAGGATTTGCAAAGTGAAAAAAAGTTGTCGTCTTTCCCAGTGGGTAGAAAGTAGCGTAAAACTGTAGGCAATTAAGAAGTACGGTGGCTTACAGCTGAAATCAATCTCTCTTAAGCTTAAAATAATCTCACATTTGCATCTTTCACCAGTAATTGTAAAGTCTGCCTTCATTTAAAGACCCATTAAGTAGAAAATAATGATGAACTTCTAAGAGCTCTCCTGCTATTAGAAGAATGTATATGAAAGATCATTATTTTTAAAGAAATACTGACAAAGGCCATTTCCAAAAGTAATCCAGTATTATACTAAAATAACATAATTTTGGGGGATTTCAGATATGAGCCTCTGACCATGGGGGACTGGAACCTGTTGGGCAGCATCCTTGAAGAAGTGCACATCCACTCCACCATAGTTGGCAAAATCTGGCTCACAATCCTGTTCATATTCCGGATGCTGGTGCTGGGAGTGGCTGCCGAAGATGTCTGGGATGACGAGCAGTCCGAGTTCATCTGCAACACGGAGCAACCTGGCTGCAGCAATATCTGTTACGACAAAGCCTTCCCCATCTCTTTGATCAGATACTGGGTACTGCAGATCATATTTGTCTCTTCTCCGTCACTAGTTTACATGGGCCATGCGCTCTACAGATTAAGGGCTCTCGAGAAAGAGCGTCAGAAGAGGAAAGCCTGCCTGCAGGCTCGGCTGGAGGATCTGGAGCCCGTGCCCGAGGAACACAGGAGAGTGGAGAGGGAACTGCGTAAGCTGGAGGAACAGAAGAAAGTGCATAAAGCGCCCCTGAGAGGGTCCCTGCTGCGCACCTACGTCCTACATATCCTGACCCGGTCGGTGGTCGAAGTGGGCTTTATGATAGGTCAGTATCTTTTATACGGGTTTCACATGTCCCCCCTGTACAAATGCACTCGGCCTCCTTGCCCTAACACGGTGGATTGTTTTGTGTCCCGACCCACAGAGAAGACCGTCTTTATGGTTTTCATGAACAGCATCGCCGTGGTCTCCCTGTTCCTCAACATCCTAGAAATCGCCCACCTGGGCCTCAAGAAGATCCAGAAGAGCCTCTACGGGCGGCCGCGGCGGCCGGCGGGCCCCGCCGAGGAGGACACCAGCCTCTACAACTCCAAGAAGAGCTCCGTGGTGCCGCCGGCCTGCCCGGCCAGCGACACCGCCCCGCCGCCGCCGCCGCCGCCGCCGCCGCCGCCCCACGCCCCCGCTCCTCCCGCCGCTGCCGCCGCTCCGGCTCCGGCGGGGCCGCCGGGCCGTCAGCACCGCGGAGAGCTCCGCGGCGCCCCGCCGCCCCGCCGCCGGCACAGCGCGGCGCAGCACCACGGACAGCACCCGCCGCCACCGCCACCGCCCTCGTCCAGCAGCGAGGAGGCGCCGCGGGCGGCGGCGGGCGGCCCCCCCCGGGGCGGTGGCGGGCGCCCGCCGGGTGCCCCGCAAGCACAGCCGGGTGAGCCTCCCCCGCGACCTTGACGAGGAGCGCGGCGACTCCCCGGACAGCGGCCACTGCCCCGGCACCCGCAAGTCCAGCTTCCTCTCCCGCGTCCTCACCGGCAGCCGGGCGGGCAGCGACAGCGAGAGCCCCGCCTCCCGCGGCGGCCCCGGCCCCGGCCCCGGCTCCGGCTCCGGCTCCGGCTCCGGCCCCGGCTCCGGCTCGGAGGGGAAGCGCCGCGAGGAGGGCAGCCCGCCCAGCAGCCTGCCGCCGGCCGCCGCCATGGGACGCCGCGTGTCGATGGCAAGTAGGGCCCCGGGGTGGCCCACGGGAGGGGGCGCGGCGGGGGGGGGGGGCCCCGGCTGCCTGTCCCGGCCCCGGGGAGGACGGGGCCGGCCGGGTGCGGGGAGCAGGGAGGCTTGGGCAGGGCTTCCGGCACAGCCCTAACGCCTGGCGTCCTCCCGCACGAAGGCGAGCTCCCGCATGCCCGGTCTCCTTCTGCGGTGAAAGCAAAAACACCCCTGGGAAGCTACGGAGTGCTGAGGGTCTCTACGTCACCCAATCTCGGCTTCTTTATACCCGTTACACCATCCCAACTGCCTTGCCGAGGACTGTCCCCAGGGAAGCTTGTTCCGCTCCAGCCTGCTCGAGACTGCAAGAAAGAGAAGGCTTGAGTGCGTCGAGTTCAACAGCTCAACTTCTCTCAGCTGCGGGGGGGTTCTCCCAGAGGCGACCACCGAGTCGAGTAATTGCTCAATGAATAAGTCAGAAGATCTACATATAAAACACCAAATAATTGCAATGCCAGAGCCAACGCCGACGGAATTGTGTTTTCAGCAGCTGTTCCTATTCCTTGGTCACATGCTCTAAGCTCAGTGTTGGTAAGATACGGTGCTTGCATTCAAGAACCAACGAGGGTTTTTTTTAAAGTAGTTTGAATTCTGATTGCCCCGGATGACAGGATTTGTCCTCTGAGAGCAAAAAAGCTCCTTTACAAATGCTTGCAGGAACAAGCCCTTAAATGCCTTTTTAGAGGGCATGTAATAAACAGAAGATTCTTTCACACAGTACTCAAAGTGACAGATTCTGTTCAATTTTTTCTTACTCTGCCTAAAAATAAATACTTTTTCTAAATACAAAACGAACAAAAGCAAGCAAGCAAACAACTTCAAATCTTTTGTGGTAAGCACAAGCCACTCTTACACATTGCTCATCAAAAACCTGTTTGTGGGTTCCAGTTCTGCTGGAGTTATAGTTTCTACAATATATAATCAGCATAAGCCATGTTAAGTTGTCACTTAGATGCAATTTAACCACTTTCACTTTGATGTTTCTAGTAGAGGGAGAAGGCCTAGAGTCCAATCTGTCAGTCTGCTGGTTTTTGATACTCAGATGAGAAGGCTCTTTAAAAAGGTGAAGTGCAAAAAGTTATTCAAGCAAGACAGAATTTCAGTAGCCCCTGTTGAGAACTCACAGAAGTTGCCTGGCAGCTTTTACTGTTTAATGACAATGATGCTGTCTTCCAGAGGAGATCTTACAGAGAAATATAGTCAGTTTGCAAAGCGATGCCATTACTCTTGAAAGTAACACTCTTCCAGCATGCTGCCTTTGGGGATCATTATGCAAGGGACTGGTACTAGCATTTTAAAATGTGACTCCTGTAGGTATGCTACCTGTTGCTTCCTACTTACTGCATATGATATTTTAAAGTAAAGGTGCTTCTATATACAGTTGAGCCAAGATTTTGGCAAATGCGCTTTACTGCTAGCACTGCTACAGCATTTTATGAATGCAAAGTTCAACACACAAATATGCTGGTGCATCACAAAAGTGTTGAATCTGGGCATTAAAGCTTGTGTAAGCTTCTGGTCTGAATTTCCCAATTCCTATATTCACTATTTAATTTTGGTTGTCAAGGGCACTCAGCACTGGTTTGATTTGTTTTAATTTGACTTCCAGGAGACAATCATCATGTATTAATGTTTAGATAAAAGAAAAATATGTATTAGATTTACCTGTGTGAAAGGAGCATGCAAAAATTAGTGAGTCTATCTAAAAAAAAAGTACTTAAAAGGAATGGTATTTACAAAATTCCAGCTGTAGCACACAAAAAAATACTACCTACTGCCATGCCTGGTTAATAGTGACTTGCAAGAGTAATGCAGAGAAAGGACAGACACTTTTTAACATAACAATGAATCTACATGTACAAACATTTTCTAAACAGCCAAAATACAGTCTATACTAACCCGGGTTTTACTAATCTAAGCTGGAGAGCCAAATGGAGCAAAACCATAGTGGAACCCACACTGTTCTTCAATTTTCTTTGATAACTTTTCCAAACTATCATCTTTAGTTCCATACTGGCTTGAACGTTTTCTTTTTCCCTTCATCCATACCATTCTGCCAGAATTTGTCTGTAGCATTCTTTGCATTAGCTCAATGAGAGAGGAGTATCAACTTAACATTACAAATATCACTTTCTGTACCTCAACAACCATTCTAGCACCCTCCAGTCAAACACATATCCACGCTCTGTGCTAAGACAGCAGGACAACTGCAACTGCCCACAACCACCATAGCTTCCTTAGCTGAAAGAAAATCTCAAAGCTACACAGAATCAATCCATCTGACACTGCAAGAGTCTGCATACAAGTCAACTGCGTCCTGTGAGTCATGGCATTGAAAGGACCGAACAGATCTAATAGTACAGTTATGGATGCTTGACCTTTAGCCAGTGATGAGATTTTTTTTTGAGCAATATTATCAATGCCATTTCCACACCCAACTTGAGTCTCTAACAGATAAATAACTATTATTAGGGACAACTGAATGTTGTAAAAGTTACCTCTCATAATGTATGGCACCCTCTTGATCAAACCAGGAAGACTAGGAGGTGGATAGTAGTTGGCCAGATCATGATCAAGTGATTTTTTTCCAAGAAAGTACAAAACTGCATCCCTCAAACAGAACAGGAAATTCGTCTTAGGACTTCCTCTTTGGAGGAAGGGGTACTTTGGACCCTTAAGAGAGAATGCATTCAATCCTTCCTTGAAAACCCTTATGAAACAGCTCAGTAGGATATTGAATACAAAATGCATGTTTGGCATGAGGATTCCTCAACGTTTCAGACTTCAGTTCAAACTAGACAAGCTATATATATAAAAGAAGAAATGCCCTTCCCGTTGGTAGGATTTGTACAGACCAACCATGTTTGGCCACAATGCAAACTAACAAGGCTATTTAAAACTTCCTTGTCTGGAATTGGTGGAGGTGAAGCGCCATTTCTTCATTTCATGTCCAACTGTGGCATAAAACCTTGAAAAAAATATTTACGTTCCAACTGTTTAGTTTTACACCCAAACCACTCACTCTTCATACTCTATTCAGTTTCTTGGTCATTGCATTGTCCAAAGCTATCCATTATTCAGACTGGGAAGCAAAAATGAGAAAGGCAGAAATCTTGAAAAACTTATTAGGCTAAAGGCTTCTCAAGACACTCTGATCCATTTAGAAAAAGTATCTTTTCCTTGATCCGCTGCTGGTCAAACTTTAGATCTATTAGGTTCTGAGGACAGACCACCAAAACTGGACCTTCATTGCATCAGGGAAAGCACACAGCAAAGCATAGGAGAGAGTCACTGCATGCCATGAGGGTAATTTGCAACTGATTTCAGTCCACCTAAACACAATGACAAGAGCATCACCAGCTATACATGTAAGCTAATCTCAACTCGATGGACACCTGGGGTAAATAACGTTACAAAACTCTACATTGACAAGGGAATTCAGGATCTGTGTGTGGCTGAAACCAGGCTATCTGCAAACCTCCAAAACCTTGGTACTGAGGAATGCAGTCAGCATGCTTTGAAGTCATAGCAAACAATTTGTTCACTGATAACTGTCTCCAAGCTAATAATTTCCAAGGCTCACTTAGAGGATACATCTTAGAGAATACATGGTACCTTATCTTCTAAGAAATATCGCAGGTACACAGATAGTTCTGCCCTAAGTTTTGCATCTCTTGCCACATTTTAACTTTTATTTAAAAGGGGAGATACAGCTATGGAGCAAAGGGCCACCTTCTGCACGGTCCTAGGCTGCCGGCCTCTCTTCGGCAAGCAGGCCTTAAATGGCTGCTTTTCACACACAACTCAGTGAAAAGAGCCACACTGAATTTAGTATAACTACAATTACAATGACAACTGGGGGTTGGATTCACAAAGCTGTGTAGGAATTGTGCTGCTGTCAGTAAGATTCTGCACATGAATGACATTATGAGAGAAAAAAACCAAAAAAACCAACAACATAATTTGCACCAGTCAGGCCCTTGACTGGTGCATGATACATTTTTAAGTCTGATAAAATTAATAGGCTGATGCGGTCAAAGGTCAGTATATAACTAGTACACATACAATCTGTGCTCTCTTGAAAATAGGTGGGGCCAGGAATTACAGCCTGCAATAGGCATCTAGTACGTAGAGCACTGCACTAAGGGGTAGTGTCTCATGGCCTCATGCGTGCAAGGCTCTGTGAAGCCATTGGGACCATTGAATAACTCTCTTTTTCTCTCTGGGGGGATAAAATAAGAGGAGACCTGAGCACTCCAGCTGAACAGCTAGAGAGGGAGAGCACTTTACTTCCAAAGTCAGCCTTTGCCAGAATCAAGCAGTCTTCCTCCTTGGCCATTTTCTACAAACCAAAGGAACGATTGCAGAACATCGGAAAGCTCAGCTGAGCATGGCCACAGCCTGGCATTGCATTTTCAGAGCGTCACAGTGTCATCACATCATTTCTACAAAAGCTGGAGGCTGTGTGATATTTCATTGCTAGCTGGGTTTGAAGTCTTTTGCTAGCTGTGTCTCTCCCCACCTTTCTAAAAGAGAGACCTCCAGTTGCATGCTACCTGAGCGTGTCCAGCATCAGTTCTTTTTGGCCTATATATAATAGTTTTCTAAAGAATTCTAAGATGTGCTCTAAAACCTACGAGTTTTAATTTGATTAACTGGAATTGGGAGTAATTATACTAGGTTGGCAACTCTTCTCACAAAGGCACCATCCTTCAGATGACTTGGAAGTAAGTCATCATATTTGCACCCCAAGCCTAAATCTGCATCGAGAGAACCGCTGTGCTACTCCTCTTGCTTGAGTATCTGAAGATATACCAAGAAGATGGGAAGACTTGACATTATCTAATGGTCGTATTTCTTCATTGAGCTAAGATAAGTTCCTGGAATCACAAAGCAAAATTGGAAGTCATTAGAAGGTTTATAATATTCTTAGCAATATTTTAGCTGAACCACTCTCCTGGGAAACCAAAATTATTAGCTCAAGATTTTCAGAAAGAATTAGGGATTTTAGGCACTCAACTTCAGATTTTTGTTTTTCAAGAAGTGCTGAGTTTTCCTCACTGTCACATCTATTCCTTATTCTTTAGCCCACCCTCTCCTCCAGAGAGCCCTGTGCTGTCAGTGTCATTTCTTCAAGTCTATATTTTTGGCTACAAAGTAATCAATGTATCTTTAAAAGCAAGGCCCCCTCCTCACAGTGAATGAGGGAGATAAAGCTGATAATGAAGCAGCTGGTAAAGCTGATGATACTCTCAGCTCACAGAATTGGATCGAGATAGGGCTGCTGATTTTATTCATTTGCAGAAAAGAAAGTCTCTGGGGCTGAAATCCTGGCTCTGCCAAAGTTGGGGAAATTTTACGATTCACTGGGTCCAGCTTCCCTCACTGCATTGCTTTTTTATTCCTCTGTGCTGTTCAATTCTTTTTCTACTTCTCAATTCTCCATTCATCTTTGAGCCTTTTACCCAGTGGGAAAATACTCCATAGTAGGCAGGATATGAAAGAAAGAGCCACTATTCAGCCTGAATGCTTGCAGTCTTCTCCAGAACAAGGCATGTTTACTCACCCTTTCAACAACACTTGAGGACTAAATATCCACTCATTTAACTAGCTGCTCACCCGCTCTCACTCCTCAGGCTGGGAACAGTTTGATATGAGTGAATGTACATTGAAACAACAAACCTGATAACTGCCAAGGAGTTATTTAGACAGCTGAGCTCCATCAGGAAAATCCAGAGGTGGGGTAAGGGACTGGTAAAACCCGGTGTTCCTCTAGGATGTTTAAGAATCCTAAAAGGTATTCACATTTACACCTGCTGGTAACTACTGCTGGTTTTTTACAGTTTTTCTATGCAAACACCTCTTCTTTTTTGAAAAAAAAACCCCCATATTAAATGGCACAGTAGTTGTATTTTATTCTGCCCTGGAGCACTCAGGAGAAGCTCGTGGTGATGCCAGCCAGTGTACCAATTATCCTGCAAAAGCTACTTGGTCACCCAAAGGTAACCATTCACCAATTGCACAAACACAAATAAACTTTGGGGGTCAGCAGCAGTTGACAACTAATGAACCCCTCTGAGAATTTCTGCAGCAACAAATGTATAAGCTGGATTTTAGAAAGTGGAACTTGCTTAACTGAGTTCATCTTGGCATGGTTTTAAAGCAATCAAACATATACAAAACCCCTTGACATGTAAAGCAAAGGACTCTAGGATGGGTCCACTGCTTTCAAGCAAGTTACTTCAGGGATTAATGTGTTTATTTTGGTTTAAAAGCACGGTGTTCCCCCCCTCCCCACCCTCCCCTTAGCATTGAACAAAGCCCTACAAGGTAAGTATGTTGTCAGCTAAACACCCGATTTCCCACTTTCCCAAATATATGTGTGTTGGGGTTAATTACTATGATAGCATTTCTTTTTCTCCTTTAAGCCAATTCAGCTTCATGCTTTCTTTCTCTTGTTATCTTTCAGAGCATGCTCCTAGAACTATCATCTATCATGAAAAAGTAATGACATTCTGAGGAGAAGAAATAAACTAAGGGATTGAGCACAAACTGCCTTCAGCAAAGAGATAAAAAGCAGATTATCTATTGCTATGTTCCCCTCTCCCGCCACTATAATGCTAAATTCATAGTACAGTGTAAGAAAGCAAATATTTTATTCCTCCATTTTACGCCAATCCCAACCGTACCGTACTCTGATTGTTGGTGTTAAGGGGTAGCTCGCTCCATGACTCAAGATTTTTCTCACGTAGACTGAGCTGGATCTGGTCAGTGCGTGCTACCACTGCAGAAATAGCCTTGTGTCTTTGGGAGAACATTTTGGGATGTACAACTTGTTGTGCATGCTAGCAGTGTTCATATCAGAAACCAGCCTGATCCATTGACCTTCGAGGTAGCGGAAGACCCAAGGCACCTACATGAAAGGGTTAGTTTGATGTGAAAGTAACCTGGAAGGCTACGTGGCCTCTATCTCCCCAGGCTTCAGCAGCCAATGAATAAAAGATGGAAGAAACACTCAAGGCATCTGAAGGGACAGAGAATTTGAGAGAGAGAAAAAAACCAGCTGAGGAATACGCTGCTGCTCATCTGGCTGTGCTAATGCAGTCCTCAAGCTCTGATAGAGACTTTCCATGCTAATGTAGCCTCCTCATAGCTAATACTTTTGGCTTCAAAATCGAAACTAAGTCAAATCAGGCAATTTATTTTAAGTGCAAAACATCTGTGCTTTTCTTCAGTTTGCTGTTCAAGAAGATCTGCAAGGTATCACCTCAGGGTCATGAAAATCTTATTCCCTTCACGGTCTCATTAGTTCATATAGAGGAACTGAAAGACACGTAAAGCCCAAAAGAGCTCATTTTCAGTTTGCTAGGACAGACTGGCTCTGGAAGGTTGGATTTCTGGGTTGTATGCAGCCCAAGAAAGCAGTCCTTCCTCTTGTGTATCTGGAAGATAAAGCACCTTCCCCTGACTGTCCCTGACCCTGTTTCTGGCCACATGCTTTTGGCCGCTTTTATTTGTCAAGCTTATTGTAGCTCGCATTTGCTATCACCTCAATGGCAGGCAATGCTTGGAACAAGCTTGTTTGCTATGCCAGTTTGCCTAAGCATAAAAATCCTTTACGACTTGACAACTCTAAGGCAAAGCTAGCAGAAAGCAGGTCAGCAGGAAAAAAGAGTCAAGCATAAAGATTGCTTGAGATTACAGTGGTGTTGTTCTTGTGCACATGATTTACATTCATATTCTGCCTCACTACAAACTCATTGACAGTTTGTCTGTGCATTTGTTTAGCATTTTAAGGCAAAAAAAGGAAATACTTAAGATGGTGGCCATTAAGTGCCAGCAACAACTGATCAGGGATGGAGAAACAGCTTTGCTAAAGTACATTCTCTACTGCCAGGCTGTGTGTACATGTGGTGGATGCTACATCTTCTGACAGATTTGAGGGGGTGGGAAGCTTTCTTCATATATGCTCAACAGGAAGATTCAGAAAACTGGGGAACTCTGGAAAGTAACGTTTGATCTTCTTCCATGAGAATTTTAAGATTGAAAAAATCACAGGCAACTTTCACTGCTGCAGATGGAGGAGGATGCAGTTTGCCTCCCTGAGGATGGTGGCCCAGGGCACACAATTTACGGTTTCCTGTGTGGTGATAAAAAAGCCTGGGGACCTCTCTCTAGCAGCTTGCCCTCCTCCCTGCTCCCGCAGCAGCAGCCCAGCAAGTGTGTGGACCAGGGCAGGACAGCTGGTCATGCCAGGGACCCTTCCCAGGTCTCCTCCTGGAAGCTGTTGAGCAGGCTCTCAGGTTGCCTCCAACCCAAGGAGAGAGGTGGCTGCCGTGTGGTTGGGAGTTCCAGAGAGCAAACACCCCCTGCTAGACCCCGCGCCCTGCTTGTGGTAATAGCACCTAAGGCTGTTATAATTTCTTCTTTCCTTTCTGGATCTTCTACAGTGTAAGGGATGCTAACGGTCCACGGCCCAAGTCCCCCCTCAGAGAGGAACACTACTGTATTTGGGTTATACACAGATTTTCAGCTGTATTTTGTTTCTACAGAAACCTCTCAGTTTCTCTCAGGTTTTCTGTAAAGGGGAAACAAACTCCAACCTCTCCCCTTGCCTCCCAACACATACACTGGTCACTTTAGAAGACCAAAACAAAGGCTTGGCAGAATTGCCTTAAGTCAAGCACTAGGGGAATGGGTATAGATACAGCTTATTTGCTCTTCCAAAACAACGTATTTCATCTTTGCAATGAAATACCCTTGGCTGTTCCTGCAGCAGATCAAAGATAACTGGATCCCTGGATCAAAGACGACTAGTGAATTAGCCATGGGACCACGTGACTGGAGGTCTCTTCATCAGTCCAGAGGTTCACCGGGCAGTATCAACCACATCCAAGCTACCCTCCCGAATCTCACCTACAACCCATGCGTTAACCGAGCACTGCAACATCAATTTCAGAGTCAAGCTGAGTCGATTTACAATACATAATGATATGTCTTTATTTCATCAACAGAAATGGTGTCTAGACAAAATTCAGTTAACACTAGCAATTCAAATGAATGAAAAGGGTCGGATTTTTTTTTTCATTTTTGTTTTTTGCACAATACTGTATTTACAATGAGTAAATGACATTTTAAATTCATTAGTTCATAGCAATGCTTTCTTCCAAAAAGGTAAAAATTCTTAGTAACAGAGAGTAAGCATCAACAGCCACCTCATTTATTTATACAATAAAAATCACAAGAAACCACAGTCACCTAGAAAAAAAATAAAGACAAGCTTAAGAACTAGTACAATAAAATGATGCATTGAATTGTTACATTAATCGCATAGAATTTGTGTAAAAAGTATGTAGAAAAAACACCTGATGTAACCTGTTACAGTCATTGACCAGTTATGAGAGGTACAGAGGGTTATACAGGTAGATATGTGTGAAAACTGTCCATACTGTTTGACCTGGGGAGGAAGAGAAGAGGGGTTGCACCCCCTTGCATACACTGATAAAACCCTGTTTTGAATATGGCCTCTGAAGTTTGTAAGGCATATATAAGAGGTGCACTTGTAACCAACTGGTTCTGGAACAAACTCTTAGGGCATCCCCACCCTTGAAATCCAAGGTGATGCTTGGAACTACGAGTAAACAACCACGCATCGAATACCACCAAAGTGTTTAGTATCATTCCTGCCGGTCTGAGGGATCCAGATAGCTTCAGGCAGAGCAAACGTAGTAGTGAGAACAGGACTGAAACCGCGCACGTTTCTCTCGGGTACATCACAAACGCAGCGTAACGCCGGCCTGGGTGGGGGTTCCCAGCCACAACCCCCGGCGTGGGGCAGCTGCTCCCTCCTCTGCCCGCGTCCCGCAGGGTGGGCTCCTCTGATTGCAGGGACAAGCCCAGCCGGCGACCGCAGCCCCCGCTCGGCACCCTCCGAAACAGAAGGGTCGTTTGGGTTCGTAGCCTGGGACCGTCTCTGCCTCTAAGCAATCAATGAAATCAAACACTGCCAGTTGCCATTTCTATTCTGGGACGCTAGTTTCCTTCTGCGTGCCCTTAATTAGCCAAAAGGGACAACAGTGGCACTGCATGAACCAGGCGGTGACTTTCACCTATGGGAAGGGCTCTGCCCGCAGTCGCTAAAATTCGTACAAGAACAGGAGTCATCTAACTGGCTTTTTAGCAGCCATTTGCTTGGGGTAATGACCTTTTAAAAAGGTATTTTTAGCATCCCTTCCTGCCAAAAAGCGATTTTACTTGCAAAAATGGCAACGTTATCTGTGTAATACCTTAAAATGCTTATCAATATTTGACTTCGATATAAATAATACCTATCTTGGTGGAGTGTAGGAAAATACTGTACACTTAGTCTTTGCAAGTAATGCCATTAAAATTTTGAGAGTAAAGGGAATAATTATTCTACAGACCACCAACAATAGATCTTTTAAATATAGACACAGTATTTGAACATATGCATATACACATATATTGTATTCTACAGCATCAGATCTGATGCCTGAGTCATGAAATACTCCAGGGAGTATTATAAATATACATATATGTATTATGAACAGGAAAATACACAAACACACACTCTGACTAGAATTATAGATGTATGTATACATACATACATGTATTATATATATGGATGTAAAATTAACTTGGACTGTGTTGGCAGAGACAAAACTGAACCGAAGTCAAAATCTGTTGAGAAAAATTCTAGCAGGAAAGAGAGCATAAGTTCTTTATGTTAATAGTTTTAGTTTCACCTCACTTCCGATAAAAATAAACCACTCTATACTTAGCAGATCCCCTCCTTATGCAAGGCCATCAGCTCTGCTGCTCACATGGAGCTAAACCTTCTCTAGGCAGCCCTAAAATAGAGACTTTTAAAATGCTGCAGCCATGGGCTACAGCATTCAACCGGAGGCACCTCCAAACGCATTTCAGATCAGAAAAAAAAGGTGAAAGCAGCGCTCCTCATTGCAATGGTAGAGGACACGAAGTGGAGCAAAATGTGAGCTTGTGGAAACCTGGCAAACGTTCACTTCGTCTCACCACAAAATTCACTATAGGTCTTCTATTCTGCAAACCCACCCCCCTCTCTCTCTCTTCACCACCACAGCAGTGGATTACAAGACACCAGTGAGGATGTGGTGTTGATTCTGGAATTGCAACGCTTCACCGTGCTTTCTCCTAGTGGATCAGATTTCATTTTATTACAGGATTATAGTGATTCCAGCATGCAGGTTTGTTTTATTTATTAGGCAATCATAAAGTTACATATTACAAAATCTAACTATATACCTAGGCATTTTAATGTCTATTTAAGCACTGTTTAGAATACAGACTTGACGAAGTGTTGGACTCCAGATTAACGACCACACTGTCAGCATTAATCATTCCTCTGGCAGCAGTTAATCCATTTAGCAAAGTTACGTATCTAGTTCCCACTCTCCTTTTTAAAGAGAAGTAGCAGTTAGCATACTAATCACTGTGGCTTGCCTTCGCAGCACATTTTACTTCCTTGGGAAAAAAAATAATACAAGGATTAGATCCAAAAATATAGTGCATCTTAAAAGCAGCATATACCCTTAGAAAGACATTTAATAAATTACTTGTACAATATATAAAATAATAGTTTTATACTGCAGCATCAAACTCTGACGCCTGAGTCATCACGTTAGGAAATCTGTGATATAAATACTGGGATCTCCTGATAACACATTTTTGCTTTTGTTTTCTGTTTTGTTTTCTCTCTCTTTTTTTTTTTCCTTTTTTTTTTCACTACCTTTTTGTTCCAGAATCAGCTTGCAAGGAGCTTTAATTGTGTTCAAGGCACCCCCAGAGAACGCAGAGAAACAAACACATTATATAGTGTAGTACTCACCTGACAAAGCATAACAAGCCTAAATGAAATGAGGTTTCCTGGCGATACAAGTATAGCAATGGCAAAGGAAAAGGAGGACTAGATACAGACTGGACAAAGCTTCAAGGACACGCACGCCCACGAGAGCGGTGCAGTGCCCAGCGGGGAGATGGGGGTCTCACCACGCCATTCCCAAGCAACGTCTGACAGGACCGATGCTGCACATATCCTCTTTGACAAAAGCAAAGAGATTCTTACTTAAGATCACGGTGACTATTGGCCAAACTCTTAAAATTCATAAATACTGCAGTCAGTTGGTTTTGGTTCGTTTTTTTCTTTCCAATGGTATTCTTGTAGTCAGTTGTTTTGACCTCATGACAAGAACGGTTGGGTATGTCAGCTGGTGTCCAGGTCTGAAACTAATTCTCCCAATGTGTTCCTTTAATGTTAGCCCAGTAACTGCTTTGAGAGCCGCGTGGTTCGGAATAGCAAAAAAAAACTTAAAACAAAATAGAAACAAAAAACCACCACCACCACCACCAAAAAAACCCCACTGAAAAACCATGATACATGTAAATATAGGAAGCAATGACACAAAATCAGCCACTTCTAATGGGAAAGAATGAAACCAAACATCCAGAAAAGCTTGCAGGGGAGGGAAAGAGAGAGAGATGAGAGCAAGGTTGAGGAAGAGACACTTATTTGAGCAGTGGTTTTAAATATCAGTTCCCAAGGTAGAGGAAATCAAGAGACCCAGCACCAGTATGAAGCCAGGTCAAACCTAAGAGCTGCAGCGCAATGGGTTGTGTGGGTGGGTTTTTTAAACCGTTGGAATGAGGTCAAGAGTACCAGTTGCACATGAGTTGTTAGTAGAGTAAATCTTCATGTCAGGAAGCAAGTTAAAACTTGGTTTTATACTCATAAAACATTCTATCTATTCATATATATAGGAGGTCACTTAAAAATAAAAAAGGCAACAGAAAAACATCTTTAAAATACTGTGTCAGTTGACCCTTCCCTCCCACCCGCCCCCAGCCCCCCCAAGTAGCTATGACTCTATAATGTGATTCACATTTAGTTTTAAATTCTAGCTTTCACCATGGTCTCATAGAAACAAAACTTCTCTGCGAAGCACAGAACTGCTTTGCAACGTCAACGAATTCAAAGGAAAATCAAATCCCCCCCCTCGCCAAAGAGCTTCTCAGTCAGTTATCTGCAAAAGATGGCTGGGAGGGGGCTCAGATATTTTTAGGTTAAGCTCTTTTAAAAAGAAAGGACAACTCCTCCCCCTTTTTCAACCGTGTGAACTAGGAGTTTATGGCATTTGTATATTTTTGAACATTTAAAGGTAAGGATTTTGTACAGTAATGATTAATACTTAAACATAAATATTCTCCTACATTATATACTAGTTTTTCTTTGTACATGCGGGGAAAAAACGTATTTTCAACAAACATGGCACATGCTATATGCATTTCCTCCTCGGTAGCTTGGCTACAATAGTTTGGGTGAAGAGGATAAAAGCAAGACTTTGTGGCGAGTGGGTGACGGTCCGTGAGCACAGTCTGAAGATGGAAGAAGTGGAGAGAGGGAGCTGATTCCTCCTCCAGGGTCAAGATGCTTATCTACTGAGTGCCTCAAAAAAACACCAGCGCACACCTCTAGTGTAAACGTTAGCACAGAAGACCACATTATCGCTTAGTGCTTCTGAGAAGCTGCTTCCCCACACTTTTTTTTTTAAACAGGTGTGAACAGCTGGTCATTTTTTTTCAGCGAGAACAAACAATATCAGCCAGTAAAGCACATGACAGTTGTCATCGATAAAGCCACGCAACCTGGCACACGTAGGGCAAAGAACCACAAAATAAAAACTCAGTACACTTAGAATAATAATAATAATTATTAAAAAAGCATTAGGAGGATGTTTTTCTGTCTACACTGTACATACAGATGTTATGCTTGGAAAGCTGCTGTCTCACACAGTCATAACATGAGTCAACATTGCTTAAGATACAAATCCAATACAGTTACAACTAAGCCAATTCACTGAGTAGTCTCCTTCGAGACAGTGCTCTTTTAGCTGCGGTTTGTGCTGAGAGGATCCTGGAACACAAGAATTTGATGGGTAAGCGACCGAATCAGGTGTTGGCAGATGTATGTTTTGCTCTTAGAGGATACAGTGCTAACTTGACTTCTGTAAGGAAACCAAAGTCAACAGCTAGGGGTCTAATCCTGCAACTCCGCCTACCCAGGCAGGATCACTGACTTCACCAGACCCACCTCTGCAACTCGGGTCTGGTGAGGAAAACAGATAACGTCTGAGGACAGCTGAGGTGAGGCTCTGGGGACTAGCCGGAGCAGCAGTTGCTTCCATGAGTAAAGGATGCAGAGCGGGGCTGGAGAAAAAGCCCCCCCAAGTGTATTGATGTGATCTCCATTTGCTTTACTTCGTGGAACGTATGATGAACTGATCCAGTTGTCAAATACTTTTTTCTCTAAAGAGTGAAATATACTTTCCCCTATAAGAATCCAAAAGCATCATTAACAGCACTTAAACTTGGTTTGTGAAACAGAAAGAAGTCTGAATATAAAAATAATTCAAGCAGATTCTCTTTACAAATTGTATAGTGAATTCAGTATTTGGCAAGACCGTTTTTACTACATAATGAGCTCCTGAGTGTTTGTCTATTAGCTAAAACTTTTCTATTTTCTTTAAGCCATAAAGCAAAGAAAACCATATACTCAAGTTATACTGAAGTCACGACTTCATTTATGAAAAGAGGTTTGACCAGAAACTCAGTGCAAGTGGCAAAGTTGACCATTACTGTACAGTATCTGCAAGAAAATAAAATAACTCCACATTGCTCAAGTGGCACGAAATGGCTGTGCCAAAAAAATTGTCTATAATAAAATCTCAAATAAGTTTCCAACATTAAAATCTTATAAATAAGTACAAATCGAATGATATTGCTGAACTGCGAACCAAGAAAAAAAAAATTATCGTGTAACAAGTTACCAAACTAGTTCTAGCATCGAAGACAAAAAGGAATGTTGGAACTTGTTTATACAATAGAAATGAAAGCTTCCAGTTTGTAGGATGAGAAAAATTGAGGCATGCAGGGACTTTTGCATATGGATATATATATTTTATATATATTATATATAATATGTACAGTTTAGCTATAAAACTTTGATGTGTAAAGAAGCTGTCTTCAATGAAAAATTGAACATTCAGAGGAAATTCCTGAGTTAGGGTTTTGTGACATGGGCCACTGAGAAAAAAGCTGCGGTTGGGTCCTCAGAGGTGTTATGTCCATCCCTGTTAAGATTGAAATCAACATACAAAAACAGACAGTGTTGCCACTGCTTCGTTCCCTGCCTGAGCAAGGGATAGCACCATTGTGAAGAGAACTCCTGCTTGTAGAGAGGAGGGAATACTTAAAAACAGTATTGCTGCTAAGACCACTGTAGTGTGCACCAAATACGTTCTTCTAGACAACAAATGAACACTGCCACTGGCTGACTGAAGAACACCTGACCAGGTGTAACGTTAAGGTTACAAGTCACTAGGTGTAATCTTTCCTAGGTTGTTCATCTGTTGTACATTTATCAGTCATTTCCTGACAGAAGTCTACCGTGACCGTTTGGCTGCTCTGCTCTGGTGGAAGCTCTCTCTCGGTATAAGTACCTGTGTCGGCTCCATCCAACCCCGCGCCGGCCGAACAATTTTCCGAGATGTTGTTGGGCAGCCAGGGTGCTCCCAATTGTGCTGAGCCTTGCTCCGAGCAGCACTGCATGCTTTCCCCGATGCACTGGGAGGTCACCAGGCTCTGCTCCACGCCAGCTGGGGAGGGGCTGATGGTGGTGGCTGGCTGTAGATCCAAAGGTCTGAGAACAGGGCAGTATCGGTGGAGAGCTTGTATCTGTTCCGGGCTCTGCATGTCTCTACACACTTCTTGGGAAAGACACGAGAAGTTGTCTAACAATTCTCCCATGCTTGCTTTCAGTTGGTTCCTTTCTGAGAGCAATTTCTCTTTCTCACACACCTGAAAAAGAAAGAAGGCATCTTAGGTTGAGGAAGGGCCATCCACCGGCTACACGTTCCGGGCACATATGCAGCGGTACCCGAGAAGAACACCAACAAGTCACAGTTATTTTTATATGGGCAGAGGAAAGGTCACGAAGACATCAGATATTTGACCACCACGAGGTCTGCGTGGACTGCAGTTTGGGAAACATCTGGAGGAAAACATTTGAGTTGGAAGAGGATAGAGTCACAAGTTATTCCCAAGAGACTGTTAGTTCTCTTTATAGACTAAGGCTGCTTGATGGATGATACAAAAAAGCTCCGAAAGAAACATTTTGATGGAGAAAAGCCATTACCCATCTGAACAGCAAGAAAACAGGGTTTAGTTCCTGAAGTGAGGATATGTTGCAGAAGTTCAGTTCACCCTCTAACTGCTGGGTTGGTCAGTCAGGGTGGGTGCACCTGCTTGCCAAGTGAACCCCTGTCACCACCGAGAGGTGTGTTACTCAGAGGAGAGGATCTGAGTGCGCGCTCTGTGGCCTGCACCATGACTCATTTTCTCATGCCCTGGTGCTTAATGGTTTGGGTTTGACCTAATCAAGATATTTTTATGAAGATGTATGTGAAAACCCTGAAGATTGGTGGGCTTCTTAACACTCAGTAAAACAAGCTCAATGTCATTTCCCCTTTGTTCCGCTCAGGCTCTGCCTCTTGTGCTCCCAAATGTCCTCCCCTACCAACGTCTAGCTTGAGCGTTTTCAGAGTTTCACTGTGTCAGCGGGTTGCTCTAGGAGGGGGTCAGGTGAGAGGCAGGACAGTACCAGTGAGGAGGAAGAGCAAGGGAGACTGGTGGGACTTTTTCAATCAGGATTCAAAAACCAGGAAAAGGAGCTCAGGTTGTTCTGTATCCAGCAAAGCACTGGTAAGGTCCCCAGCCCTAGCTAGCGCAGGGTGCTGTGTGACGTGCTGCGGTGGGAGTCATCTCCAGCTTAGACCTCAGGTGGCCCTCAAGCCTCCCGAGGGGTGAGCGCTGCCCTCCCCGTGCTCAGGAGGCAGACTGGGGGCTTAGGCACATTTTCATTTTCTGTCCCAGGAAGGTGGGCATACAGCTTGAGGGAGCAGATGAGATTTTGTGGAGTATCAGAGCTATTTCCAGAGCTGAGCTGGCCCCAAAGGCAGCGCAGCCATGTGCCTCACCTAGTAACACTGCTAAACCCAAGCTGCCTCAGCATCTGAGGTGTGAAAACTCCACAACTCAGATAATCCAGCTATGGATAGTTGTTGACAGCTGATAGTATTGCCCTGGGTCCAAAGCCTGCACTGGAAGCATACAGCTGTGTGAATGAGAAAGAGAGCAGTGCACACGAAAAGAACTAACTGCTAAAATATTGATAAATCTATCAAGAAAGCATAAAAATAATAAAAAAATACACAGATGCTCAAGTACATCTTGAGATAATGAATTATGGAAGAGAATATGCTGTGAGTTTGCAGGGAAAAAAGGGAATGTGAGTGGGTAGATGGATGAGTGAGGGAAAGCAGGCAAAAAAAAATTACCTATCACGCTGAGAGGATGCGACCATTTCACTCACTGTCTGTTGTGAAACCAAGAAGATGGGTGACTTAGAGGAATCAAGTACAAGGGGGGAAAGGGGTCTTTCATAAAAAAGACCCAGCTGAGTGAAAAAGTCTTAAACCCTAGTACCATTACATAATTCAGGAGACTGGAAATTACTGGTCACTAAGTGGACAGAAGATGACAAAGGAATTTCTAGTGATCATGTATTGTGTGAAGTCAACTGGAGTTTCACTGCTCATTCTCCTAAGAGTAAACGTAAGATCTTGAAGCAGACTACCTGCTTGGACAGCATGCGTATGGGGGAAGGGCAGGAGTGCTTGAGAAGCAAAATTAAAGTTGCATGAGTTTAATTTTGCAGCTTTATATTCTTGCACACCTTGTGACTGTTTTTACGAATGCCACTTTTCAGAACGATGCACCAGATCCCACAGAATCATAGAACCACAGAATCGTTTAGGCTGGAAAAGACCTTTAAGCTCACCATCTCCAACCATTAACCTAGCACTGCCAAGCCCACCACTAAACCATGTCCCTAAGCACCACATCTACACGTCTTTTAAATACCTCCAGGGATGGTGACTCCACCACTTCCCTGGGCAACCTGTTCCGATGCTTGATGACCCTTTTGGTGAAGAAATTTTTCCCATTACCCAGTCTAAACCTCCCCTGGCGCAACTTGAGGCCATTTCCTCAAGTCCTTTCACTTGTTACTTGGGAGAAGAGACCAACATCCACCTCACTACAACCTCCTTTCAGGTAGTTGTAGAGAGCGATGAGGTCTCCCCTCAGCCTCCTTTTCTCCAGATGAAACAGCCCCAGTTCCCTCAGCCGCTCCTCACAGGACTTGTGCTCCAGGCCCCTCACCAGCTTGGTTGCCCTTCTCTGGACACGCTCCAGCACCTCCGTGTCTTTCCTGTAGTGAGGGGCCCAAAACTGAACACGGGACTTGAGGTGCGGCCTCACCAGTGCCCAGTACAGGGGGACAATTACTTCCTTGCTCCTGCTGGCCACACTGTTTCTGATACAGGCCAGGATGCCGTTGGCCTTCTTGGCCACCTGGGCACACTGCTGGCTCATATCCAACCGGCTGTCGACCAGCACCCCCAGGTCCTTTTCTGCTGGGCAGCTTTCCAGCCCCTCTTCCCCAAGCCTGTAGCACTGCATGGGGTTGTTGTGACCCAAGTGCAGGACCCAGCACTTGGCCTTGTTGAACCTCATACACTTGGCCTTGGCCCATCGATCCAGCCTGTCCAGATCCCTCTGTAGAGCCTTCCTACCCTCGAGCACATCGACACTCCCACCCAGCTGGGTGTCTTCTACAAAGTTACTGAGGGTGCACTCAATCCCCTCATCCAGATCATTGATAAAGGTATTAAACAGAACTGGCCCCAATACTGAGCCTTTGGGAACACCACTTGTGACCAGCCACCAGCTGGATTTAACTCCATTCACCACAACTCTTTGGGCTCGGTCATCCAGCCAGTTATTTACGCAGTGAAGAGTACACCCATCCAAGCCATGAGCAGCCAGTTTCTCTGGGAGAATGCTGTGGCGAATGGTGTCAAAGGCCTTACTAAAGTCTAGGTAGACAACATCCACAGCCTTTCCCTCACCCACTAAGCAGGTCACCTTGTCATAGAAGATCAGGTTAGTCAAGCAGGACCTGCCTTTCAGGGCCTGATCACCCGGTTATCCTGTATGTGCCGTGTGATGGTGCTCAAGATGATCTGCTCCATAGCCTTCCCCAGCACTGAGGTCAGACTGACAGGCCTGTAGTTCCCCAGATTCTCCTTCTGGCCCTTCTTGTAGATGGGCATCACATGTGCTAACTTCCAGTCAACTGGGACCTCCCTGGTTAGCCAGGACTGTTGATAAATGATGGAAAGTGGCTTGGTGAGCACTTCTGCCAGCTCCCTCAGAACCCCTGGGTGGATCCCATCGGGCCCCATAGACTTGTGTGTGTCTATGTGGTGTAGCAGGTTGCTAAGCATTTCCCCTTGGATTAAAAGGGCTTCATTCTGCTCCCCTTCCCTGTCTTCCAGCTCAGGGGGCTGGGTACCCGGAGAAAAACTGGTCTTACTATTAAAGACAGACTGAGGCAAAGAAGGCATTAAGTACCTCAGCCTTTTCCTCATCCTTTGTCACTGTGTTTCCCGCTGCATCCAATAAAGGATGGAGATTCTCCTTAGCCCTCCTTTTGTTGCTAATGTATTTATAGAAACATTTTTATTGTCTTTTATGGGAGTAGCCAGATTAAGTTCTAGTTGGGCTTTGGCCCTTCTAATTTTCTCCCTGCATAACCTCACAACATCCTTGTAGTCCTCCTGAGTTGCCTGTCCCTTCTTCCAAAGGTCATAAACTTTCCTTTTTTCCCTGAGTTCCAGGCAAAGCTCTCTGTTCAGCCAGGCCGGTCTTCTTCCCTGCCGGCTCATCTTTCGGCACATGGAGATGGCCTGCTCCTGCACCTTTAAGGTTTCCTTCTTGAAGAATGTCCAGCCTTCCTGGACTCCTTTGCCCTTCAGGACTGCCTCCCAAGGCACTCTGTCAACCAGGTCCCTGAACAGGCCAAAGTCTGCCCTCTGGAAGTCCAAGGTGGCAGTTCTGCTGACCCCCCTCCTTACTTGTCCAAGAATCAAAAGCTCTTATAATTTTGTGATTGCTATGCCCAAGACAGCCTCCAACCATCACATCACCCACAAGTCCTTCTCTGTTCACAAACAACAGGTCCATTGGGCCACCTTCCCTAGTTGGCTCACTTACTACATATCGCTACATACTCAAGTCCAGCTTGCTAAATAGAAACTTCAACATTTCTTTTGAAGAATCCCACACCTCAAAGGGTTTTTGATCCCTGAAATTCAGCAGGGATCAGGCTCACAAGGTCACTCATATGCCTTTCATTCATTTCCCTGAAATCTGTATGTGTGCTGGGGAGAGAAGGGGACTTAAAGATTTATTTTGCCTATACACAGTTGATTATGTTAGACAGTAACGGTAATGTCACAGGATTGCATAAAGCCAATAAACCCAAATTAATTTTCAAGTGAAGGCTACAGGTATCAAGCTGAACCCCCCCTTGCTGCTGGTCCAGCCCTTAGAGTGCTGCCCCTGGTGCTCTGCTGTGGAGAATGAGACACGTACTCCTCCCCATCATCAGCTCAGTGCAGAGGGATGGGCATGTGCAGCAAAGACTGGACTTGCTTCTCCTGACAACCTGGATGAGGAGCTGCTCTTTCACCCTGCAGAACCTCTGACTCACCCTGCACGCACTGTGAATTATGCTTGGTGCTGGAAGCAGTTGCTCACTATTTTGTTTATCTTTGATGTTTTGTTTGTTTTGCATCAGTGGAGCACTACTCTGAACAATGTGTTGATTTTAATTTCTTTTTTTTTCCCCCAGGGCTTCAGCAGCATGGCATCTGAAGGCTTTGCAAGCCTTGATGATTTAAGCCTCCCAACCAGCTTGTGGGGTCAGTGTCACCTCCCTGTTACAGACGGGAAGCAGACAGGCACAGGCAGTAAGTGAGTAACCCAAAGTCATGCAGCTTCCTGCCATTTGTGAGGTGACGGTAACTCAGCTTCTTCCAACAGATCCCTGCGTCTTTCACACTACGTTCGCTACAGCTTGTGCAGAGAATGAAGCACAGTGAAGCCTACACTAAAGGCCACTCTCTACACGCAACCTGTTATGACAAGAACAAGAAGTACCCCGCTCCCCAGACCCACCAAGCTCAAGCTACAGCTGAGCATGTTTTAAATGTGCACATAGACATTTAAATCAAAGACTGCAAATAACCTTTAAGGGAAGCTAGGTACACAGAGATCTCAGTAATGAAATCAACTTCAGCTCCTTTTGTTTTATCTATGTGAATAAATTAGTTTATCACTCCAAACCCTGGATATTCAAAGGCTGGGTTTAATGCTGGACTCCTAAACCTATGCTGCATAACACAATTAAACTGTCCAGTCCTGCATGTTGCACACCCACACTTCTCATAACAGCTGAACTGGTACTATTCCATTATTTTTGACATCTCAGAAAGCTTTTAAGACTTTTAAACAGATGAGGAGGTGTTAACCCATTTTGAAGTTCCAGTGTTGCATTTCTCCCACTGAGTGACACCCTGTAGACATGTCTTACTCCACGACCCTTGTCTCAAGCTTTTTTTTGTTGTGTATCAGCTTGCTTCCTCAATAGGCAAGGGATGGCAGGGGAAGAGGAGCACAGCCCTCAGACCACAGGGGCACTGTCACAAAGGATGGGAGCTTTTTCAGATAAGGTCCCTATAGCTAAGATGTCTACATCTGACATGGCTCTCCAGGTAATCTTGTTTAGCAATGGAGAGGAACAGGCACTTCTGTGCTGTATGTAACCTCCTCTGCTGCAGGATGAGACAACTAAGACTTGACAGGTATCTATTTCTCTTCACTGACTATAAAGGAAACCAGGATAACTAGCTCCAGTGCAGATGTCTATATTGTAGACATCTATGTTTAGCCACCAAACCATACCTGAGGTGTCCATACCATGACTGGAAGAGAGAGGCATTTCCTGAGCAGCCGTTTAGCCTCACTCCAGTCACCTCACTCCCTTAGATTAAAATGTGGAAGCACTGCCCACTGACACCGTGGCACACAGGAGACCTGACCCCAGATGTGCCCTGGCCAGTGAGCAGGGCATGCTTTGCTCTTCTCTCCACAGCAGACTACTGCCAGAGACACACGTCAGGGAGGGTTGGGGCAAACCAACAGTTGCCACCTGAACCCAGTGCATGGGATGTGAAGGCCAGTGCACTGGGGAGGAGGAACAGGCTTTTTGTGTCAGATGGTCCTTGAATCATGGGGGGGGTTCACTCCATGGCACAGTAAGAGCGTTAGAGGGAAGAAGACAGCAGGAGCAAGGAGGAACATACCCTTGCCATCTCACCGACCTACACCAAGGGATGCCCACTTGCCTGGATATTCACACTCCTGGCTTTTCAATTCCCTTGTTATTTCTGCCATTTGCTCAGTGAATGAAAGAGCTGAAAAAAAGGTATAGTGAGCTGAAACGTCCTGAAAACACTGAGCTGCCTTCTAGCACACCAGAAAGGAAGAAAATCTCTATGTAGAGATGAAGCTGGCCCTGCCACACCACTGTCTGGACCAGACAGCCTCTGAAGGTCTCTTGATACCTATCTCTTTTGTGCCCTCCATGAAACCCTGACCAACAGATTGTTATGGTAGTTAAGCATGGAAATGGCGCTCAGATCAGGATATGCCTTTGTGGATGCACTGTCAGTACTGGGGGTAAGTTAAACTGCAAGAAGGGAGCTACGATACAGGCTTCCCTCCTCTTTCAACTCACTCAGCAATCTGCTCTTGAGATATCAAAATAAAGAGATATCTAGGCCTCATTCCACTGGAATTTTGTGTTTTCCATATATATATAATACGCACACACATAATAATATATATTTGTATATTGAATTTTCATACTAGTGGCTCCACTTACTTACATACGAACTGACTGAACCCACTAAACTCTGGACAGGAATTGCTGTTGGTGCCCTGCAAGCTGCAGCGTGAGGGCAAGCAGGGCAGCAGCGAGAGCACAGAACTCACCAACTTGCGGATTTCACATTCTAGGTTCTGAATACAGTCCAGTTTCCTCTTGCGGCAGCGCTGAGCTGCAATTCGGTTCTTGCTGCGCCGGCGGACGTCATGGATGAACTCGAGCTGCTCTGAGGTTAGCTTGTGCATCTTTATCATCATCTGGAAATCATTCCTTGGAAGATCTGTGATTTGATCAACAGGAAAAGGAAGTTTCACCTAAAACAAACAAATACAAGACAAGAGCAGAGAGTCATATTTTGCTTGCTGAATGCAAGCTGAGCAACAGTGAGCTGAAGGACAATTACCTATGCTGCCACTCCCTAAATAAACAACACACCAAGTTTTGCATTGAGTAAGTTTTTAACACTCCCTTGTGGCACATTGTGGAGGTCCAGCTAGTAAGGATCAGATTTTAATTGTATTGAAATCAGCAATATAGGTGAATCCCAGGTAAAAAAATTTACCTTTCTAAAAAGCTCTAGTAACAGATCTCCTTGCATTAAAAGAAGGCTCCGTCCACTAAGAGACATGACCTTTTGGAAACAGTGAAGTACCTCACTGCTATTAATTTCAAACTAGTTTCAAGGAATGGGCTATTACTGCAGCAGGAAACCTGTTTCTGCATGGCCTGTAGGACTAAAAGTTTGATTAGGTGTGAGGTTAAAAATACAACCTGACACCTCAATTAGGAAAGGTCATCTAATCAGCATTTCAACTAAGCAGTACACCATATAAGAAGAAAGGGTCAGAGGAATGTGATGCCACTTATCCTACCCTGCTAAAATATACGCATTTTGAAATAAACCAGTATTTGCTGACATTCTAATATTTTTGTAGATTGAAGAGCACCCAAGTTGAGTTTCTTGGAAAAAAACCCAAATGGTCTAAAACCTCAGTTACTTGCAGTAAAACATTTTCCCTTCGGGCCATGAACTGCCATCCAATTTTGACCGTAGACCATGTGACAGTAGCTCCAGGTTCTGACTTCCGGAATTCCAACCATCTCTCCAACTCCTACTGATTATGCATTTAAGCAAAGCAAAACATGAAGCTCCTGATGGCTTGGAGCAATGAACACACACTGTCTCAAAACCTGGAGAATGGCGGATGTGCTCAAAGACTTCTGTTAGACTATTTTCCCCAAACCTATCAGCTTGCTCAAATCAAGTGAGAACCTCTCCCTACAAACCTTGCTTCACTTGTAGCTGGAGACTGATAACATGATTATCAAAAAATTAATGCTCCTTGGTGGACTGCTGTGTTTGGTGGTCAAATAAGAATCAGTTGACAACGCTGAAGGATATGACAACTGAGTAACTTGATTGACCCCCTTTCTTTTTTTGAGTCATACCCATACTGCCCAAAAGATGGCAGTAAATATTTACATTTCTGTCCCTATTTGGTACAATCCAACCTCTTGTACAAGACTGTTCTGCAAGGAGGCTACCAAAGAAGATATGACTTAAGTTTCTCCAGCCAAGCAAAAGATAGAGATTGAAAAGGTTCTTTTGATATTTAAAACACAGTTATCGTCTTCAAACAGTGCACTTTAATTATCTGGAGATAAAGAAAATAACAGAACAGATTAGAAATAAATTATTTTCATTGGAGAGCTGGGTTTGTTTATGCAGGACAGTTTGCTGAGAACACATGTACACAAACACACAGGGTGGCCTCTGGCATTGACAGTCACAGATCCTCACCGGGCACCCAGACCTCCCGATAACCAGCTCCTCGCCTTGTTCATGAGCTTGCGTTTTCTTGTGCTCTTCTGTCATTGCTCTGCACATCTCCAAGCCTGGGCCACATGAAATTCAGTGCAAACACCGACCGCATCGTTTCAGAAGGTTTCATGCCCTGAACATTGCCCCTCTGCCCCATGTGTCCAGGCACCACTTCGTAACACACTACTTGACAGGTCAATTTAAACCAGCAAGAAACACCAAACACTGACCCAATCCCCCCAGATTGCTGCTTGTACACACAAAGGCTGACCTTAGGCATGGTGATGTGGACTACCTTGTTTACAGAGTGCTAACTAATGACATGAAACCTGTTTGATTTCCCCTCTCTAGCCTTTGGACAGTCAACATAAACTCTGTGTCACCTGCTTTTCTCTCAAGCTTCAATCAGGGTCTGAAAATGAAAACAGCCTGTGCTTTCCTCTGAAAGACACCACAGTTTCACTGCAAAAACAGCCCTTTCACATTCCCAGTTTTTCCTTATTTTCTTAAGTTCAAAGCGGAAAGCAGTGTTAACTTTATTTCTCCCTCCCTCTCCCTTTCAAAACATATTTACTTGCAAGGAGGAGATGTGCTTGCAGCTGGAATAGGAATGAAAGGGAAGCAACTTAAATCTGTCAGGCAGAAGTCGCTGAAGGGAAATGGAAAATAAATAGAAACAGATTCATAAAAAAAAAACCCAAACGGATTGAAAATAAAACCATCTACGCAGCAGACCAGAGACTGCTATCAGTAAACCCAGCATAATCCCACTCCTGTCATAGGCAGCACTGCACAGGATTAAAAACGTGAAAGGGAGAGTGGAAGTGAGTCAGACTCATTTCCTTCACCATTCACAGCATTTTTATTGCCTGTCTCCCTCTCCGCAATTAGCTGTCAATTGAAAAAAAAACCACCAAGCCTTTGGCACAGACACAGTGAATAACTGCGCCGGGGTATTGCTGCAGTGAGAGGCTAATGGTGTTTTACACCAGCACAGGGCAAGACTCTCAGCTGGTATTTATCACAACAGAGCGGTAAGTCAATTTGCAAGAGCTGACGACTGTGCTATGGGTGGGATTCATCTGACCCACTTACAGCTGTCTGAAATGATGGGTTGGGACTAGCTAGTGTCCAGGACCCTGCTTTGGCATTGAGGACAGAGAGGCCTTTGGATGGCAATGCATCCCGCATGGCTTCTCCCTCCTTCTGGCTGCAGAAGCAGCAGAGATGAGAGTTAGAAAAGATGCTGCATCTTACAGTATCTAAGGTAGGTGAGAGAAACCTCACCTGAGGTGTCTGAAAAGGGACAGCCAATCCTTTCTAAGATGTGTAAGAAAAACCCAGCAAGTATGTTTTCTCATAAACTTTTCTTTTTAATATCTATGAATTTTACACAGGAAATGACTGTGTACTCTTTGGTTCGGTCTATTTCAAATTAGAAATATAAGTGGGATCCTTACTCCTTCCAGGAGTTACTCCAGCCAGAGCTAACCTCACAGAGCTCTAAAATCTTCCCTACCAGCACAATTACTCTTTCCCTGCCTTGTTAGACAACAGCAGAAGCTCTGTTTCCACCACACAACAAATGAACTGGCACTTTCTGCCACTGCTGCAGCCTCTATTGCCCCCGACTCTGGCTGATGCATCCCTGAGAGGACAGCCAACCCACCCTGGTGAAAAAGAAAACTTGTTTATGATTTTGCGGCATTTTTTCCCCCTGTATTAGCATTAGGATGCCAGTGTAAATGTCATTGCTTTCAGTGGCTAAGTAACAGCAGCAATCTAGACAGACAGGGACAGCCATTGACTCAGCACATGAAAGGCCCATATATAACCAATTAATTCCTTCAAGCTTCACTAGTTAGTGCCAGCTTGGATCATATGCCAGTTAGTGCTGTGCCACTCAAGTACTGTACTAGTTACTGCTGCTGCTGCTCCCTCGCCTCCCTTTTTCTTTGAAATAACGGGAAGGACCGAGGCCTCGTATTCACTCATATAAAAATCCAAATGTCAAGTGTTGGGAATTTCCTTAACTCATGAGTAACATTAGCTATTTCATTCTTTCTTTATATCTAAATTTCAACATCATCTTTCTTTAGCTGCCAAGTGCTAGTAAAGGCAATGAACTTCCCAAGCCTGGCTTAACATCACAGTAACTAAAAGCATTCATGTATTATCCATAAGAAAAAGTAAACATTACGTATTGGGTATAGGAGGGTAGAACTCAAGGTACCAGCTTGACCTTTATAAGTGGTTCAAAATCTTGGTCAGTAGCTCCAGAGTTGTAAGAAATAAAACTGTTGCCTTAATGCCCTTAAATTGAAAGCCAGAGTTATTGAAAGCCTCTGACACTTAAAATTGCCCAGCCCTTGGAAACCTCTCAGGACCCACCCAAGCAATCCAGCACATGGGCTGAATCATATCAATGCTTTTTTTGATGTAGAAAGGGTTAATTTGCTTCTCATAGAAGAGCCCAACACATTAATGCTGTTTTTTTCTAGTATCTTCCTTAGCATGCAAGTCTGTCTTCCACAAACGCTCAGGAAGAAATTCATCCCAGGACAGGAATTGAGGTGTGTCCACCTGTGTTAGGGGCTCGATTGCCTACACACTATTTCAGGCACCACTTGTGGTCCCACAGAATAGAGACCCATCTGATTTCACCTTGACAGAGGCTATCTAAGAAGCACAAAGCCAATGGGCCACACTTTGTGTAAAAGAGAGGACAGGCAGGATGCACTCTCACTTGTTTCCTCACCCTGCTGTCTACTGGCATAGGTAAAACCTTCAAAGCACCTCTTCTTTTCAGTTGTCAACCACACCAAGATGGCAGAGGACTGCAAGAGGAGAACAGCGAGCCCAGGCAGTGAAGATCTACCATTGTGTCAACAAACCAGGTCTGAAATGGCCTTGATCAGCAGGTCGCACTGCAAACAGCCTGTCCTATCTGCCACAACACAACTGATGGCCACACAGTTGCCTAAGGTCAACTCCAGCCTCACCTCCTCAGGGCCACGAGAGGTGTTTAGGTCAGCAAATGCTGCATGAGAGGGCACTGCTATGCACTTAGTGGAGGCAGCCTGAGTAACCTTTTGATTTGCCACCTGCCTCAGAGAACTGGAGGAAGGGGCTAGTCCCATGGCTGAGTACTTTAACCCAACAATCAGGAGAAGTGGATGGAGTTCTCATCCTTCAGCCCAGGACTTGGACTTGTATTCAGATCACACACCACTGGTGCTTAAAATGCTGGGCTGTCCTCTTCCCATTCAGTGCTTGCAGTGTCCCCAGCTTCCAGCCCTTCAAAGGGCACAACAATACAATACCCCTGTCCATTAATAGGCTTTTCTGAGACAAGGGATAGCACAGAAACACTGACAGAAGCTGCAGGTGCATCTGAGAAGGGCAGAGCAGGCAGTGAAGTGAGGGGGGATAAAGTGCAGTATTTCTCTGAAAAATCTGCTTTTGCAGAAAAAAATTCAAGAACTGGAGACTCCTTCAAGAGCTCCAGCAAGGTCTTCAGCTCAGGGCATAACAGAATTGATTGTAGGCTGGAATGAAATAATACAGTGTTTAAAAGGACCTTCCTGAAATTTCAAGCTTGTAATGGAAGACTCTCACTGTTGTTGTAATCCAGTAATTCTCTGCTACCAGCACGGATACCAGTCCTACTGAAGAGAGGAAAGAAAACAAAACTGCCATGAAGTTTATCTTACAAGACTGATGTTTGACAAGACTCCGTTTAACCAGATCTTGCCAAACACAGTTCCAAGTGCTCTGCTGATGCCGCTGAGGATCCTGGTCGGGAGAACATCCATGAGAGAAGAACGTGGAGAGTAACTTTCTCATTTTCAAATTTGTAAACCTAGTAAGATCAGGAAATCTGGGATGACCGATCACAGAATTCTGGAGAGGAACTACATACAAAAGCAAGTTAACACCTTAGCCTGTATTTTTCTTGGTTGTCCTTCTTTCTACGTTAATTTCTTCACTAAGTAGAAATATTAAGCAGTGAAGAAGACTCAGCTTAGGTAATTCAGCACAGCTCCAGTAGATTTCTGGTAGAGCAACTTTGGTTTACCACCTTTTACTGGGGCTCTGACTTTCAGTACTTTGCTAAACATCAGCAGATGAGCAGAAAAAGGGTGGCTGCTTGTCGCTTAACATGGAGGGGTTTGGGCTCTCCCTAAAGGTTATTTGTCTACAATATCCTCAGTGGTCCAATTGCATTAGCTTTGCCTTTAGGAAAATTTCCTTTGAAAAGTGAGTCACGAACCCAGGCGGGAAATTCTTCTGAAATATAAATGAAAGACACATCGAACACAATTCTCTAGATAGTAATAGTTCTTGGAAAACTCCACCTCTTACCTCCTCCTCTTGTTTGTTCTTTTCCTAAGAAAACACACTCATCAAATTAGACTGAGCTGAGATTTCTTTTTAACTGGTTTAGTAGTACAATATTTTTTACAAATTTTCTAGCAGAAAAAACCCCATGGATATTTGCTGAAGAAAAGGAATATCAGGAAAAGTAAGTAGAGCTGAAGTTTCTGTTCCTAAGTAGGTTAACAGATTGACAGACTACTTCCTTCTCAACAATTCATTATTTCAGGGCTTATTGTTTTGTTGTTGCTATTTTAAGCAGGATTGTCAGAACCTGCCTGCAAGCACCAAGCGTGAGTCTTCTCTGTAGTATTATATTCCAATAACTGATTTTTAACAACCTGTGGAGGCCTGAGGGAGCTGGGTGAAAAGAGCAACACAAACTGTTAAATACTTCTGTAAAGTCCCAGCAGCTCAAGTAACAGCCCTGTTCCTGCAACTCCATAACATGCAGACACCCCACATTGCACTTGCTGCTTCTGTCACGAAGCCTTAAGAAAGGGAAATCTCAGAAGATTCTGTGTGGCTCCCTTAACAGGAAGGAAAATGAAAGGCAAAAACATTCTGGAGAGGATTTACCAGCAGTGTTATGGGGACCACCACCTCCTCTGACAATGCCGACTGCAGTCTGCACCCCCTATGGGATGGGGAGTTGGGCCACAAAGTGGGGTCACCTTCACCCACATGGCACTCCTGCTGAGCCCTAGCACCCCACTTTTGGCAGGAAACAACTTGGGCACGTGCTCCTGAACGGCATCTGCCTGCGGGAAAGCAGAGTGCCCAAAAAAAGCAGAGAGAAGAAACCTTTCACCAACTTCTCACACAATCAATACACCAGCAAATAATGTTTTGTGACATTAATTCTGGCACCAACAGCACTCTGGGACCCAAATCAAGACCAACAAGGTCCAAATTCCAGGGGAACTGAGCAGCCCCATCAGATAACCAAGGGTCAGAGTCCATCAGGCTTATTCCAATCAGGCCGTCCCACCCAAACAAAAGCCTACCTGCAGCAGAAAAGCCTGTGCAGCCACTCTCCGGAGGCGTGACTGCCTGTGTGTCACCCCCAGCTATCTTATCAGGTGCTTTTTGAAGAGAAGCCCAGCAAACACTGTGTGGCCTGATATGGCAGGGGGCAAGGCACCCATCTGGGAAGTCGTCAGGACAGCAAGGGCAAACCGACAATTTTGGGACTGGAGAAAGATTCCCATGCAGCTTGCAGGGAAGCGAAAGACAGAAAGCAGCCCATTTCAGACTCCTGTGAGTCTCTCCTGCTGTTTTAATGGCAGACAAACTGCTAAAAGTAGGTAGAGTGACTTATACAAGAACTTCCTGCTGCTATGAGATACTTTCTACCCCTTGGTTTAACATATTCTTCACTGAGGTTTCCACAGCAGCAGATCTTGCAGGATTGCAAGATACACACCCCAAGCCGCTGTATAAATACAGCATTGTCTAATGAGGCTGCAATGTCCTTTCTTGTATTGGTAACAACCTTTACAAATTCATTTTTCAGACAAAATCTGTACCGAAGCACTGGTGTGATCTGTTTACCCTTGGCTGGTTCAGGATACTGCAATGCAACCTCATGGAGCAATGATTTCCTCACCACATTTTTAATGCCTAGCAGTCCTAATCAAAATGCCCTGGGGGGGAAAAAAAAAAAAAAAAAGCCTTATCAGCAGCCCCAGGGAGAAAACTTGTTCAGCACAGTGCAGAAAATCTTCCCAGGAGGAAACTAGCAGCAAAACCAGGAGTGGAGCAAACCCTTCCTAGCTCTGCCCCAGAGCCAGACGTGTCTGCCTGCCAGCGGCACACCAAGACGGCCTCCCATAGCCCACCCGTTTGCGCCTCTTGTGAATGTCCCTCCTCTCATCCACGGTCTCCTGCACACATTCACATACTTTCTTTGGGCAACCACCACCAGTCCCCTATAACCTTCTCATTTGACTCTTCGGGCTTGTTTCTGCAGCAGCATCTCCACACAATTAGCCGATTATGACAGCTAATTAATCATCAAACCCCAAAAGGCTAACCTCCCGTCCTCTTCGCTGCCTCATGCTGTGCATTAGCCCTTGCTGAGCAAGCAGCACGCGTGGGTGGAGATCCGATGCTCCCCTCGGTCCCACTCCCTGCTCCCTTCCACCCCTTGTAAAGGCAGGACTTCACCGAGTAACCTTGGCATGGCCAAGCAGAGCGGTTCTGCTGTAGGGCTTTGTGAATTAGGTCCTACACACAGTATCCCAGGCAGCCTCCCAAGGAGACTCCTCTCCCTTCTGCATTGTCTCCAGCTCAGGACATGGGGACAAACAAGAACTGTCCTCTCAAAACCACCGGTACAGCATGGCAGGGATTAGGACGCCAGAGGCTCCCCAGGCTCTTCAGCCCTTCCTTAGAGCTAAGCAACCAACTAAAGGAACCACCCACATCTGTCTGAACGGTATCTTCCAGAGTCTGGGATATAGCTGGAATAAGGTTTGAGGGATAAAATAAAGTTCACTCTTTTCATCCTTAGCCCACAACTAGGCCCCCCTGGCTCTGAACTGGGTGCTCACAGCACGTGAACCCCCCAGACTTGCACTCGCTGCTCCCCACGCTGAAGCACAAGCTCTCAGTGGAGCATTTCAGCATTACCAGAGGAGCCAGACAGGCGACTTCACCCAGATGCTCTCCAGGTCATGTAGTTTCCTAATGAAACTCTATGAAAACATCCAGTCTTTTTTCAGTTTCTGGGCTTCACAAAACATCTCCATGATTTAAGTCTTCCCTCAAATTACTGACTTCACACAGACAGTTTAGTTGATCGCGGTTAGCCAGTTATCACCACCGCATCTCCAGCTGGCCCATCTCTAGTTTTAGAGCAGGCCCTCTTTCTCCTCCCTCTCACGGGAGAGCTGCATGGAAATTCACAGCTTGCTCTTCAGCCCCAGACCGTCCCCCTGCCATTCTCCTAACAGTCCTGGAAATTAAAGGATAACTTCTCTTTGAAACATTTATGCAACAGCTGCTAGAGCTCACCACCAAACAAAGTGGGGTCACAGGCAGGAAACACCATCTCAGCTGTCACTTAACAGAGGCAAAACCCATTACCTGCATGTGCAAGACACACGAACACACAGAGGGAAGATGACTTGAATACCGTTCCCACTGCTGAGGGTGGCCAGCTATGCAACTGTTCAAGTAATTTCACACCTCTTTCTCCTCCCACTCTGTCTGCCTCCTCTACTTGGGCTGTTTGTTAGCAATACGCAGCAGGGGCTCTTTGAGCCAGCTGCTTGACCCTCGGTGTCAGCGAAGGCATGGCTCGAGGTTGCTCAGACACACCAGCAGCAGTAACAAGTGGAGCTGGAACCACCTCCGCAAATTAAGGATGAGGAATGGTGCTTTGTGCCACGCAAGTGGGCGAGGGAGGGAGGAGGACAAGACACTGCTAGCAGACTCCTAAGCACATCAACGCGCTCTCATCATTCAGCAGTTTGTTGTTGTCCCATACCCAAATTCTGATACACGCCAAACACCTCGGAGGTCAAGCAGACCTATTTACGTGAAGTCAACCACGCACACTCAGCTGATGAGGGAATAAATAGAAGTTACTCTTTGCCTCTATAAACAAAGAAAGTGCTGGGGAAATGCCAAATCATTCAAGAGAATCAAGGAGTGATTAATTGGGTCACAACGACTGCGATATATGTACTTATCTTAAATCCCTACCTCATGCCCTCTGTCTTGCACAGGACATGATTCACTGTCTGCTTCTGAGAATGACCCAGACTCATCGCTGGAGTTTGTTCCATAGGATGGCTCACATTTAATCTGGGCTCGGACCGGGTTGTACAATCCATCTCCCACCACGCCGGGCTCCTGGTGCTCGGGCGCCAGGAATCGGGGGCCTTGGGAGCAAGGGGAAGAGGAGAGCTCGCAAAGACGCAGACTGCAGGGAGAGCCGCCGCTGCCGTCCTCTGCGTATGAGTAGGAAGAGCACGAGCTGGAGGTCCTGGTTCTGGTTTCCAAAGGAGGAGAGCGAGGGCAAACTTTAATTGGCACCGGACAGCTGGTGTTTGGCCGCATCCTTCCCGGCAAGTGATCAGCTGTCAGTCCGCTGTGAGAATAGGTCTGAGAGCTGGGGAGAGACTGGCTACCGCCAGCCCACAGACCCTTTGGCACAGTCTCAGTGAGGTCTTTGTCCAAGCTGCTCACACCGGAATATGAATGCACCGAAGTGTTTACTTGGTCACAAGCGTTTGAAGAGAATATAACACTCCTCCTGTCCAGCTCCCCTTCTTGCTTACAGAGAGTTTCAAAGCCGGGCCCCCTGAGCGGTGATCCCACTGTGAAGTTGGAAGCATCCTTCTGCATGGCATGGGACTGTCCATAGTTCCCCGTGAAAGGGATGTAATCAGTTTTGTGGTCACCCTGAGTTGTCCCTTTTTCAAAAGGGCATGCTGGACTCCTGCCAAAGTGCTGTTGGGAAGTGCTGGGGAAGCCAACCAAATCTATGCTTTTTGTTCTGTTGAAGAAAGACCGCAAGCAAGAAGGAGAGGACCCACTTTTTGGCCTGTCGACACAAGTGGGGCTTGGCTGTTTCCTGTCCATTTCAACATCCCCTTCTTTATCCCTGATGTCAGGTTCATCTCCAGACAGGCAAAGTGTGATGCTTTCTTCATCGTTCTCTTCATTCTGAGGCTCGCTTTTTATCTGCCCCATAGCAAGTCCTGATTTGAGGCCATTTCCAGAGCTCTCTTCACTGAATGTGCTTGCAAAACCTGAGGTACTGATGTGTGATGTGTTGTAGACATTCTTGGTACAAGCAAGCTGGTATTTCTTGTATCTGGGGTACCGTGTTACCGCGTCTTTGTCCAAATTGTCCTTGCTATCTCTCAGCATGTCAGAGTCAGGCAGCATCCCTTCGCCTTTGTCTGCTCCAGCAACAGTGGTTTCAAAATTGAAGGGCTCTTGGTGCATCCTCTCTCTTGGGCAAGATATTTTTGACGTCTCTGATTCCATCGTCTCCTCTTCGTCTCCATCCGAGTTCTCCTCATCGTGCATGCGCTGACAGGTGGTATCTTTTTTGCACAGGAACAGGCCATCTTCATTGTTCAGCAGTTGCGTCTGAAGGAAGCTGAAGCAGGAGTCCTCCAGGTTGTGCATGCGCAGGAATTCAGCGCAGTGGATGACCTCCTGGATGTTTTCTCTGCTGAGTAACAGCTTAGCAGTGTAGGCAAACTGTAACAATGGACCAAATCCCCTGACAGTGACCTGCAAAAAAAAGAGGGAAATTGCCAGCGTTACCATCAGTTCTTGCTATCATCCCAAGTCCTTCATCGCGTAGTTAGGTAACAGATCTAGTGTCCAGAAATAAATACTGCTCAGCACCAGTTATTCTATCACGCCAGCAATGATGCTATATCCAGTAACTAGCACTGCTCCCTTTACGTTGCTCCTGTACATCATTGTACAGGTTGAGCTGAGCACTGTTTTTCCCAAATACCTTGAAGACATATGAACTAAGCCTCTGCTCTAATAAAAGACTGAAAAAACCAGACTGGTGTAGACACTGCTAATTCTTCGATGGATCTTATTTTAACTGTGATGCAGCACACTACCATGAAAGTACCAATTCAATTTTGATTCTTTGGCCCTGATGGAAGCTCTGGTGAACAGTGGTTTCAAGCTTAAGATACCACTTCAATCCCAAAAGTGTTTTGGGAAGGAAACATTTAATATTACAGCAAAATTAAACAGAAAGTATCTTTCTGCCTCTTTCAAGAGCAAACCGGTTTCTTTTTTTCTTCTCAAATTTTTGCAAGCCATTGCTGAATAAATAACAGGTAAGTACTGACTGCACAGCTCTTTTCTCCATCCCATGGAAATTATTCTCCTCATACTGTTCCTTATTTTAGTGAATCTAAGGTACAGCTAACAGGAAAGAAATCCATATTCATAGTTCAAAAGTGATACAAATTAGTCAGAGTCCGAGCTCAGTACTTAATTTTCCACCATTTTCTTTGCAGAAAGAGTAACAACTGTTTCTAGGAGAGTGATCTCCAACCAACTGTTCCAGGTCTGAGTTATGCACCACTACTTGTCCTTTTTTTCTCATCATACCATCTATATTTTACATTCACATATCATATATTAAAAAATACACACTTTCTCCCCCCAGATTTTTTATAGTGGCATCTTCACACATAACTATCAAATAACTTGCTACGTCACATGGTAAACTATAGATACTGTGTATTTTTTGACAAAAAATGCACTGGTGCTAACTTCTGTTGAATTTTTTCCCCCAATGGGCAGGAAACAAAAGTACTGGAAAAACTATTCTTCATGAAGCAGCGAGAGGCTGCTTCAAAACCAGGGCTCACCATCAAGGATAAAGGTTTCTGCACAAGAATGAGATTCAGTGGTTTGGCCACTAAGCTGAGATGTGGGAGAACACAACTCAATTTCCCATTGCACCAACCACCTTCCACATGACCCTTGCCAGGTAAGTCACTTCAGTCTTGGTTCACCAAGACACCTTCTTGCCTTGCTTGCAAGTGGTATTCACAAACCCGAGTTCCCTGTGCTTTGCATACCAAGGAAAGGCATCTAGATGGGATTCAGAGCAGCCAAACACCTGCATGCCTATGTGAGGTTGGGATGCACAGCCTGCAACCTCCTTCTGGCTGTAGGTGTCTCTGGTAGGTGTTCCCAGCTTAGTTTCTTCTTTTAAAACAAAGAAGAAGAGGAAGCACTGCTGTCCCCTTTTCATAAAATGGTCTAAAGATCAGAAGAGGGACCTAGAAAGTAGGACATCAGGTCCCTTTCCCAGACTCACATTTCCCAGCTCCTCAGAAGGATATCCTATCCAGTAGGTATGGGATACCCTGAAGATGAGCTGCTTTTCTGTGTCCTTCCAACTGAATTAACACCACTGAGCAAGAAGCTGCTCAAGAGGTTGGTGAGACATCAGGCCATGAATTTGTGATGGTTTTATTCCTGATTAGCATATATCTGAGTGAATAATTTGGTTCATCCCAATGAAAAGCCTATAAATTCCCTATACTGCCTCAGGACCAGTGATAGAGCTCACAGATTTTTACAGAAAATCCTGACTTCCAAAACCAAGCCTTTGTTATTCATAGATCTGCACTTGCGATGCTGGATTATGAAGATACCACAAGTGGTGCAGACTTGATGGAGAGAAAAATATTTTTAAACACCTCTAAAATTGCTCCCAAGAGCTTTTCCATACATATTACTGCTGTATCTGCTATTTTAAGAAACAGTGCATTTTCATGCACATGCTTACACACTTGCACATTCCTGTTTTACAATATGCCTCTGGTACAGAATTGCCTAGATTTACAGCTGGCTATTAAACCGATCGCTGCTTTATCAGTGTTACACTTTCTGCCTATTTGTTAGATTATCAGCTCACTAAAGGCCTATCTGCATTTTATCTACACAGCATGATTAACAAAATTGCTTGGGAACTTAATGAGCTTCTCGCAGGCCGATGTTTCTCTTTGGTAAGATCTTCAGTGTGGGGGCTTACACATTCCTACATCTTGAAAGCTCTGCAGCAGCACAGGTCTGTAGGAGCAGCTATAAATACCGTCTGGGGTTTTTGGGCCCCTTTTGATGAGGAGGGACTCTGGAGCACAAACCCAGCTCTCCTGGCAGTTGTGTCACTTGGCCACTAGGTGGAATGACTGGAAAGCAAATTAAAATAATTTTCTGTGCTGGGCCATGGTTTCACCCACCTGCCCGCCCCCCCCAGCGCAGGCACGCTGCAGAGCCTCGGGCTGACTCATACCACCCCACAGCAAGGCTGTCTCCCACGATGACTCAGTTTTTTGCTCCTAATAAACCACCGTGATAACAAACAGCAGCAAGACAGCTGTTACAGCTGTGCTGCACTGGATGTATCAGAAGCAGAGCCTGAGATTGCGCTGTGGGCTCCCCATGATGCCTGGCAGATGCCTCAAGTGAAGGATGATGAAAATGCTGGTCAAACGTGCGCCTTGACTTTCTTACGAGATCTTACCCGGTGACACAACTTTCCTCGCTCTCACAATCTTTAGATCCAGAGGGGGAGTTTCTTTTCAAGCACTCGGTGCTTGTCCTTGCTCTCAGGGAGGAACCTCTCAAGTGCCAATGCTTGAAACTGCACAAACAATAACTTTGGAAACAAATGGATGCAAAGCTTGCGGCCAAGTGTGAAAGCCAGCGCAATCTCTGTCGCCTGAAGCTGTCTAAATATTGATTTGGATCCCGTGGCAGGTCCCCTGCCTCAGCCCCACAAGCTTTGGGACTGCCCGCATCTGATGCATTCTGGCAGGAAGGCTGCGATCGAGGTGCTGGAGTGTGGCTATGAGCACCGCACGTTGGGAAAGAAAAGGCTTTGAAGCTGCGTGTATTACCATCACACACGCGTTTCTGTAGGAAGAGGTAAGATCAGTCTTTTAAAATGATTTGACCTGACTGACGCATCCCAGTGAAAACAGTTAGTGAAACCAAGTTGATCTGTGTTTGCAGAAGGAAACAGATCATTTCTCTGATACAACAGTCTCCATTTACACGAGAGAGACCTTTGCTGGATGGGTAAAACACATGCCAGCAACAATCTCAGTTTATTTTTTCCCTACTGTAAATAAGATGCCATATGTCCAAGACTTCTTTGCTTTTAAACCTTGTTTTCCATGTAAATTAATGTTTAAGTAGGCAGGTCAATTTGTGAGAACCTCCACTGGGCACCTTGTCCAAGCTCATATGCCAAGTCCCTGCTTCCCTGCCCTCCGACCATTTGCCTTATTCCAATTTCTACCCGTTTCTATTGTTTATATGGAATTGACTGGCTACAAGAAAATCAGGCAGGGCAAAGATGAAATGTACATACAAAACAACAATGCCCACACAGACAAGAAAAGCAAAGCAAAGATCTCAGCTTCTTGGAGGCTTGCTTTCCCTTATCTTTCAAGGCAGGCTAGGAGAGGACTTCTCTTGTGTACTTGAAACATGCCAAACATGCCGCCAAGTCTAAGGATGAAGCACTTTATTTTGCCTTGCTCCTGTCCCCAGCTGGTCTTGTATGCATTAAAACCCTTCTGCACACCTAGTGCACAGAGAACACGGTACTGCAGCCATACCTAAGCCATCGGGCACATCTTCTTGCTCTACAGCAATCCAAGAGATCAAGAACCAGGGGTCCACATGCAGCTCCTGCCTCTGCCATGCTGCCACAGGTACCCCACGCTCACCATGTGGTATAGAGCTCTATGTCAATTCAGCATTGTGGTGATAACAAGCCTGACCACTGCTAAGGTGAAAGAAAGTAAGTTCTCCAGCCCTTTATCTGCCACTTGTCTTTCAGATTGAGCTAGCCAAGCCAGGGGATATGTTTTGTATGTCCATGCCCTCATGAGTTTATGATACTGGGGAACGGGCTGGAAATAATGCAATGATATAATCACCGTCAATAGAGTTGTTAATCAGCATTAGCCATATTGAATCTACCAGCAAAATATAGACAGCAGCCCTGCAGAAAATAAGCATGCAAAATCTATTTTAGTTCAGTCCGACACTGCTTTTCTCCTTACAGAGTCCTGTGGAGTGTGATGCTCTGGTTAGTTTTAATTGATTTAAGTGACCAGACTTCCACTACTTCCTTTGGGAGATCATTGCCAGACTCTACTTAAAACCTCCTCATGAGGAAATCTTCCTTCCCTTATTTTCCTCCATCATCTCTCATTATATTTCCTCGATGCATTCCGGGTAATGCTGCTTCCTTTTGGAGAAATAGTTGAATCATTGTTATACTCTCTGCCTTCCCTTCTTCCTTGGTCAGTATTTATCATTAATGAAAAACTGGCTAATTCAAGGAAAACAATATTGGTCACTGTCAGATGGGAGAATAAGAAGCTGAAATGAGAGTCAGCAATGACAAATGCTAGTAAAGAAGGCAGCATTACAGATGCAAATATAGACCGTTTTTAGCACAGCGTTTTCCTAGTACTGGGCACATGCTATTCTAAAATTAGGAGCAGGGTTAGCTCACTTCCACGTTAGGAACGTTGTATTTTCATAAGGGACTTCTAGGCCAGAAATTCTATTTTAAATGTAGTTGTACACACACCAACAGGCGCCACGGGAGACACAGCACTGTGGGTGAACTCTCTCTGGCTCCCCGTTGTATTGGGTCTCCTCCACGATGGCCGATCAAGCATGCTGTGGAGGCCTCTGCATTGTTTTGAACACACGGGACGTGGCCTCAGAGCACATGAAGAGGTCTGACATTTTTGTGGATGGGCTGGACTTGCTGTGCGCTGCAGAGTTCATCAGTGCATGCTCATTAGCTGGCTGCCCAGACTTCTAGATGTCTCAAAATCCCAGACAAATAGACAAAATCCTCCGATTCTGCACAGACAGTATTTCTTACAGGAGGAAAAAAGGTTATTTCCAAGGGAAACATGGATGTCTGGTAACCCTGCTCCGAATGGCATCTGTATGAAAAGCTGCATCTGGAGCAGGGAAGGTCAACCCCTGCAAAATGCCAGCAAGTCTGAGTTCAATTTAAAGAGGGGAAAAGTGATTAAGGGCAAGGAAAGATCACTGTAAACATGCAGGAATGTAAAACTTGGCAAGGCAATATCTAAAATGGAGCAAGAGAATGTTTACAGTAATCTGATGCATACTAACATCAAGAACAGAGAAAAATTGTCTAGTTTGCTATGGGGTGCTATTGCCGATTGCAGCGAGAAGAAACTGAAGAAATGAAAATGTAGGGATTTTTTCCTGACTCTTAACCTAACAGCAAATTCAGTGAGATCTTGAAAGGCTTTCTAGGGAAGATGATGGATACTTTATATCTGAGTACTGCAAAGCAAAACTAACAAAGCACAACCTAGTTCCAGCGAGGTAGGCTTTAATTTGGTAGGCTTTTCCAGGCCTAATTTCCATGTTAATTAGGGCACAGTGCCAAAGACCTTCTAGAAAACAGCATCAAAGTTCAACAGCAAATGTACACGCAATTGTTCCTTTTCAAATAAAGCATACCTAGGGCATATTCAAAGAACAAGCTCATTGGTGGTGGCGTGGGAGGGCAGAGCCCCCTCCTCCCCTCTGGGGACACAATGAGATCTGCAGAACATTAGCTGCTAAATCCCACCACCGTCTTGGGGGTAAATTAGATGGTCAGACCTTCAGACCCACTGAGAACACAGAAGTCCTGACGGAGCAGCACAGGCGCAGATTATTATCTTTACACATTTGAGTAGCCTTGCTGAAATCAATAGGAGTACTGATGGGTTTTCTGTGAAGCATGCAAGCTGCTTGTAGGATTATGGATTATATTTTTAGTATTTTGATTTTCAGGTTAAATTCATCACCAGGCACCTAAAAACAGTTAGAAACCCCTCATCTCTAATCTCCAAACATTGATTTAATTATTAAGCCATTTTGTGGGGAAGGAAGAAAGGAAAATTGAATCAAACCTCACATGCCGAATATCAAATCCCAAACTAAATATTAATTTAAAACAGTTGGATAGAAACATAGAAGAAATGTGACCGTTTCTTGCAGAACTCAAAATTGATCTGTTATTCACGTACTGTTTTGTAGTGGGCCTACTGTGGTACCCATTTTGTTAACCTGTCAGTGTTGCTATTGCAGTCTAAAGGCATGTGTGGAGACCTTTTAAATCCGTCTCAGCCCTGCAGTTTGTCTAATAAGCCCAAGGATGTAGCAAACAAACTACTAACTTCTCACTTGGCCAGCATGTTCCTAACACTACAACTTATATAATCAAACACATGCTAGAAATAGGAGATAAGATTAGTGACAGTTAGCTGCTGCTATTTTTTTCCACAGCCTGAAGAAAGTCTCTGGGATTAAATATTAACTCTAATCTTATTTGCTAAAATTAGATCACACTGTATTTTTTTTCTTTTACAGCCAATTGCAAGTATAGTGCAGAAGTTATTTTCAGAGTGTAATCTGATAACCAAAGTCAGTCACCAAAGCTGTTATTCCATTAAGAGTTAAGAGTCTTCCTGGTTATTTACTTAGTTATTTTTACTTGGGATGGTGGAGCCTGGCAGATTCTGTTTTTCCTAGCTTGAGCTTATTTGGTTTTGGAAAACTCTCTGAAAGATTTAAATGTATTACTAGGCTCAAACAGGTCAGCTGCATGTGCAAAATCAACGGTGTTAGCTATCATGGCTTGTCCCTATACACGCACAAAGTAAGCCTGCACAGAGTCAGGAACCGTATTGAAGCCGTGATCCTTTTACATAGGGCAGGAACATGCAGGAGGCAGGAAAAAGTCAGAAGAAGAGATGATAAACAACAGAGTACTTTTGTAAGCCAATGCCACACCAGTATTTTACTGCATTTTCCCCTCTTTAATTTAACAGCATTTAAATGTTCTCTCACCAGCAGCTTACAGATGTATTTCCCCTATCTGCTCATAAATCGGTGGAGCTCCTAAAATGAGTAATCACTCTTTAAAATTCAACTTGGGCGAGAAGCATCAGATGCAGGTATTTGTATTATCTGGGCTTTTAAACAAGAGAGGAACATACAAGTCATTGATGGAGAAGACCAACGAAGAGAGGCCTTTGTTTTAACTCTAAAACCACCTTTTAACTTAAGCAGATACCCTGCTGGCCCCAGTTTAACATTCTGTCACTTCAGGTAGTGTGTACAGATTTGGGCAGAAGAGTGACCCGAAGTCCAAGTGACAGTCTGGCATCTCCTGCATCGCATCGCATCGCATCGCATGGCATCGCATCGCAGGGGTGGGAGGCCACCACACCGCCACCACGACAGACAACGCTGGGCATGAATGCATGCTAGCAGAAGGGAGAACCTGGACACACAGCTCCTTTCTTTGACAGGCTGATTTACCTAATTTATTTATTTTTTAGCAAAAAGTCCCACTGAAAAAGCTGCCACCTGCAAAGCCACACTGAGGTATCTTTCCAGTGCATCCTCCACAACAGCCTCTTGAGGCGTCACGCTGAGAGCTTCAAGGAGATGCTTAACTCCCTTCAGCGGTACTTCTACAAAAGATGCCACATTGGAAGTGCTCGTCCAACTTCCAATTTTGTGCTTTTGAAAAAAAAATTGCACAGGTGCCCGCCTCAGCCTTTCCCCTTGAAGTCCCTGCTTTCGGCCAGATAACAAATTTACACTAGAAGCCCTGACTGCCTATGTGAGAGTATTTACAAATCGAAGGAGGAAACCAAATGACTTCTCATTTTCCTCTCTCTGGCATAACAAACACATCCAGGGGCAGCACTTCAAAAGGCCTCCTCCCTCCCCACTTGCAAGGGAGGGAAAGACCAATAACCTTCAGTGCCCGCAGAGCATCACGATGCTCCCGGGCGGCAGGTGTGACCGCAGGAGGTGAGACGGGGAGGAAGGAGAGGTCATTCACACTAGACTCGCCTCGAGGATGGGGAGCAATAATTGCAAACCATGGCCATCGCCCCGTGAGAAGTGCGTCAGCGCTGAGGCGGGGCAAGTGGCTCAGAATTGATCGCCAAGCGTAAAGAGCCAGCGGATCAATGCCCATGTTATTGGTTATGTCAGCGTTCGACCGCATGTGACTTACGGGTGGAGCGAAAGAGTTAAGGCACCTGCATACTTGTGTTTTTCCAAAACAAAGTCACTGTGGTAATGGCCCCAACTTCGAAGCATTCTCAAAAATCCTGGCCCTCAAGCCTGGGACCAGTAATGTCAGACCAATCAAAGGGGGTGACGGAATCAGAAGATGTCTAAGGAATAAAAAAGCTAAAATTCAGAATAATAAAAGTAAAAATAAAGTAATCTCTGATCCAACTGCAATGCTTATTTTGATCCACAACTTTGAGTTTTATTTCATCTCAGAGTTATTGAAGCCCAGCTGAAATTCTTTTGACCTTTTAAAAGTGAGACTGGTTTCAAATCAAAACGAAGAATTTACTTTTGGAAATCCTGACAGTATCCCTGGGAATTTTCAGCATCCTTCCCATCCCTAAAAATTTTTAGGGGAAATTAATTTGTTGAATTTGCCACACCTTTCAGAAAATACACTGTTTATTGAGAAGGAAGTTAGAAATCACCAGGCATAAGCCTCAATACTTTGCTGCTGACATATGTCAATGCAAAAACCAGCAGGCATCTTTACCAAACATAGATGAATACGCTTGCAAAACCAAAAGGCTATAGGACTGGAACATCCAGTGCTTATCCATAGCAGGGATACACCACCTGGATCACATCTACTGCAACCATCGGTCTCTGGCAGACGTCCCCTGGCACACCCCGTTGGGCCGCTCTGGGTTTTACCGCCCGCAGCGGTTTGCCGAGTGTAAGGGAACATTTGCCTGCGTGGCCGCTCCTCCAGGCCACAGCCCGGGATGCGAAGCTCAGCAGCCAAGGCAGGCAGGTCTGCACGGAGGCGAGGGGCTGCCGGCGGGGCAGCTGTGCTGGCACTGGGGCACACCTCCCTCTGCCACCCCACCGTGGCGCAACACCTTCGGCAAAGCAGCTCTCTGGCTGGAGGGGGGAACTTCTTACGCCCCTGCAAGCAAACCTGCCCCCTGGGACCTGTCAGAGCTCTTATTTTAAAAGCTCACTTGGCAACTTGTATTGAAGTCAAACACTAGTTTATTAAACCATTAAGAGAATACTGCCTGTAATACTATGCATCAAGCCGGAGGAATGACAGCTGCAATGCCACTGTTTGGAGAAAACACCTTCAGCAGAAGGAGACAAATTTTTCCTAACTAATTACGTGGTTTGGGTTATGTTGTCGATGTTAGAGGCTGCCCAGGGCATAACTGGAGAACACAGAAAATTCAAAATTATGGCCAAGAGAGTACCTGCAGGCAAGCGTAGGTGAAAAAGCTTGGAGAAGAACTTTCAGGCTGCTGAGGTCAGACTCTGGGTGGAGGTGTTAGAAAGAAAATTAGAGATGAGAATGTTTCAAATAACCTTTTCTCTGAAGGAACAACTCGGCTATGACATGACTGAATCAACAAAGAACACATAAAAAACAGCGGCACTAATTAGCAGTTTAAACACTCAGGCATGAACTAGAAGATAAAGCAAAGGGAAATACGGCTGTGTTATCTGGCAGTTTGCAATACATTTGTTTTTCCAATGCAACCTGCACCTTAAGAAACCTGGAACACAGTAATGAAGGATGACACAGGAGGGTGGCTCAGCAGAAATGCTGCCTTCTCTCCTTGGGTGCCTATGCAAGCCATGCTGAAACCGGCAGGGAAGAAACAGGCAGAAATGAAAAGATTTTAACCCAAGAGCATCATCAGAATTAAAGTGTAACTGTAATTTAAAATTAAAATCAGTCCCATATTTTTGCAAAAGGAAAACTAAACTGACCCCCAGATTAAAAAAGAAAAAAAAAAAGGGAGAAAGTGTTGAGCAGTGAGGAGGGGGAAGAAGGAGTGGGAAAACTTTCACAGAATATAAATTGTGAGAGAAGAGTCTGTGAAAGATCTGTTTAGGTGCACATCATGAGCCAAAGTGGGGAGAAAAAAGGGAAAACAAAAAGCAGTTTAAGAACTTCTAGAATGAAGAAAAAAACTCTAGAAGCCTCCAAGTTACATTAGGAAATACCCAAATAGGCAGAAAATGAAGATGCGTGTAGAAATTTGCTAATTCAGAGGGTGTGGAGAGGAGTGGTTCAGAGTTTCCAAAGCTGCAATTAATACACAAGCAAACACAACAATACAGAAAAATTACAAAGACCTGTAAATTACACCAATACTCTTTCCCAAGCACGGCAGAATTTATTTATGCGAATAGACTATATAATACAGTGTATTAAATACACAGTGCATTAAATACACTGTAATTACTTTATAAAAACAAGGAATACTTCACAGCAAGGCATCTCACTACAAGCCCTACTATTATACTTTGCGTAGCGTAGGAGAGGAAGAAACAGGATCTGTCAGATATGATTTAGGAAAACACAAGGCTGCACTCTGAGGAAGAGAACTAAATCAGAAGACAAAGGAGCTGGAGAAGAAGCAGGCTCAGGAGACGGGGCTGGGTAACATCCAATGCAGCTCATGGATGCTCTGCCATGGTTTCCCCAGGGCTGATGATGCCAACGCTTCCAGTGCTGCCCGTGGCCGTGCGCCGGCATGGCACAGGATATAAAATCACTGGCATCCTTATGCTGGGGTAGCAGGGAGCGCAGTCCAGCAAATACCGTAACATTTCAAATCCAGAGATGCTTTTGCTGGACCGTGGAAGGAACTGAATGTCAAAGGCTTTACTATTGCGCTCCACAAGGTAACCAGGCAATTACGATTATTAACTGGTAGGCTGAAACCTTGTATAAAGAACCCGGTATCCTGCAGGCATCATGTTTTTAAAACAAAACGTGCCAAATGCTGCATTTGTTCCAGTTTTCCTTCCCCTCTTCCCCCACCTTGCCTTTTAATTTCTGGTATTTGGACATGCAATTTTTCTGCGTTCACCTCATTTTTGTTCTTGCATGCCTATTAACAGATCTGAGGATTACGGTGGCTTTTGTTCCACTGCTTGGTGTTCACATTTCATCAATGACGTCCACTCAGCTCAGCAAAGCAGGTTTGCAAGGAGAACCAGCCACTGCTGAGCTGGCAAAGTTGGTCCCCTCCTGTCCTCCACGAGGAGCAGTCAACTCCTCGTGCGGTGGCCCAAAAGGTTAGCTATGCTCCATAAATCCCACCAGAAAAAATCGGAGGCATTTGCCTTCCTGCTGATATGTCATGTCTGCTATGAGCAAAGGTAAAATGGCTCTTCTAGTCCCTAAAGGAGTGCAGGCTCAGCAGGAGCGCCCTGCAGGAAAGCGGTCGAAGGCAGGGAAGGACGGGAAGGATGGGCAACGGCATCCCAGCACAGTCACAACCCCATGCCTGGCTCTGGGCTGTCCCCAAGAAACTGACTTCCCCCTTTCTGCTTCATACGTGAGATTTTTAAGATCTATCCAGAAAGCGAGGGGTAGAAAATGCTATCTACCCTAGGAGCCCCAGAAGTACTCTCCACGTAGAAAAATGATGGCATTTCCGGCTTGACATGTGACTTCCTGGGAGAGCGGAAGTCGGGACTTTACAGCTATTTGTGTGTGTGTGTGTCTACATATGCTCACGTGCACCCACGCATGCTAGTGTGAGAAAGAGACTAGAGAACGTGAACGTGTGTGAAAGGGACTGAATTAGCCCCATCTGCTCCGAAAAGATCATTTTCTCCTTGGATTTCTATTACCATCGTATCATTGCCACACTAGAGTGCTTCTAAAAGGCTACAGCTCTGGCAGCCAGCATCATTACAGCTGCTCAGATTATTAACAGTATAAATAAACTCTCAGAGACACTACTAAGAAAATATTAACTACAATTATCACTGTCTGATAAAATAATGAACAGTGAAGTGTTATTCTGCTGCCTCAGTCACCACTGCACGTTTATGTGTGCCGTGAGTAATGAAAAACAGTTTATTTGCATACTGAATCATCCTGGAATTGGTTCTTGCTATTTTATTTTATTTATTTTTCTAAAGATCAAGCAGCACAGGCTGAAGCTCTGTGTTTGCAGAATTCAGTGTACCCCGCCTCCTTTCCCGCCATATATAATCCCATTAATTCCAAGTGAACGGAAAGCCGTGCTTGTAGCCATGCACACGTCTGTCGGAGGAGGGAGATGGGGCAACGTGCAGGCTACCAGCAGCGGCTCTAAAACCTCCCCATGGACTTTTATTCTTGGGCCTCGCTGATTTTTCTCCCTAGACGAGGAGCAAGGGCCCACACAATATCAATGCCGTGATTGCTGTGTAGATCCTCCTCGTCTTCGCCTCCTCTGCTGGCCTGCGCTGCTTTGGCTTTGTGAGCTCGTTTTCCCTCACATTCCCTAGCGATACTCCTGAGTCCTGTCCCTTCTTGACAGCAGCAGGGAACTTGGGCTTGGTTTCTCATTAATAGAAGTTATTACTTCCCTGCAAGCGCTGGGGAAAAAAGTTCTTAATCGCTTGGAGAGCAGGAGCCTCTTGCCCCAATGTCCCCAGGCCAGGGTCCAACCCCCTCGCCTGAGCAACACCCTCCTCGGCAGTCATCTTGTCTTCTTCACCATCTGTTCATTAGCGTAGCTCATTAAAATGAGGAGAAATAAACTACTTGGACCTGAAACCACTCACTGCAGGGCAGATATGACGCTGAGGCTCCAGTCCAGGCAGCCCGTTCTCATGGCCCCGATGCGGGAGAGGCTGCCCTCTTTTGAGCTGGGCCCTGCGGATTAGGAACCACCCAGCCCCAAGACATCTTTAATGTCTTCCCAGGAAGGCGCCAAGTAAAGCCCCTGCTTTGTTCAGCTCTTCCCTACCAGGCCGCCGCAACAGACCCGACCGCCGGCAGGGAGGGGCAAAGGCAAAGGCCCGGGCCAGGCTGTTGGCGGGGAAGCGGCGCGGGCCCGAGCCCTGCGTTGAGGGCCGCCGACACCGCACAAACACAACGGATGCAAAAGCGTCATTTTCTGCGTCGGGGCTTGCAGGGAAGCTGATGACTCGGGGCGACGGCAGGGTGACGTGGCCAGCACGAGACACGTTATCAAGCTGAGTACGCAAGGGCCGCATCCCAGCCAGGTACGAAGGAAAATTAGAAAGCTAACAGGCAGGGGCAGCAGCAACTAAATGCAGCCAGAAAGGAAGGCAAAAATGCAATGCTGAGTGAGAGAAAAGGGAAGGGGGCATTTTCTAAAATAGCTTCCCTCGATCTAGGCCAGGAAAATCCTGCACTGTACCTTTTGTGTTTTTATCCCGCTGCCCTTTTTCCCTGCGCTTTTGCATCATTCCTCCAGCATCTCACGCTCCTTGCCGGGTCTCTTTTCGTCGTCTACAAGCCTTTTGTTCCACCAACCCCCACTTCTGCATTTATTGCCAGCTCCAAGCAGCCAGCCATGGCGTGACCACCTTTCGATTTGCACACCCCGGGGCTCTGGCTGCCCGCATTGGTACGATGGTGACGGAGGAAGAAAAGCAGGGTGCAGAGGCAGGAGGAAACGCCATCTTCGAGCGTCCCCCTCTGCCAGCTGTGAGGGAAGGACAGCTCGGAGGAGGCAATCTTCTCCCTCCATACAAATCACTGCTACGATGAACCTCCGTTCATGGGAGGGGAAAAGCCAAGCCGCAGCCTTCCTCCCTATTTTCCCTCCAGCATCCTCCCTCTCCTCATTCTCAGCAGTTGGGCTCTTCTGGCCACCGAAGCAGGTTAGATGTGGCTTGCCCTGAATAACTGACCTACATTAATTTTTCCTCTTTAATTAAAGAGTTCTTCTGTGAAACGATTTATGAGAACTTCTTTGCTAAGGGAAAGAAAACAGCGTATTGTTCCACACAGGTTTACAATGACAAACATGCTCTCTCCGAATGAATTTTGTTCCCCCAAAAGCCTCTATGGAAGGCAAAACACAGAGAACGGTAAAGGATTCGCTGAAGAAGAACTGAAGTTCATTTTAAATCAGTGTACCATGTACAAATGCTGTCTTACAAATAGGATTATTTAATTTAAACCTTCGATCTGTCAAGTTCCATTACTTCAAATGGAGCCTGTCGTTTCTTGACTTCATTATAAATCAGGATTATATTACAATTTACGTTCGGTAAGTCACCACTTCCATAGGAGGCAGTGAAAAAAAATTACACAGCAGACAGTAAATAGAGCAAAGTCATTGCACTGTTCTTGAAAGGCAAAAAGTCATCTTGCTAAATGAGGGTCCGAGCTGTCCTGTACCAAGACTGTTCCTAATAAATAAAAGACCTCTGGGAAAAGTGCTGAGCATACGCTGGATCTATTTTCAGCTTGCATCAGCAGCTGCTGCCCCTGGGATCGTATCTTTGCTCATACCCTACACCATATGTAATCACTCCAGTGCTGCAACCAGTAAGATAATGAAAGAGCATGGCATAAATCTATACTTGAGTGGAATGCTAAATGAGAAAAATAATACAAAAAAGGGGGAAATAAACCACATTTTCAAGTCATTAGGAAGAAAGACTTTGACATATGAAGTGTTGCAACCATTAATAGCACTTATCGTATAGAGTGGAGACAAAGAGACAAATTAATCAAACTGACAGAACTGGGACATTTTATGCTAATGCAGGCTCCTGGGTTTTCGTTTGTATTCCTCTGTGTCTGGAAAACTGATACCATTACAGGGCAGGAAATTGCATGAATAACATGCAACAGATCATAAAAATTCACACACCAAGTGCAGAAACACTGCCAAAAGCACTGTAAAAACAAGGCTAGAGACCTCAACAGAGGAACTACCAACAGCTAATGAATGCAAATAAGTACAGGAATACTTCCCAGTCATGCATAACAATGAGACATAGGCTGTGACTCCGCAGTCTCCAATAGTGTAGGTAAAATAAAGCCTGGAGAGAGAACATGCAGATAGCTGGGAGGAACTGCTGGCCAAGCCAGGGTCTGAATTTGTTTGCAGTATTGCAGCCAGCAGTTTAAAGTCACCAGGGAACCGGCATAGCCAAGTGTCGCCTCCGTCTAAACGTATCGCTATGTTAGATTTAATTTAACGTCTCAGGTAGAAGAGAGAGGAGGAGGAGGATGAAAGAGGAAATAAAACAGAGCCACAAACCAGCATGTAATTACACAAAATAAAAATCCCCTCGCCCTTGTGCAAATCCACAGCACGCAGTAAAAACCCTCACAGATAAAGACATTTAAAACATCATTTGTTTGGGAAATACAAAACGCGCCTGCTGTCCAAAGCCACAGCCATGTCATAAGGGGCAGGAAATGGCAAGAACTACAGGAATGCTGGGCAGGGCACGGTGTAACGCAGGATCTTGCAAAGGTTACTTCACTTGCCATAAAGGCTTCTCAGGGACCTTTAAAAAACCCTGGCAAAACAGAGCACTGGTGAAGTGCAGAGCGCTCATCAGCCACATAAACACCAAACGACAAATACATTCACTTGATGGGCAGCCACTGCATTTCTCATCACTCTCCGTTTTTTAAAAAAGGGATGTTTCCCCCTTGTACAGTTACTACTGTACGAATCACAGAATGGTTTGGGTTGGATGGGACAGGACCTTAAAGATCATCTAGTTCCACCCCCCCCGCCATGGGCAGGGACACCTTCCACTAGACCAGGTTGCTCAAAGCCCCATCCAGCCTGGCCTTGAACACTGCCAGGGAGCGGGCATCCACAACCTCTCTGGGCAACCTCACAGTGAAGAACTTCTTCCTTACATCTAATCTAAATCTACCCTCTTTCAGTTTAAAGCTATTAACACCTTGTCCTATCACTACATGTCCTTGTAAAAAGTCCCTCTCTGGCTTTCCTGTAGGCCCCCTTGAGGTACTGGAAGGCTGCTATAAGGTCTCCCTGGAGCCTTCTCTTCTCCAGGCTGAACAACCCCAACTCTCTCAGACTGTCTTAATAGGAGAGGTTCTCCAGCCCTCTGATCATCTTTGTGGACCTCCTCTGAACTCGCTCCAACAGGTCCATGTCCTTCTTATGTTGGGGGCCCCAGAGCTGAACGCAGTACTCCAGGTGGGGTCTCATGACAGTGGAGTAGAGGGGGAGAATCACCTCCCTTGACTTGCTGGTCATGCTTCTGTTGGTGCAGCCCAGGATGTGGTTGGCTTTCTGGGCTGCAAACATACACTGCTGGGTCATGCTGAGTTTCTCGTCAACCCCAACACCCCCAAGTCCTTCTCTGCAGGGCTGCTCTCAATCCACCCATCGCATAGCCTGTTTTTGTGCTTGGGATTGCCCCGACCCAGGTGCTGGACCTTGCACTTGACCTTGTTGAACTTCATGAGGTTCACACAGGCCCACCTCTCAAGCCTGTCAAGGTCCCTCCAGCGTGTCGACTGCACCACTCAGCTTGGTGTTGTTGGCAAACTTGCTGAGAGTGCACTCAATCCCACTGTCCATGTTGCTGACAAAGATGTTAAACAGTGCTGGTGCTGATACTGACCCCTGAGGAACGCCACTCATCACTGCTTTCCACTTGGATGTTGAGCCGTTGACCGCAACTCTTTGAGTGCGACCATCCAGCAAACTCCTTATCCACCAAGTGGTCCATCCATCAAATCCATACCTCTCCAATTTAGAGACAAGGATGTCATGTGGGACAGTGTGAAATGCTTTGCACAAGTCCAGGTAGATGACGTCCATTGCTCTTCCCTTGTCCACCAACACTGTAACCCCATCGTAGAAAGCCACCAAATTTGTCAGGCCTGACTCGCCATTAGTGAAGCCATGTTGGCTGTCACCAATCACCTCCTTATTTTCCATATGTCTTGGCATAGTTTCCAGGAGGATCTCCTACATGATCTTGCTGGGCACAGAGGTGAGACTGACTGGCCTGTAGTTCCCTGAGTCTTCCTCTTTTCCCTTTTTAAAAATGGGGGTTATGTTCCCCCTTTTCTGGTCAGTGGGAACTTCAACAGACTGCCATGACTTCTCAAATATGATGAATAGTGGCTTAGCCATTTCATCCGCCAGTTCCCTCAGGACTCGCGGATGCATCTCATCAGGTCCCATGGATTTGTGCACCTTCAGGTTCCTTAGACGGTCTCGAACCTGATCTTCTCCTATACTGGGTGCTTCTTCATTCTCCCAGTCCCTGCCTTTGCCTTCTGTGACTTGGGTGGTGTGGCTGGAGCACTTGCTGGTGAAGACTGAGGCAAAGAAGTCATTGATTACCTCAGCCTTCTCCATGTCCTGGGTAACCAGGTCTCCCATTTCCTTCCAGAGAGGGCCCACATTTTCCCTAGTCTTCCTTTTATCACCAACATACCTACAGAAGTTTTTCTTGTTGCCCTTGATGTCCCTGGCCAAATTTAATTCTGTATCAGGGCTTTAGCTTTTCTGCCTTGATCCCTGACTCCTCAGACAATTTCTCTGCATTCCTCCCAGGCTACCTGTCCTTGCTTCCACCCTCTGTAGGCAAGGACTGTAGGCGAGGACTAGCTCTGGGGGGGTAAAAGGAGTAAAGCTGATACCTTTTGGAGCTGCATCATTTCCAGAACTGCTCTCACCTTCCCCAGAACAAAATGATATGCAGCTGACTGGATTGAGCAAGAGCATTTAAGTGCCAATACTACATGCAGCTGGGGAGAATTAACTCCATCTCAGCCAGACCCAATACAAGAGGTTGAGGAAATACCAGTCTTCCCACGGGTGGCTGCCTTCCTGAAGATCAAGTAGAGTTCAAGTCCTTCTCACATTTGGTGCTGGAGGACCCCATGTTCAGAGGCGGCAGGGCAGGAGCTGTTTTATCCCGCAGAGATGGGCGTGGGGAGTGCACAATAGAGCCCAGATCTCCATCCGCTCTCCAGCAGATCACTGTTGGGGTTTTAGAGTTTTAGCCACATGAACAGGGTTTATCTCCAAGCCTCAAAATCTCCTTCTGTTCCTTCGGTCACTACTAGAGTCTCAACAGTGTGCTTGGAGTGGTAGCAAAAAATGGTGCACGCACACAAAAGCAAGCTGGTCCAAAAGCTTTCCAGAGACAACGATGGTGTAACCTTTGTTTTAAGGGGAGAAATTAGAAACAGGCATTCATTAATTCCTGTAAATATACACCCATCTGACAGACGGACAAGGGTTGCAAACTGCAAATGGAGTGACTTTTTCCCTTCCCTTAAACAAATAAATAAAAGGATAGCAGAGACAATTAGTTACAAAAAGGCCTCATGAAAACCTTGGCTTTAAGAAATTTTAGTATAAGGAGGGAAATAATTTGGTCAAGTAGTTATAATGATGTTGATTTCTTCCACTCTTCACAATAGCAAAGACACCTTTGAAGTCTCTCAAGAACACATGACACCTGACCCTCTCTTTTCCTCTACCTGCAATCAGAGCAGTTTGGGAAAAGAAAAGCCTAGTTAAGAGTAAAACATCCATTCCTGAAAGAGAGTATTTAGAGAGGTCCTTACTACCACCTTACCATTCAACCAAGAGGTAGAAAGCACACTGACAAGAAATGACCATGAATTCTCACGCCCCTTTAGCTATGCAATTTCTCTTCAGAAAACCAGTTTCAGAACCGGACTGTAACCTCACCAAATAATTCAGATTAAAACTGTATCTAAGGACTAAGCTGAGAGTACAAGAGCAGATGATGCAAACAGTCTGGGCTCCCGAGGCTGGGATTGACTTGAAACCCTCCAAGCTCACTGTGTGCAGCTTACGGTGTGCAGTGCTCATGTGCTCTACAGAGCTGCTTGGAGGAGGTCCAGCACAGCAATCTTGACAGCAGCTCCCACTAGGGTCACCTCAGCTGTGCACCGCCAGCTGAAGACAGAGGCCAGAACATGATCAAATGTTTGTCTTTAACAATTTACCTGCTTATGCCCTCTCAACTGAGGTTTCCAATTGGGAAGTTCATGTATAACAGTGAAATAAATCCTGTAAGAGAAGGATTGGGCTCATCTTTGAAAAGGAAGCAAAACTAAACCAAGCCCCGGGTAGCTCTTACGGGGTGTTCTTCTCAGTCCAGCTGCAAGATACACTGAAGACAGGGAAAGAAGAAAAGGAGTTACTGATTTAAAGGTTTCTGCTACTACTGAAAGCAACTCTTTCTGCTTTCTGAATGCTATGATGACTTTGTAATGTGAACAAGTTTCTTTGCAGAATGCCCAAATGCCTATATATGTCACGGACACCTCTTCATTCTTCACTTCCTTTGACAATGGTATAGATATTATTTGTTCTCAATGGCTACTGCTTATATAAACGGGGCAAAAATGACAAGGATAGATGGCTCTTACAAAAGACAGGCAACTCTATTTTTTGTGCCTTGCATTTGACAAATTAGTTCGGACATTTAAAACATAGCCTTGGTTTGATGTGTCCAGTCTCCTGAAAACTAACAAGTTCAGGAACAGGCAGAAACTGCTTGATTTGGCTTTATGTCCAGACAAAAACGCCATATGCAGAAAATCATCCATGAGGGAGGATGGAAATCTGCAGTCAGATAAAAATAAGGTTAAAAGATAGTTCAATTCGAAAGGCAGATGGAATGGCTGGAGACCCATCTACCGCAAGTCCAGCTTCCCATTCCGGAAGCAGAAATGAGCACTAGTCCTCTGTGGAAAGCAGAAGGGAAGTTGTCAGGATTTGTCTTTCCCCAGCTTTTTCCTGTCTTGAAAGGTTACTGGCTCCAACCCTGTCCTTTGAAAGAAACAGGAAATAACTTGAGCTTATTCTGTTTTTACTTGACCAAGAATCTCTTGAGAGGGAAATTTTCTCTGAAGGCTGCCTGTGTATCTGGGAGAGAGGTGGTCAGGCATGTTGTACTACTGCTGCGCGGTCAGAGATGGAAAGATATTTTGCTTTCAGAGTTGTTTCAGAGTCGTTTCTTACCAGCTGCAGGCCCTTGAAACAGAAGACCACAGGTCTGAATTTCAAAGGTAAGCAAAAACCCAACACATTTCCCACAAGCAAAAGCTTTACACAGCCAAAAATGTAGTCTCAGCCTCCTAGCTGACACTCTGACAAAAATCCCAGACCACTTCATCAAAAGCATTTTTTCCTGAAACTGAGAACTGTACTGGTAAAGTTTGCATGGACATTTTTTTTCTTTAATTCTGCTCTTTTTACCTTGAAACACTACTGCAGACTGCATCCCCACCATTCTGGGAACATAGAGTAAGAGGTATATGCACAGACTAGGGAATTTGGTCCTATCAAAATTCAAAGCAAGCAAATTTCAAGTAGAGTATTACCTTACTACTAGAATCTGATGTACAATGCACTGGATGCCCACACCTCTTTAAACTATTAGCACCATTCAGGTCTCTTTCTGGGTCAATAAATTTATTTGGATGGTTTCCTTTCTATTTTGCTACCCACATAAACCCACCTCAGCTCTGGCTTTGGGAAGTACATCTGACACAGCGGAAGCAGAAGGCAGCACTGAGAATACAATGCTGCCGCTGAATCCATCCTGGGTCACACCTGCCAAATCTCTCTGCAGTCCTTACAGTAAGTCTGTACACTTCCATTTCTCTAAAGTGTTGTTCTGAAATGATGAGCAGCTGCTGCAGGGAATGATGTGAACCAGGTGCAATATATACTCAACTAAATATGGTTGCTTCAACACCAAAACAAAGATGCCCAGTTTTTGAGGTCCTGAAATCCACAGCTCCCATCTGCCAAGACTGATTAGCTCTCTGTGGAAGAGATCAAGTCTTGCTAGGTACCTACTCACCTATTGTTTGGGATAAATGGGATGCCCAAAAGCTACAATATAGGAAAAAGTTTTTACATCTTGCTCTAAGTATCAAGATTTGTTTTTTAAATTAAGCATTTCTTTTTGAACCTGGGTCTGCAACAGCTCTGCCACTTAAGTAAAAATCCTAATTAAGCATCTTCAAAGTGCCCCAGTCTCCTGGTGAGGGACTGGAAGTCTGTAGCAATTCACAGACTCTTTCTGATCTGCTCCATGCCTCCAAGTCTACTTTCCTCTTGGATGTGGTAGTCTCAGCAGCTGTTATCTATGGCAGTGCACAGGACCTCAGGTATGATGCAGGAAGAACAGGTAGAGGACACAGAGTAGAGCCCATCGGTCACCCAGGACCAATCGGCCAGATAAGGCAGTGAGCGGCTCCATCTTACCCCAATCATCTTGAGAAATGCTGCAACTAGTCTGAAAATCCCCTCAATGCCTCCTGCATGCTTAAAAGATACAGAGGGAAGAACATGAGACTGAAACTCTGGCTGTGGAGTGATAAGCTGGAAGCTCTGGGTTCAGATACACGAGCTGCTCTGGGACCAGTAGCTGTGCCAGCTGTGGGTCAGTCTATTCACCTCCGTGTGAGGTAATGTGAACCAGAGCATTTAGAGAGAGGTAAACACAGCTGAGTGGTTCACACAAGGTGATTTAATTATCAATGACCTGATGCACAGACCTGTGCTGTAATTCCCACCTGATGCATCAGCTTCCACCGCAGCATTTGCACAGAGGTGATGACAGTATTTTATTTGTTCACGAGAGACCTCAAAAATCTACTGCTGAAGGTTTTATGTTATCATTATTTAACTTCAGAGCCGATACCTCTCAATTCCAGCTGTCGGTGACACTTTGTTTATATATTGGTTTTACTGAAAGCGCTAGTACTGTGATTCTCTGCCGTTCTCAGCCCAGCTATGGCTATTTTAACTGCAGATCCCCAGCTAGCAGCAGGCCCTGGGTCACAGCAAGAAATTCCCGGTGCCATTTCAATTACGAATTAACCTTTTCTTCTCCACAGTCTTCTAAAGCCTCCACCACGGATTCTTAAGTGACCCGAAAGATGCATCGTGCAAACTTTAAGCAAAAAAAAAAACCATCCCAAAATACAAAACACAAAAAAAGAAAAGATTTCAACTACTTCTGTGTGCTGGGAACAGACAGTTACAATTAGCCGCACGCTTTGATGCCATCCGCTCTTAGAAGGTCAGGTTAAGCAAAGTGAAGAGCAGAAAGGTTTATTAGCAGATCTGATCTATGTTATCTTAGTTATCTTAAGTTCCACTCAACTACATCTGTACTGAGCACCAATCTTCTTCAAGGGGTGTCTAAAGCTCGCCCCTCTTCAAGGCCATTTGTCTTACAGTTATGAAACAATGTGCAGTCATACACATCACTGAGCAGTTTGTTGCTAAAAACACATGCCAAATTTTTCAGTTGATTTTAATCTGGCTTCAAAACAACTGCCTTTGGCTCTCATGATATCTTTCCCCAGTAAATTAAAACACACTTCCTAGAGATATGCCTGATACTTTCTTTTCATTTAAGTCTTTAAACAACCATGCAAGCCTCCTCTCAAGCTCTTTCAGTGAAATTACATCTCATTTTTAAAACAAACCAAGCCTGGGCTAGATTGATCTGCAGTTTGACCAACTACAGCTGCTCCTACTTATTTATTTTATTAAAGTAAATAAAGTGCCCAAGGACACAGCTTTTAGTAGTGTTAGACGGCACTGGGATTTGGAGGTGTAGTTGCTGGCGGTCTCCCATGAAAGTGGGACAGATGAAAATTCAGTGCTGCACAGAAGTCCTGGAATAAACCAGCCATTTCTCTCTTCAGAGCTTGCATTGAACATGTAACAGAAAGTGTGTCTACTTCTTCCTCTAAAAAACTCAACAGCCTGCCTGTAAAATTCACAGAGCATCTCATTCCCAAATCCTAGTATGATTCATTTGCCTTCTGCTCACCTAAAACCCGTATTTCACTTCCAAACTGAACCATACTTCCTAGCCTTAATGTTTGTTGACTGCTGCAATGCATCATTTGAATACATGCCATATTCCATCCCATAACATGCTCAATTTCACTGGTAGCTGAGAAAAACAGTTGGTTTGACATTATTCACCGGGGAATCCTTGTCAGAAAGTGCTGTACAGAGATAAAACCTTATCTTCTTTGGGTCTTGGGAACACTAACGAAACAAAGCTTGGTACTGGGACCAGAAAGTACCTTACAGGTTGTGGTCTCTGATGTGGTGAAGCTGAGGGGTGTCTTATCTGGGCTTTATCTGTCTGTTCATTCAAATGGCAAATGCTCAGCCTGTATTACTGGACTCTTAAAAGAGCAGATCCTTAGTTTGCCAGCATTAAAGAAATTCAAAGCTTTTTTAGAGGGAGAAAAAGTAAAGGTAAGAGAATCAAAGGTGGAGGAGAAGATCTTTCAGTCTGCAGGGCCAGAGTGCTCAGTGTTCAGGCACAGTCATGGCTCAGCCACCTCATTTTCATTCATGCCCACATATATATTTGAATACAGCAACTCCCCCCCCCCCCAATACACCTCCTGTTACACATTCTTATTGCTTCTGCTCATGCCCTTAGCATAGTCTACCTCTAGGACTCACTCTTTTGGACATCTTTTAAATTTTAGATTATGTTTGTCATGTTTGAGCGAGAAAGTTTCCACACTACAAACTGCCTTTTCAATAGCGAGTGCAATCACCGTCAATCAGCCTGATTTAGCACTAGTGGCAGGCACGAGTCTAACAAAGGCAACAAAACTGAGTCCACTTATCGTGGTGGTGAATTTCATTCTGTGCACTCATCTCCATATCCCCTTTGACAGTACATTTTTATATGCTTACTCGAATAAATAAATAAATAGTACAGGTACCGCCAAAGGGAAGGAAAGGAGTTATTGCAAGATTTTATCTCCTTAACATGCATGTAGGCATGGCTTTTGTTTTCCTTTTTTAAGCCTAGCTCTCCCCACAACACAACAGAGGTGTATTTCGCTTTTCTCCACTGGAAAAGATGAGGGAAGTATTATCAATGGCAAGACAGCCCTCATCACAAAATGAAGTTACACCACACGGAATGAAAAGTATGCAGCTAGTTTCTTCATCATACTTGAGGCATGAAAAATCAGGCAGTGCCAGAAGCCTTTGCACCAAGGCATAGATGGAATTTCATATCACATCTTGATGGTCTCATTTCTGTTTTATCACTCACCTGCTAGAAACAAAATACATCGTTTGTACCTTGTACTGTGCTACATAAGCAATGCACATAAAACAATATCCATTTCTGTCTCATGGTTTCTCCTGAATTAGTATCACGTCATGTAAGACCTCAAAAAGTACCCAAATGCTCAGTTTTACTCTCACTACAGATCTGCAGCCTCCAGTCATCCTTCGGTGCGGTCAGTGTCAGCACTGTGAACCAGCACGAAAAATAACACATTCCCTGGAAGGAATTTAGGAAACCAGAGACCCAACTTCCATCCACACGGACTCACTGAAGTGTCATTGCTGAGGTAAGGTTGAAGCGTAAATGAGTTTGAAGCCTGACTTTATTAGAAGCCTGATCTATACAACCTCTTGCCACTACAAAAAGGTCTGTGGATGAAAGGGGTGGTGGCTTTCAGTAAGGCTTTCAGGTCACTGCCGCCTCCTGAGCCAAAGCAGAAATAATTCTGGCCAGTGTTGCAATCTGTGAGGAACATCAATGGCCAATACAGTCATGTAAAGAGAAAACCACATTAATGCTTCCCATTCTCTAAGAACTAACTTTAGCTACTCCTAAGACATCTCTGGGGTGCCAAAGAAAAAGGGTCTTCTGTTGTTCCCTACTGTGTAATAACATCCCTCCAGCTGGGAAAGAAACTTCCAAGCAGACATTTTCTTCTTGCCCTCTTGCTCCTCTTTCCCACATTTATCACCTCTTCCATTCCACACTCCTGTGCAGAGCACTGCCAGCTCAGTTCCTGCATTCCTTAAAGATATTATATTCATACATATACACAGAAAGGAAAGAAACAAAGTAGAATATTGTTTATTTCTAGAAAGATAAAAAGGAATAGTAATCAATTGCCTTAAGCCAGCAGGGTATGTAATAGCTGACCTCCTGCATCCTGCCTTTGATTTTCTCCTCATTGCAATCATCTTTTGTTGGCTAATTCCCAGCATTTTTCCCTCAGGCTGGCTGGTTGGCATGGATGGTTAGCAGCTGCCAGTATTTCTCCTCCCTGTCAGCTACGAGCCATACTAATGTTAGATGCCTGGCTCAGTCCCACCCAGGGTGCCGCATGCCTTCGCTTTCCAACATACTCAGCTTTTGCCAGCCTTGAATCCAAATCGAGGTCCTGTCCTGCCTTTCTCCTTGCAAAGATTTAACCCGGTGAGGGAGTTAACCCACGTCAACTGAAGAAGCAGATGACAGGTTTTACAGGGCTAGACCTCATGGGGAAATGGCAGGTTTCACAGCAGCCGTCAGGGAGCAGTAAAGGAGTAAGAACGCAGAGAAATTCAGCCTGTGGTGTGTGCTAACATTTACTTTGAACATCATTCTCTTAATAGCAAATTGCTGTGCGGATAAACAAACAAAAAAGCTCCCCAAGCACATCCCACCCCCTCTTCCTAAAAGAGATGCTGCTTCCCTTTGCCCCTTGGAAGATTTGTAAGCCACAGACAACTCCACTTAATCCTTTTAGAAGGCAACTTTTCCAGCAGATAGATAGTTCACTGCACTAAAAAAAGTGACCAATAACCACTCTTTAAAACAGATTCAAGAAACTTGAGGGTTACAGGTAAAACTAACCAACCTACTTGAGAAGCAAGTTGGTTTTATAACAGAAAGGACAGTATCAGACCAGCGCTAGAAAAATCTTGGTCTACTACTTCGGAAGACCTTTGTTTAACTTCACCAGAGAGAAATTTGGTGCTTTCATGGCTGCAATGACTAGGTGAAGCTTTTTTCAAAGGTACAGCCCAAAGTCAAAAAAATGCAAGCAAGGTTGGGAATCTCATTTCTAAGCTGTAGGAATTTAATACAACTGAGGGGTTTTATTTGTTGTTGCTGTTTCTGTCTTTTCACCATTTAACTACAACCTCAGTTTTCAGAAAACCAAGCGAGTAAGGTGTTTGCATAGACGATGGTCCTCCGTCCAGCGCCCAGCTTTCAGCTTGCCCATATAGACTTGCTGTGCACTTCTATTAGCAAAGCCAGGCAGGTAATAATAGCATATCAAAAGCCTATTCGATGAAGCACTGGCTCCTTCTCAAGTAGAGTACCACTACAGCATGAATGACTCAATCATCTACTCGAGAGCTATTACTTGCAGCGATGAAGCAATGTTAATTGGATAATGGCCTGCTGCCAGCTAATATTGGCATGACCTACAATACCTCTGGCTGACAGCCGTGTCTCTCTCTCTATCACACCTTTTTTTGTAATCTGGATGGGAAGTGGAAACCATTAAAAAAGCCTCATAAGTGCCATTTAACTTCTTATAATGAATTAAAAGCTTAATTAAGTGCCTTGTTAAAGGAAGGAAGACCAGTTTTCATGATTAAATAAAACAAAACAACAGTTAGGGGTACAGAGTGAATGACTAACTTTACAGCTTTAAACTCAGTTCTTGGAAAATATTAATTTTGGGCAGCATTTAACAGCGGCTGCTAGAGGAAAACTGCACAATTGCTGAAAAATACCCTGGGTGAAAAGCAGGCGAGGTTCTAGTTGTTTACCAAAAACTGCAAATGAAGAGAAAAGCGTAGAAGTTAAGAGCTAACGGGGTCCTTTTTTATTAGCTGTACGCAGCTGACACACTCCATTCCTCTAACTCTGCTCTGAGGGCTGACAGTTCACTCACCACAGCCACATTCTGAGCCCTTGTTATTACGTGGCTGTTTTTCCAAGCGCTTATCTACACACTAAAATACGTTCCTTTAACAAAAGGTGTAGTATGAAATCAAATTACCGAGGCTAGCACAAAAGGGTTTATGGAAACTCTTCAATCAGTGCAGAATTAGCTCCATACTGACTTAGTTTAACTTGATTAGAGAAAGGTTTGAACTGAGGCACATTAAGTCACGCTTGAACTGACCTGAAAAGTCTAACACAAATTTCTGCAGCAGTTTAAAACCCTGTAAGGTCAACTAGTCCCAATTCTGTGTGTGCACAATGTCTCCTACTGAAATGACTGGTGTATGATAAAGACTGCTCTCACCTGTAATTGGATATGAACAAGAAATAATGTAAAAAACTTAAGTTCACTGTTTAGCTAGACAACAGTTAACAACGTCTGGATGCCAGATTAACAAAAAGACCCCAACATGCTATGAAGTAAAAAAAAGTCTACAATTTAGACTTCAGAGGCAGATTTACTGCTTTGAATAATCAAAAATATGTTCTTTTGTTTTGATGTTAAGCTCCCTCACACCAACATTACATGAGTGTAAAAGCTTTATATATAAAGCTTTATCCAGCTCCAACATCAAAACTTTGAGAAATAATAATGATAATGCCCATTCTCCACAATTGCATACTTTAACAGTTTTCAAACCACGCCAGAATTTAAAATGCAATGCTTGTATGGTTGACTTCTTAAAAATAGCTTTGCTAATTTACGAGTGATCGTCACGTTTGGAAAAGTTTTGAACCGTGAAGACTATATTTAAAAATTATTTTCAATCTATATGCCAACATAAATTGTCTATAAGCCTGGAAAAAAGTACTGGCTCAGGACATTAACTTCGAACTTTTGTTTGAAATTTTTCCACTGGAGGAATAACCCCCTACATGACAGATTAAGACAGTTTTCACAGATACCTTTAGAAGTAACTCATGGGCTGCCAGAGCTCTGCAGACCATGGACTAAAAACAATAGCCTTGGGAAAAGCCATTAGCCCGTGAACTGCAAAAGACCCTGCTAACTTCTTTTAATGCAATATAACTAAGATGGTTTTTCCCCCTGCTCCATCAGCTCTTAAAAACCAGGAGTGTTTCAGTTCCTTTTATAGGGAGCTCCAACACTGTTCTTTTTTGGAGGCACTTCCCGTATCTACACACAGGCACTTACCAAAGCGCTCAGCACTCTGAAGCAGAGCAACGCCAGAAACCAAGACGTGGTCCTTAACCAAGGAATAACTGAGAAATAACAAAGTGCATCAGGCAGCTCTCTACCCCAAGTGACTAGCATTTGTGAGGAAATTATTTAACTGACCACTTCACGTATATCTATTCAAATAAAGTAGCCACTGAGCAAATTAAATTCGATGCAGTTAACAGCAATTAATTTGCACATGGAAAATATCTGTACAAGTAAGCACTGGTAACTCTAGATGTCTTGTTTAATAGGCTAAGACAGTTCTTCTCCAGGATGAGAAAGTTAAAGCCCTGGTGCTCTGCAACTAAGAGAAGCACGTGGCAAAACAACAGTGGTGGTCAATTGACAATTTCAGAATACTGGGAAAAACCTCAAGAACTAGATGCACTACTTCTGCAAATCCATGGACTTCACTTGAGCTGTAACAGCAGCCAGAGTAACCCTAAGTCATGAAAACTTTTTGATCTTTCATTAAGATATATTCTAAAATGTAGAAGTGAATACTTCATTTATCCAAAGGGCATTCACTTAAATAGAAATCATTTATGGTTGGACTGGAGGAATTTTTTTAATGTAGTATCTCATATAAAACACATAGACAAACCTTTGTGTTTTAAATCTTTAGTGTCATATGAACAAAGGACTGGGTCACCAAGTGCAGACACATCCTGATCCCCCCACCACCCTGCTTCTCCCACTGGCCTGTGGCTCAGCACCTCACCGCTGCTGTGATTAGAATTCTGCTGATTTCCAATCTACTTTTACTAAAAGCCAGTTGAAACCAATCAATGCTTGTGTCAACATTGTCTTTTTAAAGAGAAACTCCTCCTCTCAGCCATTTCATCTCCTCTGCCTACACAGAGCTGTAGCATGTCGCAGTTGTCACACCAGCAGTATGAACCTGCCACAGTCTTGTCTTCTCCTGCTTTAGGCCAGGCTCCTTCTTCTGAACATCTCAGTCACTCTTGTATATACTTAATTGAATTTCAATTATTTTTCTTTAACAGGACCTGAATCATACATGGAGGTCTCACCAAGGCTTTGTAGAAGAGTGCCAATACTCTCGTGCCTCTTTGTACCTGTGCACCCCAGGCATGTTTTGTCACCTCTCTGCACCCACCCTTGCTTTGTGGTGTGAAAGCTGTGTGACACTCACTGAGACTCGATTCTTCCACTGGAAATTATTAGTGGACACTGCAGAATCATAGTGCGCATCCTAGCACATCCTCTGTGATATCTCTAAACTCCTATGCAAAATGTCTGGGTTGAAATTTCTTCATGAGTAATATTCAGTGTCAAGACTCATGAAGTCACACCTGGTGACCTACTTCTTCTAATGCTCTCCAACTTGTGCCGTGATAACATCATGATGCTGCTGAAGTCTCTGGAGAGCTAAACCAGAGGGGAAAAAATGGTGTGTGACACTTCGGGATCTGTCATCATTTAAAAACACACTGTGCTTCTTCATGGGTGTTAAGCAAATGATGGTGAAAACCCCTCTGTATGCCAGAGTACCTTCCCACTGAGCGACTGCTGTCCTGTGCCCTGGGTACATTGCCCCCCTTCTTGTACTGCCCATCCCAGCCAGAGATGTCGGGTAGGCAGTGCCGAGGCGGCAAGTGACGGCAGCCCTGGCCAGCAGGCACACATCTCCCCTCTGTGGGCAGCAAAGCCACCGGCATGCCCTACGGTAGCTGTGCTGTCACAGCTGTATGGCTGTGAGGAAACTACAGTGGGGGTGGAAGCCAGCCAATGAGATTTTGTGGTAAAATAAAGTAAACTTTCCAGTGAGGTATGTATTTTCTACGTCCCTTGGCTTCCTGCTGTGGGAGCCATGCTGCATGTGAAAAACCCTGCTTTTTGACAGATTGTGTTCATGGTTTCTCGGTGGAAAACACATGTCCCGAAGCAGTTAAATCCCAAACTCATTGTGAGGGGAGGCGAGAGGAAGCAAGGCTGAATGAGGTACAGGAGAGGGGAAAGAGGAGGACGAGGACATGAGCTGCCAGAGCGGGGTGGACAGCAATGAGACTCCCAACAATGTGACAGCTCAAATGATTTTTCAACAATAACCTGCCACCTAGCAGCCACATCACCCCTTTCAAATTTCCTGTCTGGTACAGCAGAAGAGTATCAGGGTCCTGACAATGCCCTGAACGAAGCTACGGTAATTAAGCATTTGGGTACAACTCCCTTGGCGGCAGTGACAAAGCTGAGCTGAAGCATCTTAGAGCTTTGCCACCGTAACCGTTAGGAGTTACTGCTGGTGAGGAAGGCTGGTGTGAACATGTCCATCCTTCAGCAATTTGCAACCTACCCAAACACAAAAACCACATCCAGAGCCGTGCCAGGGCAGGCACTGAAACCCGCGCCACGCTCCCCTTTGCCACCTTAGCGGACCGCAGAGGTCTTCCTCACCGCGTAGGATGGAGGGGGCTCATGTTTATGGCGGGGGCACGGTGACATACTGTACCTCTTCCGGCAGGCTGACCACCAGGTCATTTTCCGTCTGCCCTACCAACGCCTGCAAGAAGTACTCGCTGCAGGCAGCCAGCACAGCCCGGTGGGCGCGGAACTCCTTCCCCTCCACGATCAGCGTCACGTCACAGAGAATGTCCTGCTTCCGCTGGTCATTTAAGCAGAGGAGAATATTGGTACAGTGCACCGTTGACTCATACACATACATGGGGGAGTCAGTCTTCTCATCCACAGACATGCCGTTCACACCCTGCAGGGGAGAAGGAAGAAAACACAAACAAGGTGGTGAGGAGCAACACAGCCACCAGGTGAACATGGTGTGGTGCGATGCTGCCAGATTTCTGGATACCCTGGGACCACAGCCAAGCAGCCCGTTAATTCTTAAATCTGAGCAAGTTGCTTGGGAAAGGTATGGGGAAGGGCGTTCATTGCCACTGGCTTTCACTCCACCGCACTTCGATTACCTAACTGGCCCTTGATTTCCCCCCTCAAAACCAAAGCAGACTTTAGATAGACCGCAAAGTGCTTTCCTTCAATCACCTACTATGCATCTACAATTTTCGATTTAGTAGAGGCAGTAACATGGTAACATGGGAAATTTTAGGAGATTTTAGCAAAAAAAGCAAGAGCGACTGTTGGGTCTTCTAATAGTGAAAAAAGGGCTTTGTGCTTGCTTCTGTTGTTTTCAGATTAAGGGAAAAAACCCTCAAAACCCCAGCCTATTCTCCAGCTGACAGGCTGTAAACAGCTGCGTGTTTATACTGAAGACCTCGGCTCAAGTGAAAGGCAAGGTGGAACTGTACCCGATGAAGACAAGCCACTAACTATAGTGACTTCATTTCTCAATCAGTATTAGAGCCATTTTAAGCCTTATGGGGGAGAGAAAGGTGTTTAGTGGCTTCAGAAGAAATCTGTTTCCAGGTATGCCTAAAGCAACATGCCTTCACCAGCAGTTTAATGCCATTTACAGAAAAGAGCCGTTTCTGAATTCCAGACCCACAGACCCAAGAAAACCCCTCAACCCATGTGGAGGTCCAACCCCAGGCGGCAGGGCAGCATTTGGGTGCTGGGGCTGCTCCTGCCTGCAGATAAGTCTCCCCTTCCTGACAGCAGAGCAGAGGTTGGAACGATGCAAGACACTTGTTACAACTGTCTGAGCTAGGAAGTTCTCTGCCTGATGTTCTGCAATTTCTGGCACACGTAGAACTGGCAATGCCTCTGAACATGGGGACTTGTGATTGTGATGGTGGTGGCAATCAGCTTCCCCCGACACCCAACACCACATGAACCCCCTTTGTACTTGATCACGTTGAAGTAATTCTTTTACCCCAAATTTTCCACCCAGCACTAGACTGAATTCCCTTTACATTATTTTCTCAATTCAATTTCTCTGAGTAGAAAAGTGTAAAAGCCTGTGCTGTGTCTGAACACACTATGTACCCCAAACCAAACCAAACATGCTTGTTTTAGGGCTTACATGGGAAAAAGGATTATTTGTATGTACTATTCTATCTGCTGCTGAAAGGAAAGTCATGCAAATGCACAAAGTTCAGGTATTTTAAGGAATTATTTTTCCTTATTGCAAACAACTGCCTTCTGAGAGGCAAGATTCAGAGGCATACAGGGCTAAAGGCAACAGATGGCGGTATTTTGGTATAATACCGCTGCACTGTAAATATCTGACCACTGTAGCAAGTAGAAGCAAAATTCCTCCTACTTTTTAACATGGATCTTTGCAGCATTTTCCTGTGTTAGTACAACATGCAGGTACACGAGGAGACAGACATAACATGACTTCAAACGATTTCTCTTGCCATGAGTTCAAATCAGGGTACCATTTTCCTACAGTGTCATTTGAAAGATACTAATAATCTAGACAAGAATGGACTTAAGAGGACCCACTTGTTACTTGCAACTTTACTAGACATCTCAACAATCACTCCATTTTCCCACCTTTATAGGAGTATTTTTAAGCCAGTGGCTATGATGACTCTACAAAATAGGTATTTTTGCCAACATTACAGAACTATAATATTACTGGAAGTCTTAATGGGATGCTTATGGCTTCTATTTTACTGGTATTTTCAGTATTTACTGCTGACTCATGCTACACTTCTGAGTACCCAGCTGAAATGCCTACATGAACAGAAAAAAAACAACCAACCAACCCAGATTAGTCCTTCACTGACTTTATATCTAGAGAGAAGATACATAGCTGCTTATTGATCTGCATATAGGTAGGGGAGGGAGATACTTTGGGGTTTTTTATGCTACCAGTTAGATTTCTTAACCAGAAGATTTCTTCTTTTTTTTCTCCTAAATTGAGACTAATGAGAAGAATTGACAGCAATCATTTTATTAGCACTCCGGTAAGGTAAAAGAGAAAATGATACTTAGCTCATCCCACTCATAGCTTTCTGTGTAACCGAACTCTGATGCTAACGATAGCGTTATAATGATGTTCTAAGTGGTCACTGTTGCGTGCTATGAAATGCAAGAGTTTACTAGAACAATCTAGTGGGAAAACCTGAGAGTTGCAAATGACAATGCAAAGGGGAAAGAGTTAATTTTTTTTTCTTTTTTTTCCAGGCATGTTTTATGCCTGTAATGTGTCAGATGATGAAAATATGTACAAGAAACCTGAAACCTCGCAGGTAATGAACAGAACATCAATTATATTTTCAGTGCCTTTTTTAAAAAAAACCAAAAACCACTGTTTGCCTGAAATTGCAATCCTTTTTTACAGTAATAGTGCAATTTGTGTGAATCAAACCCTGAATTACTTGGTTACTAATTAGTAATTTCCCACTTTTTAAGTACAGCTCTCATCAAGTGTATTTTTTTAAAAAAATTTGTTGCATGCCCTATGAAGTGCTGAAAATACCACGGTGTATTTCCCCGCTGGCGAGCAAGCCTACTTTCTATGCTAGGAAGCCTGACCAACGCAGTACTGAGATGCTGGCGCTGTAAATCACACCATCCGCTCCAGCGGATCCCTAGCTACGCTCCCGGGATGGACCTCCACTCAGCGGCTTATATTGCCGTGCTTTCCCAAGGCTACTGTTGTGACTGCAGGGGGTTCCCAAAAGCAGAGCCATGCCGTGCCCCTTCCCACAGCTGCTGAGAGCCCGCGTGGATGCCCTGGCCAGCAGCTGCAATCTCAGCCTGACACAGACTTCCCCTGCTGTGCCCCTGGCCGCTCCAGGAAGCACCCCAAGCCCTGCATTGCGCACAGGGAAGCCGGGGCTGGGCTACAACTCAGGACCACCTATTTATCAGCTTCTAATGTTTCAACACAAGTGATTTACGGTCTTCCCTTTTCCATGATCTGCCATTGACTGAATGACCTCCAGGCACGAGGTGCTTCCTCTCCAAGAGGGCTTTATCCTGCAGGACAGGAGCAAGATGGTGAAACCTTACACTGGGAAGTATATTGTTCATTTTCAGGGGGAAAGGGTTTAGAGTGCAAAGTGAAAAGGTCGCTGCAGGGCTTTGGCATGTAGTAGCAAGAAAATTAGCAGAATTCAAATTTTTTTTACCCCCTCTCCTCAGAAGAGAAAAGCAGGGATCGGGTACTAACTCTGAACTCTGAGGCAAGCCGGGCTGGAAGTCTTTTATACAGTGTTAATTCAAACCGCATAATTTTTTGCTGAATTCAGTATTATGCTGAGTTTGCAGAACCTTCTTCATGGAAATCATTGCTACACACTTGGTATTTCTTCAAACCGAAGAGAGAATGTCTTAGCAAGCCTTTCTCCAGCTCAAAAGAACATGCTGTGCATTTGTTTGCATATAGGTCACCATACTGCCAGAAAAAGCCTCTTTGAAACAAAAGTTTCCAGAAACTGGCACAAACTATTGTGGGCAAGGAAAGCACCATTGAAACCTCACCAAAAAAAGTTGCTGGTAAAGGCCAGCAACTGCAGTGAAGCGAACTGGAACGTTGCTTACACGGTCCTTCCGCAGCGGCGGGTGGGAGATCCCACCGAGCCCTTCTGCATGGGCAGCATGGAGGAGGCACGTGTAACCTCAGGAGACCAAAAAAGTTGCTCATGGAACATCTGAATTACTTCAGTTTGCAGCATGTTGTCTCGACTGGCTGGTGCTCACCCAAAACTCTCCAGGAACTCATAAACGCACTGCCTGAGCTGCCACCAAAAATACATTACCTATCATGAAAAAAACAGCTCCTGCCTCACAAGACTAACGGGAAGGCAACGTGGTGTCTGTTTTTAAAGGGAAGCATTAGGGGAGAGAAAATCTTAACAAGACAGACCAGAAAGTCCTGCATCAGAACTGGGTTAATTACGTGAAAAGGTAAATCTCGATCGCAGCAGAGCTACAGAGCACTTAACCAGGCAAATTGTCATCGTGACAAAGCAGCATGGCTTCTGCAAGGGGAAGTCATGTCTCTGATGGGCTCTGTTAGAATTCCTGAAGTGTGTCAAATTAGCAGCGAGGAACACTGGTACGTGTAATTAGTGTTGACTTTCAGAAATCCTTTGACAAAACCTTTACAAAAGGCTGCTAGAGAAGCTCAGCTGTCATAAGGTGAGAAGTTGCATCAGACTGGAAATCACTTAGGCTAAACTGTATTCAACAGAGAAGGGATGCAGGGGCAATTTTCAGCAGGTTAACAGTGAAATTCCTCCAGAAACAAAACAGCAGCAGTACTGGCTCACATCTGCCTACGGGCACGCCATGCAACACGCCTGAGCTCCTCTGATCTCTGAACCTTAAGCAGGGGTGAGCACACTTAGTACTTGGATGGGAGAGAGTCTGTCTGGGGATACCAGGGTCCTAACAGCAGCCTGCCACTCCTGCACTGAGGTCATCGAGAAGATGGAGCCAGACACTGGGAGTAATTTGAAACAACAGAGCTTTAGACTGGACATAAGGAAAAACTGAGGAACAGGTTGCTTGGAGAGGTTGTGTCATCTCCATCCTTGGAGGTTTTCAAGACCAGACTGGATATAGCGCTAAGCAACCCACTCTGATCTCAGAGCTGACCTGCTTTGAGCAGGAGGTTGTGCTAGGAACCTCCTCAGGTCCTTTTCAACATGAATTATCTGATGATCCTACATTAATTAGTGACCTAGAAGTCCAGAGACCATGACAGGGAGACTGAAATTGATAAAATTAGTTCAAATGTCCAAGGTAATAGGGATTGTTAGGAATTTAAAAAAGACTTAATACAAAAAAGAATTAGACACTAACAAGGTGACACACTAAATCCAGGGCACTCTGTTATACACAAGTGGCAATTAGAAGAAAAACAAAAATTATGGAATGGTTGAGGTTGGAGAGGAACTCTAGGTATCACCTAGTCCAGCCTCCCTGCTCAAAGCAGGGTGACCTAGAGAAGGCTGCTCAGGACTATGTGCAGTAGGGTTTTGAGTCTCTTCAAAGGTGGAGACCCCAGACCATCTCTGGACAACCTGTTGTAGTGTTTTACCACCATCACAGTAAAACAGGGACTCATTGACCTGGATTCTCAATTCCAATGTGGAGTCTCTCATGAAGATGACAGACTGAAGACAGACAGACTGTCATCACCTATTTTAGAGAGAGAGAAATATTTTAATAAGGAGATATATGTTCTAGTTACTTCTGGTGTAGTACACTGTTGTGTAGTGTCTGCATCTGATTACTGATGTCGAAACAGGGACAAAAGAAATCCTCAGCAGAACAATGAAAAAGATTATTGGCAAGGTAAGAGAAAAAGCCCTCCTCAAAAAGTATGATCAATTAAATAAACACTACACAAATAATACAAAATAAAAAGGTCAAAGCAGCACTGCTGTTTATTGTTTCTAGTGTTGCAAATAGGAGGGCACACCCACATTAAAGCAGCAAGACAAACGCAGAATTTGTAGAAAGAAGAGCTGTGATTCCTGACCATAGAAATGAACTGAAATTGTACCCTGTACTCATAGGAAGATGCTTGTTTTGTTTTTCCTGAGATTTCACGGTTACTGCAATAAACCATATGTACGACTGACCACTGCTGCATGTTACTGGGCAAAGAACTCACCGGATTTGTAAAAGGATTAGTCACTCCCACAAAAACATCCAGGGCCACATTACTCAGGTTACAAGTTTACACGGGATAAATATTCACATGCTCTAGCACACTGGCCAAAACCAAACTGCCTGGGCAGAGGAACGTGCCTGTATTATCTGTCTTTCCTGACCTACTAACCACTGTCTCAGAAACAAATTATTTGATGGATGTCAACACAGATGAAAACCCAAATCTATCACCTCCACACATGCCTCCTAGACCTCTCGCCTCCTCTGCCCCAACTGCAGGAGACAGTGATGGGCATGCTGCTGCCCCGCACTCCTCTCTCTCAAACAGGTACTGAAGTTGCATGGGACCATGCTGTTGAGGGCAAGCAGTAGAAAACATCTGTCTAAAGACTACGTGTGGTGGGTGTCACTGACAGCAGGGGCTCCCCCTCCCACTGGCTCCAGAGGAGCACTGGGTTTAGAACATGAGAAGCCATCAGATGTTAAGCTCAACTTATAAAAGGTGCACAGACTGCAGCAGAAGTGTCTTTGTAGCCTCTCCGTGGCAAAACACCAGTGAGGAAGGGGATAGGGGGAAAAGGGGGCTTAAAGGCATCATCTCATCCCATGAAACAAAGGCTCACTTGTATCCCAGGAGGTGTAAGCAGGACATCAGATCTACAACAGCACACAGAGGACTCCCAACAACCTCACAGTAAAGGCCTGAAAAGGTTTATCGGTATCTCCTCATTATGTCTGTAATGCTACATTTTAGTATGGAAGCCAACAGATAACATTGTGTGATTTCTCATTTAGGAATTGCACTACCTGACCTGGTGTAAAATGAACCGCAAGTTCATAAGCTGGAGCTTGCATTATATCCTGCTGTACAAGGTGACTCCCGGCTTTCTCGTGATTGTGTTAAGAGAGGATCAATACTGAACTGGGGTTATTTTTAGTTCCAGTTCACATTCTTCCAATCAGCTCCACTAAGAGTAAAAAAAAGACACTTAGGAATAACTTGAAGTGGTCAGGTTAAACACAGCCAAGACTCTTTGTTCACAGGTAGCTGGAGAGTCTGCACTGCAGATTTGCATGTAAATGTCTGACAGTATTTCTGTTCAATAGGATGCAGACAGTGTGAAAAAATGCTCTTTTGTTCTGAGGTTTTCTATTATTTTTTTTTCCCTAACAATTTAGCAAAAGGTACTAGGAAAAAAATGGGGAGAATGATGATAAAATAATGAAAAAGCTGAGAGGAACTTTTGGCAGCAAAAGCACATCAGACTTGACAAGTTTTTACGGATAAACACGCACTGTTTTTAAGTGGCAAGTGGGAGGAAAATAATTTTCCAGGCTTCCTTCCCCATCTCCTAATATTTTTTCTATGAAAAGACTCGTTCTGTGTAATCAACACTTTGTTTTAAAGAAATTTATCAATAACTGACACTTCAGAGCTCCTCAAATGACCATCCTTGTAATTGGTTATTACGATCTCTCAATTATAGCTATAACAACAAAGGATATGATTATATTGTCACTGCTTTCCTTTAAAAAGAAACTATTGAAAGGCCTAATGATTAATTCACCATTTTTGAGAGCTCACTGTAATGACAGAAGACTATATACAAAGGTCTCTTCAGTGAGCCCATTATTCAATTAATAAATGCTGAATACTGAACATAGTCATATGAAACTCCCAAGAATTGTGTGATTTTTTAACCAATTAATTATCAATTACAACATCATAAAACACCAGCACAAAAATAGAAATAACGAAATTTAATTATACATTATTCTTCTTAGTTGCTGCAAATACTATACAAGACTGATTTTGATTAATAATTCATACAGCAATAAAGTATCAGGAAAGATAATTATACTGTGCCACAATTCTCACACTGATTTCTGTAATTACAGATTACAACAGTGTTAGCAATTTAAAAAGGTTAGGGAGCAGTAGTAATTTGCTATGTCATCCTCAGCAATATTAATGTCTTCTTCTCTGAGCACCCCAGATAATTGAAAATAGACTAGCAGGCCGCCAGGCTACACGGGCTTGCCTCCTGCCAAAAATACTGTGGGTGCCAGGGCCATTAGCAAGAACGTCTTCAGAAATGAGCTTTTCACATTGTTTAAGTAACTTCTGCTGTAAAGCAGAAGATACATGGATAAGTGGAAAAGACATTGCAGAGCATTCTTGGCTGGCAGCTATAGACATGTGCTGCTGCTGATAGCGATGGCTGGTGCTTCTCACCCTACTGCCTCAAAGCAAGACCTTCATTTGACCATGGGTGGGAAGGGGGATAGCTAAGAGAAACCCAAGAGCGGATTTAACCACGGGCCCTCTAGAGAGGCAGGTCTGGTTGGGCGTGCAGCAGGACCCTGCAGACATTTGGTAACATCTCCTAAAGGCAAGAATTCACATTGCTGAGGAGGCCGCATGGCTCCAACACGTCAAGCGTTCACAGCCCAGGGAGCACCCTCTGAATTGCTAAAGAGCTGCACACAGTTCAAGGGCCACAAACTGGTCTTCGATGAGCTACACCATGGGCAGTGAGCAGAAGCATTAGTGCCTGGGCTGGTTGCAGAGCTGGGCCATGAGCCCTGTTTCTGCATGGCAAGCTTCACGTACTTTTGAAGTGGAGATGAGAATACTGGAAATTCATTCCTTAGCTTAAAGTGACGGGAACAGGGATGTGTCCTCCAGACCGTGGAATGGCTGCTTTTGCACACCCATACGTCGTCACAGCACAGAGGCTTTGATGTAGGAAGTAAGTCCCATTGCAAAAGTCACTTACTGGTTTTGTTATACTGGACCTAGACCCTACTGCACAACTGGATAGAGACTAGGGGAAAAAAAAAAGGGGGACTCTGGTCCTGCAGACCTTTAGACAGAACTGCTTAATGTAAGTTTTCTCTGTAGCATTTTGGTTACTTACAATGATTTCGGTATTGGCAGATTGCACACACGAACAGAAATGTACCACAGCTTCATTTTTGCGATGGATCTTCTTTTTTGTTTGTTTGTTGTTTTTTTTTTTAAATTAATGTCAAGATGCCCATAGTCTCCATGATGAATGTTTATTTAAACCCCAGGTGTCTACTCTAAAGAAATTGCGCTTCAGGTTGTTCAGAGATTGGTGCCATAAGGAGGCAGGGATTCCCAGTGGAGGTTGCTTTGAAGAGTCCAAATAGATTTATGTTCCACATACAGATAAAACCTATTTCTTACACTTCAGAAGGTTGTGTTGTTATTGTTTTTTGAGAGAGGAACCCAGCTGAACAAGGTAATGATAGCTCGCAGTCTTTAGGGACTTCAGTTAACATGCAAATAATGCTTAAACACACTACATGCATTGATGTATACATTCTATACAGGCCTACTAGGCAAAGTACGCCTCTTTTTATGACTCAGGAAAAATTACATAATTATACTACTAATTGTCCTACACTCAGTAAGTCAGGCTTAGTTTAACATGCATTTTCAACGTCCTTTAAATATAAATGATGATGCCTTCAGGAGAGGGGCATAGTAGATGAGGTGGGGGAATACATAGACCAGGTAGGAAAACAGAAAGAACAAGAGAAGAACTGTCCTCTATCCTTATTTCTCAGAAGCCACTCCACTGACATTACATGTACATGGAAAGTGAGAAACACAGAACTCTACCCTGATAAAGTCTCTTCGCATGGCTTTCACATTGCTCTTTACAGTAGCTGGCTATGGTGAAGGGGACCAGAACCAAGTCTGCTGCTCAAAATAGCTTATTCAAAGCAGAATGGGGAATGCCCAACACCGAAACAGTGCCAGGAAACCACCAAGCAAAACAAACAACATACTATGTTTTTCTGAAGTGGTCAATGGCTTCAGGACCTTGGGGAAAAGACACAGCCTTTTGGTTTATTCTTGGGTAAGCTGGACTGCCAGATTAAAGAATCAGAGAGGGACAAATGAACTAGTGATTTGTTTTTATCTTGCTCTCCAGCTTGGTGAGTTCTCTGAAAAGGTTTGATGTCTCCACACAAACAGAGGCTGGAAATTCTGGCAAGGGCCCACCAGATTTAGGTCCTGCCTTCCTTGCTTTAAATGAGTATTTTGGGGCTTTGGTTGATGAGCGATACAGTGATATGGCTCTCCTCCTTCTCCTAAACCTTTAAATAATTTACGTGTACCTCTATAAGCATATGTGCACGTGTGTGTATGTATGTATAATTTGCACTACAATGCCATCTGAAATGATGAAATTGCTGAAGCATAAACTGTGGGTCAAGTATCCAGGTCACCTGCCAGTATAACAATACTTTGGGATAGTAAAGAATGTGTCCCTCTATTTGAAATCTCTTTTGCTACTATGACTATGAGAACAAAGGCCAGGCTGATACTGACCCAATAGTACCAGCGTTTGGAAGCTACAAATAATGAACAATGGCACTGTTCTGCTCCTTTTAACAGTCTTCTAATGTAAAAGACTATGCCAACAAGTTATTTCCCTTATGTTCTATTCTCAAGGAAGCCCAGCCTTTAAAAACTCCACTAGAGTTCAGTGCTGAAGCTCTGTACTTGAAATTTTTGGTTGCTATCAAATGAGCATTGTTTTTGATCTTTTTTCCAGAGGAAAACAGAAAAGTTCTCTCTCAAAATTACATCTCCTGGTTAATTTTCTCTTCACTTCTCAGGCTGTACTAATTACTGCTTTTCCAGCCTATCTGCAGAACTGGTGGAAGAAGTTCTGTCTGCATGGGAAGGTATGGCCAAAACCACTGCTAACATCTTCGACTGCTCAAATTGTAGAGGTTGCAAAAACTGACAAAAGCTCATCTTCTCCTGTCACACTAAACAGTTGTTATGGAAAAAATCTGCTCTTCTTTTTTTTTTCCTAAAATGCAAGCTCTTCATCTTTGCTGCAAGTTAGCAGGTGTTCAGAATATCCTTCATGTTTCCTTGGGACACAAACTGGCATGTCCTTTGGAACATGTCTGTTGTGATTAATGTGTGAAGAGCAGGAATGCATGCAGTAGGGCACTGGGTTAAATTTGGGACAGAATTTCGTACAGGATAACTTCGCACCTTCTGCTCTTGGGAAAGAATACAGGTGTTGCCTTCTCCTTGGAGACTGGGCTGCTATCTGCTTGTGCAGCTTTTTCCACAACCAAACAGATACCAACAATAATGTTCTCCTTTGCCAACATATGTACAGAAGGAAAGATGTTTCCTTACGGTTAAATCATAGATTTTTACTAATCTTAAAATAAATAAATAAATAAATAAATACATAAATACATAAATTCTAGTGACTATTGCATTAGGATCCACAGATTTACAGGTCTGAATCTTAGAAGGCTTACCTACACATGCAAAAACCAATTTTCACATGTTTTTCTAACCATCGAATGATCAGAAGGTCACTGAAATGACTAGAAACTCAGAGCAAGTGCCAAGGGGATACCTGGATTATGCCAAGGTATTCTGACAGTGGTTTTGATCCTGCAAGGATCTGAGAATTGCCATTTTGTTATCGGAAGGTTTAAGCAAGAGTTGCAGGCCTTCCCACCATCCTCAGAGTCTGGCACATGCCTAGATTCCTATTTAAAGTCCCTTTATCCATAGACCAGCCCTTATTCTGGAACTAAAGTGTCCTTCCTGCTGTAAACAATAAATCATCCCACGGAGAAAGGTGCACGGAAAGCAATCACTTCTGCTGCCAACACCTACCAGGCTACAGCCAAGGTAGGGAGAGGATGTGAGTCAAATGGGCATTTTGACTAAGTGCAACTGCAGCCTGAAGGAACCCAGAGAGAAAGAAAAGATTTGATGCATTTGGGTCTTGGTTCTGAGGGTAAGTACAGCCAACGTAGCATCTGCACCTACAGTTTTAGAGGACTGCAAAGACAGCAGAAGGCAAAGACAAGCTTTCCTTCTCCTGTAAGATCCGGAGGAGCTTATGAAAGCTTCTTTGCCGTGGTGAAGAACGAGGGATTAAACCTGCAAAGGCTGCTATAAGAAGAACTTGGATTTTATCTCTGTTTGAGGATACTTATATTATTTGTTGAGCTTTTCATGCAGCTTTTTGAAGTTTGTTTGGTTTCTTTGCCTGCACAGAACTACGATGTACTCAACACACTTAAAGCTGCAAAAGCCAAATCAAATCAAATAGGAGATTAACACACAAACCCCAAAACTAAGCCATGCTTTATCCCAGGGAAACAGAGTGGCTTGATTATTTCTGTTTGAATTAGCGCACTCTCGTCATGGGAGTTTTAATCTCAGGGCATTCCTTATATGGTTCACAAACCCAAAAGGCAGAAAGGACCACCTAATCTGGCCTCCTAAAGGCAATATCAACAGTTGCCTTTATCACGCAGACTTGCAGTCTTGACAGAGCAAAGAAAACCAGCAGTTTGTTTGACAAGCTCTCTCTTCAACTGTTACTGGAATTATCTATACCTTTAGCCTCCAAGTTCTCTCTTGACAGATCCTGAAATAGCTGTTCCGCTATTTTACCCCGGACTGACGTCAAGCTAAACCACCCTTCAGTTCCTCGGGACATCCCTTTTATCTTTTTGAAATATCGGAAATACAGTTGGCAGCTCTCCAATTTTCTGGAATTTCCCCTGTTTCCCAAGATTTATTATAAATGAACAGAGCTTTTCAGCTACCTCCTTTAAGATTCCTGGATGTAAAAGTTACTAGGATGTGAAAATGTTTAATTTCAACCACTGCTGCCTGTCTCAGATCCTCCTTTGCTATAAGCAGCAAACTTTCTCTTCTTTCCACATCATCGCACAGGATGGACACATCCTCTTCCACCATTTCAAATACAAAAACCATCTAGGGAAGATTCCTGCCTTTTCTATTTTCCCTTTTTTGATATTCAATTAATTAATGTTTTACCACGACTTCTATTTCTTCATTTAACCAGAATGGCTTCTCATTAGAGTAACGTTTTTTGTTATTGATGGGAGTGTAAAATCATAATTTTGAGCAGCTGGCAGAATATTCTTCAACAATTCCCAGTGCGTTCAACGCTTTTTACTTTAAATGTAATGTTATGCCAACACAACAGGTTCTAACTTTGGAAAACATCTTTTTCAGTTCTGAGTACATTGCATGCATAAATTTATAATCTCCTGGCAGGTGGTGTACTCTGCTTGCACAAGGTCACTGTACGGGATTTGAGGGCCCGTGATTCACATTATTTAAGACTGTCCACAAATAATAGCGTTTGACAAACTGCTTCCCTTCTAGCTTAATTTTCTCATGCAACAAGTTGTAAACCTTTATTTTCCAGTCTCTTTTTGAGAGAATCACTCCACTGAAACTCTTTCGGATTCCTGCTCATGTGCCACTCTCTTCAATGCCTCTCTCTTAAAGCTAAGAACCTGGCTAATAAAAAGTCAAACAATGTGATTCTTGTACAACCCTAATGGTTTAGACTTACATATACTGAAAGCACCATAAGGCTGGTTTATGCAGTTGGGTATTCACTGACGTCACTCTCTCCCTCTATTGTTAGTTTACAGCCCCCATTTGCTCATTTGTCTTCAAGGGGACTTGGTAGAGGTGCTATTGGGAGAGAAAGAGGCCACCAAAACCAGACACTCCCCACAGTCTCTGCAGACCATAGCTTGGAGACCCACAAAATCCCAAGCCGTTCTCCACCCTCAGCAGTGTGGTTAAGTGCAACCTGCTGCTACCTTCTGCCTTCTCTCTTCTCTCACAAGGGGACGGACACTCCAGAACACCTGACTGTACCATACCTGAAGGTAACACAAAACAAATCAGTGAGGGCCTTGTCCCCATGGTGGCAACCACCATTGCCACACAACTTTCAGGACCATGGCAGGTTTGGCAAGGGCTGTGTTTCAGGCAGCTGTGATGTATGAAAGCTTTGCCTGGCTGATGAAGCGTACTGCATACCTACAGTCTGGACAATCTTTAAGAGATAACGATATTTGATGTACAAGCAAATGCTTTTCTTCTGAGAAGAAAAAAGTCTGTGTGCTTTTTCTGATGTGAACTGAGAAGCTATATTCTCCATAGATCTTGGAGACATGCAATTAAAGACTGTCAAATTTGCATGCACACAGGATCCAATTGAAGGCTGAGCAGGCGATGTTATAACATTTCTCGCTTGACTTGACAACCTTATATTCTTTTAACAGCTTCTGTGCATAATTTCCTTACCTTAAACAAACTAAAGCTGCCATTGTGTAACCTGACCCTCGAGCCCACGTGGGTCAGGACGAGGGCGGGAGCCATGAGATTTCTGCTTCCCAAGCGGCGCTGGCTGACCATCACTGGTCTGCAAAATCACAACCGAGCAGTCCACAACGCCGCACCAAATACGGGTGGAGCGAGCAGAGCACAGCTCTGCAGGTCCCCCTCGTTTGTCAGAAACCAGATTTCTAAGGCAGCATTAAGCAGAAGCCATCAGCTGCCCTGGACTTTCTTTTCCAAAGTTTCTGGCTGGTCAGATGGATTTCCATGGGAATAGCAACAGCAACGGCTGCACCCGTGGCCCCAAATCCACACTCCAGCTGAGATCTCATGTCTTTGCTCCACAGCATGGGGGCACCAGAGCTTTAGAAGAGCTCAAAAAAATGTTGAACATCAGAAAATCAACACATGATTTCAAGCTTTGTTTCCTTTTTACTTCCCCCTCAGCTGAAACACTTTGGCAGTGGTTTTCCAACTACAGGCTGAGAAAACATCACAGCAGGAAAACTGTGACCCTGTACACCTGAAGTCTGGCAAACCTACTGTGTGGTGCAAAATAAGGCTTTGTAGAGGGAAATGACAAGATACAAGGCAGACAGTCCTGTTTGTGGTGTACACGTAGAGTAAGAAGCACTGGGAGGTCTACATGCAACAGGACTTAGCTGGCACATTCCAGCACTTATTTGGCAAGGTGCTGAGTGCCTTTAATCCATGCCCTTTAATGAGATTTGAGATCCCCTGCAACAAGCAGGATCAAGCCATAAAAGCATGAAGACAAGGAGATTAAACTACAGATTAATAATTATACAGTATAAACAATCTGGGATAAAATAAAACTCTTTTGCTCCATTGGAGACTGACATGTTTATGTATAAAGCAGGGAATCTATAAAGCTCATTGATTAGTATTTCAAACAAAACTAACCTAAAAGCATTACTAATTATTAACTAAAATATGTAATACAAATAGCGTGCTGGGAAACAATCAATACTTCCCAGCGCCTGCAACCACTACAGCAATTTTTGTGCTAAAAAGAGGACCAGCCTAGATGGCAAACTCTAGTGTTTGCTAGGGAGTTTGTCTCTCCATATACATGTAAAAGAGAACAGTCCGCAATGTAAAAACAAGCATACTTTTTTCTTACTTCTTCCCCCTCAACTTCTGCCTATCCTAACTGTATCTAACCTATATCACTTGCTGCAATAAAAAATAATGAAAAAAAAATCACTCCACAAATCTTCTAACTATATCAATGTACTGTGTTTCTTGGACTGTCAGAAGAATGCAAATATTGTTATGCAGGACCAAATCCAGTCTAGACAAACTTGACCACCTAGTGACATAGCTTCATGGAGGGAAGAGACAATTTTCCACTATCAGACTGAATGAAGATTTTGCCATTAACATAATTCAAGTCTTGTAGAAATAGGCTCAGTTAATTTTTATTTACTGGAAGTCAAGATCAGGTAAGTGTATCTACAGATTCATGCCATTACTTCAAGAATTTAAGTCCTAGTAAGATGCAGTTTGGTTATATGCCCAAAGGAATGTTAAAATGCTTTAAAAAATACTTGTTGCTTGATGAAATACAGGACAGTCACTACTGTGTTATGAATGACGTGATGCTTTTCCATTACAGCATACTATGCTCCAATATAGTGTCTTAAAAACAGACATGTATGTGCATGTGCACAGAGTTATGTATGTGTATAAATGTATGTGTATATATATATAAGTGCACACATATGCACAATGTTGAATTAGCATCTCTTAGAAAATATGTATTATTGTCATTGCATGTTTCTGGATAGCCCATGTTACCTGGCATGACCTTTCCAAACATCAAAAAACGACATGATCTCTATTAAAAGGATCCTTGGGCCAGTCCTATCAATAGAGCTACCCAGACTTATATCAAGGAGGAAACACTCCTTTAACTCTGCCCAAATTAGGTGGCTCAGTATTCTTCGTAGCCATTATACCATGCATACAAACGCACACAAGCATACTTCTCCACTGCATGTGGCAATAATTTTTCCAAAAGGAGCATAATCAAGAGGAGAAATTAAAATCCTGAAAAGGATGTTTGTGCAAATGTTTTTAGTAGTAATACAGGAGGAAAGGGATGTGTGATAAAAGCTCTGAAATGGGACTAATCCGGAGGCAATGGTGAAAAGTTGAAGGGATGGGGAAGAGCCAGGAGCAACATCCACAAGGATGCTAAAAATCATGTTACTATGGATGAGTGGAAGGGTTCAAGATAAAAGAAGGAAAAGGACCAGGCTTAACTCTGAGAGAAAGGAGGCTGAAGAGGCTGGGGGCTTATGGATCAAGAGTTACACAGAAGGAAAGGTGGAGGAGAGATGGCTGGAGAAGTTTCAAGGGAGAAGGGTCTGTAGTAAGCGGGCAGGAGCCCAGTCCTGGCCCCGCTGCCTCCAGGCAGGCGGAGGAGCAGAAGTGAGAACAGGGGAACGAACCGTGGGAAAGAGCGGCTATCTTCCAGTGTTTTCAGTGAGCAAAAAGAAACTGAAGAAGCTGGAGATAAAGCCATTGCCTATTACAGCGAGTATGTAAAGATGCTGGGGGGGAGCAGAAGTGGGCAGGCGGCAGAGAGAGGTTGCGAACAGAGAGGGGAACGACTGCCAAGGAGCTTGAAAGAGCAGTGGGAATGGAGGCAACGCTGAGAAAAAAGCTTCCTGGAAATTGTCCGTTCCCCCACTGGGAGGTGGGATGATGCTTTTTCAATGGGAGGCGAGGGGAGGGAAAGTCGCAGGCACTCAGAGAAGCAAACAGGGAGAAGTGTCAGAGTAGAGAAGAGATGAGAGGGGAGGAGTAATCGCTGGTGAGAAGCTGGAGAGTAGGTGAGGACACGGTGCCAAGAGATGATAATCCAGCTGATTAGAGAATTAGGTACAAGAGATGTCAAGTGAGAGGCAGAGAGCAGAAGAGGCTACGGAGGTGGCAAGAAGAGCCTGAGCTTAAAATAAAACTGTCAAGCAGTCCGAATGCACCAGCCGTATGCTTCCCCTCTGCCTGCCCCCTTTCTCCATCTCACCGCCAGAGACTGACTACCTTATGGCAGGGAGCAAACAAAAATCCAGCCACCCTCAGGCTGATCCTGGAGGAGCAACAGAATAGGAAAGAGGAGAAATAAAAGCTGGTGGACAATAGCTGCCTGTGGATAAAAAGGAGGCTTTTAGCACAGCTGTGCAGCTATATTTGATTTACGTGGGCTTCTTCATGCAAAACAGAGGCACAGCAGTGCAAATGGCTTTCTAAAGAAAGCATCGTGGACAGAAACTCTTGCACATTAGAAAGAGAGAAAGGAAACACTGATGTCCTGGGCTACACCGGGATACACATGGAGCTGGGGATCCTGGCTCAGGCAGCCAGCACAAAGGCAATTGCATCGTCCCATCCCCATGGAAGGCAGCGCTATGCCTGACGGCGTGAGGACTGATGTACACAAAGCCCTAAGTGCTTTCTTAGGCGGCTTACTATTTTGAGTTTGAGCTTGACATCCCCTTGTAACGAAAAGGCTTGTCTTCTCAGGAAAATGACTACCAAATACTGTAAAAATCCTGTTCTTTGTCATAAAGAAGTCCACTTCCAAATTAAGGAAAAAAACACAGTAGCCCTGATCGCACACTACACATTTTTGTAAATGTTCTTTTCTAGTAGCGAGTAATTAATTTTGTGTTAGAGCCTGAAAAGTCCCTACTAGTTTTTGAACTTGCAGACAGCTGGAAAATGCCTACTTAGGCTAGTGTGCACATCTTTGTGTAATTCCTACTTGCTAATTACTCTTCCAGAAGCTGCCAACAGCTATTCTAACATTTTGCTAACTAGGGAGGGATATCACATTGCATTATCATATATCATGCGAATTAACAACAGAATGCTGGTGAAGCAATGGGATAAAAATCAGGTAGTTGAGGAAGAAATTAAAGCTAATCGATTTGCACAAAAAAAGAAATCTGTGGTATGTAAACAGCGTTTCAGAAACAAAGGACATGGCTGGGGAACAAAAACCAAAAGTGAAACCAGCATTTGCAGAACTTGTCAGAGTAGATTCCTTCTCTTGGTGACAGATGAGATGAGACTGAAGCCCAGGACCCCTTGCAAATGAGACTTGCTAGTACTCCACTAACCCACTGCAACCAGAGCAATATTCCCCTCTGCAACACAACAGACATGATTTGAACTGGCAAGCCCTTGCACATAAAAGCACGATGCTTTCCCCTGCTCGGTGAGGTTTCTGCAATATTCATTGCAGTGGCCCAGAGGGAATTCCAGCATGCGGTGTGCAAAAAGCTCGCCGGTGCTCCTGCACAGCAGAGCAGACCCCCCATGGCAAAAGGGGCACCGAAGGGCACCAAGCGGGTGCTGTTGGAGGAAACCCCTGGAGATGGAGCTGCTGGCAGTGTGGGCATCCCGTGCAGCCCTCGGGCCTTTGTGGGAGGTGAGGGGAGGCAGCCTGGAGGGAAATCAAAGAGGTACCTTTATATACGTGTGTGCGTATTAACTGCAGTGAGCTGACACGGGATTTGCAATAGGAACGTCTGCTCTGAAAATGGCAAAGGCAAGTTATTATCAGGACGAATGTCCTTATGCAGCATCTCAGGGGAGGCTCTGGCCACCTTCGATCAAATGTATTTTTCTTGGAATGCTGTTAAGCTGTGGTCATCAGTCCTATTTAAGGAAAGGGAAAAAAGGCTTCGTATCACTGCTTTCCCTCCTCACTCAATGTGACATAAAATAACGGCACATTAGCACAGGTGAAAGAAACGGAGCCTGGCTGATAATGGCCATGCTCAGATGTTTATTAAGCAGCCTAGGGAAGGAGGCACTAGGAACAGAAGATGACTACACAGATCGTTCATCGAATGCCTGCAGCAGCAGCTTCCTGCTACCAAGAGGTTTCCTTGAAATCCCTCCACAAACGCTCTGCAACCAAAGTGTAAAAGCAACCACTTGCCTTGCTCTGATTGCCCACTTGAACTTTTTGAGAAGGTTGCATGTATTTACCATTGATCTACAGTACTGTGTTGCCAACTGACTTGCGGCAGAAACACTGCAAAACCTGACTGCGATACTTATGCAATCCACGCACCGCTTTGCCTCTACGCCTCAAAAGGGCATGGAGGGAGATACAGCGGTATTCCCATTTACGGGTGGGCCGTGGGGGTACAGGCAAACCACCTGATTTAGGAGCTTGTGCTGCCGCTGCCAGGGCTCTACGTAAGGGAGAGATGATTACCTTGACTTCTTGGCTACTGATCCAGACTGGTAAAATCAGTTAAAGGACAAAGTGATTTTCCTGATTGTTACAGCCTAGACAGGAGCTGGAATTTGGGCCACGCTGGTTGTTCAAATGCTTCACTACTAAGCACTGCTACAGGGTTTAGCATCTCTGCCTTCATTATCTCTTCGTGGCTTCATCTCGTCTGTGCTGTGTATACATAAGCACACACAGACCATGAGACTCACAATGAACTCTTGTAATACCGGCTGTCAGCAGCCTACTTGGAGTCAGTAAAAACATCCTTCAGCAAGAGGTCATGTCTATAAATATGGCAAAACCAATTATCCCATGAAGAGTTCCCCTTCCTCTTAAAATTAGCAGTGTATACAGTCGGATATCTCAATGTAAACACATCACTCTGAATTTCACCAGCTTCACTATCAAGCACTGCTGCACTGCTATGGAAGGGAAAGTATGAATCCTGCATCAAGCTTCTACTATAACAGACACTAAACCTGACGTGAAAAGTTTTACTGTAGTGTTTTTAAGAGTGAACTGAGAAAGAAAAAGCATAAAGCCTAAAACCAGCAGCACACCAAAGGCTACAAGAGAAATGTTAAACAAGTATCCCTGTGAGAAATGAAAAGGATAGCTGAAGCCCCTCCTGTGACCAAGGCAGTTGGGCAAGCTCCACTGAAGAGTCCAGAAGAGAAAAGGGGTAGGTGGTCATAAGAGAGGACAAGGGAGACGATGGCATCTTGGGTTCGAGAACAGGAAGGCTTTCCAGAAAAACTGCTCTGGGTAGTTTAAGTAACCATCTATAAAATATAGGGCAAGAAAGAGCCCCCAGGACTGGCCAGACCTGGGGACTACGTAAGCCACATCTCGTAAGCCAGAGGAGCTCACAAAAATCCTTGCTAGGGCATGCTGTTGTTTTATCTTGGGGGGGGGCAATTTTGCTTAATTATTTCAAGTCTGGTTTTAAGTAAAAATTTCTTTAATCCTTAAAGGTATCCTTAAATCTCATCTAGTTGCCCAGTTTTTCAGAGACAAAAGCAGAGTATTGCATTCACTCAAGTATGATTGTCCCTCAAACTGGTGAATGGGACATCTACTGCAGTGTCCAGTGGTGCTGCACAACTCAGCAGTAGCACAAGGATAATGAGATGCATACACCCTTGTATTTAATGAAGGAGGCTGTATGAAAGAGGTGTCTTCCAGTGACCACTGCTAGACTGGAGAGCCCTTTAGCTTGCAATAGGACGCTGGAAAGAAAGGCTGAATGAATCATGAGCGAGCAAAAAAGGTTGTGGCACCGCCCACACACTTTTCCATTTCAGCTCTGTAAAGTTCAGCTACATGCAGGTGATGCTGCTGGAACCACTATCCAGAGAGAGAGAAGTAAGCAAGTCTGAATCAATCAGATTCTGTCTAAGAATTGAGAAAAATCCCACAGCACAACAGAGGATGGAGAAGTTGTCATCATTTACACAGGAATAACAAAGAAAAGTGAGTCTGGCAACCTTATGCTGAGCAAAGGAATAATCAGGCAAGCTTCGTCCAGCGTAGTCGCTGGGAGAAAAGGTCAGAAAAAATACATCCAGATTTCTAGGCAGAAAATCCACTTCTCTCCCAAACCCTTCCCATGTCCTCAGGTGCAAATGCACTGCCAGCTTCTGCAGAGGGAGCCTGCCTTGGAGCCCCACAGGAGCGGAGGCGGGGACATGATGTGTGCCACAGGACAATCTTTGCAGCAAAGGAGCATCTACCACTTAACCAATGCAAAACGACAGCCTCAAATGCTCACACAACGACGAAGCATCAGCAAAAGCCAAATGGGAGATGAACAGAAACATGCTCTCGCATCCAGAGCCATCTGTCCCTCTTCACTCGTTCTTGTTGTTTTACAAACTGACCTACTGTTCCAAATCCCAGATTTTCAAAAATAGCACTGGCTGAAGGTATTAACAGGAAAAACAATCAGTGTCAGCTAACCAGTGTAACTGAGGAATTCTTTCCAGGAGGCTGAGGCAGTGATCAGAGAAGCTGAAAAACCAAAATCCCAGAGAGGGGGAAGTGTGGGCCACTCGGATACACAGGCAAGAAGCAGCAGGACCAACATTCCACACTGGAAGTGATGTTCTCTTCTGCCAAAGCAGGTGAGAAGTTTAACGAAGACCATTCCTGTTTTCCGGTACAAACGGTACATTTTTGAGGACAACCAACCACCCTTTCCCTGCTCTCCAGACTGGCCTCAGAGTAAAGGAGACCAGAAAACGCAGGAGATTCCTAAAATCTATTACTGTACCAAATAACCAGCTAGTATTCTCGCGTGAACTGAAAATCCCTTCAACTATTCCCAAACAGTTACTGTCTCCCCACCCTGTACAAAGATAAAATTTCATCTCCAAGGTAATTTTTAATATCATAAGTTGGTCTGGTAATGGCAACCCTGTTAAGCACCCATCCTCATCATTTTTCAGTCTTTTGAGCCCTTAGTTTCCTATTAGATTGGCATGTCTTCATTGGCCTGACTAGTTTTATTGTGTGCTTTAATCAGTGTAAAAGTGAATAACCCACCCACAAGGCTTTTGGAAGGGATTTCCTCCCAGAGTCGCCAAAGAAGCCATGACTTGCCACATGTCCTCCCCCAACTCAGTGCTCCCTCTCCCTTTGAAATGGGGAAAAAGGAAAACCAGGAAATGCAACAGATGGTCTGAAATCCTCTTCCTGCAAAAACCATCGCTACGGCAGCTAGTTTAGGCAATATTTCAAATATTTCCGCATGTGCCAACAGCGGTATCCATGACTAGAGAAGATGAGGAGACTGCTTGTGAAACTCCCCCATAGGCACACTGTTTGCAACTGTCTAGTCCTCTTGTTGAAGGCTCTCTTCTTTTCCCTACTCCAAATCCAATGAGAAAACCAATCTTCTTCAGATTTAAAGCTGACAGGTGGTACATGCATAATTAAAGATGACCTAACAGAGAATGCTCTCATTCCTGGCATATTATCAGACACTTAAGCAAAGCAATTATCAGTAGGCAATCTTCTCTGTCAACAGAGATTGGATGAAACATTTTGCCAGTCAGGAAGATATTGTAACGATGATACATACCTATTTGCAAATACTCCAGCAATATAACATAGACTTAAATCTCTCTTATCTCAGAGAAATGTCTTCATCACCTGTGGAGGACTACAGTAACCTCACATTTCCATGTTTCCCTGTGCTATTTCCACAGACTCATGGTACATACTGCATAGACTCCACCTTACTCATGTCAACCTCTTCCTTCAACCCATCTGCACTCCCTACAAGTCCTGCCATTCCTCCCCACCTAGCCTTACTGTCCTCTGCAGCTCCCGCACTGCTTACACCTGCACTAGCTGGTGGATAGTTGATCTGTGCTCTAGGGAACCTTGTCCTCCTGCTTTTTTTCCCCCCAAAAGCAAGGAAAACCCCAGAAAACTTGTCCTCCCTCTTTCTTACTCAAAAGCAAACAAACATCCAGCTCCTCCAGCAAATCCCAACCAAGCCTCCCCCAAAGACCCTCTTCTTCACCTGCAGGTAGCAGCTACCTGTGGCATCAGGTGTTGGGAGCTACGTTGCTCTCTCTTTCTCCTCAGTACAGCTCTTGCAACATGAACACCCGTGGGGAGGAATTGTGGACCTCATACGTCATGATGGACTGTGCCTGTTGTGAACAACCATGTCTTACTCATCGTGGACCACGAGCTGAATACCCTTCCCCTGGGAGCTGTGAAGATTGAAGAGGTGAGTGGCCTTGCTCTCCCCAGCTTATAGAGGGGGCAAGCACAAGCAAAGATCAATCGGGAATTTTATGTGGAATCAGCCCAAAAGTCTATGCCAGAACTAGGAACATCTTCCCCGCTTTTTGGTTGAACAAGCAGATGGCACTGCCTCCCAAAATAGCAGTGTCACCCATGCAGTTTCAAAGAGGCAGAAACTTTCTAACCTAAACTCTTAAAATGCTTCCTTCAAGCAGTGTTTTGCAATGAATCCAGAAAGCGTTCTGTGCCTTTTTTTTTCTTCTCCTAAGAAGGGATTTTTAAAAAAGGATCTTTTGGGGAAGAAAAACAGGCGGAACAAAAAATAATTAGGAAAAGGAAAGCCTAAAAAGGTGAGTGGTTTTCTTAATTTGGGGGAAATTAGGATTGTGAGAAGTATTATAAACCGCAATTACATACACACACGGGACTGCACTTTACCTTACAAAAGAGCTGCTCTTAGGGTATAAAATTGCTTTAATATTGCACTAAAAGACAAGTGTTTTAAAAAAAATGGCTTATGATAATGGATTTTCAAAGCAAAAGTAAAGCTGCTTTTCCCTGAGAATAGGGCTTTAGAGAAGGGAAACTTCACAATGCCAGTGGTGTGCGTTTGGCTGCATTTCACAAGATCTCTCATTATTTAAATTCTGATGTATTTATGTCATACATGGATAAACGATCTTATTGTTCAGAACATGTCTTTATATGAACATCTCTGCTGTTAGAACTAGCGTTATTTTGCCCTTTTTTTCCCCCCTCTCTTTACCAAGTCAGAACAAAAGTCTCTTTTACGGCAGTTTTGGGAACTTCATGCAAATGGCAGTTTTTACACATCAATCGTCAGTTTAATAACACTAATGATAAGAGGGGAATTAACGGTAATGGTCTGACTTTTTGGCAAGCAAATCAGAGTTTATAGAGAAGTTTCTGCTATGTCAAACTTTATAGCCCTGTGTTATCAAAAGCACTAGCAGTGAGAATTAAGATTAAACCATTGACTCGTTAGCAAACTGGGCTTACTGAACCACAACTTTCCTGCACAAAGATTGATTATTTAGAAATCCATTGTACAAGATAGGAAAAGATAGCGATAGTCTTCTGGGACAGCAGGGAGCCATTTACACAACAAAATACATTTGCCAGGGGATACAGATCTGACTGAGCAGGCCCAATATGTCTCTCAGTTAAAGCAATACTGGTTAGTCTCTCAGTATTCCCTAAGGTGTAGAGTTTGGTCATTCCTTCTCCCCCTTTACCCTACTTTTGCAGTCATGGTACTTTGCAGCATTTAAAGTCCAGTCTTGCATCCATTGCTCCCATGAGTGATCCTGATGACTTCACAGGTGCTGGTTATAGGCGTTCATGCCACAGGACCAGCGTGGGAAGAGGAAAATGGCATCATATGGATAGCTAGGGCAGCGAGAACAAATGGGTCTTCTGTGGATTGATGGATGACTACAAAGAACCACACTTTGAAAACGTGGCTCAATCATGACCGCAGGAATGACGCTGAATATAAGAAACAGCATTTGCTTTCCCAACATTAAAAAAAAAAAAAAGTGTCAAAATGCCAGCTTTTGACACAAAATACCACAGAAGTGAGCAACGGCAGATTTTTAATAATGCTACAAACAAGCGCTTAAGCAGGCATAGTAGTTTCCCATGGCAATGATGGTCTAAGGAAAAACTTTACATCTCTTACATCTTAACTCCCCTTTTTATCCAGACAGACAGACACAGTCCTACACCCTGGGCCACTCCAGCCCAGTTCTAATGCGGGAAGTATAGATACAAATTACGCTTTGCTTCCTCCCACTCACCTCTGGCTATGATCAGGACCTGCTAATAAATTGCTATACTATTGAATCCCATCCCACACAGGCCATCTTCTTTTCCACAGATGCCTCACTGCTTTTGCACACTGTCTGTAGGTTTGACGTTATGGTTTCCAGCTAGGGGCTGTAAGGACTGAATCCTGCATCCTGAGGAGGACAGGCCATTTCCATGGAAGCATTTGAACCGCAACCTTCCCTGAATCAGAACCCTTCAGTTTGGCTGTATTTCCTGGTTAATGCCCCCACAATGTGGAATGGTATTTCTAGGTAAAGAACCCTATGCTAAGGACTGCTAATTTAACTGTGCTGCATGTCCATCCTCCTGCCATGTGTGGGCTTTGCTGAGAAATCAAGTTTTGAAGAGGAGAAACGAGGCCTGCTCCCTTACCATTATTTACAGCATGCACTTTCAGTGATGCTTTTCATGAGTAGGCAAGTGGAAAAATATGTTTTTAAGCAGTACAAAGTCTGCTGAAGTTTTACAAGAAGCCCAAAGCAGACAGGGCTTATTATGTGCTGCAGGAATGAAACGTAGCATCTTCGGGGGGAAGCTGTTTTATCGTCAAGCAGCAGTCTGGGAGCACTGTGGGAGCTGGGCTGTCTCACCCACGAGCAAACTAGGAAATGACAGGAGCTTGTAGGTGTTGTCTGCGTGTAAGAACAGAGACAGAGAAGCAGTTAAGTCCCGTCTCTGAGGTACTGCCCCTGTGAGGGTGGATGTAATAGGTCATTACAGAGAAAAAAAAGGAGAGAAATAACTATTCCACTTGACGCCATCACTGTGGCTGGGGGAAGCAAGGTGGTGTTAGCAGTGGGTTTGGGTGGGCAATGAGCAAAACAGTGTGAGGAACACGTGTATGATGTGCCAGCACATGCATACTGAAAGGGATGAAGTCTCTGGATTTTTGCTGCACTGTCACCATGACATCACGGTCCTAGCCGCCTGCATCACAGACCTCGCCATGCTGTCTGAGTGCCTCTAAATAAGAATATAAAGTTTGTGTCCCGTGATCTGCTGCTGCTCACCACAATCCAGCCCCAGACACTGCTAGTGAGAATGGTAACAACCTTCCCCTCCCCGCAAACCTATGCTAGAACTACACCATAACCAAAATCCAGCCCAAAAAGCAAGTCCTCAGCCAAATGAAGCAATGCATAAAGATCACTGCTTGAGCTGGGAACACACAACTAGATTTTCCCCAGGTCTGAAGGAGTCCCAATTCCTACTGAAAAAATGGCAGCTGTGTGTGCTCAAACTTTGCTGCAGGCTGGTATCTACTCCGAACACCATCTCAAAAAATACTATTGCTTCATCAATACATTTGTAATTCAACCAAAATAATTTAAAAAAGCATCTGAAGAGCTTTGCATGGTAAATATCAGAAAAACAGCGCTTTCCAACCCTGCAGCCAGTTGTTCTATAATATCTTCTGCTTTGTGCTGACAACCTTTTTTCCCTCCAATCATTCAGACACAATGCCTTCAGGTCTGTCTAAGTAATGTAATTTACTGGAGTGGAATTCCCTTGATACCTTCTGCAGCACTCAGTGACAGTATCATTTATACTCTACACTGTCATGCCATGACACTGATACATTGGCTTTCATCCCTCATTCAGCGCAGAGGGTGCAATTTCACCTTCCATTGTGCCCTTTTGCAGACTGCGCACACAAATTCCCTCCATTCATTCCTAATTACAAACCTCTGCTGAAATACTCTCATTGGATTTATATTTCTCACTCCAAAGTGTCAATCTCATCTGAAAATTCCAATTTTCCGGAAGATTCATCCATTAGCAGCAACCTCCAAAGCATTCCTTAACTGAGTGCATTAAAAGTGAAGCTGGCAGAGCAGAGATGCACTTAAAATACACCATTACAGCAAATCTCCATTGCTAATGTTTTTGCATTATTTGAGCAATGCATTAAGGAGCCTGCAACCGGCCAGCTCTGTTCCTCCAGAAACCGACAGGTGTAAGCCAGCAGTCAACTGCTTTGTCCGGCTCGGCTCCCATCATGAGGCTGCACCACATCCCTAAGCACCCACCGTTCCCCCCGGGTGCGTGGGAGGGGATCACCGGCTGACTGGGATCTGCCGCCGCCATCTCACAGGACCTCCCATACATCATGGGGAGCAGCAACAGCCAAGCTGGCTGTTTAAAGGACTCCAGAAACTGAGAGCCATAGAAAGAGTTTATGACAACTGTAAAAATGCCTGAGTGCAGCTTGTTTGCTGTGGGAAAGTTAAAAAAAACCAAGCTGGGGGTTTCCTGAGATAGCAGATCTACTGCTATGCAACCCAACAGGTTGTTAGAGCTCCTCAGCTGAAAATCTCAACTGCCTTGCTTCGGTCAGTTATACTGATCTTAATTTAGTGGCCGCATGCAGGACTGTTCCCTTCAGGCTGTGTACAGAAAACACAGCTCCTCAGACTCCACGGAGCAGCTCTGCAAGTGGTTAGAAGAATCAAAAAGAGATCCGTCTACCTCTTCAAGAGAAAGGTAAACACCTGAAAAACCTCATCACCATACAAGGGAAAAAATGAAGAGCCCAGCAGCGGGTACTGATAATTGCACAACGCGTCCTATGTGCCATCTCTAAAAATAGCTGGTGCGGCGATACCCCTGGAAAAGACCAGCGTGTCTCATCCAGCTGGAAAGTGCGGCAGCAGTGAGCGGCGCGTGAGTGCTGTCGCCGCATGACACACTCTCTCCTGCCGTTATCTTCAAAGCCATCAGGTTTGAACTCATCTGCATCGGGCGTAGCAGTAGAAAGGTGGGGGGGGAAGAGAAAAACCCCACCTCTACTTCTGTACCAAAAAGGGAAAATTCCACAGAAAAAATGACAACAAACGTTTATGCTGCTTGTCAGCATCTGGTCACCTACAGGACTGAGACATGCAGGTGATTGTAACAGCTGTAATGTAATTCCCTGCAGCAACCACCACCGTGGAAACTAATTATTGCTGAAGTTTTGCCCATTCACACCTGAAATATTTAAAAGCCTGATTACTGCATTAGCTCTCTTGCCTTTCATACTTTGTATCATGGCAGGAGCTGGTCCAACGGGTGCGTACAGATGTAAAAGCAGAAACGCGTGTTTCAGAAAAAACGCAAAAGTAAGGCAGCAACGATAGGCACCGAGCTCTCCTAAGAATAGAGGGAGGGTTACACCAAGCTAATTTAAAGGGATTTCATATTGCATAATAAAAGACTCACCGCTGACAGCATGGCTATTCCATGTAACAAGCGCAAGTGCCTCTAAGTGCCCCCAGGACCCCACATCCTCTGCACCATGCGGTGTTACTCAGAGCGAAAACCTATTGTCTTACGCAGCCCGATTCTCAAGACCAACACTTCTGCTACCCTGCCGAGCCGGGAAAACCTGGAAAGGTCAGGAAGCGACAGGAAAGTGGTGAAGCTCAAGCTGCCACGCAGCAGAAAGCAAGTTTTCAGCCTCTACCTTTGGTTCTGCAGCTCTTGGATAGATGCTTTCTCTACTCATCCATTGCAAGAATGACATCAAACCGAGAAGCTTGACATGCACAGGCACACTTAGTCTCTGGAAATGCCACGGCTACTTAATGAGTGAAGCTGGGACAGCACCAAACCTGACACCATGAAGTTACGAATTTCCCTGCATATGCTGACAACATCTCTCTTTAATGTTTCTCTTGGCCACGAGATGACATATCAATTAATGTGGTCAGAACAGATTTAGTAGCTCAAGACATTGCAACTAATTTAGCGGATTCCTAACTACTGCAACTACCTGGAAAAGCTACCGAGACAGCGTATTTCAATACCGTCACCCTAAAAACCAAACCAAAAGGATTTTACATGCCAAAAGTTAACCCTGAAAATTTGTTTCTTGATGCTCAGCAGATTTGTGTAATTTCCTTTTTTTTGTTTTTCTTTGCCAGAAGATGAAGTTCTGGATCAACAGTTCAAGTTACACCAGTGAAGTTTTGGAGGACTGATTTTAAAGATCTTTCAGTCCTCTCCAAAGCTACTTTTTCCAGAGAGCAGAACAATTCTGCTTCCAAAATTCTTTCATCACCACATCTTACTTATGCACTAAGACTAACTCCTTTTTTTTTTTCAAATAAGAAGTTGATGAATTAACATAGCTAGACCACACCACAAGTAAACTCTGCCTCTCCTTCCAACACAGACCCATTTACAAGCATTTAAGCTTAGGACTCACCAGACAGAGCTGAAGCTGCAGGCGAGCCAGTCATCAGAGCTAAGAGAAGGATTATGCTTGCTCTACAAATTCTGAAGCATTTGAATCTTATTTTTAGTTGTACACAAAGGGCAATAAATGGAAAATCTTATTGTAACCACTGCTTTTTCATGGCCACCCACACTTCCAACACCTACAGCAAAAGTATATAAATGCAAAAACCCCAGAACTCATGGCTCATCTGAACAAGGGATGCAAACTAGCTAATTGCTGTTACTTTTTTTCCAGCTTGTATTTAGAGTGCCATTATATTCTATTAAACATTGGACAGCTATTCGCATGCAGTGTATATCTACCGTCCGGGATCTTGCTGGGTTTTCATACATTTGATTAATTGTTTTCTCTCAGTTACCCGGCAGAGTCCTTCTCTAAGTTAGCTGACCACTGACTGATTTTGAAATGATGAAATGAAGAAGGTGCCTCTCCCCACTCTCAGTTTCTCCTGTTTTGGGTTTGTGTGGCGGGGTTTTGGTAGTGAGGGAGGGGCTGCAGGGCTGGCTCCTGTGAGAAGCTGCTCGAAGCTTCCCCGGCTCCAAGTCGGACCCGCCTCTGGCCCAGGCCGAGCCCGTCAGGATGGCGGTAGCGCCTCTGGGAGAACAGATTTAAGAAGGGGAACCTGCAGTGAGTAGTGGGATTGGAATGTGAGAGGAACCCCTCTGCAGACAGCAAGGTCAGTGAGGAAGGCGGGGGAAGAGGTGCACCGGAGGAGGTTGATGCCCCCGCAGCCCGCGGTGAGGCGGCAGGCTGTCCCCCCCCAGCCCATGGAGGGGAGCGGGGGAGCAGATGCCCACCTGCAGCCCGGGGAGAGAGGAGCCCATGCCGGAGCAGAGGGATGGATGCCCCCCAAGATGGCCGGGACCCCATGGGAAAGCCCGCACTGGAGCAGTCTGTGCCTGAAGGACTGCAGCCCACAGGAGGGACCCACGCTGGAGCAGTTCGTGGAGGACTGTCTCACGCGGGAGGGACCCCACGCTGGAGCAGGGGAAGAGTGTGAGGAGTCCTGCCCCTGAGGAGGAAGGAGCGGCAGAGACAACGTGTGATGAACTGACCCCAACCCACATTCCCCGTCCCCCTGTGCTGCTCCAGGGGAGGAGGGAGAGAATATTGGGAGTGGAGGTGTGCCGGGAAGGAAGGAGGGGTGGGGGGAAGGTGCTTTAAGATTTGGTTTTACTTCCCATTATCCTTGTTTTGATTTAATTGGTAGTAAATTAAATTGATTTTGTTTCTTCCCCAAGTTGAGTCTGATTTTTGCCCATGACCATAACTGGTGAGTGATCCTTCCCTGTCCTTGTATCGACCCACAAGCTTTTCCTTATATTTTCTCCTCCCCATCCCACTGCGGGGGGAGGAGTGAGCAAGCAGCCTCAGTGCGTTGTTACCGGCTGGACTTACTTAAACCATGACATCCCTCCACTGCTCAAACTACTGAGGTACAAGGAGTTAATGCTTCACTTACCTGTGAGAAATTATGCTGAATACTCTACCCAGAAACCGGCAATTAAAAAAATCCCTTTACACTCATAACAGTAGAAGAACTTCAAACAAATTGCTGTCAAGGATGATTTCATTGTGTTTAAATCCACTTTACTTCAAGTCGCTTTGCAAATTACTCTTTAATTTTATACCTAAAGCTCCCAGGTCTACTATGATGGCAGTTTACTCTTCTGTCTGTCCTGTGCCTGATTCTTTCCATTTACTGAAAGCAACACAAGCATGAACCTAATTATCATCTGAAAACCTGCAGAAAGCTAACTCAATAAGAAAAAAGGTCTGTCTTAAGATCAGATTCAACAAGAGTGTAGGTGATGCCATGTCTGGGGATTGGGAAAGGAGAATGAACAATCTGATGTCATTAATTACCTTGCTGTCTCTGAAAATCCAAGTTATTATAGCCAGAAAAGCATCCACCACAACACTTTTACCTCTCAACTCTTTGCAAATCATAACAGGAAACATGTCCCGTAAGCTAGCAATCGATATTTAACAACATAACCTAAGACAAAGTGCCAGCTCTGGAAAAATGTACCTTTACCTGTGCTTGCACATTAATCGACCCAGCGGCCCATCGCCTTCTCGCAGCCCCCAGCAAGCCAAGCACGGAGCCAGCCGCTCTCCACGCACGCCGCTGAAATCAGGTGTGTGCTTTTCTGGAAAGGATTTAGGTCGTAGGACCTGAGCGCTGAATGCTGCAGAAGCGCGGGTATCTAAGTATTATGAAAATAAATGGGTCATACACCACTGAGCTAACAACCACACCACCCCCAAGCCGGGCACTGAATGACTGTGCAAGGCTCTGCCAGGGGGAGAGGATAGGTTGAACCAGCAGTGAAAACAAAACTGATGCGGTGAGATGGATTTTACTTTTCATTGGTTTGGGTTACAGAGAAAGTTGATCTCGCCATCACTATCTCTCAGTCTTTTCAGTAAAAAAAAAAAAAAATAAAGAAACACGTGGGCAGGTAAGCTGTCCTGTGGAGATGGGCCGGCATCTCGCCCCACGTCGGTAAGGGGAATTGCCGCCAGCCCCGGGCAGAGGGAGGGCTGTGACTCAGTCCCTCGAGCTGACACACGCACGCAACCGGGCTGTCACCTGCCGCAGCGAAAAATAAAAGTCCTCGCCACAACACGGCAGCCACGTGGGAAACGCCGAGTAAACAGATCAATGACACCGCACGCCCACGCGGCCTGTCACACCGCTGGGGCGATGAACAAACAAACCTGTGGTCAATGGCAGCAAAGGGGAGAGGTGTCAGAATAATTTGGTTTCATACGGCGCGCTATACTGCAGCAAACACCACCGTCCTCCTCCATTGTACCAACTAAGCACAAGCAGGATGCTCCTCCTGGCCATGCGGCCCGCGGTCGCTGCGTGTACCCGGATGGGGATGCCTCCGGCACGGGTCTCTTGGCCAGAAACATCCAGAGAGGGACGTCGGCTCACCGCCCACACACGTGTGCATGCACAGCCGCTGTGCATGAAGCTACACCAGCGCTTTTCAGACCGTGCTGAATACATCTGTCCAGATACCCATTTTAATTTTTTTTTAAATTACATACTTAGATATATAAAACTATTTTTACATATAAATATATGTATTTCATTTATATATATATAAACACGTATGTATATATAAATAAAAATATACATTTAATCAACAGATATATTTGCAGCAAACACTTATCAAAAGCCGTCCCCAGCCACCCAGGCTGGGGGTGCAGCCTGCCTCAGGTACAGAGGCACTGATGGTGCTGAGGAGCACCCGATCACACCAAGGGACTGACACAGTGTCGGCAGCGGTCAATGGCTTTATGTATTCTCAACAGGAGGGCAGGAGGAGTAACTGGATTAATTAGCGGCAAAAGATTTCCCCTGCATTGTAGGTGAATGCTTTTTGGCAGTTCTGAGCGTGACACCCATGACAGGATGCCACGGGACGCCGTGAAGCTCCCCGGGGCGGGAGATGCTCCACGCGATGGTGCATGAGGTGCAGAGCCCTGATATGTCAGTACCATAAAACGGGTAAGAAAATGCCTTCTCCACTATAAAAACAGCACTCCAACAGGAAAACATACGATAAAAATCATGAAATCCAGACATGGCCACATCTCGCATCAAAATCTAGTAGGATAAAACCACCCATGTCCTCAGGTACGGCCATGGCGCTTGGGAAGCGGATTTGGTACTGAGAGTCAGGAGTGTTTGTTAAGTCAGTGTTCAAAGGGATGCGACTTCGCCTTCAGATATTTTATTTCCTTCTTAATTCAGTCAAGTTACCCGACCTTTTGGTGCAGATTTTAAAAAAGATGCATTTTTCCCAGGCAGTGGTGGTAGGTGGGTGACAGACATTTAATCACCAAAATCTGCATCTTAAAACTTTACATTATTTACATCTTCCTACAGATGGTTGTAGGACAGATTTCAAGAAATCTTTTTAAAATTTTTTTGAAATATTCTGAAGGACTTATAACTAGCAAATATGAAATTTGTGTGCAGAGGTTTCTGAGGTTTGGGTTGCCTTTTTTTTTTTCCTGAACAAAGCACTTAAAGGCCCCTGCTGAATTCTCAACACTGCATAAGCAGTACAAATTAGGACAATTTATTAGACACAGAATGCCATTGATTGGGGTGTTATTTTTGCCACTTTTAAAGGAAAACACACACAGGTAAAACAAAATGAAGAAACGTGAGCAGAGTGTGGAAATTGATGGGAATCACTGCCCGCCTCCATTGGGATGCCAGCAGCCCTGCCCCAGCGTCTGCTCCAAGGCACAGCCACATCCCCAGCACCCAAGCAAAGCCCCGTGCGTACTCTGCCATTAGCGACCGTTCCGGACAACAAACTGCGAGCTGCTCAGAGAAAAGCACAGCTTCTCCCTAATTCCTGTACTCCCTCATTATAATACATGCGGTCTAACCTGCCCAGAATTAATTCCCAGGGGACCTGGAGAAATGTTTTTATCTTGGCACATGCACCATAACAGGGTTTTGCAATCTGCTCTGTCAGAACAAGGAAGATACCTTCTGCTTTGAATTCAAACATCAATACATATTATTTTTATGGAGATCACATCTATCAGCATCCTAGTAGTATTATAAAAACTAAATAATAAATGGAAGGTGGGGGGGAAGGTATACTTGTTTATGAAATACACTGCACCCTGGGAAAAGCAAGAAGAATACAGTTGTTACAGCTGGGTCAATCTTGTGCAACTGCTTTTTCCAACAGGGCTAATTAACAAGGGAAAGTTTGCTTCTTTCTATGGGAATTGCTGTAACAAGGTAATCGTTACAAGCAGAGTTTGTTATCAAAAAAAGCCAGACAGCAGGAAACACTGAGAAATTAAGTAAGCAACCAGCGGCTTGCCCTTGCAACTACCTCTGCCAGCACAGATCTGCATGCACAATGGGTGCAACACCAGCCCACCAGCCTACAACCTGCGAGGTGACGCACGTGTTTTCTAGGAGTTAGAGCACACATCATGTTTTAAAAGTTTGGCATATCTCAAGCACACAACCACAGTAAAAAAAAAAAAAAAAAAAAAAAGTAAAGAAAGCACGTATTTGATGACGGCTCCTATGTCCTTACACTGGTTTTCAAGTTTATTTGGCCCTCAGACCTGATTTTACTGTTGGAAGTGGAGACTTCTGATTATTTGCAGCACAAGAAGCAGCAAGACAAAACTTCCTATGCACTTCTTGGAACGAGAGAGGTTTTTTTCCATTTATGTCCATTCAATTTCTGGCTGCTTTTTCAAGTCCCTTAAGAAGGATGCCATTTTTAAAGTTAGTTCCTCTGAAAGAGTTTTTAATAGTGAATTTGCAAGATGCCTAATGGTAACCTTTTCAAACATCATGAGAAAAGCCTGCAAAAAACTGTGAATAAGGCTTCCAAACCTCATGGCAATGGTGCTAAGTAGGACTAATGAACAACGAGTTGTTTCTGCCTGCCTAGCTGTTACAACTCATACTTTCAAGTTTTCTTCCCTTAAGACAAGCACTAGAAACAAGTTTCAAGCCAGATCCAAAATTTTCCTGTAGTCAGAGGATTCCTGCTATCAGGGGTTTGATTAATGACTGCACCATATATTGCCAAGCCCACAATGAAATGGCAATGCTCTCCCTTTTTCGGAAAACAAAATCAAACCAACACCTTGTAAGGCCTCTTTAACAGCAAATGCTGTTACTACCCTTTCTCCATTGCCTACTACTTCACTATTATTTTTGCTGATATATATCACACCAGAAAAATTTTCTCCTCTCTTTAAAAACTGAATTTCCATATGCATTAAAAAAACCTGTCCTCCTTTTGCAATAGACTTTTCTTGTTTTAAATAATACTTTTAGTGTCACGTAAGCAAATAAAGTACCTCAAATGAAGGTATAAATCTAATATAAACTCTTCAGTTCCAAAATACTCCTATTTTTTTAGTAGTATTACAAATCACTTCCTAAGATTAAAAATGGTTTTCGTAGGCATTCAAGAAAAACTGATCAGCAATGAGTGCTGTGGTCAGCTTCACTGCCCTGTCTTGATTAATCATTAAACTGTGTTGTATGAATTTGTTACTGCAGTGAACAAACAAGGGCAGGAACATGCACAGTGCCACACTGTGAACACAATTTTTTATTATCTCTGGCTCAGGTGGCCTTTTGCCAAGCTGCTCTATACCACCATCAGAAAGATAAAAACCTCCTAACCACAACAAGATTTGGTTTTATTTAAAAAATGAATGCAATAAAGTTGTCCTCAAGCCTTTTTTGCAAACTTGGCAGCTCTGGAGTGCCCCACCCTCTGGACAGCACAGACCACCACATCCATGCCATCCTTATAATGGTCCAGGGGCCTCTTCCACCTGCAGATCCATCCCAGAATTAGGGTTTGAACCGCTCCCAAGTTAAAAAGGGTCAAACCAATTTCTCCCCTCTAGAATAACCCACCAATTCCATGCCAGGCTGATGCCACGCAAGGTTTCAGAGGAGGATTTAGCCATGATGGGGGAGGAAGTGTGTGCACAGCACCACAGGTGCTCCCCATCTTGGGAGGAAAAATCAAAGTACATAACAAGCACCAGGAGCTACTACCCAGACTGAGGAGACAGGAAGGGATCGGCAGCCCCTTTAAGCCCCTTTGTCCCTAGCAGATCTGTGCATGGCTTTCTCCACCCTCCTATAGCCAGGTGGAGCAGCTAACTCCCCCTGGAAGGAGCTGGAGGTGGCAATGAAGATACTACTGATGCTTAAAGAGCTTTCTGCGGCAGCAGGCTGAAAGGAGAAGCAGCGCCAGGGCTCCTCGAGGGAAGTATTCTGGAAACCCCAAAGGAGGTGGATATGGGTTTTATGATGGGAAAAATACAGGGATGCCTGCAGTCCTGCTGAGCAAAGGATGGCCTCCAAACCCGCACGGAGCACATGCGGCTTCGGCACAGCACACCAAGGTAAGTGTACGCACGCTTCCCCAGTTGTGGAGAAAAATGAAAAATGAGAAAAATGAGGGGGATGGGGTGAAGAGAAGCTATTTTAAGTACTTCTTGCTATGGTTTACTGTGGTAGCAGAACACTTAGAAAAGCCTTCAAAATGACAATCACCATTTAGGTTAAAAAAGCAAGTAACTACTTCAATAACAATTTATTCACCACCTAATGTTTGCTGTTGAATTACAGCTTTTACAGTATTCTTCTAAACTATGATGTTTACTGCCTCTACCTTGCCTCCCCAAGACCTTTTTCTTTTCTTTTTTTTTTTCTTTAAATAGAAAGGAATTTGAATCATGACTTACATGTAACTCTTCTAGGTTCTGCGCTGGCTAAAATGTTCTCACGATGCAGGGAACAGGATCAATGGAGAAATTAAGGGGCTGCAGCAATCCATTAAGAAGAGGCCCTCCAATGCTTTGTAGGGCAATGTTCTGGCAACTCAGTCAATAGCAACCTAAAATAAAATAAAGGCAGACATTAAAAAATGCAAGTACTGAATCTTCACAAAACCCCTCTTCCCCCCCCCCTTCTAATTCTAAAAATTGCTTGAGGCCCTTTTTTTTGAAATGCAGAAGGTCTTTATGTCAAACATGACAATTACATTATGCCCATTACATACCTCCTGTTACCCTTAAGCTGTAGACACCGTACAATAAAGACTATGTTTTTCTTGCATTCGTATAGCACCCAGACATATGAGACCCCCAAGAAGAATTACAGAACAGATGAACTAACACTTCTGTGATTATTCTACCAGATCATACTGCAGGTATGTGCATACTTATGCACACATACCAAGAAATTCTTTACAACGAGGGTGGTGAGGCGCTGGAACAGGTTGCCCAGAGAGGTTGTGGATGCCCCATCCCTGGCAGTGTTCAAGGCCAGGTTGGATGGGGCTTTGAGCAACCTGGTCTAGTGGAAGGTGTCCCTGCCCATGGCAGGAAGGTTGGACTAGATGAGCTTTAAAGGTCCCTTCCAACCCAAACCACTGTGTGGATCTATGAAACTGCACATCACACCAGAAAGCTGTTCCAACAAAACTAGCAAAATGATCTAACAGACTTTAGATAACAATTAATACTGTTTTCGTCAAAGCTTTGCTTTGATTTTATCAAGGAATTTAAGTTAGGAACATCAAATTTGTTCCTTTGTTTCTGCCTTATTCTGGGGAGCTTCAGAGAAGAAATGCCATCTGTGTAGTTCGGTATCCTCAGGTTAATGCTTTGTGTGTCATACTCCTCCATCTGCCCTAAAGCAAAGCTACCTGTCACGCCAGTCCGTGTCAAAAGAAAACTGGAGAGGGAGTAGAAGCTTTGTGTGCCCACAGCAAATTAATTGTGCTGCCACCGCCGTGCAAGGGGCTCGGGGCTCAGTCCCCGGAGGGGAGGCTCTGGGACAGGGAGGGCTGCTGAGAGCAGAGCTGGGGCCGGGGGGCTGGAAGAGGGGGCTCAGCACCAGAGTCCCGGCATCCGCACACAGCCCAGATCCCACCCAACGCCCAGTCCCAGCTGACTCTGAAAAGGCTTCCCCCACATATCAAGGAAGCGGTCATACTCTGAAGTAGTTGGGGAGGAGGGTGGGAAGGAAATCCTTGTGGAAGGAGAAGTAACTAGTTTTAAGTTACAGGGATTTTCAAGTTGAAGTTTTCAAGTTGCCAGTATCCAACACTTCACTGTTTTCCTGGAAAAAACATTCGAATGCTTAACTACTCTTCACTTGAATAAAGTTGGCAATTGGGAATGGAAAGGAAGATGATTTCCTTTTGAACAGAAGGGGACAGCAGCAGTACAAGCAGTGGCATGTATCTATCTTCCCAGGATCACTGTAAGGGCTGTGTCTGCAGAACTACCACAAACTAAAGCTAGATAAAGGAGTAGGTGAGGGGAAGGAAGATAAAACACAAAAGTTTAGATTTTTTTTTAAAAACTCCTATGTTTTTTCTGAAATCTGCAAAATTAACTCTTCAGTAAAAACTTATGGTTTCTCAAGAAATGTCTACTGTCTCCACAAAAAAGTCAAAAAATAACACAAAGCAGTGCAAATGAAAGAAGTTTGTTGTTTTTTGTAAGTGTGCAGTTCCTGCTAAAAAAGTTCAATACCTTCTGAGCACTGATGCTACAGCATTTTACACCAAGCCTTGTAGAGAACTGGATCACTTATGAAAAGTAGGTTATTTCTTCTAGATGGCACCCTCCTAGATGATATACCAACAGATGTTCAAAATACTACTACCTTTAAGGATTACCTATATGGGTACTTGAAAAGAATTATGAGGCTATGCTAGGAACACAATGCTTGTGTCTCTTCAGTTTATATAATTTTCTCCAACAGGTCATAACATTCATTGACAGACTGTAAGAGGACCAAATATTTATGGTCACAAATATACATTATCTAAATTGCCTATAAAACTAAAAATATAAACTCCAAATCTATTCAGTCATAAATCACTGGCAGAACAAAAATAACTGTTGCTTACTCAATGGCCAAAGGACTAAAACCAAGGAAGGCTCTGTGTTTTCAAGGACAAGTTAAGTTTTCTGAGCTAAAATTGCACTTGCCACAGCGTATCAGAAGGAAAGGAGAACAAACAGAAGCGGGGAACAGGGAGACAAGAAAAAAAGGGGGGAGAGGAAGACTTTCAGTGCCATGCTTTTCTGAGAAGGTGTGATTGATCGTCACTGCTGTAGAAAGCATGAGGCTGCATCCCAAACATTTCATTCCCTTCTGCAAATGTCTCACTCCATATCTCGCCCCATGTTCCCTAGATATTCTTGCCCTATGCGGGACGATCCAGCCAGCATCAGGTTCTACACATGATCTAAATCATGAAAGCAGGAATCTCTCTGCCCAGGGGTCAGCTTAGGGTAGAATGAAACCTAACCCCCCGCCTACGCTCAACATGAGGGCTTCTTCATGCTTCCCATTAGATAAAAGAATTTTCTTTCTGAAACAGGCAAATTATTAAAAGCAAAACTGTTGCTACAGCTGTAAACTTACAAGGAATACAGGAAAACTGAGCTTATACGAAATGAAGAGCCAACAGTGCATCCACTGAAGAGAGTTTCAGCATTTTAACATGCTGACTGGCCAGGTTTACAGCATGGGAAGAGCTGGACCAGAGGCAGGGGAGGATGCACTCTCTGCTCCAAGGCTTGCTCACACCAAGGTCTCAGCTCTCAGCACAGACCTGCATACATGGGCAATCAGTTACAGGATCATGAAAGGCCACAAAATCATTGTTCTACGTCAACTTGAAGACCCAGCTCCTGGACTTGTAAGGGGTGCAAGGAAACCTTATCTTTATTTTAAAATGAAGCACCTGCCTTCACAGCTGTAGAGAAAGCTACAAAAACAACATCACTTCGAACTGGACATTATAAGTTGTTTGTTTTTAAACTTACACTGTTTAACAACCTCTTGTACGTATTTGAACCAGGTTACCTTTTATCCCCCTTTCTGGGGGCTTCCAGTACTGCTTGGTGGCTCAAGTTAGCACTGAAGAATGCAAATGTGAAGGAAGATGCACCAGACACCACCAATGGCAGAAGGAAGCATGAAGCTAAAAAAGTACTTAATTCAAGAAAACACCTTTCAGCTTGGGTTTCTGTTACACGGAGGGTGCATTTCAAAGAGAGGTTTTGTTGTTAATGTAAAATAACAAGAGCTTTGAAGCTTAAGAGGAGGAAAACTTGTAAGTTCTTCAGTTTGCAGTGAACAAACCAAGAAAGATGATTTGAGAAGAGCACGATGAATTTACCTAGGCTTTACTCCGTTTAGCATGGAAGATGTTTCAGACACAGAAAATCGCGTAATCATGCTCAAGAAAACCAGAGAAGCTGGGCTGGCAATGAGGGAGGTGAGCAACAAATACACAGCGGGCCTAGCAAACACACCAATGTTCACAATGGGCGTGTAAAATTAGGGCTAAGTAAAATGAACCCACATGACAAGACAAGTTGGTGAACTCACAGATGCGGACAGGAGAAAAAAAATATTTAAGGAAGGCTGCACACCAGCGAGCAGGGAGCAGTGAGCACAGATGTGCAGAGCTGGTGTTTTCTGAAGCGATGCCTCACTTGGTGGAGTGCAACGCTTCTTACACAAACGTGTGCAGAAATTCATCCCAGTGAAGTCAAGGATCCCAGTCTGTTACATGCAATACCATCACAGATTAGCAAACGTGTTTTCTTTACGTTTTGTATGTTTTTGAGTGAAGCTGAAGAATATTTCTTTCTGGTTGAAACAGCTTCATTGGAATATTTGTAGCTTGCAACTGCTTGAAGGATTGCCTGAGGCTGAGAAGGCATTTGCAGAAGGCATCCTGACATCTAGTGCGGGATCTCTCCCTGAAATCTGTAAATTAAACCCAAGATGATACCGATACCTATGTCAGAAAACACGCACGGCCTGCTTTGCTATCAGTGCATTTAATTTCCTCCTAATAACCCGCTCGGTTCTTCCAAAGAGAAGGAACGTGCTCATCCATCACTCCTGCTTGTGCTCACATGCACTGTTTGGCCAAAACCAGGAGTCCAAAGGGCACAGCAGCTTCTTCCCCGGTGCCCAGAGGTGGGATGCAGAAGACCACCACAACCGAGGAGGTGTGGACCAGAAGCAGGGAGGTACCCACCCAGGACCGCGAGGACCAGCTCTGCGGTGCGTCCCTACCCGGGCAAGCTGTGTCAACAGTCAGCAGAGACAAGATTGAGCTGTTTGTTCAGATAATGGCAAAACGGCGTGAGGAATCAGTCTGGCTAGAAACCATGACTGAAGTCATCAGGAGAAGCAGCAAAATAACTGCTGCTGACTGACTGAAGGGGAAGGCAGTGCTGCTGCCCTGCGCTGGCCAGGGAAGCGCTCCAGGGTCTGCAAACTGGATTTTCCCCAGCTACACTTAACAGCACCAGCTGAGCTTCAACGGAAAACCCTCAGAGGAGCTGGGGGATGTGCATGGGGGGAATTTTCCACCCCCTCTTGTCCTCTGGTTGCAGTTAACTCTGTGACACATCAACCAGACTGGGCTGGGAGAGGGGGGGAGACTGTAGTTCAAGAGCATCACCACAGGAACTTGTAGATCTTTTTATGTAAAATCTGAATGACTTTATCATTGGAATATACTCGACATAAAATAAAGCCACCATTGAAAATATTTTATCTTGGTGGTATGACTCATGAAAGAATGGCTAGGTGTAAAAGGAAAGTTAATATATGCTGTGAGAAAGACCCCCACACAAGAACATTATCAAATGACACAAGATGAATATTTATGCCCCACACAGTAAAACCAATACACAGCAAAAGTCACAGCCCAATACTTTGTGTCAGATCTGATGAAAATTCAGATATCTGGCTTATTTCTCCATAAGGACTGGAGATTTTGGTTAATATGCATGCAAACAGGAGAAAGTAAGATGGTTCAGTGACGAGGATGAAACTGCTGCCTGGCACCTTGGAAGACAATACGGGACTAGCCAGTGCTGGGTCTCTCGGGTAAGGATGCTTCCCAGGGCGGCACAAAATGATGCAGCTGCCCCAATGCACGTGAACCACGAGAACACACGCCTGCCCTGCCAAAAGGATGTTCCCGCGTTGAACAATCATCACAGTCAGGCTTTTACTGCTGATTTCTTTTAAAAAATGCAAATCGAGAAAACAGTTAACATACAGAATGAAAGAATGGGCCACAGTCAACCACAAAAACTCCCCATGAGGTTCAACATGTGGGAAACAGATAAGTAAATGCTGCGAAAGATGAATAATATTTAAGTATTAACACAAATGGTTTTTTTGGGAAGGTTTATCTGGCATCTCTACCGGTTTTCCTCCAAGCTCTAATACAAAAATAACTACGTCTAACTGCGACTGGGAGAGATGGCAGCAGCTCAACATTGCTCCCTTTTTTCCTCTGTACTCAGAAAACCCCTACTGTCTTACAACATCACACAGACTAATTTTCAGGTGATTTCAGATCAGGGTGAAGTCAGCAATGCATTTGCCAGTTCAGAAAGTTCAGTCAGTGGTCTCATTTTCATCAGCCTGTGAAATGAGGACATACGTGTGCAACATGAGGGTAGGAGAAATACAGCCTTTCTCTGAGCTGTACAGCTGGTCCCCCACGCTCTAGCATGAAGTGAAGGAATTATCCTCTAGCTCATAGAAATGCTGAATGCAACAGTTGCACATCAAACTATGCAGAGGCAGCCGATGGAGGTACGTGTCTACCAGTAGCCTGCGCAAGCTGTGGCGAGGCTGAGAGTTGGCCAACGCTGCATCTCATGTCAAGGAGCTGCCTCTTAGCTTCTCCATCTTCACCCTCACACCAAGCAGGAGAAAGTCGAAGACCTGAAAATGTTTTGTGGGTTATCTTCAGTGGTTGTAACAAACAGAAAAAGAGAAAGGCAGAATCGTGATGGGAAAGAGCTTCAAACATACGTTCCCTGTTGGGTGAACTCAAGTCTGTTTAACAAGAAAAGCCAGAGAGGCCACGCACAGTAATGCTGAGAAAAAGGAAATGGTACTTCATTTTAGCCAGAGTCATAAATCTTACCAGTGAGCCTCTAACGGCAAAACGGTGAGCAGGGGAATTTTTATACACAGATAATTAGTTGCAAGCTGATATCGGGTTTACTGTGCTGTGTACTCCGCGTGTGCAGCACCTTCTCAACCTGCAAAACACCGCATGAGGCTCTGGCTGCCTCGCTGCCACTGGCTTCACCGGGAGCTGTGTGGACGAAACTCCCAGAAACCCTTATAAAAAAAGGTGAAGTGGAGGTGGATATTTCTGCTCCACAGAAATCTTTCTGAGGTGAACCCAGAAAGATTTTCTCAATGGGGAAAATGCACCATGCTTATAAATGCACGCCCTCTGCTACAGGAGAGATGGACCAACAGGACACCTTGTCACACCATTAGCACCCTCGTCTTCTGGGGTACAGACACCACTCATAGATCCTGCAGAACAGGCAGCTGAGTCAGGGAAAAGGCTGACCCACTGAAGCAGAGAAAGAAAGCGTGGTCGAGGAAATTCATCAGCCAGAAGCAGCAGCGGAACCGCCTCGCAAGGACTAAAGTCAGCCGGGTGTTCCCACCGGTTCCCGGTGCTGGGAACAAGGCAGCCCATCCAGCAGCGCTTGTTCCTTGACATCTTGCTCTGTTTCAGAGCACAGCCAAGGACTTCCGCTAGCGACAGATGTGAGCAAAGACTCCGCCACATCCAATAGTCAGACCGCACTTCCAGTCAAAGAAAAGCCGCTTTTCGGTTTCTAGATGAGAGGGTATACAGGGGACATGTGCCAGCAGCACGCCGGGCACGCTAGGTGCTGGCAAGTGCCCCCAGCGCTTCTGATGCTACCTTTAGAAGGGACCAATACAGTCTAGAGGAGGAGGTCTGGAAGCCTTCACCCCCAAAAGACACCTGAGGTTAGAGAGCAGCCTGGAGAGACGCCTCGGTGAGCAAGAAGAGCCGACCCTGTTTGCACCAGGAGCTCCGAGGCTACGGCCCCCCCAGGCTTGCCTTAGTGCTCCTAACTACTTTCTGCCCATCTTCTACTCTTTTTCATCCCCAGCCCGGTACAAAGGGGCAGATACACTGCATTGCTCGATCGTGCTCCTCTGCTGGTCCGTAAGAGCTGGAGGCAGGTTAAGGCTATGGGGCAGACCAGCTCCACCATCCCCACAAGCTTCATCTGCATGGGGTTAAGCAGTAGCTCTGTTGTCCAAGGCTCAGTTCTCTTGCTACCGTATGTTAAACCGAAAGACCAATCTGTATTTACTGCACTTAACTACAATTATGGGGCTTTTTTTTAATCATTCAGCCTAATGGCATGCAGCTGTCAGAGAAATCTTTGAACACATCACTGGCTCTCTTTGAGCTCATTAACCAGAAAAGAAACCGTAGCCAAAAGACATGAAAGGATGGGTCCAAATTTCAAACTCTCAGCTGAGCAAAGAATTTCATTCACAGGACTGTATGAAATGGAGGGGGGGAAGAAGGTTCACAACACAAACAAAGGTTTTGTTTCCTACCGATATGAACAGGTGAAATACTCTCTGTCGCTCGGTTTAAGAATCAACCAGCCTCAAAGCAGTGCTGACGGGTATTACAGCTGCCACACCGATCTATGTGGATGCCAATTTTCATGTCATTTTTTTCTGGACTGGAATTGAGGGAGAACCTACCAACAAATCTAACTTTACACTGAAGAAACCTCCTTGTGATATTGAAGAGCACAGCCACTTCACCCGAACTGCTTCTGTTCAGTGCGTTTCTTTGGATAGCATAGTTCTGTTTTTTTTTAAATTCAAGACAGCTCCATGTATTTGCTTTTATTTCTAGCATAATGTTTACTATTCCAATCAGAACGTTCTGTAATCTCATCTAAATGTTTTATTATTAATTGCTGCACCCCACGCCCCACCCTTAATAATTATCCCCGGGAGAGGTAAACATTTCAACACAAGTTACTTTAGTTAAAGCCATGAATATGCATTATTTATTTATTTAGGTAAACAGTCATTAAGAAAAATCACCCAGATTGTCTTCTCTTTGAAAGGAGCACTACTTCACCAGCTTTGCCATGGAAGTTGCAAGTCCCTTAAACACATACATTACGTTGTCCTCCTCCACCATGATTTACATTTGTGGGCCTCAGACCACGCAACAGCTGCCAGGAAAGCAGTCCCTACGTTGTCCAAGGCCGTGTAACAAGGCCAAAGCATCCAGACTCACTCTCAAGGATGAGCAGCAGGTACCCAGATGCCAGCAGAGAAGAAAGCATCATCATCTTGGGTGCAGGATGAGGACCGGAACGCTGCTATCTATCACCCAATATGCGGATTTTTAAGTTTTTTTGCAGCAAGACCGCCTCTACTAGCATCAAAACACTCATGACCCCCCGCTGCTCTCTCTCCACGGCCAGAGGGCTATGTCCTTACAAACCGAGGGGCTGTTACTTTCGCGGCCTCTCCATTCTAAGCTGGGGAGCAGCCAGCCCCAAACCAATGAGTGTTTGGCGCTGGAGCAGTCAGGTAGCCGCCTGTGCCATATATATAACCTATGCATTGGGTAATAAGCAGCTGAGTGACTCCACTCCATTCCCCTGATTTCTTCCTCAGTATTACATGACCTCAAATACTGCAATATCTCATCCTGCCTAATACCTCCACCAACTTCTACCACACGCTGTGGCAGAATCAGGCAGCACCACAGGCAATGAAGCCACTTACAGAAAACTCACTTTTTAAACCAAAAAATTAAGACACGTCAGACAGTCCTGACGTGTTGATCATCCAGCCTAAGGATCGCACCGGCGCGACAAGAGAAGAATCAAAATGTCTCCCGAAGACAAAGGGATTTTCGCAGATCTAAAATTGTGAAGTAAATAGATAAAACTGCGGTCTGGGCTTTGTTTCGGTTTTCAGAGCTAATTTCCGGCCACTGTTCAGAGAAATGCTTTGCATTTCCATTTCTGACTCACCCGTTTTAACAAGTGTGCTTGCTGGAATTACTAAGCATGGGATCTGATCAAAACATTTCGCTTTCTGAATCAAAGTGCTTTTCAATTTTATTGATGCGAACTCATCTATATATTTAATGTGGTGACTGACAGCACTGGTGGTGTGCAAGTATGGTCCGGGCACGCGATGCGATGGGTCAGAGGACCCCTCTCCCACTGAGCATCCCACCGAGGTATGGGGATGCCTCCCAAATTCTGCACAACTGCTCAGAGCACACCGATGCTGGTCTCTCGCATCCCAATCACAAAATGATACACGCTCCCGGAGACACGTTTAAATGTTGGGTATGAATGAAAAGCATTCCTGAAAAGAATCTGTTGTGAAACCGAAAATCGGAGACCGCCGCTGCCGCTGTGCCTAAGTTGAGTCATCAGTTCCCTTTACAGCCTAATAATTGACACTGCCTTGATCAGAATGACTGATCCGAATGTTGCTTTGTGTTTGTGTGTTATTTGTTGGGTTTTTTTATTAAAAAAAAAAAAATAGATTTCTTATGTAAACAAGCCGCCTGTCATCTCACAGGAGTGTTTGTATTCGCCGGATCACGGAAAACATCTGTCAAAAACAGATTTCACTCTCCTCAGTCAACTTGGTAGGGTCTGAATCAGACTGTGTTACAAAGAAACGAAATCCAGGTCTTGTTATGGAAAAAATACGCTGCCAACTCTCAGTGGAAGCACTGATTTTATTGCATTTTCTTGGGATTAAATGCTGCAAAGATTACTAGAAGAGTTCCCTCCTTCCCTTGTGGGATCTCTCCCCCAAAGGAAATCCTGGGAATTCAAGAGCTGCTTTTCTCTCCTCTTCCTGTGCTTTTCCAAAATGAAGTACCTTCCAGGAAGAGATAGATAGGAGAAGAATCAAGATTCAGTGAAACTTCAGAGCACGCCGATTTCCCACCTTTCAACACCGGTACTTGGATAACAGAGTGATTCCACCCCTTCTGATGCTTTCAACAAACAAACACTCCCACACGTCTGCATCCCTCAGGTCACACCTCTCCAAAACGATTCATTAACTATTTTCACATTTTCTAAATAGGGAAAGATCAAGTGAGGCTGCAACTGCCTCTAGTGGTGTTTTCTGAAGAAAAGGTGACACAAAACAGGGTGGTTGCTACTACCAGGGTAAGGGTGATGCTAGACAGCCGTACTGTGGGTCTTCCGGCAGGGAATCTGCCCTGGAATAGCAAAATCATTAGAACAACAACAAAAAAGAAACCAATGGGAGAAACAGGTGTGAGACTTTAACAGAAAGAGGATTAGTCTACTCCGTTAGCATGAAAATGGAGAGATGACTGGGGCAGGAGCACCAGGCTCAATGGGTACCACGCAGGTGTCAGGGCTGGGACTGAACACAGAGCCCTGTTAAATGGACCAATAATTTACAGATTAAGGGGACAGTATTTGAAACATTTAACAGCGGATGCATGGTCTTACTAAAAGTATGTCCCTGGATGGGTGAGAAATTAATGGCTGTATCTATATTAGCCTTTGTCTGTAGACTGAAACCGCCAGTACTGTGGTGCTGACATGATGCCCAAATTTTGTGTTTTTCCTGGCAGTAACTCCAGCTGGGCGCTGCAGGCTGAGTGCCCACCAGCAGCTGGAGTACATCAGCAGCGCTGCTGGAGGCACAACTCTCAGCTTTCATCAGTAACTTATGGATTACACAGCAAGCTATTAATTCTTAAAAACAAGGCATGGAGATAGGAGAACCTCAATATACTTTGGAGGAGATGGAGGAGGATGCATCTAAACACTGAGTACTGAGAGTAATACAACGGTAGATTTTAAAACAAGATGACAGACAAAATCCAAAGCTGTGGAGGAGAAGCAATAATGAAACAAATGGCATAAAAAGGGAAAAGAAAATGATTTACTGGCTGAAGCTTACATTAGATTTTATTTCCCTAACTGTGGTAGATAGTTGGACCTGAAACTAATACTTAGAAGTATCTGCAAAATAGTGCACTCTGTCTCCTTTGAATGGGGCAGAAGTGGATTTAAATGAAAGTTTTGCTTTTCAATGACAAAAAAATCTTCACGCAAGCAATTTACACAGCTCTTTTGAAAGAAGAAATGACTGCAGAGCTACACTTATGAAACAAACCTATGACAATACTAAACAAGATGTAATATCAACTGTGATTTAGAAATAATGTCCAGAAGCATACAGCTTTAGCACTGTTCAGCACAGAATCCAATGAGTATCATCAACCTTGCAACAGTTTTGGGGAATCTCGTATTTTTGTGAACAACTTTTACCTACCTCAGCTGAGAGAAACAGACAGCCACACTCCCAAAATGTGACGAAACACACTATTTCGGCCAGATTTGAGAAGAGACTGCATTTAGCACTGGTTTTATCTGCCTGACCTAGGATAACACACGCTTTCGACCGCGACTTTTATAAAATCTTTGAAGTTTTATTATTCCAAGGCACAAGGGTGGCAATACGAAGACAGAAGAAGCAGAGAAAAATTGAATGGGAATGAAAAGCACTTTGCACTCTCAGGCCAGCAAGCAAAAGAACCGTATTTGGCTTCATAAGAGCATTGCCAATACTAACAAACCATTTGCCGTCTGGCGCTGCATACCAGCAGGTTGTGTACAAACGTACATTAGTGTTTTGATGCAAGCTAAGTGGGCAAAATTTGAAGTGCCACTTGCATCTGCTTTTTAGTTAATTTTGCAACGACTCTTGAATGTCACAATGAAAAAAATAAAGGCATGGGAAACAAAGCAAGACAGGGTTCATCACCTCATAAAGTTAACTAAACCAGCAAAGATTGTATTTTAAATGTCTATCTAGTTCTCCCTAACAGCTCAACTCGAACAGAAAACTTAGGCACTACATGAATTTCTTCTTCCATTTCATGCCACCTGAAAACAGAAGTTTAGTATCAGTATTGTCACCATCCCAGTTAACTATCACCCAAAGCAGTAGTAAGAGCCATTAGGCCAGAATCAAAGCCAACTCCATAACCAGAAAAAAGAATGATTTTCTTAGCAAGCTCCCTTCTCTGCTCTTAAACTGTGGCTATGCCAGCTTTAGGGATGTCCAGTACAATCCATACTCACTGCTCGTTCCTGTAAGAAAAATGTTCTCTGCGCCCAGTAATTACAGCTTAACTTTGTCACGTGAATGAGCCTCTCTTTCCAATTCTCATGGCTTCTGGAGGGTTTTGTTTTGTTTTGTTTTTAACTCATACCACAAAACCTGCCTGTTCTGCCTTGATTATCTTGTTTTATTATTCTCTGTAGTCCTGGCATTTGTTTAAAATGATGTAAAAAATAGGCAGTTGCATAGCGAATGATTAGTACAGCATGTGCTGTACCAAGCAATGATATAATATTTTATTGCTTATGAAGTCAGTGTACCAGAACCAGCCAAATCTGCTAGTTTGATCTGAAATTATATTCTTCCTTTCCTGCTTGCAACAGTGTAATTAATACTCCGAAGAAATAATGGAGAAAATAAGCATGGTGGTAGGTAAGCACTCCTAATGACATCAGCTCACATTTGGATCAAGGGTTGTGGTTTGGGAGGTATCTCTGCGAAGAAATAATAACAAAATTTGTGCCTCAGCATGTGACAAGGACACTTGCCACGCTGTCTGTTCAGCCATCATCCCAAATTACTCATTACCTGTGCCAGTATCCTCCTTCCACTGAAAAGGTCTGTACTTTTTCCCGAAGCTTTGCAAGTGAAAAATTAAATCTAATGCTCTCCCATTTGTTCAGAGTGGCTGATGAAGAACTCATTAATGAATGCTTGGGCAAAAAGGCTCTCCACAATTATAGCACACAGCTATAAAAGCCAATGCACGATGGCCAGCAAATGTTTCTATGTAGAAATTGGCTTAACACAGCTTCCTACTTGGTAAATAGTGAGAGGAAATTCTGAATAAATATTTGTTTTCCCGTATTTATTTCTACACTGGGTGAGGCAAGACAAAAGGATGTTTAGGCACTGAACTGATTTCAGGTTTTGTTCTCTGTGCACAGTTTGGCCTGCGATGTTATAGAGCTTTTAATCTCATTTACCTTGTGGATCCTATTACCATCACCATCATAATGAAACCAGACACAGCTTACTTCCCGTTCCCCCAGCCCGACACCAGCAGGACACGCTGAAATGAGAGAGTCACTCATGTAAAACTGACTGAAGAAGGCTACCCATCATTTCAGCTGCTTGGCTTCACCTCCCCGCGCCAAACAGTGCCACCTCAAGCTGCTCCTGCCAACGCTCAGGTCAAACAGCAGTGTAACCCAAACCGTAAGGATCAGAAGACATCCAACTCAGCGTGTCCACGGGAAAGGCAGAAAACAGTCCCTGGGTGTTTCTACAATTCCTGTTGCTCTTGGCACAATTAGATTTTATTGAACCGTAATCCTAGATAAGTATATTGAATCTTACAGCTAAAGTCAATTACACTGCGTTAAATAGCCTTCCTGACTTGCAGGAAGAAAATCACTTCTTTGGTATAAAACTAAATTAGCTCAATAACTCGTTACTTGCAGCTTGGGCACGGGCTTGAAACAGCAATGGACAACTAAGCAGTTGCCGTATTTTCAGGCACCAGTCCTCTAGAGCTGTAAGCAGACTGAATTCCCAGCTTTACCAGTTGGGAAAAGGGATGACCATTGCAGGCAGAGAGGGGACATCCAGTGTCAGCAGCAGCATGTCTCAAACTATCCATGTCTTCCCATGGCAGAGGACTCCGAGCTAACCAGCCTCAGAAGAGACAAGACATTGCTTTTCCTGTAATTCAAAGTCCTCTTACTTAGAGGTTTGGATTAGACGCAGCAGTCAACCTGGAGTTGCACTGCATCTCTCCGAGTGAGAAGGGGGCTCTTTATTCATCCAAAATGGCAGTAAGTCAATGAAAATGAATGGGGCTGCTCCCAGGTCCATCAAGGCTTATGGAGGGCTCTAAATCACAGCCCCTCCAGCTCATACCCTCAGTGCCTGGCACTACCCACACCTGCCTTCTGCCTTCTCAAGCACTCTCCGTGGATGTTCACTCCTGGCCACGGTCAGAGGCAGGGCTGGTGGACCTCTGGTCTGACCCTCATTCAGCACCCAGGCTCAGAATTTAGGCTGCTGCGTGCTGCCATCAACTAGGGTCCAAATGAGAAACCAGAATCAGACCAAACCAAACCGTTTCATGAATCAGGAGAGAGGGAAAACTGGGTGCAGTGAAATGGTGGGGAAAAATAAACAGGAAAGTAACTTGATGAGAGAGTTACTGAAGAAAAGCCAACCTGCCCAAGACAAAGGCTGGCTGCCATTCGGGAGTAAGGAACAAGCAGAGGAGGGAGGACCTGGGAGGGAAGAGCACACCTTGTGCCACTTTGGTATCCTACCAGACATGAGTCATGACGGAGAAGGAACTTCTCATGGAAGGGCCAGGATAAAGAGTATCAGTGGCAGAAAGAGGTCCAGGTGAGTATGGATCTCAAGGTAAGGCTGGGGAAGTGTTTCTGTGGGCACAGGAGGAAGAGGAGACTGAAATACTTCAGGGATGGGAGGACTACACAGGTCCCATAGAGGAGGATCTCTAATTAACCCCAGCAGCTCAGACAAAGTTGAGGGTCAGGTCAAAGGAAGGTTTGTAAAAGCAAGACCAAAAAAAAAGGGAAGGCAGTAAAAAGGTGGGAGGACAGGAAACAGCAAGAGCTGTTGTAGCAGAATCAAACAGAAAACAAAAAGTGGCTCTGGTCTGAATATGAACCTGCCTGTACTTTCAAGATCTCATCAGTGGCTGAAGAAGAGCATTACTTATGTTTGGAGAAGAAAAAGAGCATACAGGACTCCACACCCTCTTCCCAGAGAAAACTAATTCCTGTAAAGGGTGAGAGAAGTTTAACTACCAATCCACAGGAGATAAAAGGACACATCAAAAGGCACGTGGCTTGTTATTTCTGATTCCTTACTCAGAATTAGGATCGGCACTGGGTCAGATTCATATAAAAATCTCTTAAATGAACATTTGTCTATCAGGGACTGAGTGGAGGAGCAGAGGCACTGAAGGGCAATGGTGGTGATGGGCTATCTGGACACCCTCAGCAGACACAGCAACACTGTGCCAGCGCACTCCTTGCCAGACACAGCAACACTGTGCCAGCGCACTCCTTGCCAAGAGGCCTGGAAGGTGATGGCCCACTCCCTTGTACCACCTTCCTCAGCTCCTACGGTCACCTTTGGTAACCCTCTGATCAGGCTCAAGCATTCTTCGGTTTCTTTCTTACACAAACTGTATTTAAATTCAAGAGATCTCCACGTAACTTGGGAGATGACAGAAGCTGTGTTTCTGATCCCATTGGGTTTGTGTGGGTCACGCGTGTCGAGCAGACAGGAACGACTGAAAGCCATAAGCAGACAGACTGAGAAGAGAAAGGCGAGAGACAGGGAATACTCCAAATGCCTGCTGCTGAACGGAGGCAGCCAAACTCCACGAGAAATAGGCCTGAAAGACTCGGAAAGAAAAAAACCAACCCTTTCTAGATCTGGAAATCGTTTCCTCTACTCTTGAACACTGAAATGCAAGCAGCATGGGTGATTATCCCCTGCAAGGAAGCGCATCCCTCCCGCTCTAGTCCCTGGCGTGGCTCTCCGCGTCGCAACATCCATGCCTTTCAGCAGCATCAGTAGGCTTCACCCTCATGATGAACGGGAGGAGGATGATCTCCACTGCACAAACGAGGAAGTCAGTCATGGGGCAGATGAAGGAGGTTGCCCAAGTACGCACAGGAAACCTGCGACCGAGGAGGGGAACTGAACTCAGACCATGAGTTCCAGCTGGGTGCCCAGTCCAAGCTGGGTGACTGACAGATCGCCTCTTCTACCAGGGCTCTGAAATTTAAGTTTGGTGGGTTTTTTAATGAATGTGGGTTTTTTTCGTTTGTCTAGCCACTACGTTTCATTTCACTCACACTTCTGCTTTGTGGAAGCTTTTTATTCTGCTGCTTTTTTGTTTTGGCTTAAAAAACCAACACAACTGAACATTAAAGAGAATTTAACCTTAGCTGTTTGGTCTTCTCCTCTACCAACATCAGCCTCTCTCTAGCTCTCGGTGTTAAGTGTCCTTTGTTTGTGCACCCGGCGCTCACAACTACGGCTTCATCAAAACACATCAGTGATATTTAGAAGGAGAAGTCTTATTCACAGCTTCAAAGAATTACAGCAACTGCTTACGCAAACAGCAGCGTTGTGAGGCAGCAGAGCAGATCTGGTAGGAAAACCAGAGAAAGGAGATGCACAAAAAAGGTAAGTTCCAAAGTAAATGCTCTGATGCTGCTACGTATCATGTCAAAATGAGCAATCGGCTGAAGAACAGCTACCAGTAAGCCACCGCATCGGACTGCCTAGAATGTTTTACTGGCTCAGCTAATGAATCACTGGGCAAACGTGAGCAATATGCTTACAGCCAGGGTAGTCTTCATGGGGGGTGAGAACTGTGTCTCTTCCATTATCATCATGATCTGTGGTTTAATTGATATTTAAAAACATCTTAAGATCTTCCAGTGAAAGGCACATAATATATATTTCTAAGACAAAATTCTGTGGTATTATACTATTTGCAAGGAGGTGCAACAAGTCAAACCATTACTTCATGAAATAATTCACACTGGCTGAATCCCTTACAGAAAGTCTCAAGATCTTGAGAGGGAAAAAATACCTAATTTCCACCTGTGTAATAACTAACACAGTGAGAAAGAAAAAGACTTCAGACTTTTGTGAGAAAATGCTGCAAACCCACAAACTTTCGGAAGTGCCCAATATGCTGTTTTCAGGTTATCTGGATGCGGCCCAAACTATCCTCAGCTCACCAAGGTGCATCAGAAGATTGTCATCATTCCAATTCCACCACAGGCTTTCAGTAACTTGTGCCCACTCTGTGCATCCAGGGCTGTCAAGCCCTACAAAATAACAAGACTTTTATGCTTAAAGCAGCCGAACAGCTGCAAAAATAACCCTCTAAAAATACTGAATACTTGGTCCCACTCGGTAGCTGGAAAAACAACTACTGATTGAAAAATTCAGTGTTTGATATTACTTAATAGTTGGGGAAAATCTATTTGTGAATCGTAATTAACATTTATTTAACTATTTAAAAGCATGTGTCTACTGTTTGAAGCTTCACGGAAAGCCAATATGTGGCCTTCTGCCACCATTAAACAGACTAATACACTTAAACTGGAAGGACACGAGGCAGAAAGCCATGCTGGCATAGTGAATCCTTCAAGGAACCAGTATAACTGAGATTGTCTCAGTAGCGTGTGCCCCACGACACCAGGTCCGAACCCGCTCTACCAAATGAAGAGTAGCTACCACAGGGTAAATTAAATAAATGCACAGCTCCAGCTCCTGGTGCCACAGTGATTCAAACATCAGGACGTAAACTGGATGAAAATTCAGCACTAACAGCAACAGAGCAAAAAGTTCCCCTTGAAACAGCCGCAAGGCTTACGGGCAACTCTGCGGCGGTGCCAGCCCAGGGCCGGCGGGCAGCGCGGCCTCCTGCCGGCGAGCGCTGCAGCACCCGGCCAGAAAGGCCCAGAAGCCCTCGTCACCCCCGCAGGAGCCGGGGTCCTGCCTCCCGTGCTGGAAGCGTGGCCAGCAGCACTAGGGAAGGGATCGTCCCCTGTATTGGGCACTGGTGAGGCCGCACCTCGAGTCCCGTGTTCAGTTTTGGGCCCCTCACTACAGGAAAGACATGGAGGTGCTGGAGCGTGTCCAGAGAAGGGCAACCAAGCTGGTGAGGGGTCTGGGGCACAAGTCCTGTGAGGAGCGGCTGAGGGAACTGGGGCTGTTTGGCCTGGAGAAAAGGAGGCTGAGGGGAGACCTCATCGCTCTCTACAACTACCTGAAAGGGGGTTGTAGTGGGGTGGGGGTCGGTCTCTTTTCCCAAGCAACAAGCAATAGGACAAGAGGAAATGGCCTCAAGTTGCACCAGGGGAGGTTTAGATTGGATATTAGGAAAAAATTCTTTACTGAAAGAGTTGTCAAGCATTGGAACAGGCTGCCCAGGGAAGTGGTGGAGTCCCCGTCCCTGGAGGTGTTTAAAAGACGTGTAGATGTGGTGCTTAGGGACATGGTTTAGTGGTGGGCTTGGCAGTGTTCAGTTAATGGTTGGACTCGATGATCTTAAAGGTCTTTTCCAGCCTAAATGATTCTATGAAAGCAACGGTGGCTTAGGTCAGGACTAAATTCCAGAAGCTGACAGACCATTTACAGGCAGGATGCTGAAAACAAACATTTTCTCTTGTTCTAAATTTCTAATTAGAAAACCTTCTTAGAACTTAACGACTTTTCTAAGTCCTAATTTCCCAAGCAATTCCCTCACTCATTCTCTGCCCGTTTGCCATAGCTGAGGTATCCCAACACTGATGGCACCCACGTCCATTTTTCATCCCATTCACATCCACCCACGCAGTATCGGGCTGAGCACCCCATGGGTCTGGTAGGCACAGAGCAAGGATGAAATGGCAGTCAGTGCATCTGGCAGATAACTGCTGACAGAGCTGAGCCAAGGATTTTTGTCCAGCACAACCTCACCTGGAGAGTGACCCAGGTGTGTCAGTTGACTGCACAGAACAAAGATCCACAAACAAGAAACCTATTCCAAAAGACTGACTCAACTGCTTTACTGAAGGACTCGGTGATGGGATTAGCATATATACTTTTTTTAAAACTAGTTTATGTACAGCAAATGTAACCTGTAGGGAGTATTTTGCAAGGTGCTGAGGAGTGTGAGCAGCCTGTATAATGTGCTTAACTAAGTGATTTGAGCCCTAAGCCACTAACTCTCCCACCCTTGCTCTCTGAAGCAACCATATTATCAGAGGCCATTTCAAGGGAAATGCACTTAAGTCATAAATACTTCTCACATCATACTTCTCATAACCTGCATCAGCAGCAGCAGAAAAATGAAGGCAATATAAAAAGAAATAAAAGTTATAAAATTTCAGGTCACAAACATCCCCAAATGGATTATGCTTTCAAAAGGAACTGTATAAATGGCATGATAAGGTTTTCTTGGTGTACATCGCGAAGTTTTCTAGGATGATGTTATTCATTTTAAGTGCAAACATGTTTTTAATGCCATACTCAATGCAATTGGCTTGTAACCTGAAATGGGGCCTTTTTCATCAACACACACTCATCACGGAGACAGATGCAGCTGACCAAATTCACTGCCGTTCACAGCCTACTGAGGTTCCCTAGCTATACCCACAGCATGTCCAAAGAGACAAACCTGTGCTCTTTTTAGATCAGTTAAGGCAGCTATTCATGGGCTATTTCAAATTGAGTTAGGCAGATCACAGTTTATGAAAATCTCCACAAAGCATTTGCCCTAGCAGGGCTATACCAGCAGAGATAAAATGCTGAACTGCGAAAATGCAGGCAGAGATGAAGACTCAAAAAACACGCATGCCACAGACTGAATGACAAAATAGAGCAATACGTATTTTACCAAATCTCTTTCTAGGCTTATATGTAAGCTGCCTGTTCTCAGAAGTGTTCAGGTACTGTGCCAGGGAGTTTTAGAGCAAGTCAGCAAAGAGCCTTATAAAGGGCTTTAGGTCTATGCTTCAGACATGGGAATGCTCGTGTTCCCACATGCATTGCTACTGCCTACTAGATGTTAGAGTAAAACTATGAAATTACAAGGAACAATCAAAACATCTAAAAAATGCCCCAAAACTGAAGAAACCATTTGATGCTGCTTTTGCAAAAATACTTACAACACAGTCCTGGAAGCGATTTCCAAGCAAGCCAACTGCTGCTCTAGACAGTTTACTGGATGGTGTGGCTCAGCTCTTTCATACAAGTAGCACCCACAGTTATATCTAGAAAAGGAAATAAAACCAAAATTCTTTGTGAGCAAATGCACAAATAAAGTCATCTTTCTTTTTAAAACCATAACCAGGTTAAAAGTAGCTTTAGTAGGACTCGATAAAGTTCTCATGCCAAGCTTCATGTGTGCTGCCTGCTTACAGGAACAAACTCCAAGGCACAGTCAAAGCCTACCTAGGGTACTGAAGCCGAGAGCGACTGCACTTGAGAAAAAAAGCCCCATGCTGAGCGTATCAAAGCAGCGAACAAACGCACGCAGATGTTTTTCTCATCTAGTTCTACTTAAAATATTTGCAGGAAACACAAGATGAAATACCAGCGTTAGCACCAAAAAATGTAGGTGACTTCAGCAAGGCCAGGAATTCCAGGCACCAACTTCTTTTTTCTCTCTCTTGAGTGGGTGTTCACTTCTAAGTTGTAGACATGTTAGCAATTCAACAACTGAGTGAATTAATGTTCAACTTAACAGTCATTGTTAGGTTGGGAGGTTATTACTGCTTGTTCTGCTAAAGTGACAGGTTAAAATAGGTTTGTATCTGAAAAGTTGTTTCCTACAATACATATTCCCTGGCTTTTCATACCAAATAATTTTCTTCCATCATGTCAACTGCTATTGTATGAACCATCACTGCAGCTCCACCACAGCAGCTGGGATAGGCAAGGAGAAACAGAAAGGGGACAGGTGAGGAAAAGAGCGCACTCAGCCCTCATCACTTATCTTTGGGCTGCCATCTTTTTTTTTTTTTCCCCAGGCATTTTATGTTGTTTATGTGAGACTTCTCAACAAAAGATTGTGCTTGCATTTGCAGAACACGTTCTGCTTTTAAAGCAAGCAAGCAAAGGCAAAATCCAAGAGTAAAGAGAGGGCTCTACTTCATCTAACCACGAGCCTGAGAAACCTGTCTGCTATCAGGCACTACTTGGTGCATAGGATGGAGAGTTGTGATTTCCCAACTTTGCAGGTGATTATTATTAATGGAAAAACCAAATTTTCAAGGTTGAGCTGACTGGTACGGAGGAGAAAAAAACTACCACCACATGTCGAATTTTTGCAGACTCAGATCCATTTTGTACTAGTATACGAGCTTTTATCCTTCCCTCCTTTGCTTTTTTTTTTCTTATAGGGTAGTTCACAAGCTGCTGACAACTCACACTGTACTAAGAGCTGTTCACACTGCACAAAGTGTTTACCACTCACAACTGATGCTAAAAATTAATTTACAGCACCGCTACAGCAAGCTTTGACAAATTGTCATGTGTTGACACAGTCATAAGTTGTTGGTTAAAAAAAGTAACACTTCCCTCTTCTGCCACCTCATGTTTGAGACCAGGGATGGGCACATTATGCAAAGTTTGAGGGTTTGTAAGCTTCACAAATGTTTGGGCTTCACAAAACAAGCTTGGTTGTGAAAGTTTTTTCTCTTACAGTTAGGCGTGTGTTTATTGCCAAAAAGACTGTAGTCAGGAAAAAGAAAAAAAATCCCTTCCCAGCTACGAAGACCTGTGTGTTGCGCAAAACTAGGAGAAAAGGCTGTAAAATAAATAACCTTGCACAATACTTGTTCTAGATAAGATCGGACCAGTGACAAATACCCTGTATCAACTACTCAGAGCTGCAGACGCCACCCTCCTACTGTAGAAAGGAAGGAAAAAAAACATAGCTGCAAGTAAGAGTTTTAATTGTTCTCAGCTGTCACACAATGTTATCTTAAGCGAACGCATTTATTTCTTGATTCTTCTGTATAGCTCTATATGGGAAAAAAAAAAAAGCGGTGGCATTCATCAGACAAGGTCCAAATTGATTTCCGTATACTCAAGATAGTAAGCGTTAGTCAGCACTCGTGCCCATGAGTGGCAGCTCTTAAATTTTAACTCCTCCTCTTCTTCCTCAGGGCAGGACAAATAATCTGTCTAGTCTACACCCTGGAATCAGTAACGGACACAAAAGCAGTCTCAGCTGAAACGAGCGGTGTTTCAGGGGCAATGCTAACTTAAAACGTTAGCCCCACGCTAGCCTAAATCAAGGTTAAAGAAACAAGGCCAAGGATAGAGAGAACCAAACCAGCAGGAGATAACCAAGGCATCCATTTGGTTGAGGTGTCAACAACTTCAAGTTATTTTTGTTTTTCTTATCTTCTGAGGTTTAAGTTCCTCTGCACTTCTGCAGAGACACCCATGTAAGCTAGGGACTGTGATCCAGCAACTAAATGAAGCAGTTGGTTGGTTTTACCTCCAGCATTGTTGATGGTCAGGACAGGAAGACTGTCAATGCAGGAGAGAAAGGGAGTTAGGCTGGGCGCGACCCCAGGCAGAAATCAAAATGCTAGCAATATCCCAGGGCAGCAAAGCACAGTACTGCAAAACGAGCACTCTCAGCGTCTGCCAAATGGGCTTCATGAGGAGCACGTAAAAGCCACTGCTTCATGTTGTGCACCAGTGACCTGGACTTTCAGTGCTCTGGAATACCTCTCCCTAAGCTCCACCACCTCTCGGCGTACACACCACAGAGAATGCAGAGGAAATTCATTCAGGAAATTAACTTGGCAACACAAGGAATTAATTATCTCCCCCCCCCCCCCCCCCCCCAACACTTGTACAAAGAAGAGATGCTTCGAGTGGTTCCTAAGTCCTGAAGAGAGGCAATGTTGTACCTTTGCAGAACAGATCCACCTGCCACATGCCTGCATCAGTGCAAGAGTGATCCATGTAATTTCCCTACAAAACTCAAAACACGTAACATCAACCAAAAAGAGCTCCTGCAAAACATTAAGGGGAGATGAAATTTCATACAGACTCTTCACTTGCTCACACTCACACACCCTGTATGGAATTTCTTCATCACCTGAGATGTTACTCTGACAAATGACATATATTACTCTCTGATAGATCTAATGGAAGCAAGGGACATTTACGTCGTAACCGTCAGGATGGACATTATCTTGTGCTGCTGACTGGAATAATATCATCCATGCTTAATTAGCTTAGATTGCTGTACATTTAGAAAAGCACTCAAGTGGCAACTCCTCCCTCCCTCCCCCAAAGTAACAAAAATTTATAAATATTTTCAGTGCATCACATGAAATGCGTTATTTCACTGGATTCTGTCTGAGCATCATTGAGGTTGAAATAAAGATGATTCAACTATTAAGTCAAAAACTTCAGCTTAACTACCCAGAAGATAACACTGACTTTCCTCCACCTTGAAGGAAAACTAATAAAAACTTAAGTTTTACTGTAAGTTATCTCAACTGCCCAAATATAATCTCTCCTGTACATTTTTACTTCTTTGCTGTATAGAAGGAAATTGAAGGAACTTAAAACTCCCTGAGTTCGTTCTTTGGGATGGAAAAAGCCCAAGACATCCCCACTAACCCAGTGAAGAATACTATTAGGAAGAAAGTGGGACTTCGGGTCTTCTGGTTTTTTGTTGTTGTTGTTGTGATTATTGAGGGTTTTTTTGAGAAAAAGTATCTATTTACTTGTGACAAGTTTTTTCCTGATGGATCCAGCTTGTGAATGTGAAGTAACCACCCGCAAGCAGAAGGGCCCTTCTTGCCAAGTCCTTTGTGTGAGCTTGTGCCTGCTCTAACCAACGCAGGGCCAGTGCAGGAAGGTTCAACACTGGGGAAATGCAGACCAAGGATCTCCTGTGGCCTCCCTGCATCGCACCCCTCCGCTCTGCCCTTCAGGTTTCATCACAGGAAGGATGGCAGAGTCTTGGCTGATCCCACAGCTGCACTCCCTCCCACTGCCATTTGCAGGGCGTTAGAAGAAAGCCATAAAGATGATGTTTGCCCCAGTAAGCCCTCACCAAGATTTCAAAAGCAAAAGGGAATAGATGAAGCTGTCCTGCTCTCTTGATGATGCACACATGCAACCAAAGCAGTAAATATATATATTGAATATATATACTGAACATGCACTGGGTAGTCACTGTCTGCATGGGATGCAGACTGTGAAACAAACTCCCCTGGGTAGAAATTAAAAATAAAAGGAGGATTGCAGCTTTTTTATTCCCTGGGCACCACTCTTCCAACCAGCGAGGACAGGATGCTAACCCAAACACTTCACAGCTGCTGGGGTTTAAGAGGGCCTCCTCTCCTCTCCCCTCCCAAGGCAAGTGGCACCAGTGACTAACTACACCGTGGGCAATTTTCCTGTCTCTGCTCTACGCCCGTCTTCACATCGCTGCAAAGGTCACCACGTCATATCTGTTACACTGAGGTCTGCCACCCACCAGCAAACAGGGAAGCAGCTTATCTGGACAGTCTGGCAGGACCTCCTGCGAGCATTTGGGGGTGGGGGGAAACCTTGCAGCTTTCCACTTGGGGGGGGGGGGGGTGTGTGCTTCAAAAATGGTTCCAGCTCTTAAACCTTAAGAAGGGACTGAGATGCTCAAATTGCCTTGAACTGAAAGGATCTCAACCTGCGCCAGGTTTGCACAGCAAGCTTTGCTCAGCAAAGCCCAGGCCCTAAAGCAGCCGTTCCCTTCCTGACCCTCCCTCCCTGGTGCAGGAGAGGGAGCAATGGGAAGCAATCTCTCTGTAACCACGGAACAGTGAGAAAAGGCATCAGATCTTTGTCCATGCCTCTCTGGAGCACGCCTTGTGCTTCCAGCCCTTTCAAGCAGAAGAAACTTGGTGGCCCTACGACGAGTTTAATCACCTGAAAGCCAGCATCTGTGTTCCCCCTTTGCCGCTCCATCAAAAAGGAAGTGCAAGGACCCCTCAGGAGGCAGATTGGGAACTGTCTGCCTCCTGCACACAAGCGTACTCACACACATGCACATGGGCATCCCTCTCCTTTGTTTTACCATTTTTTCTAACTCTATACACTAATACCTTTTTCATTACTTCCTTAGCATTACATCTATTGTATGGTGTGTAACGATCAATGCCAGCATTACCTATAGCATTGGCACAGAAGCATGTCATTCATTGAATTAGGAGTTGCTTCTTCCCCAACTTCTCATAGTTTTGTTAAATAAAACCAGCTGAGTTCTTGCTTGACCTGTATCTACTCAGATCAAACTTTTATCAAAGCTAGCAGCATTTTGTTTCTAACAAATGTATCCCCATCAAATCAAATCTCTAATTCTGGCTGAGACAATGTCATCCAACTTTTACTGTAGCGCAGTGCGTCCAAACAAATGAAGTTAAAAATTCAGTTAAATGGAACGTGCAGCTGAAGGGCTCTAGAGGTTTATCTATCACATGGCAAAAATCACTCTTTGTACAGCATTTGTATAAATGACCATAGGATTCTCTGGATGTTTTTGAGCCACCTCAGGTAAATAGGTAACAAAGAAAATTATGTCAAATTTTATGAGATCTTTAGCAAAAATGGTTACATCCGACCAGGTTGGTTAGTACATTCTGAAATCCTCCTACCTACTCCATGTGGCACTACCTTGTGTGTGCAACCTGGTTACAAGTCAGGAGAAAGAACCAGCTCGAGAGTTTTTCAGAGATTGGTCTCACCTACAGCACTGCAGTGGGAAACCTGGCTTGACCTTTTGATCCTGCAGGAAAGGTACCAGTCAAAGTAGTTCACTAGTAGTGTACGATCCATCTTTTATACCTCCTGATGAAGACAACTCAATGAAAAGATGAACATACACCCCATATCCTCTGAGGCAATTTTTCTTTATGGGGTGTCCAAGGAGCTACCACCCCCTTTATCAACTCTGGTACTTCCCCCCAAATTAAAAAAGCATCCCAGTTTCAGGAGTTGCTGGGCTGCAGCGAGGATGTGTTCAAAGCACTGTCTGTTCAGCAACGCAGACGCCAATGTTGGCAAGACAAACGTTGAAGCGGCACGTGGGTATATGCAAAAATTTCATTCAGCAGAAAGCAAAGCAAGACCAGGACACAAGGATCCTAAATTAATCCAGTTTCTGTCTTCCCAATGACTTCCCTCACCATTGGAAAGACTTTGGTTTGGATTTTAGTCAAGTCTGGTTTACAGTCCTCAACTTCAGCTGTCAAAAAAAAAAAACCCAACCCTGCTGGAACGCCTTACTCATTACACAGCCTTGCAAAAATTATTAGCTACGTTACAAGGCATTTCCCTTTGGGGACCAGAAGGGGTGAAGAAAGGGGATGGAGAGTGACAGTTTGTGGTTTCTAATGCAGCAGCAAAAAAACAAGTAAGTAAGAGGAATACAGGATATAATGTGTTTACATTTGTCAAAAGAAGTTTCCTGGAGACACGGAGGGTTCATGTTGCTGCGCTGTCACTTCTGCTAGAAACTGCTGCCTCATGCTATCAGGAGGTCAGTCACTGACCTACTTTCTGATAGAACTGAATTAATTTGCTACTTCTGTACACAAACCTTTTTTTTTTTTTTTTTAAAGGAATACTCAACAAACCCATAAAAAGCTGCCTTTTATCCAACTTGGAGCTTCAACTGATGCTGTGCAAAGCTATTACATACCCTGGCACGGGGCCCACTGTGCTTGGTCTGCTTATTCTTTTGGAAAAATCTGTACAGAATATTTTTAATGAGTTGACGCTGCAAACAACATCTTTCCTTCCTGAACTCCTACTTTACAATAATACCAGCAATATAACACACTACATACAATAATGGAGGCTAGCACTTGAATGTGCTGTGCTTTGTCTAGGCTGCTCCTGAAATAGATGCCTACCACAACAGGATTAGCTCCCCAAATAGAGAGATGCATGGCACAATATATTTATAGGATTAAACCACAAAGTTATTAATAGAAAACAAGATGAGTAGGTGCAACTTATAAACTAAACACCTATTGATCCGATCATCCCCTGCACAGAGCCAGTTAACAAACATCTGTGCTCACCAGGAGATGGTGGTATGGTAGGAGCGCTTAAACTGAAGCATTACTCCACACTTCAGAAAGTGAAGTGGCAGAAGTAGTAGCAAAAGAGGTGCCACCTACTCGCTCTCTTTGCTTAATGGCTACATGCACATAGCTCTAATGTCACTACACAAATCCTTTCATTAAAATAAAACCATGGTTGAGGGTTTCACAGACCTTCCAAATCCTTGGACCATTAAAATATCAGAAATCAGTTCTTGAAATCATCCTTAGCAAGGCCATCACTGAAAGCTTCATTGCTTGGGTGGACTCATTGCTCCAGGTCTCTTGTGGGTAGCAGCACTGCTGTTCAGAAAGAGAAAAGCAGTGTACCGATCCATGAAAGCAGGGCCATTCTGCATTAAGGCTCTGTACTAACATTTGGAAGATGAGAACCCACCAAGCAACACTTGCATCAGACCTCTTCAGCAACTTGGTCTTGTACATTCACCTCATCCTCCATCTGCAAAATGAAGATAAGGATCTTTTCCAAGTGCTTGGCTTGCTTAGTACCAAAACATTTTGGGTGAGACTTGCACTTTCCTTTGCATTTCCCGAGGGTCCGATCTAACAATAGTGGAGGGAGTACTTACTACCATAATAGAAGACAACTATTGGTATCACAACAGATTTATGATCCCTCGAGTTCCTGGACTAGATGAGGCTCATGTTGCCAAAGATAACTATGCTAAATCTAGCACTTGCAACTGCAAGAGTGTTTTTCTCAACCTTTTTGGCTTTCATCTGTGCATATTTACAAGCCCTGAATCTGAAGTTCAAATAAATCCAATAATTCACTCAAACCCACCAGGATTTGAAAACATTAGGGAAGTGTCAAGATGTCATCGAGCTTGTTCTGCAGAAAAGAGTGCTTCATAGTTTCAGAAAGAAATAGACAAGGGAGCTATTTAACAAGATGGTGGCGTATTGAAACATGGATAGATAAGTAATTAATAGCTACCTTCTCTAAGTGAAAACTTTTCTGAGTGAAAAATCAGTTTATATGAAAAACTACAAGTCAATTGCTGCCTTTTTTGGGTGGATAAGAACTGTCACGCACATTAGCATCTCCATTACCATGAAGGATTTTACTCCTTTAAGCAACTCACAAAGACCTTCACATAAAACAGCATGTGGGAAGCAAGGAACTAACAGAAGGAGACACCAAAGAAAAGCTGACATTCATAACTAGAATTCTAATGAAAAATGTTATCAGGAATCCACGAAAATGGGAGAGAACTGCCACGGGAAGTCGAAGCTAAGACAACAGGCTCATTTTAGTCCCTTAGGAGCAAGAGTAATTGCATGGTTGTATAGGTGCTGTCATTAGGATACAGAATATTGGCTAAATAACCTCTTTATGTTGGTAGCCCAAAACATTTTCCTATTAAAAAGGTCCAATATTCAACTAGTAGATCACCTAATTCAGAACCCTCTTAACTCTGACATGCAGGTTTCTTTACCAAATTTCTATACAGCTTCAAGTGGTACATATGGCACCTTAAAGTAAACAAAACAGGAAAGGAAAAATAGTCATGCTCCAAGAAGTAGGAAGTATAAACCCATTAATTAAGCATTTAATTCTTTTTATCCCTCACGTCTGTCTTCACCGTTTAAAGTCTCTGCAGTCAACCAATTTTGGGATTCACTGCTGTCATGCCAGTCGTGGCAGTACTTCATCTAAAAAGGCACTGTCAAACATAATGAAGTTTTCCTTCAGCTTGTACCCACACTGGTGCTGCGTACAGCACACACACTGCCTAGTGAGGGAAGGTGGGGGATAGGGCTTTACCCGCCCTACTTCCCAAGGACTGCAGACAAGTCCGAGTGGCAAAGGCACAACTGAATCACGCTGATGGTTCAGACTACATGCCATAGAAACCACCTCGCACCCTCCTAGACAAGGTACAAATAGCACCCAATGGGCTTTGAAACGTATTCAAGAATTTGCAATTGTTTTCTTTTCTTTCCAACCTTCCTATTTTCTTTTCCAACCTGCACATGCCTCAGACTAAGGCACACTATAAACATGGAAAAGTTTCCCAGCACTTCACTGTTACAGCTCAACCTCTCCCTCGAATCCACGGACACCAGTCCCTGTCCTTCACCCAGAGATGCTGCGCACAGAGCATGGGGAAGGACAGGGCAGAGGGAATCCCCGTTGGGAAGGAGAAAATACATCCCTCTAATTGCTATTTCTGTTTCTAACTGTTTTCACACCAGTCCTACTGGAATTGGTGTTGACAGAGACCAAATAGTAGGCCAGGGCTTATAAGGCTTTGCAATATATAATGATAGTCACTGACACAATAAGCTGTGCATTTGTATGTGCTGAGTCAGGCAAAGGAGGCAGCACTGATGTCCTGACTGTAAGCTGCATTTACAGCGCACATTTGGCTGCCTCACCTGAGTTATCCCTGCTTTATCTATCCCTAGTAAGCTCTGGCCCAGCAGCCGACGCTCCTGAGCAGCTGGTGGCAGCGGCCATCTGAAACCAGTAAATCGGGCTGCCGGCTCCCTGGGCAGAAGCTGTCACTGTGCATTCACCCAGCACATAGTGCAGCAGGGCCCCGACCTACTCGGCCTCTGGGCATCACTGCAACATAAATGACGATAACCCAAATGCCAAAGAAGGGCAAACATTCAGTCCTGAACAACGGCATGCTTTACAGTGAAGGCCTTGCGGCCCAGAGCTTGAAATCTAAATTTATGCGACAAAAACTTCACAACGTAAAAGTCTGCATCAAAAAACCAGCAAGCTGCACTGTTTGTCGTCTCAGTCTCCAACCCTTGTGAAGTCCAAATAGCTCAAATACAAATCTGTAATATTGCTCTCTGAGTAAAAGCTATTTTAAACCAATTTTGGCAGCCACTGAGAGTCGTAACCAGGATGCCAGCTGTATGGTTTCTTGCCGCCTTCTCCTGGCTCCAACTGGCCAGCAGCGGTGAAGGGACACCCGCCTGCTCTGCTAGGGAAGCTCTGACACCTCCACCTTCCTTCAGACCAAGCGTGCTGGGTTCCTGCGGCGAGGAGAGCCTGCCTTTGTGCCGCTCCAAGGACAGATGAAGAATATCACTGATAAAAATCAGAATCTTCAAAGTTTCAAAAGTTCCCTTTCCATAAAACAAGCCTTAGACAGAGAATAACTGATAATGAGCTGCAAAGCCCTTTTTTATAGGCACTCACTTGAGATGACCCACATAACTCATCCACTTTGCCACTTAACATTTCCAAACTTACAGCAGTATAAAAGCTTTTACAACCATGCACGATCATGTCACTTTTTTTGCTTTATGTACAAAAGCGCCTAGTGTATTTTTTCATTTTTCAGCAAAAATGCACATCTCCACACAAATACATGGACTGTGATACCCATTTACGAATACCTGAACTTCTAACATTTGCTGATCCTGGTCACTACTGTGCTCCTCTCTACCTTTGCCACCAGCTTCCCCTGAAACATCTGAGCATGTTTCAGCTTTCCAAACACCAGCTGACCCAGAACTGCAGCTGGAGCACAACTTGCCATTTACCAGAGCTTCCTTTCCCTGGGTCCCCAGGATGCAAAAAGCTCCCATCCCAGTTTCCTACCTGGGAATGCATGACGGGAAGGCAAAATTAAACCTCATGACCACACAGCACAGGCTACAATGCATTAAACTAAATATAATAAAATACAAACAGAAATAAGGAATGGTCCGCAATAAGTAAATTCCATTTTTTCAATGCACACTTCAGGAACCTATATATCTGCAGAAGGGATGAATGTACTGCATCTGTGTTAGATGGAGGAAGGAGGAGAGGTTAAGTCAGGAAATTTGGGAAGCAAAAGCAGGAATATCTGATATGGAGATAGCGCTGCAGAAAGAAGGGAGGGAATTTTTTTGCACAACCACGGCAAGGCCTGCAAGGATAGGAACCCGCAGGGGAAGCGGTGGGGGTGGGAAGGGATGCTGGTCAAATGGCATTGCCGGCAGAGCGTGAGGTCAGACAAAGGAGGTCATGTCATTCCTGCAGAAAACCCTGTCGGAATTATCCTACTGGGCAAGAACGATCACCCTCACAGAAAGAGTGCAATGCACAGGCTCAGTCAACCTAAGCGACCCAGGACTCGGGCCATGGAAAAACAAATCCCAGGCAGCAAGGCCGTTCCTGACAAACTGGACGCAGATAGACTGCAGCTGCTGAAATACATAACTGGAGCGACATAATATTAGAACATACTTTTATGCTTACTAAGACAACAACAAACCGAAGCCTGAAGCTGTATTTTGGGCACCCTAGCTCAAACTATCTTTAGACAGGAAAAGTGTGTGCATACAGATGTTCCAGCAGGCACGGAGAGCAGAGAGCTGGAAAAAGCGCTCGCTCACTTCCGAGCCTTATAAAAAGTGCTTGTTGTAAATAAGGGTAGGAATAAATACACCAGGCAATGCCAACTCAAAATTAAAAAAAGCAGGCAAGAAGCCAGTTGCTGGTCAGGGACTGGTGAGGTTTAATGGCTGCATACCTCCCCCAGCTTCGCTTCTCCCGATGGATGTTTTCAGGTGTTACCCCCTCCTGTAGTCCCCCCCCCCGTTTTACTCCTCTTGCCAGCTCTTTCATCCAGCTAACTATCTCACTTTCACAGATGCTCTCTTGGAAGCATGATTGAACCTATAAATTCAAGTCTACACATCTGTAACAAAAATAGTTTTTCTAAAAGCTATTCTTCTTCCCTATCGATGGTGACACAAATGATATAGAGTTGCTGGCAATTCAGGGGTCTCGCTGCAGCTTTAAACACCGACCAAGACAGAGAGCAATGCTCTGTCTCACAAGGAAAACAGCAATAATGGAACTTTTTTTTTTTATATATATATGAAGCTGTTATTCTTGGAATCATTTCTATTTGTGAAGAACTGAAAAATATAAGAAATGGCTTCAAAGCTCTTGTTCTGTGGAACAACTATTATTTTTTAAAGTAAAACATAATTATCACCTCACTCCAGACCTCAAGAGTCCATCAGTGTGAGGGCAGATCTAATTTACCACGATCACTGCTCAGCTTGCAGTAGTAGAAAGATGCAGCCAGCAACCACATGAAGTACAATTTAGACCTCCCTTGAAAAAAACCCTCTATAAATAGGACATAGAAGATTGGGACGCTTCCATGTTAGGTTATGACTGAGCCCTGCTTTTAGCCAAAAAACCCTAACGTGGTGTGGCAAAGAGCTGAGTTAAACCTCAGGCAGAGAAGGCCCTGCACCTGAGGGGCTTTCTGCCACAGGGAGCACACCTCTGCTGCAGCCCACAGACCCGAGATCCAGGCACACCAAGGACAGGGTCCCTGCATACATCATGCACATGTCTAGATGCATTTTTCTTTGCTCCCCCTGATGTAAGGAAACCCTTGGTGCCATGACCAAAGCAAGAACTGCTTGCAAGGTCCCTAAAGGTAACCTGAGCATACTAATGGTACAAAAGACCCTGCTCATCTCACAGCCTCCAAATCTTTGTTAATCTCAAGCCTGCAGCAAAGCAGAAACCCCAAAGCTTGTGCTTTGGGCATGATGCAGAAGCGACTGTTCCTGCAAGCAGTGCTTGTACAAGACAACTGTGATTTGCACGGAGGTGCACCTCCTTTGGGCTCAACTTGATTTGCTTTTATGGCAAATAAATCAGCCGTGGGCATCGTTGGGTTAATATCAGCACGGCAAATTCCAGGCATGAAGACATGGGAGAAAGAGCACAGCTTTGGGTGATGGAGACAGGCCACCAGCCTGCTGGCGGCAGGGTGATGGGAGGAACCAGATAAAGGAAAACGAAAATGCGCCAGCAGGAGCAAAAAGAGATAGCAAAGAGACTGATTTAAAAAAAAAAAAAGAAAAAAAAAAAAAGCCAAAGGAGGGAAGCTGGGCAGAAAGGGACAGTGCTTGTGGAGGAAGCTCTACATGGTATTTTTAAAACAAGGCAGGGAAGCAGGAGCAGAGTTTAGCACTGGACCTGGAAGGGACTGGTCCACCCTGGTGAGTGCCTCTTCCTCCAGGGGAGCCTGGGAGCATTCCTAAGCTCCTCTCCTCTATGTGCGTGTACACACACACACACACACACGGTGCTTGGGGGGGGAGTGGGGGAGTGGGAATAGAAGCTGAATTGAAAGTTCAGCTTCTTTCAACTGAATTTGTTAGTAGGTTCATCATCATTTTTTGACAGAATAATCCTTCCATGGTGAATTATTTCCACTGGAAAAAACAGGAGACCAACAAATTGCTGGATATAATTTGTGCCTTAAATAACAAAGCAATTAATGGCATTTTAGCAGGAACACATTCTTCTCTCCAGAAATAAAATCCCTATTTCATCTCATCTAAATTGCTTGGTCAGCTTCAAATGAGTGCAGTATAAATCTCCTTCCCATACTGCTTCTGTTATCTATGATAAAGGGGAGAGACAGAAGGTAATCCTGTGTTCTGTATTCACTGACGCATCATTTTCATGCTACACTACACTGTAATTTATTTCTAATGGGATAAACCTCTTGTAGTCTTCCTGCATTGTTCAGCCACACACACGTCCCCATCCAGTACCGAGACTGTGGGACTGGCAGGTGCAACATCCAGGGACCACGCTCAGTGGAATTAGGATGTCTGCTGCATATTTCAGCAGTGCTACAGCTGTAAAAGTAAATAGCTAGACTGTATAATTAAGGCACGCTTTTATTCCTTCCCACCCACTGCCTCCTAGAAGCAAGATGGTCAAAGAGTACGACATTTTTCAGTACTTCTTGTAACTGCCAACTAAACTTTTAATTTTGCATCTAATCAGTTTGAGACAATCCAAAAAGACATGCAGAACCAGAAGAGATTAAAGGATGTGGAAGCCAACTGACACCGAGAAGTCCTTACAGTCTTAGCCATAACAGAGATACTGCTTCATACGACGGAAAATATCTTTAAAGCTCTTTCTGCTGTCCTGATCAAGAGGAATACAAGTAAGTAAACCAAGGTATGAAAATCAAGCTGGGACTTTGAAGTGCTACATGTATTATTTTTGTTTACAAACAACATTTTCATAGGACTTAAGAGAAGAAGATGATAAAACCCATGGCTTTAGGTTTATAAAAGCTTTCTTCAAATTAAAAAAGTCTGGACTTTGAGCCAAACTGAGGATCCAGTTATTCTTGATACAGTCCTGAAATGGCTAGGTGGAAACAAAAAGCTACCTATCATGTTCCTGCAGAAATTAATATATTTTTAGAAAACATCCACGTTTATTTGTAAAACATTTTTCTCTGTTAAAATGTGCAAGACTACCACAGAATACTTAATCTGCTGCCAGTTAATAAACAACATTAGCAAGCACCACAACTTAAAGAGACAAGAATCTCAGTACTACTATGCCTTTCACACCCACCTCTCTACTTCAGCTGGTTACTATACTCACATACAGAGTGCACCTTACAAAGTAAAATATTATCTAATTCGCTATCTACTACTTATCTAGCTACTTCTATGGCCCCATCATTCCAGCAGTTTACAACAGCATTAATCTCATCTGATTCAGACGCAAGTTAGAAATTTGCAGCTGAGACAGTCATCTCTCCTGATTTCCTTTACCATCGATGCAAAGTGGCAGTCCCTTCCAGGGCACATGTCACACCATTTCAGGTACCCATCTTCGAGGAGGTGAACGAACCCCTTCACTGCCTACAGAAGAGACGAAGAGCTCTGCTGAGGCCATCTGCACCCAGACAAACCCCTGCTCTAAGGGGGCTGGCAGCAGGAAAGCTGGGTCTGGTCTCCTGGGCCAAGGTCACTCACAGCAGTGTTTCAGCAGCTTTGCCATCTCCAGCTGGACTGGGGTCCTCAGTGTGCCCCAAGCCCTCGGGTAGGATGGTGACAGCAACAGCAAGTCTGCAGAGAAAGGGCAGAAGAAATCTAACGCCGGGCACCGGCAGTGGGGTTGCAGCTGCTTTATACTGCTTCTCGCTGCAGATTATGAATCTGCCCTGTTAGCTTTGGTTTATCAACAGTTCACGCTTCAAAAATTTGACAAAATACCCCAAAGGCTAACTCCTGCTGAACTCCATCCCTGCTGCCATGACCAATTTGTACTACGACTTTGTTCTAGGGATGTATCTGCAACCACTTTTGCGAAGGGCCCAAATGACTTGATTCAGCCTAGCTAGGCAGACAGCGCTGCCCACGTCCGCGTTGGGTCACGGGGGAAGAGAAACGGTCTCAAGAAGGCCGGCTACCAGTTTAACAGGGTTTCCAGCTGAGATTCTGCAAGCAAAACTCCCTGCAGAAACCGCTGAGCAGCCTCGCCAGATGCTCCTGTGGCTCTGCAGAGCGCCGGCCAGGTAAGCCCTTGGGCACCTGGAGCTGCCCCCTGGCAAGCCCCCAGCTCTCACGACTGGCCTCTGCTGCATCCCAGCCTACCTACAGGGTTTGGTGCCAACCCATATTCTGATGTCTGCTGATGTCAAAATTTCAAATGCAGCAGGTCCTGTGTTTATTTAGGCTCTTCTCGTCCAAAACTTCCTCTTAAATGCAACCCAGATGAGCTCCTTGGCGTGGAGAGCACACGCAGCGGCTGCCCTTGCTGTCTGCAGCCCCATTTAGCAGACTGTTTTCAAAAGGGAGCAGAATCATTTTAGATAGACTGCCTTTCACTGTGGTTGGAAAGGGGCTCCTTGATCACGCTCCCAAGCTCGGACTCTGGTTTCTGAGCATCTCTGGAGAGGGAGGGCAGCATAACTCACACGACCAATAACACAGGAAAACGCCGTGCCTTTACTTAGCTGCTTGTGATGCTTATCAGTTCTCGCAGGGAAAACGCATGACTTAGCTCTCAGCTGGCAAATAGATGACTGTACTTCGTCATCCACTGGCTCTAGACACGAAGGATGGTGTCACGTGAAACGCGCGGGTCTGTCCGCGCCTACTGCCACAGCTCATCCTGCTGCAGGGGGGCTCCGCTGCATGGAAGAGGGCAGGCAGAAAGCAAACCCTTGAAAGCGATGCTCAGTCACAGGCTTCTCGTTACCAGGAGCAAGTTATCCTACAAGGCTACCGAGAAAGACTGCTGGAGGAAGAACCAAAAGGGCTAAACCTGGCTAGCTGGGAAGGTTGTGGTCAATGGTAATAAATGCCCTTGAGGCATGTGCAAGTAGAACAGCAAGATTAAATCCGGGAGGAAATTGTTGGGATTCTCACTGGGAACTACTCCACAGCAGAAAGCTTGGGTTTGGGTGCTGGAACCGCCTCCCCAGGCACAGGGCTGAGATCTCACCTCAACCTTTTAAAGCTAGGCTAGTTAAGAAATAATAGGAGGTTGGCAGGGAGAACGCGAGCAGATGATCAAATAAGCCTCTTCTGCCTTAAATTTCTAACTCTGAAGAATCAGCTTCTCATCCAACAGGCTGATGACCCTGTCACTAGGAATAAAAATGATGGCTGTTTGTACCCAAGTGTAGATGTCAAAAGAGGAGCAGCAGAGGTGAGGTAGCACAACTGGCCTAGCAAGAAGGGTGCAAGCTACTTCAATCCTGATGCACAAGAAGGTGCAAAGCTGCAGTGATAAAAGCAGGGAGAATGAACAGGGTCTGATAACTATCCTGGGAAAGCTGAGTTTGCATAAAGGAACCAGAGTTATAAAGAACAAACAACTGAAGTGCTATTTGTACAAATGAAGAAAGGATAAAAAAAAGAGCGTGGGAGGTTATTTTTGTCCCCATGTTCTACAAAGTGGTCTAAAACTCAGTAAACTAAACATTTTTTTACTGTAGTAACTGCCATCATCTAAAACACCAAACAAAAAAACTGCAGAACTGTATTAAGTCAAACATGCAAGTACCCATAAATGAGGAAGGTAAGAGCTAGCTTTCACCTCTGAAGACGATCTGTAGCTACAGTTACATCATCTTAGATCACTTTTAAATAAAGCTACAAGCAACATCTTTACTCCCAGTGCAGTGTGTGAAACACGTGCTTTTCTACTATTTCCACAGCAACTTGCTTCACCTACTAGCCCCTGCAGGCAGCTGTGAAACCAGAAAAAGTAGTGTATTGTCCACTGTTCCTAATTAAAATCCCATAGTCTTGTGGTCAGAGAGCTCTGGAGAACTGGTGGGGTCGCGTGATTTGCTTGAGGTCAGACAGAAAAAGCATGCTAGACCAGAGATGATGGATCTCTTGGCTCATGCGTGCAATGCAGCACTCTGCAGCCAGGGCCAGAAAAGCAGTCACTGAGAAGCTCTGGTTCCTCTCAGTAACCTAACCTTAAATAGTCTAAATCTGCAAAGGAGAAAACACCATGTAAGCTCCCCCCCCCGCCCCCAAGTGAACCAAGAGTAACTTTTTCCCCCAAAGCCTTCTTGCACCCGCAGATGTTGCTCTGGAAGCCAACGCGGCTCTGCCGTCTGTGCTGATCTTCTTTAGCTGCTCTCTGCAGTTTTTCTGTATGATTGAGTGCCAGTAAGCGTTCACACTCCAACTAATATCTGGTCTGACCATTTGCTTGTTCCTCCAGCTGCTCAAGAGCCCATCTGCTTGGACAGGCTTGCTGGCTTCACTCTCAGCACACGACCCAAGTGTTTCCATCACGTACCCTGGAGAACTTGGGGGACACACTGGTGACAAAGTGACAGATCTTTGCATTTGTGACAAATTCACTGGGTCTGTTACCTAGTATTTTCCCCAGGTATTTACTTCTGGAGGCATGAGGCGTCTGTGCCTTTGGTGAGTTTCCAACACTCACATCCACATGTTAAAATGGAAATAACATCTGAGTGGAAGACTCCTAGTTTGGTCTCTACATTTGTATTTTCAATGACTAATTTTGTTTAAGTTGGTAAACGCAGCTGTTGCCTTGCCAGTTGGTGACATTTCCTTTTGGACTTCCAGGCTGGTTGGTGTGTTTCTGCCAAGATGTGTAAATTGACTAATTCCTTGTATTCCTTTGCCTTTTTATATAATGCTTCAGTTGGGATTTGCTGAAGGTCTCCTGAGATTTGTTTTCCTAAGTAATTATTAGCCCTGCAATGCCAGACAGTCTTTACTTACATGTTTACTTACATGTTTTCTGTCACTTAAGCATCCCATGCTCAGGACGCTGGGTCTAACTGATGTAACACTTCATTATATTATATCTAGCAGCACTTTTTCTCATGGTGACTTGGTCATGTCAACATCAAGTCAAGAGCAACCATAAAGAGGTGACAGAATGAACATCTGTTTTACTCCAGCGTTACCCACAATGAACCATTCACTCAGCTCTCCGCTTACTTCAATGGTTCAAGCTTGTCAAGACTTCACAATTATTATAAATACATACTTGAAAAGAGTAGATTAATCTCTTGAAAAAGGTAATAAAAATACCCTTCCCCCTCCCCAAGAACCCCAAACAAACAACTGCATCAGACTGGCAGGTAATCTGTCTCAAGCCAGGGAGAAGGAGAAGCTATCAAAATATCTGGCCATTCCTTTATCTCCTGAATTGAAATGGCTGAGCTGAAGCTATAAGAGAAAAAAAAATTAGAATCTCTGTTTTGTTTTGGTTTTTCACTTTTCATGACTGTACCACTGAAAGGAATAGAACTTCTCTTCAACTGTTGCAATCACTTATATGACCTTTCTAGGATACTTTAACTGGAATGCAATTTCTCCATCAGTCAGATTATTGGGGTTTTTTCATATTCCTGTATTTCTTGAAGAACTCAGCAACTATTCATTCAATCATTTCTCAACAATGGTCTCTACCTGCAGCTTCTCCAAATTTTGTTTTTAGTGAGTTTTTCACATCCGCCTTCGTGCTGTGAGATAGCATTTCTACTTTGGCATTTTCAGTTCCTTTGGCAAAGTCATAGTGCTCCTCCCATCATCGTCCTTCTTTTCCTGTTCTATAGAGTTTTCACTTGTTAACCTCAGGCAGGCCCACTGGGTGGTGGCACCTTACCTGTTGAGCTGATAGAGACAACTGGGAAGGGGATAGCTTTTTCAAGAACTAGATCAGCTTCTTGGGCAAGGCTATCTGCTTTATTTCTCTTGGGGCCCTCTACTCTTCTTCTGAAACTGACCTTCCTGCTGCTTTTGCTGGATGCATTCAAACATCTGGTGTTGGCTTTGATATTTCCATCCTTGGAAAGCCCACTATTTGGGCTTGCTTAGCTGAAAATCAGTTACATTTTTAGCAACCTATGCCTTGTTTACTTGGTAGTAAAACCAAAAGAAACACTTCTAATTCTCCTGCAGAGGTTTTTTTCTTTTTGGTCCTGTCACAAAAAATAACAATCACATCTAGTGCACGTGGAGATCTGCTGAAGATACACACTGTGTTTGCTTCCAATACACTCAGACCACAATAATTCCACCAACTGCTCTGGGGACATCTTTACACTATGCCTACGCATCACCAAGAGCCTCGAGAGCAGGCAGAGCTCTGCCAGGTCCCTTGTTATTGCTTTGGAGACAGAAGATGATGCTTGGCCATCGATTCCTCCATTCTGTCACCGTCCCTAACCCTGAGAAGGAAGTCTCCCCATTAGTAAGCAGATGTCAGGCTGAGGAATTTGGTCCAAGTCTGCTGACAGCTCTTATCTCATCATAGTAGTTGCCTGTTGGTAACACTGTGTAATTGTCATTTCATGTACTGTGTTTGAAATCTAGTTCAGAGCAACCAACCGCTAATTGGTTCCCAGTCTATAAGCTATTTTTCTGCCTTGGAAGTCATAATTAATGCTACTCCCTCTGAGTTATGATCATCTTGCTTCATGAATATGTTATAGCTTTGTTTTCATTCTTAGATTGCTCTTCATCAATTCCTGGTCACAGATATTTTGCTTACTCAAAGAATTTTACTTAATGTATTCGTCCATCTCTTTCACCTGCACCTCTTTTGTTGTTGCAGCCCTTCTTCCAGTGTTCCAGAAACCTACTTTCAGTGGTTGGGGTTTTTTTTCCAACACTTTCCCCAAAGAAGTTCTCAGAGGCTTGCCTGGCTCATGGTTTTCACCAAAGCAGGTGCATCATTTCACCCAAGACAGAGTCTGTCACTCACCTGGCACGTGGTTTGCTGGAACTGCTACCTCGCCATCTTCCTCTAATCTGCCTCTTTTCCAAGGACCGATTTTTGCCTGTAGCTGAACCCCAAACACAGAGTGGCGTATTATTGCTTTTCATGTCAACCATGTTGTTTGACCAGTTTGGTTTGGGTCATGAGACTCTACAGCCTTGCCCTCAGTGAGTTCGGTTGCAACCTTGTTTTGGTCGTTGGGTTAGGTGGTATCCATGCACCACCAACCGCTAAGAGAACACAGCAGTTTTCCTGTCACCTATGTTCTACTTGATAAGGATGCTGCAAGATTAAAAGATTGCAGAGTACTCACATTTTACAGTAACAGCAGCCATTTCAATACCTGGCTTAAAAAAGAAACCACATCTTGTAACTCAGAAGCAGCTGCGTTCTGTCTCCAAAGCTGCTGTGAATTGTTCATACCTTCTTCAGCATGACATTTTGCATTGCCTCCCTCGTCCTCAGCACACTAATAAGTTAGTACTTATTACCACCCGAATCTTATGCAGGTTCACGTTAGGACTCCCTAAATACAGTGAAACACAGAAACTTCACACCTACCGGAGCCGGGAGAAAAAAATTCAGAAAAATTTTTTTTGGCTACTGAACTAGCTCATATTCTTCTATACTTATGGTGCTATTTGGTTCAGCAGATGGAGAATGAAAAGGAAGGTCCCTTTTGCCAACTATTTATTCTATTTCACGTGAGAGATGTTATCTACACTTGGGCCCCACGTGACAAACACATTCTGGACCTGACAGTGAGTAAACTGTAAGGGTAGAGCAGACTGCACTTGGATGGCCAAGCCACAGACCTGAAACATTAACATTCAAACCTCAGGATTCAAGAGAGACCCAAAATGGGCCAGCAGTGAACAATAGTTCATCACTGCAAAAAGCCCAAGTCTTCAGGGAGACAGGCTCCACAGAGGGGGGAAATTTAAACCCAGAGAGGGGAGAAGGAAAAAACAAGAGTTCAGGGTTGAAAGAGAGTCTTCTGGTTAAAATATGAGACAAAAAATGCTATTATCGGAGATATTTGGAAATCAGTGTCAGCCTTTTAATCTTGCCAAATCAAGACAGAAGACGCAAACACGGAAGACAAAGAAGAGACATTCAGAAGAACATAAAAACCAGAGACGACCTAACGATACTTGCAGATAACCAGCTCTCAAGTAGTATAAATATAGACTGAGTAAGTGTAACCCATGTATAGCTTGCCTTAAAAAAGACAAACCATCTGCATTTCACCTCTTCTTGTTAACACACCATAACAAACAAACAGCCATGTAAAGGCTAAAGCAAATAACAAGGGACCTGGGTTGTGTTAAAAACCTTCTTGTATAACCCCAAGCAACTTCTCTGTGCCTCAGCTTACACACATATAAAAGCTGTGTATACTGCAATAGGTGTCTGTAAGGTGGGTTTAATTAAAATTTGGTGGTTAAAGTACTGTTCAGTGTACTCTGATACTCTGATAAAAGTTAAGTAATTTGGCCATTTGCGGTTATCTGATACATCATTTCTCCCGAGAAAACACAGCTTTTTTCCAAAGTACAAAGAGTATAAAAAGTGCCCTGTGTTTCTGAAACTGAAAGAGACTCTTGAACCCACTTGTTCAAATTCAGACTTTAAAATGCCATAAGCAACACCCCTAGACTTACTGAAACGCGGACAATCACACTGTGGAGTTACTCTCCGCCGAGAAGGAGCGATCAGCAAGCGGATACAGGACACAGCCGGTACCTGTCTGCACTAACTCCCCACTAAGTCTCCAGGAGAGAACTTCCAATGTACTTGTTTTCTAGCAAAGAGCAGGTGTCTGGGTAAATACAGGTGTCACTAAAATCTGTAGCTATTAGGTCTCAGATGAAGAAAAGAGGAAGTTGAAGGAATACTGAAATGACTAGTTCAGATTCGCAAGAGAGCAGCTCACTTCTGTTGCCCCAAGTAATTACAATACTGCTTCATTTGCTTTGATTATGAATTTTAATTTTGTGATACTTAACTTTCTTTGCTTGGCCTCATAATGGCTAGACAACAAATCTGTGCGTGACTGTGCTGCAGTTTCGTTTCTACCTCTTGACAATTAGCCCTCTTTGACGGAGCACGTTTTAATATTATCTGTACTTCCAGATAAGCCGGGCTGCTGCCACAATGCTCCATCAAGATCGGGTTTGTTGTCAGCTTTTGATCTTACTGCTTGTGGAAAAGCAGTAAGTGCAGACATGGAAAGGCAAGAACTGAAGCATCAGCCCAAAGAGGAATGGGCCCCAATCCCTGTTCCTAAAAGCAAGTACTTGAGATACTTGGGAAGCCCAGAGAGAACACAGGGTCACCTCCTCCTTAGTTTAACTCCTCCACTTCTGTAACTCTCTTGCCTTCCATTTTAGTGCCTGCTGAGCAGGCAGAAGAAATACTTAGGGGATGAACACCAAGGGAAGACTTTCTTGCAGAATATTTTTGTTTCATTCTTCATTAGCAGGTGGGCGACAACCGTACATACCGACGTGGGTGAGCACATGGGGGTTTCATGGAAGACAGAGCTCATTCCCAGGAGGCTCAGTCTCACTTACATGACACCCACGTTCACAGTGCAATCACAACTGCAGCAGCTACAGTCTTGTTGGAGCCTCTGTTCGCAGGATGCTGGTTAAAGGTATCCTAAATCCCACCCCCATCTCCCATCATCCCAAGTCCTCTGACAGCAGACTCAAACTCAGGATCCTTTATAGTAACGGACAGCTCTACCAACAGCTTCGCCACTAGTATCATCTGCCAAAGAAGTACTTTTCATTACGTGTTTTAAAATATATATTAGCCCGATATATTAGCCTGATTACTTATTCCTTACCAACTTCATAAAACAACAGCAGTAAAGAAGACCAGCAATACAGGAGTTTTTGATGTTTGCAACTTGCTTACAGGACCCAAAACTAGGAGACAGCAACATTGCATCAAGAAATGTCACATTAAGGTTTCCAGTAGCTTCAATATTTCCCATTTCATTAAATGAAAAAGGGGGTGGAGAAAGGAAGAAACCGTATTTCTGCTCCACTTACTTGACGAATGCAAGAAACTGCGTATAGAAGAGATCATCTGACACAACCTCTCTGAATCTTGCTGAAACACACAAGCAAAGTGAGATCAGCCCAGGTAACTAGAATTTGCTTCTGTGGTTTAGGCAAATGGTTTAAAACCCCAAAGTTTCTGGATACCTTGGCTGAATGCTTCCAAATAATGAGTACCTGCATGCAAGTATGCTTGCCAGTAAATAGGTTTCAGAATTCAGCACCTATCTATCTACACCACTTCAGTCTTTCAACAGATTAACTCTGTATGACAACTTAGCTACAAGTCTCAGCCTGGAAGCACTTCCCTCCCCCCTTTACCTAAATCATAGTCAGAAATGCTCTGAAGGAGATTAGGGAGACGATTTTGCAAAGCACAAAGCACTGACCTAAATGTGTTCCCATTTAAGTAAGCGGAGGTTCTAAATTTGACTGAAATGGCAACGTTCAGTCCAGCCCTTTGTATTTTTCAAGATCTGCGTAAACTTTTAAAGCCTCTCATTTCATTTAAAGTAGGTTTCACCATCTCTAGAAATGTTTTCTGCTCTTAGCCTATTTTGCTATAAACATACTGACAAACTGCACATACACATATTCTGCTGAATCTAGAGAAATGAAAGGTTTTGAGCTTCACCTGCTAGCTCCAAAACAGCAACAGCTGCACGTGATGCTCTGCCTTGTGCCAGCATTTGGTAGCAGTACTCCAGCATACAGGAGGGATGGCTGCTTCATCAGACGATGTACTCTCTAATCTTTTACACTAGGCAAGGAGATCCTAAAATATAGGCCAGCCGCATTTCTTATTTTCATCCGTACAACACTGTTAAATCAATGGGATTTGCATGGATTAGAAAAGGACAAAATTAGACTATTTTAGTAATAGTAAAATGACATTAAGATTATAACCCATCCCACACTCCCAAGACTAATTACTTCCCAACTCAATGTATTGGAAGGCTTCTTCTGCCTAACAGAGTCATGTCAAATGAAAATAAAATAGTTCTCTTTTTTTTCTTTTTTCTCTTTTCGACATGATATATTTTAAAACTGAAAGAATTAATCACTTCGTTTTCTTTAAAGAGTGAAAAAGGAGCACAGGCTGCTATGCCACTTGGTTAGAAACACCAGACTCGGAGGCTGCTGCCAGCTCACTGAACCCTGAGCTATGACATCTTAGCTGGCCATGATGTACTTCCTTTTGGAAAATGGAGCGCTCTTATACACCAGTGACGTTGCTGTTCCCCACAGCTGCACCTGTATGGGAACATTCAGATAAAATGTCACCGAGGTTTTGAAATGATAACCAGAAAACGTGCTGTGGTATTAATTCTGCTAAACATTATAAAAGCTTGAATTTTTGTTTTTATTAGTCTCTGCAAGGCTGAATTTCCCAGAATGAAGTAATTGGTGTCTCAAAATCATCTGAAAATGGTTTTGTTGTCCTCACACTAAAGCTCTACATCCCCCCCCGCTGAGATACGTATAAAATAGCTAATCTGAGAGCAACTCACACGCTGGTTTTAAAGGGACCCAAATATAAAATGGGTGCAAGGATACCTAGGACGATGCAGAGAAACACACTTCGCACGTGTCGGGGACACGAGCGCTTTGGTATCGCGTAAGAGATCACCAGCCACCAAAGGACCGGTGGCAGCTGCCCATCTGTATGCTGCTCCGGTGCACGGCCGCCGCAAGTCATCTCAGCCCAGCTTAGCCTACAGCTAAAGCGGGTTACTCCATTTGTAGCCGATGACAAATGAAGGGGGTATTTGCTTTTAATGCAGTGAAGATTACTACGGGCAACAAGTTATTAACACAGAGCCCATGTGGACACTTGTTTAGCGGTCGCCCCTCCAAATATTTGGCGTCGAGTGCCAGTCTGGGGCCGTACCCGCAGCTGTGGGGTGGCTCAGGCTGGGGGGGGGGGTCCCAGTGCAGGTCCACACACAGCTTAGCGATCCCAGGGTGAGCAACTCTGTCAGCATCCCGAGCTGAACCCCTGGCTGTCCTATATCAAGAGTGATAATTTTCATAGCATTTTCCTCCAGAAGGCGGTTTATTCTGGCTGCTTTGTTTCAAGCTGCTCCCATCCATCGCTCCCTGTACCCTCAGCAAATGCAGGGCTGGTTTACAGCCTCTGTCCTAGGGACTGCATCTCAGCAGGGTTGCATGCGTGCGCTACAGTTTAAGTACTTTGGGACTGCTCAGAGTGAAATGCATAAAATGCTAATGTATTACTAGACTCCTACAATATTTTTAAATAGCATCTCTGGTATATGGAAGCATTTTACAAGCAAGTCACTGTTCTATGACACCAAAGATTTTTATTTTATCTTTTAAAGTTTAAATATCATAGAAAAGTGGGTGTTGATAGGATCTGCCAGCAGCACAAACAAGTGTACGAATCCAGACTAGAAATGAAACCATTTCTCCACAATGGGGAAATTAAGGCAAAGCAACAGAAAAAATCCACAATATACAGCACCTTAAAAGTATCGAACAAGCAAGTAGAACAAAGATTTCAAAGCACATTTGGACATGCCCTTCTTCAGGCAACATGTTAAAACCACTACTTCTCCTCCCCTTCTCCTTGACAGACGGTCTGACTGGGCCCGAAGCCACACCACCAAGCTGTGATCCTGGCAAAACCCACAAGGTAAATAAGGTTGGGCAAAAAGTGCAACTGGATGAGAGGCATGCGAGTGCTGAAGGATGGGATGCTGGCAATTTAGCAAGCAGCACAAACTGCTCTGAAACAATGCTCCGGCGCAATGCCAAGAGTGCTCTGGAGGTAAATGCTACATATCCAGGGCTGTATCCATCTCCAGTTGAGGCCCTCGTGTGTTTAAAAGGTTAAACACTTCAAATTTCCTGGGCAAATCCCAATTCTATTCATATTTCTTCAAGCTACTAAAAAAGCCCCAAGCAACCCACAACAAACCCTCAATTATCCAGTTAACTTTTAGTAAATTTTGTTTTCTTCTGTGCTGCTAGTGTGGCATGAAGATCCAAGAAAGTGCTACCATGTTCTTTTGCAAGACAGGATATATTTTGTGAGTACCAAACCACCTATATGTGTGCTTTGTAAGAGCAGCTGGTTCCCTCAGAGCTAAAAAACACTGAGGAGATGCTAAGTCACATTATTTGGGCATTTTCTTTTGTTTTAGCATTGCATAGTGGAACCATCTGCGTGAGACCCAATCAATAATCAAAGCCGGCCACGGCCAGATGACAAATCTCTCTGCTTCTGCAGGTTTAAATGTCGAATTACCAATGCCATTTGAATTCTGGTTCGCTTTTAACTTCAGATCACAGCTAACATAGCTGGGAAGACAATGCTTTCCACCCTCCACCTTCCCCCCCTCCTCACTGCTCTGAAATCATCTGTCTCCAAGCCAGAAGTCTAAATGGAGTGTAGGGCGAGTTCAAAACAGAGAAGGTTGATGGGAGTCTACTGCCAATTCCGCTCTGCAGTCACAGCTTGGTCCCACAGCTCCATTAGCTGCCTGCAATCAAGGGCGGCCGACTCAGTCCTGCTTGCTGTCCAGGTTTAATAGGTTCAGCTAGTTAATGAGCAATGACTAGATTGCATTCCAAGACTTCCCATCATTCACAAAGCAATTAAGTGTACACTTCTTGGTCTCCTCCAGGAGCCCGAGAGGAGTGCCTCATTCTACTGAGAGAATAAATGCAAGCCGCAATTTTCAAAACTGAATAGTGCAACACAGTGGGAAACCATCAGAATATTCACCTTCTCTAAGTATCAAGCCGAATGCATCGCTCCTTTTCCACAAGCCTCTGAAGGGCTCCCGTACCTGTACACCCCTGGATTATAGATTGCTTTTGCCAGATGAAACCAAGAGCTATAAGCCACTGGGAAGCATCTCAGTGAGCTGCTGACAAAGCAGGCTAGGGAGCTGTCGTGTTAACGAAACAAAAGATACTTAATTTGAAAGCCACTGCAAAGGCAGAGGTACTTTTTACATGTATATTTTTTACACATTCCCAGCGGAGGACTGCAAGGCACCTTGCAAACAACAAAACACTTATCCCCATATTTACAAAGCTCAGAAGCTACATGACTTGAGCCCTCGGGCATCTTTCACAAAACTGGGACTATGTCCCCAGAGGATGTGGCTACCTCCAAGGGCAGAGGTGGGGGAAAAGCAAGCATTTTCTTTTTCACTCGCACATGCCCATTCACCTCCCATGCTCTTGCACCATTTTACTGCTGTTAACGTATGTACCATTACTGCTTCAATGCCCCTTCCAAATGTTTGTGTCCTTTCAAGCTCCCGTTTCCCAGGCAAAGATCCTACTGTTTTCAGGTGGTAACTTCTCCAGCAGTGCAAAGGATCCTCAGCCTCAAGTGGTTGATTCATGGTTGGACCAGAGCTGGATCCTCAACATGCTCTGAAAGGATAACCCGTTACGTGTGCGGGCTGCCTTTCCCAGGCTGCGCAGCTGAACCTGAGGGAGAAAGGAGTCCTGCTGGCAAAGACCTGTTTTTTCTTTCTGTGGAGGGACTGAAAAGACATGCTGCTTCTATCTTACACCAAACGTTAAGAGCCACGATCACAGAGCTAGTGAGTAGATGGCAGCCACATCTAGAGAACAAGGAAAGAGAGATGCTGGTCATACGTTCTTCTCTCCTCGTCCCATGTACAGCACTCATATATGAGACTTACAGAAGCCTGGATACTTACTGCTTTATAACATCATTACTAATAAGAAAAGAACAACAAAAAAATCCCCAAACACTCAAGATCCCTTCACAACCTATTTCTGTAAAACCAGGAATCAAATAAATCTATCTTGTACAAAGGGATCTTTTGAATTGTTAAGAATCAGATTACCCAATCACTAAACCCCACTGGTTCAGTTTCTCTGTGTGAAGACACACAGAAGTATCCACTATCTAAACTGGAGATGAGTTTAAGGGGAAAAAAAAAAATACTCCTTCACTCATTTACCAAAAAACTCATCACTAAACTTTAAAAAAAGACTTTCACAATAACACAGACTGGTCTTTTTACTCTAAATGCAAAACCTTGGTATGGAAAGGAAGCACAGCTGAAGGGTTATATAAGTTTTTTCTTCTATTATTCTCCATTTCCTTTGCGTATGCCAGTCAAAACTATAAAATACTTGTGGGAGAAATGCAGAAGGCACGGTTTCACATTCCAGAAGGTCTATTTCCATGTGCTGCATACAAGCCAGGCGACCACCCAGGAAAGTCGGGCAAACACAATTTGGCCCACCAGTGCTGCGATCTCATACTAGCAGCCCCTCTCCATCAATGCTTTGTCCTGTATTTGCTATGAGATAGCCACCAAGCCCTATGAGCAGCCGAGCCTGCAGCAGGATCACCTCTAAGCCTGCTCTGAAACAATACTAACGAGCAGCCCTGCATTTTCTCCTCTTGAGAAGTTGCGCCAACCTCAGATGCAGTGCTAAAATATTTTGAATACACTATCCACGAGAAAAAAAAAGTAGATAACCTTAATACAGGAGCCTGTAATATTAACAGCTCTTTTTTTCTCAAACCCTTCCATCCCCTGTCCCTTTGCCCTCCATCACAACACTTTTGCCCCAGTTTTACTGAGGAAAGTAGAGCAAAGGTGGGTCATCTGTAGTCTTGGGAAACAGTATGACCAGCTATTTCCTCTCCTTACGGCCCACGACTGTGTTATTTTCTTTTCATATGTTGATCAGAGAAAGATTTGGTAACTATTTCAGAGTCACTAAAAAGGAATCAGTCCCTCAGAGGCCAAGCTGGTTGAGAAACTCTGCTGGCTGGAGCAACAGAAGTAGGCATGACTTGCCTTCAACAAAGCAGAAGGCATTTGTTTTTAGTTAACGGGTAAAGGGCAGTAAAACTTGGCCAAGTATTTATTTATTGGACTGGAGTGCCTGCAGAGAGAGAGGAGGGCGAGATGCGTGGAAGGTTTTTGTAATCCCAACCTTGGAAGGGAGGTAAGTGAACTTTGGTTTCACTGTTGGAATAAGATAGCACAGAAAAGCTTTGGTATGTGATGTAGAAACGTTGATTTATGAAAGGGATGTTCTGGAGAGGGTATGGGGGGAAAACGAAAAAAAAGGTCTTCAGAGCTTTCCCAAGACGATACCTTTTCTACATCTGTTGGCCATTACTTTCTGCCAGTTCAAGACGGTCAAGAACATGAGCAGGTAACAAACCACTAGTGAGATTTCTGCTTTGCAGGAATGATGCTTTCATTTCAGCAGTGAGGAATGCTGACTGTACCCTGGGTGTCACTGAAGCATACCCCTCTGATCTCTCCAGTGGGAACATCAATTAAATTTAACAAAAGTAACAAGTATTAAAAAAGCCTTACCTAGTCTTGACCCAAACCAACACTCAGCAGTGTTACTACTGAATGATACTGGTACATGCTAATATGTGGCCCCTCTAACTGTGACCTTATTTGGCTTTCGGTCGTGTCCCCCTCCTTGGTCCGAGGGTAACATGAGAGGGGTGGGCAATGACAGACCCCAACTCTGGATTCATATCAACTCCGGCAAACGTGACTGACTTTCAGATCATGACAGGGCAAAAACATGTGGAGGTCTTCCACCAGGGATGGTACCACCTGGGGATGCTGCAGAGGCTCGCTGGATGTGTGGCAGGGAACAAGTAACAAAAATAAAGAGGAAAAACCAGATGACCTTGCAGTGCTTAGCTGGAGCTGTCAGGCAACAGTTAATGCTGAAGACTCTTGCAATTCTGTTTATATTCTTTCACCACAAGCAGGTGTTGGGAAGCCCAGGATGGGAGGGGCATGCAGATAAAAAAAGAAAGAGGAACCACTTTTTTTCTGACGTGCGTGATCTATTCAGATGAATCTTCTTTACCGACAGGCTCTTTTCCTGGAATCAGCACGGACGCCCAAGTGTCACTCCCAGGCCCTCCAATAAACAGACAGCATACCTCAAATGTTTAAGTTATGTTACCTGTTTGTGGTGGAGGATGACATGGTTTTGATGGGAGTTCTGGGGGAATTAAGTAATTTTTAACAGAGACATTGCTATAACCTCCAGGCTTTTTCAAATTTACATTAATTTCGCTGGGGTTTTTGTTATTTTCATGCTACCATAGTCATGTGCTGTCATGTTTACCATCTGAAAAGTGAGGGATAAAGTACAGATCTCCACTGACATCCATCCCGCTTCTTCCCTTGGTCACCTTGCATACAACTGTGCATATGATTTTTACACAGATGGATTTTGTACAGAGAAACGCTCTGACCTGCAGATTTCCCCCCACCCGCTGCTGCTCCTTGTCCAGTGCCGCAGCCACCTCACTCTCTCCTCTCTCCTGCTGCTCTTTGTTGCTGAATGTCAGGGTCATCAGTGCCACCGGCTGACATGATTAGTGTGGCTGACATTACACCACTGCTCTGAAGGAAGCAGGCAGAGGGCAAGGGGAAAAAAAAAAACCAAAACACCCAAAACCAAACCTGCAGCCATTTTAGGCAGAAGGAATCAGGCTCAAATAGACATTAGCAACCTCACTCTTTCCAATTAAAGAGAAGGTCCTTGCAGCACAATAGACCTATGTGGCATTTCAATGCGCTCCCATGCTCGTAAAATCCGCACACTTCTGCCTGCCCCAACACATATCCTGGAGGTGTGCTCCAGTTCCCGGAGATCGAAGGCAAAGATTAGAGAGGGGGAAAACCAAAATGGTTAAAAAAACCAAACGAACGCAGCATCAGACAGGAGATAAAGCCTGACCTGTGATTCAGCAGATTCAAATGCTCAGAAGTACAACAGCCTGTGCACTACTGAAAGACAGCAGCAGTCCATTACACGTATTGATTTGCAGCACTTTGTCAGCACTAATGATGTTACCTCATTAGAAGAGATAAATGCCCTACTGTTCTACCAAAAGCATCTGCTCCTTCCTCCTTCCCGCCTGTTCTCCAGCAGGGCCCTCAGCAGCAGCACAGCGAAATCAAATCAAAATCCAACGCTAAACTCGCTTAGAGCTGCTTGCTAAGGTTGGTTTTTTGTTATTCTTTTCTTTATTTATTTTTTTTAAATGCAGTTTTTCTGCCAGGTATCTCTTCTCCTGGCACCGAAGGGGCACATCAAAGGAAAACAAAGCCCTGAGAACAACCACAGCCCTCCTGCCAGCAAAGGACTTCTCAGAAAATAAACTAATGTCTACCTCAGATAATTCATTCACTGTTAGGTAAAACGATACGGGCTGCACCTTTGATCACAACAGGTGAAGTGACAGGTAAGGTGGCGATAATGACTTCTGTCTGTTAACACCCAACGATGTGTTGCCACACACAATGGGCCAGTTTTGTTTTGACAGATTCCTTGTTAGATGCAAAGGTAGCAGTTTACTGTAACGAATGGTTTATGCATTATTCCTTTGTGTATAGGGTCTCCAAAGTACACATTATTAAAGTCTATTAAACTCTCTATTTAGCAGAATTACCAGTGTGCCTTTGGGGAAATTGCTACAGTGAAGCTTTACCGGTATTTAAGTTCCAGTTGTTTAACAATCTTTTCCTAATCACCAATCCAGGTATCTACATTAAAGTGCAGTCGGACTTCTTCCAGCACAGCTTAAACCTGTCTATGAGCTGCTTATGGAAATTCATTTTAAAAAGTGAGTATTTCAACTTGGCATGTTTTTCATAATTAGCCTCAGACAGCTACTGCTTTAAAATAATAGGAACTCCTTCCTGATCCTCTTCACCAAGCAGAGCACTCCACAGTTAAACCTGGTTACAGAAACAATTAACTATTTGCAGCCATACAATTTTTATCAACATACCAGTATCTGCAAGATACCAGCCTATTTAAAGGAAAATTTGGCCAAAAAGGTCCCATTCTTTACAAATGGCTTTTCTATGAGAAAGGACCTGACCATGCAGCCTATTGATGCAAGGATGGAGCAGCCCAAAAGCTGCTCAAACTTGGTGTATGCCCAGGTCCCTCTCCTCTGGTCCAGCTACTGAACTCTCCAAGTCGTATGTAAAGCAACAACAGAGCAGCTACTAACTGTTGCTTGTGCCCCCCAGATGATTCCCCCTTTTAATATTCCACGCTGCAGCTATAGCTAGCTACCCTTTAGATGTGCCCGTTTTTCGTGGCAATGAGTCTTAAACTTGGTTCCAAATTTGTAAATGTGTGCCCGTGCCTCCTGTGACAAGAACAGCTATTTTTCCAATGGGAAGAGTCTCATGTTTCTCAGGGGAGAGGAAGTAAACTTCATCATACTAGAAATTACGGGATTCAGCTTCCTGGGGTGGGGTGGAAGAGACCTAGATCCCAACCTTTCAGATTTCCTCCATGACCTTCAATAAATCACTGTTTCTGCCTCCATTTCTCATCAGTACAAGGGTGATATTTCATCCTCTCTGAGATGCCCAGAAGTGCTCAGGTTCTATGTATGGGGCAATCAGGCTCTCCAGGAAAGAGAACCAAGCAAGTAGCTAAACAGATGTCTTGTCCTTGCCACTACATCACACCGACAGTTTTACAACTTCAACACCAGTTCAATTCTCAGTCACCTTCAACAACAAAAACAACATTAATGTGTTGAAAAAATGCTGACAAAAATCTTACGAAACCAGTGGGCACAGAAACAGAATATAAGTAATGAAGCGGAGTTGCTCAGCAGGGCTTCACATCAAATGAACACGCAGAATTTAGGCTATCATACAACTGCATGCTTTGATATGCCAGAATTAAAAGTTTATGTCCAAGTACAGATAAAAGGAGGACTAAAGTCATCACTGGAAGCTGGTACGTAGAGTAAAGGTTCCCCTGACAAGTATGAATCAAATACTGTCTGCTTTTTGGCTCTAAGGAAAACTCAATGCCCTCTTGCAGGCCTACACAATGAAGCTGTTTCCATTGTGACCAAAAGTCCTTCAGAGAACAATCCTTGGAAAAGAAGCACAGCAAATGGCTGAGCCTATTTTAGCCATACACTAATTCCCTATAAATCAATGGACAAAAGTGCTTCCTTTCTCCAGTTACAAAACCTGAGCCAAATCACCTTCTCTGTTTTACAAACACAACCTCATTGACGTTGCTCAAGTTACACATGCACCAGAACAGATTTTGTCCTTGCATGCAATAGGAGGCCAAATCTCCCATAGATAAGAAAGCTAACAATCTGTTCATCTTAACTGAAGTGGGATGAGGAAATTCCCTTTCACCTTTAAAAAGGAGACATATGTCTAAGAGACAGAAGGGAAAACACCACTAATTTCACTTCTTCAGTTTGCCTCTCCATTAGGAAAGACTCTCGTATGCTTAGAAAGGACATGTTTTTCAGGCTTTTAAGGTTACTTTATCCAATTGCAGATCAGAAGTCCAAGAATATCAGATGTTGGCTTAGAAAGTCTCCAGCATCTACTTCACTATCCATTAAAGAAGTACCTCTTCCATCCTGTTTGACAGGGGTGGTAGATCAAGGGTGCAGCTCTACTGCAGCCTGAAGCCCTCAGTCCCTTTTTCCTATCTTGCTCCTTTGCCTCAAGCCTAGTTTCACGAGCACGAGGTGAGATGGTTCTGCTGAGCTGCACAAAATCCAACCACGTCTTTAGTTAGTTGTTGGCTAGATTCACCCCATGAAGCGGCTCATGGTCCAGCTTCATAAACACCAACACAGGTGCAAGAGGCCATGGGGGAAGTCCTGGCCGAGGACACTGTGGGGAGAGAAAGAGCATGAACAGCCATAAGTGGGACTGGCTTAGGCTGCCATGAAACTTTTAGTCCTTGATGCCAACCAGAAGACATCGTAAAAACACAAGATAGTGTGTAATGTGGCATTTAACACGGGCATTGCAATACATGTGTCTAACGCTCCCATCTTCTTAGGTCTTCGTGTTTATCACGTCAGATGACAGACCTCAAAAAAGCACCTGGCAATACGACGTCACTTTTGTTCCAAGGTTTTGGGTGTAGACGTGGTGCAGCCTTCATTTGTCACTGTGGCACGTGGACAAGCAGCTACCTCAGCCAAGCTGTCGCTTTGTCTCTCCTGCCACCTACTGTACTGAAAATCAAAACATGTCTCACCAACTCGCATGTGTCTCCACTGTTCTTTGGAAATACCAACCTTTAGTTCTTCTGGAAGTACCACTGTGCGCGTGTGGGAACTCCCTGCTGTCACAACTTCTCCAGCGATACTATCCAGTGTTTCCCGATGAAGGCTAAATGCAGCACTTTGAGCTCTACTTAACTCACTGATGCTTCAGGGTTAAAATTAGCATTAAATACTAAAAATTCTCCAGGAGTTTAGGGCATGATCTCCTCTTCCCCTTCGCCCCACAGAGAATTAATCACAGAAGATTTATTTTAAATGGTGAACAGGCCATGATGCCCCATAAACCTCCCTCCCTTTATTTCCTGTTATTTCCGATGACAACACTCACAAGGGGCAAAACCCAGCAGAAAAATAACTTCCCATTGGGCGTGTGACTGTCAGCCCGTGGGCAGGGGCGAAACTCTCGCTGCACTTGAGCTGCGTAACCAAATGAGCGTCACCTAAGAACAGACCCGCCAGATACAAGAGTCTGCTTCAGACCGTGGTTTACCCTTGTCCTTTTAACCTCTCGCTCTCAAAAAGCACAGCTGAGCGAGTCTGGCTGTGCCACGCATACCCTCAGCAGTGCAGTGCTACCTGTGCGAGATGTCTTCCCCGGGAGCAGCCGGTGGTCCCGCTGCCTCCGACGTCACCGGCTGCAGAAGGAGCTTCACTGACGCTTGTGCCCAAGTGGCGCATCCAAGGAGAAGACAATTATTTTGTCATAACCATCTGGGTTCTGCCATCCATCCAGACACCGTTAATCACAGTGAACGGCATCGAGAAGGGCAGCAACAAGCCTGAGCTAGTCTGGCACAGTCCAAGCCCACCACAGGGGCTTCAAATCCATTCATGGTACGATGTGGAAGCCAATAAGCAATCAACCCAAAACCGAGTAGACAGATATCCCATGTTAATTATTTATGCCATACTCCCAGAAGGCATGACAACTTTATTTTTTAGCATTTTATTATTAATTTTGATAAAGTATTCAAATAGAAAACAACAAGCTGAAGTTGCTAAAAGAAATCTCATTATTTTCTAGTAAGAAGCTACCTTGTAAGTGCTGGTTTATTTTCCCATATACGGCACTCCCTTTTACCTAATCAACAGCTTGGGGCTCTATGACAGCAGATATTTTTGATAAAAGGTGTATTCTGATGAAGAAGAAAGACATTCAACATTTGCATGATCAAGCAAGCTATCAAATGTATTTATTTATGCTGTGACCATAGTAATCAAGAGGTATTAAATGTGGAACTGAGCATCAGTTAAATGCATTTTAAATCTGATTTTTCACTGGTTGCAGTAAGGAAAATCATTGAATAGCAGGACTCTTTAGGGTCTTTACAGACTGCAATTAGAGAAGCGGATACAGAAGATAAATTGCTCTACTCATGCAAAAGCAAGTCTTACTTTTATAAGTAATAGTGGGCCTTTCATCTTAGCATTTAGAATTTAATCAACTGAGAAGAAAACATTCATGTAATTCCACTCACTCACAGATAAACATCTCTGAAAAATGAGGACATCTCTTTTCTTTAAACAAATCTGGCAAGGCTATAACTAAAAATATTTGTGTCACACACACAGTTTGGTATGGACACAGAAAACGACTGTTGTAAGTAACTGGAGTGTCTAATCCCAGCTATTTAGCCACTAAAATGCCTCAAGAGCTGTGATACATCCACTTAAAGCCAAATATGGCCCACAAATATCTATTATACATGAATGAATTTATCAAGGAGCAACGGTAAGTTCCCGTTTATTGCACAAAGGCTGCAATCAGGTTAAAAAAGATTTTTTTACAGCATGTGACCAGAAGCGGCTTTTGCCAACACCGATTTAATTTATAACAGAATCAAGGCAAAAAACTGAAGGATCACGTTAGCCGTTAGTAATGTTACAGGAACTATCAGTGAAAAGCTAATGGAATGAACAGAGCCTTAAAACAACTTGATATTTTTTAACACAAACTTGAAAAACTTGCTACTGCAAGGGCAGTGCCAGAGGATGCTCGCACACCCTTGCTAGAACCTCTCAGACAACTCTCAAGGATCCCTAAGGATGCTCCAAGGGAATTAAAGAAGCCAATTTTATACATGCTGTGCTGTCTGGATTGATGTCTCACTAAACCAACAGGCAAAGTTTAATCTCCAAAAGGACTTCTACCTCTGCTGAGCTCGACTGAACGGAAAGGAAAGAGATTTAAGCCTGTTTGGTCTATGGCCGACAGAGACTTTCTAGCAGAAATGGAAGTCAGCCGATGAGCAGGTGATAAGCTGCTCCCAGAGTTTCCCTTGCTTTGAGAGGAGTGGAGCGGCTGGGAGATTTTCAGAGCAGATTCTCCAAACAAGCTGTTAAGAGAAGCCGCTATCCAGAAGGCTCGACAGGAGGAAAAAGGAAGCAGGGAAATCACAGTTAATGGGATTTGGCCGCAACCAGAAAATGGCTAGGTTTCCGAATACATTACAAATAGTCCTGGGCTTCACCACTGCACCAGTTCGTTGCTGGATGAGAAAAATTTACATAGATTTAATGCCTTAAAAAGCTCCACGGAAATTTAGATTAATCTGTTTAGAACAACTGTTGCCTCTCCCCTGGGATGCCCTGTAGATGCATACATGAAGAAGAGGAAATTGCCACCAATACACCGTAATTTTTATGATGTTCTGTAAGGAGGAAGCTGTCAGGCTAGAGATTTATTTATTTTGAGGTTATTTCATAAGTTCCATAAATGATTGTTTGCAATATGGGGAGGTCACTGCCCCGCTCATCTTAGGTTTCACCTCTCAACCCGCTGACCCCTCCGTGGAGAATTATAAAGTTTGCCCAAGTTTTCTGCGGCAGGGAATTGCTATCCGATCCTGTCAAGCGGGATAATTTGAGCTCAAAAGTAGAGGGTTACCTCGCTCCCAGAGCATCTCTCCATGGCACAACTTCAGGTCGAGGAAAGTTATACAGCTATGGCACAGAATAAGTTCTTTGGAAGGAAACTCGGCGCTCTCAAGCCTGGAGGAAAGCAAGCAAACCCCGGCTACGAGTTGCATCGCTTTGGAAAGAGCAACTTCAGCAGGAGGTCCCCAGTGCTTGGTGAGGGAGGCACTGAGGACCTCCTGCTCATCCTCCAACCTAGGTGGAGAGAGAGTTGGTTGCTTAAGGAGACAATGAAAGAAAAATTGCCGTAGACGATGCCCTCTACCTGTGCAAACTGAAGCCAAGCACAGGACATGACACAACACGTACCAACTCCACACTCATCCTTCCTCAGATCCCAAAGGAGGCAGCGCCACAGTACGTGTGAAGGCAGAAGATGCCAGCAGCAGAGAAATTTCTGGTCTAATCGTGAGATAGAGGAAGAGACACTAGGAGCAGAAGAATGGAAACGATAGGAGAAGCGAGATAAAAAAATTACAGGGCTGATAGCATCTTATAGACAACACACTTGTAGAAGAAAGGGAGGAAGTTGAGCGACTGTAAAAGAGGGGGAAGGAAGAGTAAGGCTGATTTTCCCGATAGTCAGGTCATGAATAGTTCCCAAAACCTGTCTAGTCGGGCTGGTTGTCCAACATAGAGATGCAAAAAGCAACACATGCAGCATCTTCGGAGTGGAAAAAGGAGGTATTGGGGAGTGGGGCACTCTGCAGGGGAATTAAAAAAACTACAAGTCTTCTAAGTGCCATAAATAGAGATGAACCTATTGAGCCCCCAACCGATAACGAACATGAATAGTTAACCGTGGAGTTATGCAGAACTGTCCACTAAGACAAAAATCGTAAAAACTTTGGCTCCTCACAAACATCTTTTTTTTTGGAAATCCCACAGCCACTGCTGGGAGATTAGCTTTATAAAGTGAGAATTTAACTGGAATTGCAGCTCTGGGTAACTACGGGAAATGTTGCTCACAGCAACAGAAAATGTAGGATAATTAGGTATTTTGGGGAAGAGGGGAAAGAAAGTAACAGTAACTATGCAAACAGAATAAATAACAACGCTGTCCTTCCCTGGGACCTTTCCGGGGATCTCAGAGCAATCTACAGCCATTCATCGTTAAAAGCTGCCGTGCTACGGCCACAGCTTATTGCACAGTCTGGGTCCCAAGCCTGGCCATACCTCTCATCCTTATACTCTTATCCCCCTGCTGATCCTCACCCCAGACATCAGCTGTAAGCTGAGGGGCAGGGATCCTGTTGCAGGTTTGTGCAGTCCGGGACCCCAGCTGGGACTCAGGGTGCTGCCAAGTGCTCCTTCAACATAATTAACGAGGCAGCCCGATCAAGAGACACAGAAGACAAAAGGTTTCCACCAAGTGAGAAAACTCTTAAGCGCAAGAAGTGAAGGCTCTCCCCATGCCGAACATGCTCAGCGGCACAGCCCGGCAGGGCAAGCGGGCTGGGAAAGCCAGCCGTCTTTCGGACAAAAGTGTAAAAAAAGAAGCGGGAGGAGAAAAAAGGAAAGACAAGGTCAAGCAGAGGGAGGCAGGCTCCAGACAAACCTTCCCCTCCCCAGAGGAAAGCACCTCAATGGACATGGCCGTGGAGTCTGCAGAAGATGCTGCTCAGTGGGGGAAAGAGTCAAGTTAAAACACAAACCCACGTTTACACACTCCCATGAGTTCCTTAACTGCAGCTGAGAATTTAACGATAAGCTTTGCATTGGAGTTGTCTGATTTCACATGTTTTCCACCAATTTCCAGTTCCAGTTTCTGCTCCTACTCTGATTTTTAATCATCATTGGGACAAAACACTAATATTCAGATATTGCCTTGCTAAGAAAACTGGAGAAACCAGAAGTTCTATTAACAATATTTAAATACAGTCCATGTCTATTTAAAGGTTTGAATGCATCTCGTTAGAACACTGCATAAATTAACCCAACCTAATTCTCCGGGATGCATCAAGATCTAAAAAGCCCCAAGTTTGATGTTCTCTCTTACCACCCACTTAAAAAAACCAAACCCAACACGCCGGGGTTAGCTTAGGTTGCAAATGGTAACAAAATCAACATTCAACTGAGTAAATGCAATTTACTCCCTGATGTAATGAAGATCATGCCATAACCAGTTCAAAACCAAAACAAGAGGCTCTCCCCTGCCCCCTCCATGCACACCCCCCCCACCATTTTCACTGGTAACGACGCCCCAGCGCAGCCTGCCCGCTCGGAGTCCCGCATCGCTCCCTCCATCCCTCCCCACTGCCTGAAACCATCCCTGGACGGAGCGGAGCGCGCGCGCTGCCGCCGGCCTCCCCAACCCCACCGCCCTGCTCGCGCTGGCGGCCAGACAAAGCAAACTCCGGTTGCATCACGGAGCAAACTCATTTTCCAGCAACCTCCCAGCCCGGAGTTTACCGCTACTGTAATCCGGTGCTGTCAACAACGCCGCCTTTGTTGCACGCCCGTGCGCGCGGCTTGCTTGTTGGTTGGGTTGTTGGTTTTTTTTTTTTTTATTATTATTATTATTTATTTTAAGGAGAATTTTTGTTTTAAATGAGTAATCTGTTTTCGAGTGATTTCTCCTCTGTGCTGGCTCCACCCTGTACTGTAAACGAGACATTACCTTATACAAGAATGAATCTGCTGCATTCCTCTGTCTAGCTGCCTCACAGCACATTTCCTACGCTCGCAGCAGCCCCGGCAGCGCACGCTCTCCCACCCCTTCCCCCCCACCTTTTCTTCTTTTTTCTTTCTTTTTTTTTTTTTTTTTTTTTTTTCCTTTTCACTGCCTCGCTGTGTTTTTGTGTAAATGATCTCACATGACTCAACAAATCCATCTGCCTGGAGCAGGCCAAGTTTGGAGCCTTCCCAGGAGGGAGGAGAAGAATTGCTTTGTGGAAAGGACCTGGAGCTTTGCCCTTTCTCTGGCTCAAATTACCCGCCTGTCAGGCCTGACGGATTTGGCTAAAAATAAAAGGAAGCGGGCCGTGAAAAGGAGATGAATGAGCTCAGCAGTTCCTTAGATAACATGGGCCTGGTGTTGCCCAAAGATCCCAGAGCAGGAACTTCGGATGCCAGGCATGTAAGCATGGTGCTGCAGCCTAGGTGAACTTGGCTGCTCGGGGACCAAAAAAAAAAAAAAAAAAAAAAAAGGCACAAAAAAGGGCAAAACCAACCATATGCTCTTGGAAATAAACAGATTAAAGACGCGCAGAACAGGAAAACTGCCTGCTGTAGGTTTTGAGCTTGTAAAAGGGGAGATTTACGGCGTTTCCAGTGGGGAAAGGGGGTGTGGGGGGGTGTGGCGGGGGGGACGCACGTGATGTCAGCCTCCCGCCCTGCCCGGGGAGCCTCAGCATCCTCCCTGCAAATGCCTGCCCAGCGCCCGCAGCGGGTATTAAGCACTTAGTTTGGCAATGTAATGACACACTGCAACAATCTGTAACGCGAGGCAGTCAGCAAAGCCCTGGCTCGCAAAGCTCTTTCTCCTAACCATTAACCATATGTTTGGCTCCGCCGCCGCCCGAGCAAGCGGGTGTTCCAGCGCACCATCTGGTTTCTATCCACACAAGCAACTGCAAAGCACAGAGTATTTCCCTCTGGAGCCGTGTCTTCCTCCCCAGCTCCCCCTCCCCGCCTGGCCCCCCACTCCTCCGCTCCCCGTCTCCTCCTTCGCCCCCTTTCAGCAGCGGCCTCTCCTCCCCACCGCGACGCTCGCAGCGCTGGGGACCACGGCCGCCCCACCGGGGGTACGGCAGAAGAGCAGGGATGCTGCGTCGTGCCACCCCCTGTGAGCTCGCACCCCTGCACACGCTCACGCACACAGAGGGATCGCATCCCTCATCACCAATGCTTGGGGTAACACGTTAAAAAATAAGCATGTTCTTGAGCGGTCCAGGAACCGCTGCGGTGCCCGTCGCATCTCGCTCATGCACACACGCACACAGGGAGCGTTCAGTTTGGATTACATCAACTCCATGCCAATGCTGCAGAAGGACTTCAAGAATGAACCTAACAACAGGAGGACAATTAGCAGTGTTATCTGCTGCCCCCAAACAGGGCTTTCTAGGCACACTGGGTGTTGGTTCCTCCATCCCACAAATTAAGAAGAGTCTGGGGAAAAAAAGGTTAAAAAAAAAAAAAGGAGAAAAAGAGAAAAAGAAAGAGGAACGGAATGAGAACTGAAGAAAAAGGAATGAAAATATTTACTTTTCCTGTGATAACTAATCAAGCTCTTTCTGAAACTATAAAAAAAGCTTTCAAGTGTTATTTTTTAGAAGACCTTGTACCATATGTTTGCTTTATGATTTTATGAATTCTAACTACTATTTATGTTTTTAAAGCACTTCCATCCTTCTGTTTGTTTCTGAAGTCACCTATGGGAGATCAGCAGTAATTTTCCTCTCAGGTTGGCCAATTTAAGATTAATCATGACCTAATGCAAGTATTCAGGGATGCAAGCAATAGGATATTCAGCAAATCCCACACTTGCTCCTTTAAAATAAGTTTATACTCTGCAATGAGTCACACATACAGTGTTTATCCAAGTTACCAGTGCTACAAGAAAAAAAAGCCCATTACATTTGCAAATACATACAAATCGCAGCTGTAAGCACCCAACTGCTTACACCAGGACTTGTTTCTATGACTGGATATTGATTTTTTAATAATGTGTCATTATACCAATGTTGATACAGCAACTATCTTCCCGGAGTATGCAATTTAATACTAAATAGAAGCTGGCTCTAGGAAATACCAAATCCACATCCATTCACATGCTATTTAAATGCCCTTCTTGGTCATGACTATAGCAATGTAAAGCCACAACTGTGTTTTTCCCACCTAGCACCTAACAAAGAAAATGCAAAGGACTCGCCAGTTAAGAACAGCTCAGTCTAAGGCAACCAGCTCTGCTGATCTGCTTCTCGATAAAATACTGCAGATCCTCTCCAATCGGTGCTGGAAACCAAGAGGCTATGTTGAAAAAGATGCATGTTTTTTCCATCTCCTCATACGTGTGAGAAATCAGTGCATGAAAAAGCGCTCTGTAGGCCCTTATCCTGGAATCAAATAGACGTGGGGAAAACCCATATGCCTGTGAAAAGCCTGATGACTTCACTGGGATTGCCTAAGAAGTTTGAGGGTAGGATCTGGCCCCAATTACGAACGTGGAGTGCAATTAGCACTGTAAACTCCCCCCCTTCATCTTCCACTCCCCCTCAGTGAGGGAAATAATTAAAATGATTAAAAACATAAGAGATGCATTTTAGCTAGCAACATACATTTCCTGTAAAATAGGATCTAAATATGTTAAAAGTCCATTATTTGAAGGTAAGATTGTTGCAAACATATTAGTAGCATGCTTAAACATCACACATTAGGTTTCATACAGCCATGCAACAAGAAATTGTCTTCATTCACACACGGAAAACAACTAGCGGTAGTCCTCTAAAGCAGTAAAGGTCTAGGTCTGGGTCTTTTAGCAGATAATGATAACTGATCCAGAAATCTTTAAAAAGGGGGAATTCAAGGGAATAGTCACAGATTCAGAGTTGTGCAGTCTGAAGGGACAGCTAATCATTTGACCTTCTTTCATAAAACAGGCATGAAGCTTCCCCACCTGCATCGACACAGCTGTAAGAGGTTGCATTAGAGAATCTCTTAGGGTAGAAAAAAACCTATTAAAAAACCCCCAAGAACAGCCTCAGAATCAACAGCCTGACATAAGGAAGGAAGCTACCACAGCTCCAGCAATGTTGTCCTATTCAGCAATCACCCATGCTGTGGGAACACTCACACCCTCTCACCTGGTCTGAATTAATTTCACAGCCAGCCACTGGGTCTTGTTATACCTTGTCACCTTCCTCTACTCCTCAGTCCCTGACAAAGGGCCCCTGTCAGCCTGAAACCCAGCCGGTTTTTAAAGCATAATAAAAAGTGGTGTCACATTATTACCTGAATCCACTGAGTCCTCCTGCCAATAATGATGTTTTCGCAATCACATTTTTCTGTTTTTAAAAACTTCTCTCTTGCCTCATCGCTCTGTGTGAAAAACAACACAAAAGAGAAAATCGATTAACTGCACGTGACTATCTATTATTTGCATTACAGCAGTTGGCTTTCCCAGCAGATATTTAGGCCTTTTTTTTTTTTTCTGCCATGTGTCATAAAGATATTAAACAAGAAAAAGTCCTTTTCCCAAAACTGCTCATTGACCAAATAGAAGGAACAGAGAACAATCTGGAGGGGCAGCCGAGGTACCACTGCCCATCACTTGTAGAGCTGCGCAGGAGAACGCAGCTCTCCCCAGGACATCCTGCCTGGCAGTGCCGGGACCAACGCCAAGCAGACACTCAGTGCCACCAAAAGCAGAAATACGGGGGCAGAGAGAGCTGCTTAAGTTTCTTTCCGTTTCAACAGTAAATACATGCCACTAATAACCGCAGCAGCAATGTAAAAATAATACTTGCAAAATTACATCGACAGTAAATTACTTAATCGTACAGTTTCCCTGAACTTTGCACCTACAACATTATTTAAGTAGTGACTCCGCTTAAAATTCTCGAAAGGGTCTTTTAGTGTCTGTGTTTACTCCTCACTTCACATATTAGTAGCTTTAAGCTTCAGCGTCAAATTCTCCTGCCAATACACCAATGAACCAAAATGTACACTTCATATAAGAAATTTCAACACTTAAATAGGGAAGAAAAAAGCCCATATGGTAGAAACCCAACTGAAGGCACAACCTCAAAAAACCCCACCAGCCTCTCTGAATGGCCAGAAGACACATCATAAGTAAAGAAAAAATGCAACCGGATTTTCAGTACTGGAAATGCCATTAATGTCAGTATTTCATCGCTTTCTCTGAAAGCAAACAAAACAAACCCCTCCACTTAAGGAGATGCAACTCAACCGTCCGTACATGATCCCTTGCCTACCTCCACAAGGGCATACGAATTAAACACAGCCACGCAGCACGGGGCGGGGGATATGGCTGCGATACCCTTCCTGCAATTCCAGGGCTTGGCATTTGGCACACTCTGCCCATCATCGACACGGATGCCTGCCAGAAAGATTTGCTGCAAGGTTCCAGTCTCAGCAGTCTGAGTGAGCCATTCCCGAAAAAGTGGCTGGAAAGACTCAACAAATTCTGGCAACCTCTGGAACCGAGAGTCTAAACCCGGGACGAGCCAGGTGCCACAGGAAGCAAAGAGCACAGTCTGGTGCGGGGCTGAGGAGGAGAGAGGTGGCCTTCGCCTCCGGCATCGGCCTCCGACCGCGCAGGGCCGCCTCCGGAGCAAGGACGGATCAACCCTCTCCCCCGCTCCAGGCGACCTCCCTGCCGCAGGCCCGGCCGCCTGGAGCTGCCTACGCTCAACACAGAGCAGCCAAGAGCCGGGCCAGGGGCCGGCGGGGAAAAATACACCAGAACAAGAAATTTCACTTAACGGACACGGAAAATGGGAGGTAGGATGGGGAGAGAACGACAACCTGGTTAAGGACGGAGGGCTGCACAGCGGCTGTGCAGCTGCAGCGCTGCCCGCCAACGGTGTTCAAGGCTCTACGACGCCAGCGGACACCGTTTGCCCTTTGTTTGCTTCACGCCCTTTTTCCTTGGTGTACCAAAGCTATGTTGCAAGAGAGAACGTCGACGAGTCAAAGCGCTAAAAAGGGAGGGAAACGTGGCGGGCGAGCGCTGCCCGCAGCGGCTCCACTCACCCTCCCCTGGCAGGCTCGGCACACGGGACGTACCCGAGCCGTGCATCCAAGCTACGGGACGAGAGCGCAGGACAATTCTTGACAGTCGCTGGCCGCGAAGATGGCAGCCACCCCGCTGCTCCCTGCCACCCCTCTCGGCGCTCGGGCAGGCGAGCTGCACCTCGCAGAGCTGCCACGCAGCGCCGACGCAGCGCCGCTCCAGTCAGTCAAACCCAGCATTTCCCAAGTGGCCATTAATGGCGAGTTCCTAACCAACCTGAAACCCTGGCTTCTCTCAAGCAAAACTAATGAACGCTCTCAGCAAAAGGGAACTGTATTTCAATACGTGAAATACTACGTGGTATAGAGACGTCTCAGCGGCAAGGCTGTAAAATCCTCAAGATCCTTTGTCCTCTTGTTTTAACTCTCTTCCTGTAAAGAAGTGGCAATGCTTCCCAAATCATTTGTCAAACCCTCAAGCCTGACACTGATAAACAGAATAAGTTTGTGAGGAAATGACAAACTTCTTCAGTAGGGTTTGAGTAGTGTGCCATAAATAAAAGCCCGGGGCCAAACACTGAACAGCAGGGAAAAACCAAGATGCTTAACAGGGCATCCACCCAGGGCTTGCAGCTACAGCTGTTTATGCTCGGCACGAGGCAAGGGACTTGCAGAAAGAGAAGAGCGTGATCACATCATCGAAAACTGTCCGTGCATTCACAAGACTTAACAGTCTGCACAAATCCTTTTTACATCTCACTGAGTAGCACTCTGACCTTAGTTACAATATTGTAATGTATTTGTGTATGAAAATAAAGTTAAGAGCAAATAGCTGAAACCGCCCTAGATATTATGCTGCCTTAGACATTCATAGCATATAACAGAGCACAGGTCTACAGTCAACCAAACGCACAAAACAGGAAGACAGACCTTAAAGGTAAATAATTCAGGGCTTGAATTCTTTAAGGTAAATAATTTAGGGCTCTAATGGACTTGCTGACTGTAAATAGGGAGTTCCACTGCTAGGAACCCTCCAAACTGCCCTACATCCAATCCTCGGGAGTGCAGAGCAGAAAACTGTCAGCAAAAACACGCCTCAAATACTCTTGGCTATAGCAGTAAGGACTCTGTCTAACGCAAAAGGAGTCTTGGATAAGAAAAGGCAGCTTCACAGACTGGTTCCAGTGCTCCATACTGTGCCCATGAACTGCTGAAAAGGAGGTGTAATTTCAGAAACATCACCTGGGCAAGCAGGGAGGTGGTCTGCGAAGCAAGGTAGTTGACCCATGCTGTGTCCCATGGAAGCATCGGAAAAACCCTTCAAAGGTAGCCAACGCAGCAGTTTGGTCCAGAGGTGCTAAACCCACACATGACTACAGGTGAGGCTGTAAGCTCTTTGCTAAGTTAGACAGCCCGTAGATGGAAAGGAACCAGACAAACCCCCAACTCCCCCTCACTTCACAATCTCTCTTTCCTATTCTCTTGCAAAATTGGCTATGGTCAAGTGCTTTTATCAACACCTGGGAATTCCTGTGCATCCGTCAAAAAGCATCTCAGCCAGACAAAAATCCATCAACAAATCACAGTATCAATCCTCATCAATTCTGAAATTACCAGCAAGTCTCAGCCTTCCCAGCCTGCACCCTCTAGTTCCAAGGAGTCATTCACAAGCAGCAACTATTCCTGACTAACCAAGGAAACTGTATTAAAATGGAGATACAGCGAATTTTCAGTTATACAATGTGGTTGTTGCTGCTAAAAAAAATCCGAGGATTTTTACGCTGTCTCACACATACATAAAGTAGCATGTAAAAACACCCTAGAGTTGCCTCACACCCTCTTACGAGACCTACATGAAACCAGACCATGGGAGAAAACCCCGCCTTTCACCGCCAGACACAGGCACGCCAGTAGCAATAGCCAAAGCGCTGCAAGGCTGCTGACGAGCCTGGAAACGCCGTATGGGAACATGCCCACGGATCAGCAGTCGAAAACGCAACTGCTGTTCTCAGTCCGTGCCCAGCGGAGATGAGATCTCATCGCCAGCAGAGATCTGGGTCACCACCAGGAAGCTGGAGTTATCCCAGCACCATCTTCTAGGTAATGCTCCCGAAAGGGGAAACAAATCTGTGGCGAGGTTGCATCCGACAAGGTCCTGAATGTAAAACAAAAACAACCACCAGCAGTTTCTTTGCTCCCTGGCAATACCATCCAATTGAAAAAAAAACCAAAACAAAACAAAAACAAAACCCCATATCACATGATGTCTTGTATGCAAGCTGCTTTGCAGAAAGAGTGTGTTGTAAATGCAAGGTTCAGATTGCAGCGTCTCAAGAGCTGGCAAACGCATCTCGATTGCCAAAGTCTGCCTCCTAAACGCCAGGCTAAAAAGTACTTGTTTGCCTATCCTGTACTTCAAAAATGAAAACCCAAACGTGGGGAAGGAGAAAGCAAGACAGACAATGAACTATCAATTTTAAACCTATGATGTTTGTGAAAAATAAACATGCTGAGTCTCCACCTAGCCAAGTAGCTGATACCTATCCAGGCACAGGACTGAAAATCGAACCAGCTTTCCAACCTCTGCTAACCAAAGCTTTTGCGATCTTCCTGTACGCCATTTCCTTGTTTACGTCTCATGGTACTGGAGTTCAACTTTTGGAGAAACACGAATGGCGAACCTAGAAAGTGAAATGCGATATTATTTACAGAGTAAGGGAGCATGCCGTTCGCAAGAATTTGTAGCCGCACACATCCCAATCCTGTTCCTCAGTCCAACACCCACTCCTGAAATCCTGTACCAACCAGATTAGCCGATGTGCACATGCTTGCGCTCTTGCAGAAACAATAGTCTCTTTCAGTCCATACAGTCTTCTGAAGAACCAGGCGAAAACGTCATGGGAAAAGTTAGGAAATATCTGCAGAAAACAGTCCGCAAGATGAAAGGCAGAACGAGCCTTTTAACTTGCACAAAGTACATAAAATGGAGGAGAAATGCATAGCTTTGTCACCTAGCCCCTCTTCCAAGGGGCTTTTTTGGTTTTTTTCCCCAAGATGGAAAAGGGGGTTGAAACAACTTTAGAAAATAAAACACGCCGGTGGTGGAACAGCTGCCTTACAAACAGAGTGCTGCAGGCGAAATCCAGCTCAGGGAGCTGCGCGGCAGATCTGGGAGCCGATACCCGCTCCCCTTACACGCAGGGATCTCCTGCTGACGGCAGGGATCTTGGCAGGCAGGATGAGTCCTCCTGCCCCCAGCGCTCCTCCCTTCACTCCCCTCCCAAACAACGCTCTGCTGCTGTGGAGGGCATAGCACTACTTTTTAATTAATCCAGCACAAGGTTTGAGCTGCCTCAGGGTTAAGCTAAACATTTTCTGTCTTTAACCACTATGGCAGAAGTAACTATAGAGGAAAACACTCTGCCATAAGGCTAGGGAATTGCAGACAGAAAAGAAGCTGCAACAGAGCCATTCTTGACCTCTTGAAATTTTGCCTCCAGAGGACTCAAAAATAAGAAACCGAATTTTTATTCAGCAGGGAAATGGGGCAGGGAGACTTGCTTTCAATAACATTATGATTGGGAATATCACGTAAAAGGCATTATGGAGTTGTACCATCCACCTTTTGTTCCAAACTGTAGGTCTGCAAAAAACCTATCAGAAAAAAAATCCCCCCCACTATCAGGACAGCACTAAGCACTCAGAGACATTTAAAACGAATACAGTTCTACAAATCCTTGTTTCTCCTCTCGCAAGGGGCTATATAACTCCTGCAGGAAATGAGCGCTCCCGTATCTACGCAGAATTTCTCTGCATGCGCTCACGCTGCCTATTATTTTTTAATTGTCTGGTATGCATCTTCCTACAGGATTGCTTATGTTAAGGGAAATACCGACATTAGCTCTGAAAAAAACACCAACTCCTGCTCTGCGCAAACACCGCCAAGGTTAATAGCAGCAATCATGGCTTGAACTCTGCCTTTGCCTTGCACCAAGCAGACCATATAACTGCTGGCATCTTACCTCTCACGCGCGCTTCCCCTCAACTCACGCTCACTCTCTGCAAGATTTTACTAAGCAGTTCATCTAAACCCGATCGTAAGTATTTTTCAAACTGTAGGAGCGAGTCAAAGTATAATTTGATGTATCTGATTGCAAAGACACCATACGAGAATGTGAGAGCTGATCACAGAAGAGTACAAGTCGCTTTTTCATTTCACAGCTCAGAGTCAAAAAGGGTGTGGAGGACCCTGATATATACCAGATGTTTTAAAGTAAGGTGGAAAAACTGGTGTGGACACCTTTGTCCATCAGGAAAGCTTCCCAACGGCTACCGACTGGCTGTGCTGTAGCGAGCAGGCTTGCTCTGCCTGCGAAAGATTACAAGCCTAATGGAATGGGAGTATTCGCAGTTTTCATGCACGTGTGTAATCCTGCTCTCAATCCTGCTCACTTTTCCTGAAAATAAATTTGACAAGTCCATCAGTGTGATGTGAGAAAGCCTCAAAACGGAACTCATTTTGTTACATATATTCTTGTACCTATTTAAGAAAAATTCATTATTTTAAAGAAGTTTGGGCTGGAGCACATCCATGGTTTCACTAAGTTCCACATTCAACTCAAGAAATGAAAGAGCAAAATTTTTTCACTTGTTTGTAGCAAGTCTTGAGTCAGTTTCCTTCAGAAATTTTTGTTCAGAATTTGTGTTTGGATTTAAAAAATAAATAAGGCTTTCACCTCAGCTCCCAGGGGCCTCAGCCACTGCCTTCCCTGCACTAGACACTCTAAAAATGCATACAGAGACTTCACATCTCTGTCCTGAAAAGCCGTTTCATCTTGTAGTTACAAGACTAGAGATTGTTTGCTTTTCTTTTTCAAAAAAAAGGAGACTTCATCATGAAAACAGAAAAGAAGGGCGGGGGGGGGAAGCAGCCCTGCAGAAAAGCATTATTTCTGAGGAACAGGAATATGCACCCATCATTTACATTGACCCCTTAGGTGAAGCTAATTGTTGAGATCAAAAGTCTTTCCATGGACTTGGGATGAAGTCTGGTGAGTTCAAAATACTGCCGAGAGTGGACATCACTGTCCTTCACTGCGTGGTGTGGGGGTGCGTGAAGGCAAGGCTCCTCCATCACCCATAACGCCTCCCAGTACGAGAAGCCCGGGCGCTGCTGGAGGCACCCTGGTACGAGGAGAGCGCACACTCGCACGAGCTTTCAGACAGTACCGTGATAACGACTCACCTAAGACAGAGGGAGACTTTGATAACTTTCTTGTTGGTGACTCTGCAGCTCCCATTTCCACAGCCCATGCTGGTTCAAAGACCACCACAGGACGTGCATGAAACAAAAAGGAATATCTCAGGCCGCATACAGGTAAACATATACACAGGTGAAGCAAGCCGAGGGCTGGGATCTCGCAAGCCTCCCATATCCAACCCAAAGCAACTTCTTCACTGAACGCTGCCTCAATTCTTTTTCTACATAACATTTGCGATCATAAAAGGAGGTTTTGGAGATTTACCTAGGGCTTTGGGAGGCGACAGGATATTTCGCTCACAATCCAGTTGAATAGTATTCATGTCTGTTGCTTTGTTTTTACGTTTCCTTGTGCACATACAACTGCCCCCTTCTTTCAGCCTGGCTCTGCCTGAGGAGCAGAACCATCAACTCTCCCGGCTCTGGGAGCAAAGCGCTGCCTACGCCAGCCTCGAGCTCAGCACTGAAGTCACTCATTCCCGCACGGGACCATGGAGATAATCCTTTGCCCGTTAAATATCCTACTTTCTTCCTTATTGCGCTGGAAGGATATGAATGAACGAACGGCACTTCTTCCAAACACCACCTTCTGCTTTTATCGAGTACTTCAGTTACTGGCTCTGGCTGTACCTCCTTGCCCTTCGAGGCATCAGTTAAGGTTGCTGGGTCTGATTTCCAAGTCCCCAACTATAAGTCTCTTTGAGGAAAAAAGGCTGGATGCTATTAGACCTATGAGAAAACATGCATTTAGTACATAACTGTGGGCTCCTGAAACACAGCTGTTAAGCACAAATCTCAGTTTCTGAAATTTTCTTTCTGTTGCCTCATTATCTATACTACATCCCAGCAGAAACGAGAGTCCCTGCAGGCGGAGGGAGGAAGTCTTTATGCTTCCAGCTGCATCTAATGCTGGCTAGTCAACCAGATGCAAAATGTTGCATCAACCTGATGTTTCGCTTCAAAGTCTCAAAATTTTTCTCTTACTGCTGGGACTTGGTGCTTGTGGTTTGAGTTACCACCGGGGAAATGGAAACTCACAGCCAACACTTGAGATTACTTCCCAACACTGCCAGGCTGCCCTCAAAAGAAAAACAACCAGAAGATGTCAGACACAAAATGGCTTAAATCAGCTAGCTGGAAAATACTCTGTAATAAACAAAAAGTTAAGTGCAATTAATTTAAATGAAAGCCGAAGCTCCCAGTAAGTCATCATTTTAATCTTAAGAGTAGGACAGGATCCCCAAGAAGTAGCTCTGGCCAAGAAGTCCCGACCACTAAATTTAATCCTGCAGGTGCTGACTTCATGCCGTTGTTGTCTTCCAGCCAGATCGTTCCAGTTCACCAGCTTTTAATATTTTCAGCAGAATCCATAGACTGAAACTCCATTTTTTAAGTATAGTCATGCACAGAAAAAAAAATTTAACTTGCCAATGAAGAACAAAAATACTAGATCAATGAGCATACAGTCTTAGAAATATAACTCTAATCCCTCACTTGCTAAGAAATCTCTTTCAAAGAAATGTTTATGTTAAAATTTAAAGTTATGTTCAACATTAATCTTAGGGAATTTTACAACAGAACATACCAATTTTAAAAGGATTCTACAGTTTTAATGAATTCCTAGAACCTATAGACAGAAATTAAATGGGGGGGACATACAGTGTTGGCTAGACATATTTCAATATTTGTTACCATAGAAACAAGCCAGCAGATTTAGGTTTTGGAGTTATCCTTGCTATAAAATATTAAACTTCTTACAGTTTTTGCATATGTATATTATGGCAAGAACACTGACAATCCTGATAAAGCCCAAAGCATCTTAATTATTTAACAGGATTTTAGCTTTTTTTTTTTTCCCTTTCTTTCTTTCTTTAACAGAGTATCTTTTAATTATTTTTTTTTCCTTAATGGACTGTATTTTAAAATCTTCCAGTACTTCCAGAATACTGAAGAGACACTTCTGGCTGACAGAAGAATATACAGGAGATGCACAAAAGATAAATGCTTATTTTTCCATGATGCTGTGGAGAAGTGGTAGATAAAAGCAACACAAACATATTCTGATAAAGAAGATTCAACACTAATGGTAAAAGTTATACCAATTAGCAACTGTGATAATTTCACCAGCTAAAAGTACATTAAATGATACATTTCATTTGATAGAGAGTTCATACTTCAAATTTGGTATTTTTGTTTTCAACCCTAGCAATGGAGAAATGCTGAAGTACAGAATTTAAGTGATTGAGATAACATCTCGACACTTCAGTGCTATCAAATACTTCTGGCAGGTGCCTGAGAAACAAAACAAATGCATTGTCCTTTCATGCTTCAGGAGAGCATCGACAGTTGTGTTCAATCCGCAGCACAACCAGCACGGGAAAGGATCAGCAATTCAAATGAAAAGGAAGGACAGATGTTTACTCCAGCAACTCTCCTTCAAAAAGGAAGGACAAAAAGCTTGTTTGGACAACTTGAATGGCAGAGGAGATTGACAGCTCAGCTTGCCATCCAGAAGAGTCCTGAACATTATTTGCTGTTGGGACATGAGCTCAGCCGGGGAAGCTCAACACTTGGGCAAGCCCAAGCTCACCGCCGCTGGGACTGGATGTGTGTGCAAGTGACTTTGACCCTGATTTCACAGCCAAATCCGGTCGCATGTCACAGCCCTTGCTTTTTGGTTCGATTCAAGAAAATCTGTTTACTGGAGGCTCAACACGAGGCTTCCACATGACAAAAAAATGAAAAACTTGGGAGTAAAAGCCATAAACCACACAGTTGTTTCAATACTATATTCCAGCACTGAAGGGGACGAGGAAAAACACCAACAGAAGCAAAGCAAACCAGAACAAAGAAAAAAACTGAGCGAGACTGACACACGTTCTTCTTCCAAGAACTAAACAATGATTTTTACAAAGTGTAAAGATAAGCAGTGGGACTACCATTTTCCTCAGGTCAGTCCTCTAACACAGGTTCTCAAATAGCCAATTAAATGTACGCAGTCCTCACACTCAGATGTATACCATCATCTTAAAAAAGCCCAATAGCTCAAGCCTCTGAAAAAAAAAAAAAAAAAAGGAAAAACTTATTCTTGAAGGCTTGCAAGACAACCCTTTAACTAATGGAAAATCTTCAACACTTTAGAAGAGGAAAATGGTAAGGCGGCTTATTTTAAATGAGTAAGAATTTAAATGTCATTTCCTGCATGTGACATCGATTTGAAGAACCTTGCATTTTTGTTTTCTTTGGTGTGGTTAACGGCAGAATCTTTGTAGAGTACATTACTATAGCATTTACTGTTGCATGTTTATGTTCGGCAACTGCTTTGCATAATTCTGAACACAAGAAAAGCAGAAAGTGATTTTTTCCTCTGTAAAGAGATAGATAGATCTAAAAAGTAGCATGCTACTAGGACTTTCAAAGAAAGACTGGAGAAAAACTATCCCAACACTCAAGGGAAAAATGCACAATTTCCTTTCACTGACAGCTGCAGCAAGGTACAATGAATTTATTTTATCTGAGCAGTTACGTATACACATTAAAGGCAGAGCAACGCTATGTACTATAGAGGATTTACCCACACGAATCCACAAAGGGCACCACTATCAACCTGCAGCCGAGAGGTGGGAAGTTATTCAGATGACTGAATAAGTCCTGGAACGATAAGAGATCCAGGCAGCACGTGTTGTCAAAGATAGGGCATTGCATACACGCATTCAAACGCAGAGCTATAGACCCCCTCGACGTGCCCTCTCGTAGGCTCTCCGGGCCAGGTTTGTCCCTTAGGGAGCCAAACACGGCTGGAGACGGGGCTCCGCATCTTTCATTTCCAACTGCTGCTGCATGTGTCGATGCCTCAGCACCTTCCCTCACCCTTCTTGCCAAGCATTCGTAAGTCAGGGGCTGGTTCAAAGAATCACTTAAGAAACGCGATGTGGCTTTTATGAAGTTTTCTGTAGAACTCATACATACAAATAAAATAAAGCAGGCGGGAGTCTACGCATGCGCGGCAGGTATATTGTGGAACAAAAGAGCTATCGTTCAATCAGACCGCTCAGCTGATAGACACCTCTCCCATGCCTTGTCAAACCCGCAAGAAACGCATCCACACAGCGATGGCTTTTAAATCATTTGACAAACACCTCTCCAATTTGAAGTGACAGTTTGTGGCATTGACATTGGGGATGGCTTCGGTTGCCCTCCTGTGGTGGCAGGACAGCACAGGGCCAGCGCCCGGCCACCCCGTGCCCGGACTCTGAACAGAGACACCCCAGCACCCGGTGGCAAAAAGAAAGGAGACGGCAAATCCCTTGCAGCAGTGCTGCTGAGCAGGGGGAAGGTGCGCTCCGGTTCTGGGTAACATGCTCCATTTGGTCTGCTTAAAATACCTCTTTTAGAAAATTTGGAGTTTTAGAGTGTTTCTCTATCTCATAACACAAGAAGAAAATAAGTTTCAACCAAATAAAAACTCAACACACGCAAAAGAAAATACTCTCCATACAACAAGCAATTTACCCAATAGTAATTCATTCCCCTTTATACCAGGGAGGCCAAGAGTCCAGTTGGATTCAAACAGGGACTGGACACGAGTTGCCCATCTCAGCAAGACTTTGGAAAAGAACATAAACATCTCATGCTCCAGTCTTGGCCCAATAATTAAAGGGTAAAGCCACCACAGGCTGTCAGAATGTTGCATTTGTCATTTGAGGTGGGGCAGGAGTACTGCTCCTTCCTCCCGAGCACCTTATGCTGGTCACCAAAATAAAGAGAGGAAATTGAGGTATACGGATTGGCATCTGAACGGGCACAGAAATGCATACAACTATTCTAATATTGGAAGATTAACATGCAAGAGAGTTGATGAATGGGAAGGATTAAATATAGAACTAAAAAATAAGCGAAATTATTAATTGCTAGGAAAGGAAACTGATGATTTATGGAAGAGAAAATTAGTAAGATTTAGGAAACTGAAGGGAATAAGCAGCGAGTGAGCTGCGGGGTGGGACCATCTGGTGCATACGAGCCACAGCGGTACAGGGCACATGCCCCCAGCTTCGGCTGCCCCTCTCTCCTTCTCCCAGTCTCGGCGTGTGCAGCGCAGACACAGCCAAAATAGGCAGCGTTTAGCAGTTACTGGCTGAAAATAACTGACTTTAAAAACAACAAGCTGCAATCGGTTTTAACTAATATCCTATAATCTGAAACAAAAGAAACCGGTCTCTTCACTCAGTTAAACGCTTCCATGTGGTCTCGCAGTGGGCTGGTAGCACTGGCATGCTCATGTCCTCGTATTCCAGCGCTTTCTAGAAATTTTTAAAAATAAATGCATACTTGTTTTATGCTGTTTTCATTTATTTTAAGAAGGGATAAGTAGGAATGGAAATGGAAGGCATTTTTAGCATATTTATTTTTAATGTTTGGGTTACAGCATCTCAACAGTAACCCATGCTTTTGGTCCTACGCTTCTATGCTTTGCAACTATTAAGATAATTGAACTCTTGCAGTCAGCATGCAACCAGCAGGCACCCCAAAGCAGCATAAACCTGAGCAATAATCCAGCACCTTAAAGTCTGTTATGATCAGCTGTTTGCTCGGTGTCTTCAATCCACTTGCTTTTGTGGAGAATGATAATACAGAGGAAAAAGAGCCAGATATGCTGTGAAACCGTAAAACCACTTCACATTTTAGCACAACACCTGCTTGATTTATTTTTCTTTTAACTTAATGCCATTTTTAAATCACTTACAAAAATACTTTTTTCAGTTAAAAAAAAAAAAAAAAAAGATACAACTGACTACATCCTCTTTGGGTTACGCTCATGAATGAGCTACTGTCTGCATTAGAAACAAGCACCTGGATCAATTCATGGGCATCCAGTGAAGCCCGTTGGTTTCCTTTCCAAACACACTAATTTACAAAAGACACCGTCAAATCCCAGCCTGCAAGCGGCCTCACTATTAAATGCAAAATCTCAGGGGTGGAAGCGATGACGTGCAGGAGGCAGAGGGGCTGCTCACCACAGCGGAGCCATGCACGGGAAGGAGACCGCTCCCTCCCCCGGAGAGGTTATTAAGACACCGAGGCAAATACTTTTCATACTTTTCCAAAGGTCCATTATGAAATACCATACCGAAGACTTATTAAGAAACAATTTTCTGCTATCTTTGGGAGATCTTGCATTTCCTCACACAAGTCTTTATATGGGCTCATCCCCTCTACAGACGAATACCTTCTGCACGGGGTAAACAGCAGGACCTGGAGTTGCACAGCCAGCCAGCCAGGAAAGAAGTGGTCTGAGACTGTGCGGGGGCATTGGCACCTTCCTTTTTGAGCACAGTCGTCTTACTACAAAACCCACTCAGCAATTCGGTGGGGACCTTCCCACCACCCTTTGATTCACCTGGTCCAGCTCCCGCACGTCCCAGGCAGAGGTTTCCCATCCTTTACCACCCGGAGGAAGGACAAGCTCAGAAGAGCTGTCACTGTGTCACTAACATCCCCGGGGGTGCCTTCAGGCTCCTTAAGAGGGCTGAGATAAAACTCACCACCATCTACGCAGCTTTCTGTGCCTGTCACTCCCATCTCCCCGTGTCTCACAACTTCTAAATTTTGCATTGTCCCCTCTACCCCTCCATCCCCCAGAAGCAGTTTTCTTTTGGACATGAGGACACTTGGCACTTGTTTCAGAGGGACTCCAGCAGCAACTCCTCCTTCACGGAAGGAAAATCCTCATAAACTTCTGAGTCAGGGTTTAAGAGATACATTACCTTCATAAATTTTTCTTGCCGAGGTCCAGTTTTACTCACTAGCCTTTTGAAGGAGCACCTTTTCATTCAACATAAGCATGCAAAGGATTTTTTTTACCCTCTATACAGAGATCTAGGGGACTAGCACAGGTCATCTGCCATGATGAAAGCCTGCATGAAGAGCAGTAATAAATTTTTTTGAGACCCTCATATATATAAGAATCAACACACGAACCTCAAGTTTCAAGAAATGCACCATTCTCGGTTTAAAGTTGTAGACTACAACACACTGTCTTTTCCACTCAGTATTACTATCAGTCTCCCTATTAATTGAATAAACTCCCATATTTGATTTAATGGGAATCTGCTGTTCTAAACAAAATATATAAGGCAAGACCATTTACTTAGGCTGCCAAATATCTAAATGAAACTGAGAAGAAAAATCAGAACAGGCATAACACATTTCACAAAAGGGCAGCTGTAACAATAATTAAGTTGAAGTGGCCCAAGAGATGAAGCAATAGAAAATTGGAAGCAATTAACATATAATATTCAAGAAATATTAAATCCATACTGAAGACTAGACACAGCATTCACACAAAAAGACACGGTGATGAAAAGCAGACACTTTGCATAATCAGCAACAAGATATTTCAAATGTAGCCATCAAAACAGAGGAGACCGGTAATGCCACACTGAGAAGAGCTGGCTGCAGAGTGGCAGCGCTGGTAGCATCGGCGGGGAGGGACAGGGCACAAGTGCCTGTGCATCACCCCCACCGCCAGAAGAGGAGGTAGCAGCTACACACTGCCCTTCTCCTCTGCCCAGGCGGCAAGAGCATCTGCTTGCTGCCAGCCTGATGGGTACTTAGGGCTTTGGTAAGTACCTTCCCCCTAAGAAACACCTCTCGGTAAAACCAGGAGAACCACAACCTGTGCAACCAGCAGAATCACAGCGCCTGATCAGTGCCCATTCTCGCCGCCCTGGGGACCCAGCTTCACCCTCTAGGTTTGTCTTGACCCAAGTAGGCAACAACACCGGCCTCTCTTCTGGCACCTCCTGAGGTCACCCTCCCCTCTGGCTTCCTTCAAAATGGGACATCACGGTCCAGCTCCCCTCCGTCCCCAGACCAGCACCGTCCTCTCAGGCTCCTAGCAGGCCCGAGCACATGCTTAGCCAGAATTCAGACCTAACCCCAGGTCCGCAAGTTTACTTATTCCAAGGCACAGAGGAATAACTCAGACATACGGAGGGATTTTACGTGGGCTCTAGAAACCAACTTGTACTTCAACAAGTACCAGACATGTGCGTAGCCAGACAAAACAGCAGTTCCCTACATGCTCTACCCTTTCTTTCAGCTGACGCAGAGGGGGATACAACAAGTACTCTCTGGGCATCACTTGCTGGTCCAGAATCACAGGGCTCATCCTCTATGTCAGGGACCAACACTCACTGCCCTTCATGCCCTACTTCTCGCCGCAACAAGCCCCTGGGCTCAAGCGAGCCCGCTCGCTATGGAACCACACCTCACAGCTCCTCTCTGGACTTATGCAATTGCTTACGCATCTTCCCAGAGCCTCTGCGAGCTGGAAACTCCCCGTTCATGCTACAGGGGAACTGTAAGGAGTTTGCCAACCACATTTGAACGAGACAGCAACAAGCCTGATGATAATGCAGCGCCAGAGTTTTCTCTCTCAACTTCAGGTAGAACTTCAAGATGACAAAGAAATCGTCTGCCTCACCACAGATGCAGATGCCAAGAGAGGTTTTTCCTTTGTTTTTCTCCTATGTTAATATTTCAAGAGGATGAAATTGTTTAATTTTTTTTTTAAACTGAATTGTCATGGGCTTTGAAGTACCACTTACACTGTGGGGCCTGGCAAACTCAGATGAAAATGGCTGATGAATTTCAGATATTTTTGTTTTGTTGCTCTTATGTTTGATGTTCACACTTTGAAATCTAAAAATGTTAAGAATGTGATTGCTATTCTTGCATGATAAAGGCTGTTTCTATCACAGCTCTGTAATACTGCAGGGGTTACACATGCACAGCTCTATTACTTTATTGTATCAAGCCTAGAAAGTTGTTACCTGCAGAAAATCAATTCCTACATGGTAGTTATTACAGAACATTACTTTAATTTGCACAAGGAAAAAGTGTGTTCTCCCTGGACTTATAAAATTATCTTTTAATATTACAGCCTTTTGTCTTCTTCGGAGGGATGAGGAACATCAAAAAAGAAAAAAAATAAACAGAAATCTGAGGCAATGTTACAAACTAGCTGATTTATAACCAATGGATGCAGGGTCCTCCGGAAGGCAGGGATGCGCTTGGGCATCCCCTCGGTCTGCACAGTGTGGGCACTCCCTGCACCCCAACTTCAGACCCAGCTTTATCCGTTGGGTGTCATCTGGCCCAACTACGTGGAGTTAAATCCTGGAGGCTGTGGAGGAGAACGGGCAGGAAGGGGAATGGGTTTGTCCTCGCATTTACTGAAATGCTCTGGGTATTCTGCCTCTGCCTGTCTCGCTCTGCTCGCTTTAAAGAGCAGGCTGCGGGCGTCCCAGAAGAGCCAGCCAGCCCCACGCAGCTCTGGTCTCCCTGCGGCCGCCGGTGCCTTCCCTCCACTCCCACGCAGGGGCTCTCCCGACCCCATCCTCGCCGGCTAACGCTCCTCCCTCCCCAGGAGCACCCCAGAGCCTCCTCCCTTCCCACCTCCATCAGAGCAGACACACATCACGCCACCCCGCTGCTCAGCGCTTCTCCTCTCCAAAGCCAGCCGTAAGGAGTAACTCATCCTCTCTAAGCCCCAGGAAGGCAGGTAGCCTCCACTTTAAACGGGCAGAAATGGAAGAAGGGGTGAAGAAGTTCAGCCTGCTTTTTTCAGTAGATCCTCAAGATCAAGTACAGCATTACTAAGCGTTTTAACCAAAGCTCTTAGGCAACACAGGGTGAGCTACCAAATAAACCTAACAAGCAGGCACTGAATGTTTATGAGATAGATATATATATATATTTGTTTACGTGACACACAAAAAAATTTACTCCGGGTGATTTCTCTGGGTATGTTCATTGTTCTGTAAGTCTGTGTGTGCACGCTTGTGGCTGTATCCTCTCCTCTAATCTTCAAGCTAATTTCAGCCCAAGAATTGACTGGAGGCAACAGGGGCAATCCATGCAGCCTTGTGAGCCGCCTTCAGAAATCTTTGCGTGGACGACACGAGCCACACTTCCCATTCTCCCAGCCTAACTGCTGTACGAGAAAGGCAGGAGGACAAACAAAAGCTGGAGAATGCCATTTGCAGAAACCACGAGGTAGCCAGCTGCAAACCTCTCCGGCACAGGAACTCACCAGCACGCTGCCAGCACCACCACTGGCCATGCCACAGATTACCTGCCCTCTGGGCTTCTCACACGCGTGGTTATTATGTAAGGTCGTACGGTCCAACACGTGTATTCCTTGAAGCAATGGGCTCCCTGGACTCCATCCAGAGGATCAAGGAGAGCTTTGAGAGAACGCTGCTGTTCGTTAAGTAGTATCCTGTTTGGACACTTAACAGGGATAACGCTACTCTTCTAGGAGGTCCGAGACCTTAGTGGAATTAATTAATTAACACAATAGAACTCCACACCTGCATTACATGTTACAGGAGAGTGATCTCCAGTACCGACGCTGGTAGATGTTATCCAGATGGAATATAAAAGTTGCTTTAAAAAGATATAAACCTTTTAAAACCACTTCACAATGTTAAGATTTTAAAGTGACTGAAATAAATGCTATCTGCTAACAACAACATTTCAAGTGGGTGGCAATCCTGGTTCTAGCATACTTAAGCTTTGCATCAGAACAAAACTATCATAAATTGGTTAAAAACCACCGTGATATGCAGTTGACACCCACGTATGTTACACTGGTGCCCAAGAACAAATGATATGTGTATAATATATCTCAGTATGCTCCACGTATTATTGCTGTTAAGAATAATGCAAAGTACTTAAAATCTAAAAAAAAAAAAAAAGTCTAATGCAGTTGGAAAAAAAAAAAAGTAAGCCTGTCTTGCACACATACATATTCCTCTACATTCTCTACAAAATTGGTATTGTTTACTAAAACATGCTTTGTATACACAGCAAAAATCAACAAGAGATCATCAAATAAGAGAATATAAATGAAAGCATATTTATAACTATGATGTCCTCCAGTCCTTTTCCCTATGTTCTTATTGTAATACATACGCTGAAAAAGGAAAATAAATGTTATTTATAAATATGATACGTAGACATGCAAATACCACCTGAAACTCAAAATATTAAGCTGCCACACGTGGCCTCTGAATAACAGTGATTCCTTTGGATATTCCGAGTAACTGCAGTAAGAGGAAACCAACTAACAACAAAATCACCTTGGTCAGGAGCAACTGTGCTCAAAAGCAATAACTACTACTGGTGTGAAAGAGCAGTGCATCATAAAAATCTTCCCTCTGTTTTTTGCAAAGAATGAAGTGCTAGCTGACTCCTCACCCGTAGCTCTACAATACTGTTATTCTGACTGACAAACTCATCTGATTTCCAATCTGAAATTTGCTTTATCTCAGTCTGCAGAACTGCACAGATGCTTCTCCCGTAAAAAATTAAATCCAGCCTGCTGCTGACGCTTAGCTAGTAATCCCAAAAGCAAGAACTGTGGACCCTTTGCAGTTTAGAAAATTATGCTTTCCTGCTAAAACCCGAATATCGGCTCTTTTGAAGTCCTACATGAAATTATCCACCTTGCTTGAGGAAGAAAAGCTCTGCAGGCTTTACCCAGCACATACCCCTCGGAGCGGCTGAGCAGCCCCTGACCTGCTGGTGCAGGGAATCTGCTAGGGGAAGGGTTCTCTGCTCTCACCTGCGTGCCAAAGGTTTAAGAGCACCAGTTGCTTCCTTCAGGACTGGTGAACGACCTTCCAGCAGAAGGTGCAAGTGAACGAACAGCCATCACCCCCTTCGTTATTTGTTTTCCTTCTGTAAAACACACTGCAGCAGGCGATGCTGCCGCTAAATTTCTCAGCATTTTAACTACCGGCAAACACATCAGCAAAATAAACGAAGGTGAAATGGTATTTCAAATGTCAGTTTCCCTGGGGTTCCTTCTGCCACAGAGGAAAATTTCACTAGGAAAAAAACCTCTACATCAGCGTTTGGAACTAAACACTTGGACTAAACCTTGGAAATAAACTTGGGCAGGGAAAAAACAGATCTTTCAATTTATGAAGGGAATTGATTATTAGCTTGCATAATCCCCAATTCTCCTCTGGTTAAACAAGACATTCAAGACAGAGCATAGACAAAAACCAGATACTGGGACAAAAAAAGCAAAGGCAAGAAAAAGAATCTTTTAAGATAACTGTATTAAATGCACACAAAACCCCTTTTCTCAAAGCATAACACTTATTTTCCCTGCATTTATTTTCCCACATTTAGCAGATAATTTCCCTAACACCCTTGAAAAGACAAACACTAATTCTAGGCATTATTAACGATCACAGACTACATCCCCTCACTGCAGTCATTCTAGGCTAAACTTCCATGTAGTAAACATTGCATTCCACAGACTGATGAGCCAGCTTTCAGATAAACATGCTTACTTAAATATCAAGTATTAACACCCTATGGCAATCCGAGTCCATGCGCAGTGACTCAGTGCAATTATTCCGAGTGTAACAATAAGTGGGCAGTCATGCGGATTTGGAACTTATTGGTTTAAGCATGAAATTAAACAAGCAACAAAAATTAATGAAAACTATTCAATTTTAGACCAGACTGGGTACAAAATATGAGCAAGTATTATAAACATGACATAATCTTATTTAAAGAGACTGTATAACACATAGGTTTTACAAATATTTACAGGCATTAATCTTGTTAAGTTGATTTCCAGAGTTTTATTCAGTAACAGGATTGATTGGCTGGAGAAACAGAGGCTCAGACAAAAAAAACAGCTGAAAGCTCTATTTTTGTCAGAATGATGGATTCTTTTCTTAAGTAACTTGTTTTGTTGTCTTTTGTTCCAAGACTATAAACATTATTAGCAGTTCTCCAACTGGCAAGAGAGGCTGAGATGTTTTGTCTTCACCATTCTGGATTGCTTTTTGTTTTCTTACACAATCCAAGAGTCAGGAAAGAGGCAACAACCTTGATTTCCCTTCCCTGTAAGACCCCCTTTCTTTTGCCCATAACTGGATCTTGCCTCTGAAGCAGTGCGTATACATCTGCTCCATGGGTTCACGCTTGCTCTGATAAGAGATGGGTTGTGGATCCTGATAAGCACAACTATTGCAATTTACAGGAGTTTACATATCTGACACAACCAACATTAACATCCAGCTCCCTGTTGTTTGTTTGCTTCCCATCATCGCTGACTTCCCACAGCCAAGCCTCCACATGGCTTTCATGTGGCCCCAGTTGTTTCTCTTTGCACTGAGAGGTCATTTCGTACGCTGCTAGCAGAAGGGATACTGCTTTCTTCTATGACTTCAGGCAGCTTTTAGGAAACACAGATTTCCTGCCCCCTTTCCAACTAAAGGCAAAGGTCAGTGAGTCCAACAGTAAAGCACAGTATTGTAGCTCGATATTTCAGTGCTAAAAAATTTACCCACAAAAGCAAAGACGACAATTGCTGTATAAAATTCCATGCGCAGTGCCCAAAACGTGTCCTGTCCAAAATATGTGCTTGTAGCCCAAGCAAGGATTTGTGCCCACTAAAACCATGCTGTTATGTATAGGTTTTCCCAGAAAGATGATATGTAACTAAGCAAAGGTCCAGTACATTAAAATTGGTACATGTGGTTTTTTTGTAAGAAATGAAAAGTACAATATATGCAATACGAACAAAATAGGCTACCTTCCTTGCTGGACTCAACAGCTAATGGTCACGCTCATGCTTAACTTCCATGTTATGACCTGCACCAACCTCTCTGCCATTCCCTTGACCTATCAAAAGCATTACACTGAAGGCGTGATTTTTTCACATCAACGTTGCTAGGCTAGTTATCCTCCTCTTTTCATGAATAGGGTTACATCTGATGTACCATCCTACCTCTAGGGTATTCCTCATATTCAGGATCCAAGAGGAAACATATTGGAACAGCTTTGCCGAAAGTTTTTCAGAGCAGTATAATACTGTCCAGAGCCCCAAGACATCACTACATATTTATGAGCAGCTGATTTTCAAACAACGCCCTTCCCAGGCAAAGAAAATAATCACCAAAAAACCACACTGAAAATTGTTTCATTATTATGTTCTGGTCAGAACTTGAAAGCATGGTCTTAGCTGTCCCATGCAGAGAGTGACAGCTTTTGTGCTAATGTTCACTGTAGCTTTTCTACTCATTTGGAGGAGATGGGGCCCGAAATCTGCACAGGTCAATGAAGTGTATCTACAACCCTGTCAATCAATGGCAAGCCCCTTATCTGTTTCACTGGATACAGCCTAGTGGCCTGCCGGATGTAATACACTTCACTTAGTTTTGCTAATTTTCATTTCTGTAGAAGCTAAGTGTTCCCCACACAGTGGTACTTTTCGTTTACACACTTTTTTATAAGACTTTGAAATGTACCATTCTGGCAATGTTTAATAGTAACTGTAGGATAGTAGTTTATACTGTACGCAAGAAAATGCCTTCTCAGATCATACTCATGGTCCACCCCACCATCAGCTTCAGGCAGCAGCGCTACAGAAGCTTCAGGGCAAGGTGCAAGAAAACTAACACTGGTCAATCACAGGAAAACCTGCCCCATCCTGCCTCTTCTGTTCACCTCACCCTGCTGGAAACCAAGCTCTTAGGAGGATGCTTATACCCCAAAGCACCAGGCTGCCAGCTAGTAACTTTCTCCAATAGCTTCTATCCTGGAAGGCCTCGCCCCTTTGGGTTACTCACCAGGATGCAGAAAAGGCTCATGCAAATGTCTAAGGCTTCTTCCGTAAAAATGAAGCTGAGCCACCTTCTCTGCCCCAGACGTTTAGGCACGCTTCATCCTGCAGCCTCTGTGATGAGCATCCAGCCACTCACGCAGGTGACAAAACTCACCCTGTCGGGTGCTCACCACAGCACTTCCCAAACTAGTCAAGCGTGGGGTGGAATAAGGACGTATGCAGAACAGAAATCCAGCTGCTTTTCCTGAATGGCTTCAGTGAAATTAAAACCCTCCATCTACTCAGTGACTTCCTCCATTTAAGCACAATTAGTTAAAATGACAGGCATCGCTGTAGAAAACAGGTGTGTTGTACCCAGGGGTTAGAGAAAGACAAAAAATATTTACTATAGAGATAGGCTGCCTGTACATGAGGAAAACAGACTGGTATAGACTAACTTGCTTGTGCATCAACAGCCAAGAAAGAAGAGTTAAGAATGAATGAGGAGACTTTTATGGTTGCCTCTTCAGCCAGGCAGAAGCAAGAAGGGCCTCTGGCAGGTTGATCGGATTACTTCTCTTTTGACTACTCTCCAGATAAAGAGAGAGGCAGGAAAGGAAGCACAAGCCCTACTGCCAGAAGAGCAAAACCATGCTCTTCTCATGCTCCAGTCCCTAGAGAGCTGCCACCTGACCTGCAGCACACCATTATTTTTCAGTAGTCCTCCATCTCCCTGCTCTTGCTCTACAGAGACACCACTTCATGCCCCAGCCCTCTGTCCCCATGTTTCTTGTCCAGCCCCCCCACGCCTTGGTGGAAGTGGCATAGGAAACGACACGGACGGCTGTCTAGTGGTTGTAAAGCACCCAGGACTCCTTCAGTGGGACCTGGCAACCGGGGGTCCCTTCTCCAGCCCAGGTGAGCCACTGCCAAACTCGGCCTCCGCTCTGGCACGGCGTTCCTCTGCCCAAGGGAAATCATTTCCCCTACACTGATTCACTGATTTGCAGCTGGTTAAATACTCCCCCCTTGCCTCCTTGGTGAGCACACACACATACACAAGCACATGGTCTGCAGCTGCAGGGAGAAACCCCAGGGGAGGCAGAGCTATTGATGTGCCATGCATGGCCTGCCACCAGTTGAGAAAGCTCCCAACTGAAAGGGTAAATTGCTTATCTTCAGCGTCAGATGTTCTTCACGCTCTCTTAGATGAAGGATCAGTCCCATGTCTAAGCCAAACTCCTGCCTATCCTTAAAATTCACACAGATCTGTAAAGGTAAAAAACTCTGATTGCAACAGACTGTGCTGCTTGGTCCGTACAGCGCTTTCCCCTCCTTGCTGCCTTTCTCATCTAAGTGCCAGGAACCACATGCTGTTACCTTGGGTTTCTCCTCTTTTGAGGACAGAGAAAGGCAGCTGAAGAGTGCTTCTTCCCGCAGCCTTCGTTTCGGTGTGGGCCAGGTCTACACGGCTGTCACGGCAGCCGCAGCGGCTGGGACCACCGGAGCGCCGTGCAGGGGGGCCAGCCTGGGCTGCAAACCTGACTCCCACTGAACAGGGACTATTGCGGGTAGGCTCCCACGGTACCCAAATTAACCTGTTCTCGGTTAGGCTGGCAATTTCAGCGTAATGCCGCTCCCCATCGTAACCGGATCCTGTTTTCAAGGTGAGGGCGATGGCTTTATGTGTTGTAGGAATTGTTCTGTGCCAAAGCAGAGAACTAAAGAAGTGATGGTCGGAACGGGACAGAAACGCTAACCTACTTGACTGGCGGAGTCCAAGGGTAGTACACCGGCCCACATCCTCACACCCAGAAGAGACCCGCTGGTTGAGGGTAGATTCTTCCACCTCAGAAGACTACTGATGAGAATGCCAACAAGAGAAAAATGAAATAAAAAGCCAGGTCACCGAGACTACTAAATGCCAAGAGGCACGAGAAACATATGCAGAAAGGCTCGTTAATCATAAAATACCCTCATCGCTCCCTCTTGTGCCTTGCATCGGGGATCCAAGATAAACACTGGAGTTCTAATCTCTTTTCAAGAAATTACACCAAACAACATGAATTCTTGATTTCTCCATGTTTGCGTTTCTAGGCAATAGGACTTTAGCATAACTCTATTCCACACCAGGTACTAGTTTTAAAATGGAAGACAGACCTCCTTGACATCCGATGGTGGGAGGTCTGAGATACTGCACATGACCAAGTAAATCTAATTCTCTGAAGACACTGTGGGATTCCTTCCCACTTATATGAGAAGCGGCTGCTTCTTTTTGTTGTTGTTGGTTGTGTGTTTTTAATGTAAATGCATTTCCCCTTCTCCAGAAAATGTTCCCAGGGTATCATGGCACACTGAGAGTAAGACTTGTGTGGCATCTTGCTTGAAGGGAAAATAAAAGTTTTCTGCTACAGAGGACTGAGGAGACTCCACACCAGGGTCCTCCCAGAGAAGACCAGAAACATACTCTCATGGGAAAGTAGAGGACAGAAGCTCAGGACTGACCTCAGGATTTTCAGCCTTCCTACCTGATAACAACTGTTACGCTAGCACAATATGTGTCTGCAAGTCTGCGATGTAAAAATAAGGTCCCTACAATTAAATGCTAAAGTAAGCTATGGTGAACAATCTAAAAAGGAGGACCCAACTACGTCAGATTTTTGGACGACTGCTCAAAGTGGGCAGTTCCTTACATAAGGCCTAATTTTAAGGTACGACTGTCATACAAGGACATAAGAACAGTTTTCTCTCTCCCTTTTGCCCTTAATGGAGACTCTGCATAGAAGACCATTTTCCCCAGGGAGCAAATGGCATTGCTGCAGACTAAGAAGAGAAAACAACACTGATGGGTGAAGGCCCCACTGCGTGTATCTGCAGCAATGCCAGCTCAACACATTTCCACCTTCCCCTGTCTGCTTGATCCCATTTCTCCTCTGCCACAATTCACTGACCCCTTACTTCTTCCACTTTAAATTTCTGTAGCCTTGCTCAGGAGCAACACAGTGAAATAGCCGAGTTTGAAACATCTTTACAAAAAGTTGTCGCCTTTTTGAGTGAGGGGCCCAAAACTGAACGCAGGACTTGAGGTGCAGCCTCACCAGTGCCCAGTACAGGGGACGATCCCTTCCCTGCTCCTGCTATTAATAGCTGTTCTGGTGCAAGCGGATGCATAGTAAATGGTTGTAGAGAGGAAAGGGTGAAACAGGAGCCTTGAGATGGAAAACTTTGCAGTCCTCTGGAGAAGCCCCATGTGAACCCACACTTTCAGCTTAAGTTACCAGCTATAGATGACTGCAGAGCCGGAAGATTTTGGCTTAGCCCCGCACGAACACAGCTGCCCTACCTCTGGCTTTACAGCAGCAGGTATGATGGTGTCACACTCTAACACAAGGCATGTTAAGGTGCCACCAGAAGAGCAAGGTGTGTGATGCTCTTACCTCCGGCTGCTGCCCATAGTAAGGCACCGACCAGCATCGTCTGACCAAAGAGACACGGACCAAGGAGGTGGAAGGGCCTTTCTTTCCCTGCTGGAAACCTACCGGAACAGTAACCACCTCACGAAGGGTACCACAGAAACTTTGCATGCTCTCTGGTGATGTCTGCACTGCCATGCTTCTGGCGCCTGGTGCCCCATCCATGCATATTTCAGACAGGGCAAAGGGGATACCCTGATTTTAGTGACTAGTTCAGTTATCGATACAGGCACGTTCTCTGTTCATCATAAGGCTCCTCTGTGTCTTGCCAAACACAGCTGGAAGGGGAGGGAGTAAAGGGAGGAAGATATTCTGCATTTATGTTTCCGTTAATTCAGCAAGAGAAATAGATCAAACGTTCATTTATTCTGTGTTCCAGGACACTTCTAGACACTATATATAGTTTCTCAGATACCAGCGTCTCCCTCACCTACATATTCACACTAATCCATATAAAACTATGAGTCATTACACAAAGTTCCATCCAGAAGAGTAAGCCATTCATCCTTTGGGGGAGGAGGAGAGGGGAAATTAAGAGCTGTTTCCAATTTAATTGGCAGACTTTACATTTTTGTTCTGCTTCCACTGGAAAGTGTGGTGCTAATTTTTCTGCCACAGCTTGTAGCCACGGTGAGAGCTCGATCTGCTTCATTTACGCCTACCAGTAGGACCTCTAAAAAAATAAAATAATTTAGAATTGTATTTGCCATGTGCCTCTGGTCAGCATGCCAGTTCTGTGTGCTGAACTAAATGCTTGTGTTGTTTTGAGGACTCAAATGTTTTAAAACTCCCTGCAACTGTTAAACCCCTTTTTCACCAAATGGATGGTAAAACAGCAGAGTTTAAATGGCACACTGTAACACTCACACCAACTGCTCAAGCCTCAGTGTCGTACCTTGAAAGCATGATACCTTCTGAATTCATTTTGAAAAAGAGCGAGAAGTAACATGGATTCACTCACGATGCTCTGCAGCATACCCTCTCCTTTTGCTTTCACACAGTAAAGCACATGTATGCCCCACCCTGTCTTTTTACTGTATCTTCTAGTCAAAAACATGGTTTCCTGTGTGCAAGCAGCTCTTTTTTTGTGTAATTTTGAAGTGAGGTTGCGTAGAAAGCAGCAACTTGGAACAGGTATGTGTTTTAATTCCTACATCACCTACTCCAACATGGGGGTTTTAATTATGTGTTCCCATTTCCAGCGTGACAGAGGACAGGGCTTTGACTGTCTTCTCATTTTTTACTCTGTAATTTCTGATTTTTTTTTTCTCAGCTGCTTCTTGGCTTTGCATGACCCTCTCTCTCATTTTCTAATCCAACAATTCCAGCCGTGCAGCTGCACACAACATTTATGGCTATTTCAACTCAACCTCCCTCATCTTGTTCCTTTTTGCAAACAGCCCCTCAATCAGGGTGGCCAGTCTTTGCTTCCCGAGCAATTCAGGGGCCATTCCCACGGACTGCATCACCCGAGAGGTGAGGGGGCTCCGCTGGTGCAGGGACCTGCCATCACCCTGCTGGCACAGAGATGGGTGAAGTCCACAGGAGCTGCTGAGCCCCCAGGACCACCAGCAAGGCAGCCCCAAGCACTGACCAGCAAATCCTCCTGAGAAGGACTGGCACCTTCTACTTGAGCTGCTCCTGGAGCTCCTGCTCAAGGAGGGACACGGGGGAGACTTGATCTATACAAGGATTTTGGCACACAGACTGCAGGGTTACAAAGACCAGCCACCTCAAGTCCAAAGCAAATAATACACAAGAAACAACAGCTAGGCAGTCTTTCTGCAGGAGATGAAGTTGAGCCAAAGTGCTGTGAGCCTTTCAACACCTTTTCCCAAACTACATCAATTTAATTTTCTATGACTTTGCTAATGATTCACATATCTCGCTACACCTTTGTGGGGCATTAAATTTCTCTGCAGTTACTCCTTTTCAAAACACGTATCAAGCCTTAACACTTCCACAATGGTTGCGTATCAACATTTTCAGAAGTGTCAAACACACAGTCTAGAACTACTGTTGGGTCCTTTAGTTGCAGTCTCAACTAATAATGGCATATGAGGTGGCACAAACGTCAGAAAGACTGCTCTACACCTCTGCTTGATATCTAATAGCTACATTTAACAGCTCAACTCGCTCAAGCTCCCCTGAAGCAGAGCATTTGGAGCTCCTGTCAACCACGAGCTGATGCCAGGTACTCCAGGTACCTCCATGGGGAAAACACCCTTTTCTTCAATAAGATGAATAGGTAAACTCTATCCTGCTCCATGGCAGAACAGGGCGTGAACTGAAAAAAAAAAAGGTAATCAGTGGGCACTAAAGCTGCACAACCTGCTAAGAAAGAAGGGTGTTACATCAGTCAGATGTACGTGTAAGTATAGGTCCCCTTCCTTCCATTCCCACCTCCTCCCCAAGCCAGCACGTGCAATTTTATCTTCACCATTAGCATGATGGCAGTGTAGCTTGCAAGGCTATAGCATTTCACCTGAAACGTAAAGGAATATGAGCACACATGCAATACACTCGACAAATATCCAAGGCATTAAAAGCACCTGAACAGTTAAGGAAAATTACAGGCCCTCAAGTAAAGATTTCAAAATCACAAGGAAACGAATCTATACTTGCAAACGTTAACATCAAGCTTCTTGGGGTACGGCTGCAGAATGCAGACATCTTGTCTAAAGAGACAGAGTCTCCTCACAAATTCTAGGTGTTCAAGCTTTCTTTTTATTTAGTTTTAAGGCTCACCAACAGTTCGTATTAGATATTTAAACCTTAAAGGCTATGAAATTATTTTATCTCAAAAAAGGATCTTTGAAAGGCAAAAAACGCATACTTGTAGCTGACGAGTAACAACCAGGGAAAACTTTTTCTTTTAAAATAAAGTTACCCTTCTCGCCTTCTAAAAGTTGTGGAAACTTTTAAAGGTAGAAAAGGCCATGGCAAAAAAACCAAAAACCCAAACAAAAAAAAAGAAAGAAAAAAAGAAGAAATGCAGCACTAGATAATTTTAAACACTTCGCATACCTAAAAAGGGCATATTAAACCACAGTCTTAGTCATAATCCTACAGCAGCAAATCAGTAAGAGCAAAGACGACGCGACCCGCAGCCGCCCGGCTGTCGGCGAGGCAGCGGGTTCGAGCGCACGACACACACGCCGAAGGAAGCGGGTGTCGAACCTCGCCCCCAGCATCTCCTCCTCCGCCCCCCACCCTCCTCTGACCACCTGTAGCAGCCTCAGAGGAAGCAGGCGCGCTCCCACAGACTTTCCAGCTACGCTGCACCAGCCGCAAAGTACGCATGCAGCCATCGGCACACGTGTGAAAATACATACACGCAGTACCAGCGTCGAGTCTTTCTGCAACAATTAACCTACTTCGCGGGCAGCCAAACTTACTTTCTTTTCCCTTTTTTTTTTTTTAAATTTAAAAAGCAAACCAGAAAAGCAGCCCAAGGGGCAAGAGAGACCCCTCTATCCCATCCGTGCCCTTTCCCTTTCTTCCGCTCCACGCACACCTACCCACACCTCCGCAGCGCTGGAAAAAGGCTGTAAGCAGGGCATTGCCACTAGTGCATCCTGGGTGTTGGGAGCTGTGGTTTTGAGATTAAACGCCCAGCAAAGAAATTTCACCTTTTTGACCAGATTTTTCCATAAGTGACTGAACATGGGTTAGGAAAATTTTAAATTAAAAAAAAAAAAAAAAAGAGAGAGAGAGAGAAATGTCTGAATTTCCTCTCGTGCTCAGATGCGGCAGCATGGTTCAGATCACTTCTCTGCAATCAGCTAAAATTAGGGCAAAAAGGGCACATGCCAGGTGCCTGAGAGAAGGTGCCCGAGAGAAGGTGCCCAAGAGAAGGTGCCCGGCCACAGGGACCACGCTGTTGGGGACACTGGGAGCTGGTGTCCGGGCAGCAGGACCTGGCTTGGGGGCTCTCCTTGCAGGCGCTTCAAATGCATTTCTACCGGTATCATTTCATCAGTGGTCAGCCCTTAAAAAAACAAAAAAACCCCAACCATGCAATCTTCCCCCCCAACAAACCCCAGCAGCCACCAAAAAAGAAGTTTTACCCCCATAAATTCCAAATAAGAAAGGAGCAGAAGGGAACAAGTGGGGCTGGAGGAAGGAAGAGGTGCGGGATCTCTGCTGGTAGGAAACCAACTTGCTGTCCAAGGGTCCTCTGGAAACTCTTGGGGCGCTTTGCATATTCTGCAACAACGATTTTCCCTCCTTGAGCCGTTTCAGCCTCGCCAATACGCCAGGGGAGGGGCCCATGGGTGGGGAAGGAGTTAAAAATAAAAACAAACACTGAAAAGCTATTTGTAAACTGTTTCACCCCAGCGATCACTTCAACTCACGGTTTCTTTAACCGACTGAGCAGCGCACCTGCAGAGCGAGTCGGGGCAGGAGGCAGTCCTCCGTAAATACCCGGGAGAACCCTCGCCCGGCTGCGACTCCTCGGGCACCTCTCTCTCTGCCCACTGGGATGACACCAGTGTGCCCGTCTTCACGGGAATGTCCTTCAACTTTACAGGCAGGAAACAAATGGAAGGTAGGCAGAGGAAAAAAAAGAAGGAAAAAAAAAAATATATATATATTCCTCGGATAAAATTGCCCTGAATATGATTTCAGCTTTGCAACAGTCAACACTGCCCTTATCTGGGTTTCAACAACTGCAAGGTCTCGGGCGCCTGGTCATCCCTCCTTCACCCCACAGACTCTTAACCAGCCAAAGAAAGCAGCTGTGCCAGGTGTTAGACCAAGTACGGCTGTAAATCCCGCAACCTCCTCTGCCCCGTCCAGGTGACCCGAAACCTGAAGTGCCAAACGCGGTGATTAAGCGATCCCCGAACGCTGCACACGCCTGTGAACAGGAGGTGCCCGTCTCCTCCGGCGTCAGTTCAGCACTCAGGGTCGGTCACCCGGCATTGACCGCTGGAGGTCAGGAGCAGAAGTGCTGGAAGCAAAGGCATTCCTCGCAGTTTTGGTTTACTGATAATCCAACGAAACAGCACCAATTCTCACCTCTGGGCAGATTACTTCCTTAAAAAAAAAAAAAACCAACCAAAAAACAAAAACCCAACCAAAACCCAAACCAACTTCAGGCAGTGAACCAGCCATTGCTCGAGTCACAGGTGCAGGGAGCGCAGCAAACCCAACCACTAGCTGCACCACCAACCTCAACCCTTGCTCTTCTCTTCCCCCCCCCCAAAACTAGCAAGGAGTCAAGCTGTTCCATAATGCTCTGAAGCTTTACATCAGAAACCTAAAAGCAACGCTGGTGTGGGCACAGGCATCCTATGTGGGGCGGGGGAGAGCGGAGGGGGTTCAGCAGCCGATGGCTCGGCCGACGGGCGCTCATCCGCAGCTCCCTCTCCGTCGAGCGCAGGAGAGCTGCCGGCACGGTCACCTGCACCGCCGACCGCAGGGGGCTGCAGCGGGCAGCAGAGACCCCTCTCTTGGCTCAGGGCCCACCGGGAAGGTGGAAATTTTGATTTTTGGTAAACAATGGAGCAATTTCGCAATATGGTAATCTTAGAGGCAGTTTCTCAGGCTACTCTGGTACAGCTTTTGGGTCCCTCCATACACAATCCTATGTGGTTTAATTTTTTTGTTTGAAATCAGGCAGGGAGCAGCACTTGTACAGGTTGGCTCCTGGATGCCTTTCAACCAAAAGCAGGTGAAAGCTCTGCTCACACGAGCCAACTGAGAAGCAGACATATCCAAGAAATTTTCAAGTTTTGATCCAGCATTGCTCCTGAAAAGGAAAGCTCAACAGCTGAAACCAAGACCAAACCAGAAACAAGTCATTTTTTAAATATGATAGTTGCAATCAGTCGAAAGAGGCAAGTGCATTAACTGACACTGCTGATGTTGGAAAATCTGCAGGTAATCAGGATGGGCAAGTCTCAAAGGCTGGTGTTCAAATAACCAGCATGGCTGTTTGTCCAAAGCTTAACCAAACTGTTCAAACCCACTGGTGTGCCAAGTCAAACTGCAAGGAAAAACCTTTCAGAAGCCGTATTTCTTCACGCTAGAACACGGCTACCAGGACATTTCAAGTATTTACATGGACTGGAACTGGATTCTAGGAATGGGGAAATGGATCTCCCCCTACCTTCTCCTCAAGACCAAACCATTTTTTCCTTATTCTGACAATAGCAGAGCACGACAGACTTCTGCTTTGACCCCGTTATGCCGCAGGAGGAGGCAGCCACGGGCTGCCTACAGACCCTACAACCGAAGGCTATTCCTTCCCATCCACCGGCTTTTGCATTGCCCGTTTATAGAACTGTGGCACCGGGAAGACCCTAAAACCATCTGCACCACAGGATAATCACACACAGAGACGATGACTTCACTGCAAGAAATGGACTGAAGTTGCAGGGGAGGAGGAGGACAACAGGTGCCTGCGGAAGGAATAATTAAGGTGTTGGGCTACGCAAACCACTTTTGGTACCCATGTTTACCACCCCCACCTCACCTTACCCCCTGCGCACGCACACCCTCCCCATAGCACTCAAGTGCCTCCTGCACTCTGAATTCCTTTGCTGTTGGGTGCAGTAGTCGGCCTTTCATGTTATTTTAGAGCAGACTGTAAAGACTTTGGTCCTGTAAAGTTCTCCCGTGACATTACTGACCTTGTTACTCTTTATGCTACTCCAGTTTCCTTAAGAAAGAAAAAAGTAGTTAAAAAATTCTCAAGTGATTCAAACAAGTCCTCTGTTCATCTTCAGAAATGACTGGCGTCACCTTGAGATCAAAACATGTACCCGATCGCTATAGGAAGGCTTTATAGCTCCGAGTTCTATATAGGTAACACTTCAACAGCACAACCATTTTTTTCTACCAGAAAGAATCATGAAAAGCACCAGAAATATTTGCAGCAGGCAGCTAATACCAATGCCAGCTTTCCTTGCAAGGTATTTTCACTAAATTAGTCTTGATAGCATCGCAATTTGTTGAGGTAGGGAACAATATAAATTAACAAAGTCATGACGGGGGGGGGGGGGGGCACAAAGGAGGGAAATAAGGAGGCAATACTTATCTGTTGAAAGTAAGACTTGCGAAGAAAAACAAGAAGCATTACACTGATTAAGTAATACAGGGGTTGGTGTACAACAGAACTTGTGAATTACATTTGCAACGTTGTGTTTTGCTTTAATAACTGGGGCTAGACAAAACAATTGGACTGTAGCTGTACCACGCTGCATGCCAGACCTTACTTGCTTTGATCTCAGGGAATAGTAAAAATTTTGAAGAGAAAGTTTGGAGACGGTTTGAATGATGCTCACAGCTTCTTAAGCTTGGAATTTGGTGGTTAGTGCATTAAGCATTACTCACTTTCTGAACAAAGTGGAAAGTTAACACAAATTGGCAGATGACTAACTGTCCAAGAAACAGATTATTGAATGAATCACTGACTCTACTTTTAGTCTAATAATAAGACAAACGAAGAGGAACAAGAAGGGGAAAGACAAACAAAAATTTTCCTTGCAGAGTGCTTATATTTGCACTGCCTGTGAACTTCCAGCTACGACAAACTACACAACAATTTTATGATTTACCATGAGATCTAAATTCAGGTTAGCTCACTGACACACCTCAGCAAAGTCCAACAAGCGCGCGGCCAAGCAGAACCTCCTGTGCTGCGCCCAGCAGCAGAACAGGTTACCAGCTCCCAACGTTATGGAGGATGAGATTTGACTCCCTCCTTCACCTGAGCGAATTCAAGCCGATCAGGGCTGCTCTGATCATCTGCTGAATTCTTTACTCAGCATCTCTGAGCGCACACACTTGCCAGCCTCAGGGTGATAAAAGGTTGCAAGGAAGACCTCAGGGTCTAGGACTGCAGCCACCTGGTTCAAAAAACTCTCCACAGTCACCAGGTCTGCTCATCTCCTCAGCTATGACTTACGTTTGAAATCTGAATTCACAAGAGCTCATCACAGCTGGGAGATAGGTGACACAACCAGGTCACATCAGGCCAGAAGCAATGAGAACCAGGTGGGAATAACGACAGTTATTTGAATACTTGCAAAAGATAGTACTTTTGCATTTTGTTAACATAGAAGACTTGCTTGATTGAGTTCTGTTTTCCTCTAATGTTTCTTTCAATTGTCTGTTGCAAACACAAGCCAAAATTAAATGGCCCAAACCTCTCGTGCCCTGGCAGCAAGCTCTTACTGCCAAGCTACAGGTTAGGCTGGGCACAGGCTGCTAATGGTTTTCTGCAGTACCACCACGTTGCGAAAGCAAGACAAGAGTGACCTTCAGGAGATGGGGCATGATGATTTGATGGTCATGGTGCTTTGACGGCCAGGTGTCCCATGGTCAGCTCCAGGTCTTTTAACAAATTTTGGGTTCATTTGGTCCCTCACCAGACTCTGCAGTAAACTCAACCAGCAGAAAACTAACCCTACACATACAATGAATAATCTTCTGCCAATTTAGCTCTCAGGGCTGGCCCACTGTGGGATGAGACAGGTGCCAGGGCAAGTGCAAAGCAAGGAAAGGAGATGATGCAGAGCAGAATCAGAGTCTCAAAATTCAGTAGTGACAGCGTCTGTTGCCCTTCACAGGTCCAGCCCCCAGTGATTTTGGAGACACATCCCATTTCCGAGTCAGCAGAGCTCAGAAGATGGATGAGATTTAGACACGATATTCATTCGTCACAACACAACCCTCATGACACTTCTGATAGCAAGATTTTCTAAAGACGAGCTGAAATCAGAGCACTGAACCTATGTCCTCTTGAACTCTGAATAACCACCGACACCGTCATTTGCAGTCCTTACTGATTATTCTTTTGTAAACTTCAGTAAGAACTGTCCATAAATAAACCCCTTAAGTTGGAAGTTGGCCTTTTCTGCTATACCAATCTGAAAACAGTAAAATCTCCCTTATTGTTGCCATGTAACAAACAACTGGATTTTCACATGTTTCAAAGTTGTATCTCCACAGGCTTCTGTGCCTCTATTTTTAGTGCGCCTCTTCCAGTGAGAAGCTACAAAACAAAGATTCTCCATCACAGTCTGGTTATCCAAGAAACTAACAAACACATCCAAGGTATTTCAGCACAATCCAAATTAACTACATAAATACATTTAAATATTTAGTGGTAAAAGATACCCGCTGACACTGAGGGAGCTGGGATAGGTCTAGATTTACTGAGGATTTGTCCGAGAACGGATTTTGTAAAAAGCATACTCTGCTTTTAAAATAGAATAATAAAAAACAAAGAACCATCACATCCTTATAAGGAGTAACTTACTAGTATAAATATTGCAACAACAGAGAAAGTAAACATGGAGGTTTCATAAATGTTGGAATTTTTACTCTAACAGGGAAGAAGAGTAGCTCTGCCTCATTTATAGTCTTTAAATCTTATAACAACACAGGCAACTTGAAAGCAGGCAGCAACACTATATATTAATGCAGCAGATCAGGAGACACTGATTGGACTACCATTAAAAGTAGAATATCTTGCATAAAAGAATTAAAATCTGATATACTATAACAGCATGGAGGGCATGCTCTGCTTATATGAAAACAAAATAACCTTGCATTCTACAAGGTACAGTTTCAAACAAAACGCAGTATGCGTTAGGGCTTGCTTTGTTGCACTGAACACGGGACAGAATCTTTACAAAAAGATTTCAGCCTCATAGGTAAACAGCTAGAAGGATGCCAGCACATTTGAAAACTAATACCTAAAAAAAAAAAAGAAGAGAGAAAGAAGAATTTAATAGATCACTTTCTGATTTGCCCTTTTTTCAGTATCACTTTCAGTACTGGAAGACGTGCATTTCCTCCTAGGTAATGACAGATACATCCTGCAGTTGTCGTTTATTCTTCAACTCCTATTTTCTGTTTACTTTCTGGATCCTCTGACCCCAGCTCAAACAGCAATACAGGTCACTCAGCAATCTTACTGTCCTCTCTTTACCGGAGTGGAAGAGAGGTGGAGAACAGCAGCTCGACAAGACGAGGTTGTGTGCCAAGTCTTCCCCCACTCGACATAAATAGCTTATATTTTCCAGATGTGCATCTCTGACATCGAGGCTAAGCGTCAGCAATAGTCACTGCGGTGAAACGCGAAACACTGAGGAGACAGGAGAGGGAAAGATTTTAGCACGGCAAGCAGTGGTACAATTAGGTTTTTTTGGGACGGTACAAGATCTTTCACTGTTGCACAGCAAAGCACTAAAGCTTCCATAACTTAAAAAAAAAAAAGTTCAAAGTAATATTTTCCAACCTTTCACTAAGAGTAGGGGCCAAAACCACACGTTTTAAAGGTCTTCCACAGTTTTATTATTAGAAGTAGAAACCCTACTGATACTGATGAGTCATTTGTATTGGCGGAAACCAAGAACACCCATTTTCTTTAAGTGTTACAAAGCTCTCAATGTGGTTTTCTATTCATTACTGGTCAAAGTAGTTGACTAAAAAGAAAACAAGTGACAAGAACTCACCTTATTGTTATTAAAGCTTGTTTTATACCAGCTGATTTTGTTTACCACGCTTTTAGTGATCGCTTATTTTTCACCCCATTCCACAAAAAGAAGAAAAATACACAAAAGAGGACTACGAATCTAAACTCCATGACAGTAAATCCAGAACTGCAGATGGATAATGCACTCCGCTTCTGCAAATGCTTTTGTGATTGACTAAGAAAGGAAAAAGAAAGGAGAGAAGAAGAAAAACCACAACAAGAAGATCAGTTAAAAATCATCAGTCAGCAGAAGCTATCGTTTTAGGATCCTTATGAGTAATCAGAATAGAGTCTGTAAATAAAGAAGCACTTGTACAAGAGCGTAAGTTTTCATCTTCACGCAAATGAAAGAATCCTTTCACGCTAATGGCCAGCAATATTGCCACACAGGAGACAAAAACCAGACTAAGAAACAGCAAAATTCTGAAAACTAAAGATAGCTAAAACCAGGTTTTTAAAGTTTAATCAGAATTCCTTGCTGGCTTTAAAGAACATTTCTGCCATAAAAAGGGGCAGAGGGTAGGAGACTGTACAGCTTGCAATTGGCAAGGGAAAATACAATTCATACGCTGGACTTGGCATATCCGAATGGGGAAGAATGCTTGGGGGGAATTTTTTTTTTTGTAACGTCCCATTCACAAAAAAAGAAACGAAATAAACCTCAGAGGTTTGATCCTGCTGAACATCTGTAGCATCTAGATGAACTTCCAAGCACAACCTCTGCAGCAGCGCAATGGATTTCTGCTTTACACTAGGCACCTAGCGGAACGGCAGCCTGGCAAAACAACAGTGTATTTCGGTATTTCTGGGGAAGAAAACCCACAGCAAAGCAGTGACCAGAGAACCGAAAATAACCTTTGAACAACAGCTCGGCACCGACGGTCTCTCTGCCTGCGCCTCCTATTGTGGATAGTTTATAGCGAGGGTAGCTGCAAGCTGCACCAGACACGTGAGTCAGCAAGAGCAGCTTGTAGGAAACTGCTGACATGTTCAATTGCTCTCACATACACTGAACACACCTACCCACTAAATAAAAAACAGGCTGCATGCAAATCGGGGTAAAGGAACACCTCCACACCTACAGTTCCTGTTTTCCTAGTTCAGGTTTAAATTTTAAAGCGATCACTAACAAAAAAAAAAAAAAAACAAACCACCCTCCGTGGATGTCAGCTATAATAAGTAGCTATGATTAAGTCTCAAGGGTCATTTTGTTTATTTAAACAGACGTAACTGCTTTTCCTCTTTTCAAAAAACAAAATTGCTGCTCCACAGCCCAGAAACCCTCCACAGTGACAAGCAGTGAACAGTTCCTGTTTTTCTTAGTAGGGAGACTCCTTTTGAACCTATGCACCAAAACCCATCTACCCATCACAGCCCGGCTGAGTGCTTTCAAAGCTCAGGAGCAAAAAAATAAGCTTCCAGCTTCCATTTCAACTCCTACTAGGGGTAAACTGGAAATTCCCAGGGTTTTCGTTCCTAACAGCTTTTCAAGCATCTGTTCAGTTGATGCAATAGCAGTGAAAGTTGTATGCAAATTATAGGTCTTGGGAATAAATCTGGGAGGATCTGACCCTTTTAGGTCACCTTTCACACTAAAAAGAAGAAGAAAACAGCGTACCTCAGGTCCTGGTGCCTCTTGCCCCTGCAGCCGCCACCACCTCCTCCTTCCCTTCTTCCTTTGAGGCACTGACGCTAAAGTGTCCCAGCTTGCTCCGAGGGCAGGTTTGCACCAGGAGGTGTAAAGAGCAAAGGGGGAGCAGAGGCAGAGGGGATGGAGGAGGGATGAGGGGTTATACACGGAGGGGCTGCACGCCTGGCAGCCCCCTCACCCACACAGGAGTTGCAGTTCAGCCCCCGCCGCATTGGGAGCTTTTGCAGGCAACCTGTTTCAAGCCAAACAGGGACACATCTATTGATCTGCTGAGATGCCAGTGCAGCGCAGCTGGTGTTCTTCAGGTTGTTGCTGTGGCTCTTTCTGCATAAAGATCAATACAATCAAGCAGAGGAGCCTTCCGAGCCCGATTTTTGACGGATCGAAGTTCTGCCGTACATGTAAACTTTTAGTATAAAGGTTTTCTCAAACTTGTTCCTTCGTTCTTTTTTATTTACCTGTTCTGAACATGTGGTTGCTCTCTGATCAATACCATCAGTTACTAGAACTTCAAGTCCATCAGTGGCCACAAAGCCTTTTGTATTCATTCCACTGCTTGCCTGCTTCAAAATTACAATTTAAAGTCCAAGACCGGCACAGTAAGTAGTGCTCTTTTCAATCCACTACAAAGATGTTTCTGCCTAACTGAAAAGTAAAACAAACGCATTGCAACTCAGCTGGCTGTATTCATACATTTTACATCTCCTTGATGCAAGCTTCACATGAATGCGTAATATTCACGCAGCTGTCAAGGTTAATGTCTTTTGGCTGAATTTAAAGCAATGATGACCATTTTTTTTTAAAAGCTGAACAAGCAGTTTGAGTACTATTCTGGAAAACCTTAGGGAGTTACTGGGGGTAGAAACCTACTGCCCATTCAGCTACTCCAACAAAATCATTTAGGCACCTACTCAAATATCAGTAAAGAACTGCAATATCAGAAAGACTCTCTTCCACACTCTCTAAAGCATCCGTAGTCAGGAGGAACACTGAAAGCAGCAGGACTAACTTGGACTTAGAGTCCGAGAAAGCTTTAAGTTTAAATCCAAATTTTCTTCAACACATTAATGGACCGAGTGGTATATTTCCCTTAACAGTTCAACTCAGAAACCACTAATATAAGACCATCACACCCAAAATGAGCCGAGCTGGAAATTCAGACCCAGAGGTGAAAGACAGAAGCATGCATGCCTTCAAACTTAAGTCAAATCTGCTAAACACTACAGGTATGTTCATGCAACTTGTAAACCAAGAAGCCATTCAGACAGCATTCCTTTGAGTAAAAAGGCACGTACATTTTGATTTGAATATATAAACCACGTTCATACCACCTAAATTAAAATCACAGAGACTCTGTTCACATCACACAATAAATGCTATTCAATTTACACCAACAGTTTATTACATAAAAATGTCATTACCACCAAAATGATAACTTCGCATATATTAATGTTACACATCTCATTTTTCAGCTTAGCGCCATAAACGTCTCTTAGCTATGCTCTAAGAGGTCTCCTCTTTATCTATGCGTATGTGAAGTCCTACCCCAAAAGAATGTCACAGGCACACAATGAGAAAACATCTCTTTTTTATTCTTCTTGGATTAAAAAACAACAACAACAACAAAACAAACCCACACACACAAAAACCCTGATCGCCGATTTTTTTTTTTTTTCATGGCTGGTGACATTTTTAGAGAAAACCTTGAGGAAAATAACTAATTGGCAATCATACTGCAGCATCGTTAAGAAAAATAGCTATGGCACTTCAGAACAGAAAATCAAGCAATGAAAGTTTTAAAATAAGCAAGGTCAAGCAACTTCTGTCACATATTCCACACTACACATCATCTGTACAGGGTTTTATTTTCAGCTCTGTCATTAATTATGCACACACAGAAAGAGATACATAAGATTGCTACATAGTATGGAGATTTTATTAAACTCATTAATTTCAATGAGTCTCTGAGGCCTTCTACAATGTCAAAGATTTACCAGAATCTCCTCATATTAGGAGCATCGTGAAAATGCCTATTTATTGGGATACGGACTGTTATTTTTCTCAGCTAGCAATTCAGGTGCTGTCTCTAACTTTCCTCCATGCCCAGAACGTAAGAGTGAACAGTGAATGTTTTCTTGCTGCAAAACGAACGACAGAAAGCAAGGAGGGAAGGGGAGGTGGGCGTCCCACCTACATCACCAGCGCATCCTGCCAGGGTGCACGACATTAATACCAACACATGTTCGAGATGTGCCCCCAGGTCAGAAAGGGACTAGGAATACCTGTCACAGCACTGCCTCCCAGTGTGAGATAACTGGGCATAAACAATTGCTGATGATTAACCAGCTGGGATCTGTCAGCATGTGCATCAGTTGCGCACCTTCTGTGCGCACCTTTCCTCACAATTGTAAAACTTTTCAAAAAATGGAGTTGTTTAAGCACAAATTACAGAGCAGACTTGCCCAGCATTGCCCAGAAATGCACACTCTGCTTCTGTGGAGGATTTCTGCAAAAGATCTCTAAATATCCTGACAACCACCCTATCTCCAAAATCACCAGGGACCTTTCTTGCCCACTTGACAGCTCAGTCTGCTGGCGTACATCTGTTTGAATGGCTCGTCCAGTGTTACAGAGCAAACTAAGAGGAAAACTAGACCTCTGATCCTAATTTTTCAATCCTCTACTTTTCCAATTAGTCACGGCTTCCTTCCATTTCTTGCAGAGCACCTTCAGAACAGCCTTTGAAGCTGGAGGGTCAAATGTGAAAAACGATGCTGAAAGCACAGGTTCAATACACCGCAGGGAAGTACAACGCCAATCTATTTTGCGGCACAAGCGCCCAGATCCCAGTGACGGGGGGCAGGCGGGTGGACACAAAAGGCAACACGGGCTTTTAAAAGAACAAGCCCACATCTGAAGTGGAATTTTATTTCTCTCTGTCAGAAGACTCCTAAAACACCAGTTTCGGGCTGTTGCTACAACAGCCCCGTAGACAACGGCTTAACACGCAGCCCTATCGTTTTATTCTATCCATCTCATCAAATGCGATTATCTCAAATTTCAGTATTTACATACCTGAAGAAGTCAATTTACCCAAGCACCACCACCACCCTCCTCAAACTGCAGAGCATTCCCCCATCTACAGCAGAATCTCAGACAATTCCCTGCCTCATAAAAACCCGACCTGTTTCTAGCTTGAGCCCCAGAATACCAAATTAAAATATGCACAAGTTTAGCGACAGTTCCAAAGTCTTCGAAAAGGGGCTTTCATCACGAAAACACTGACACGGCTTCAACTAGAGCAAACAGCAACACTATAATTTCCCAATCTTTCCAACATCCTGAGGAGTAATTCTAGTAAGATGCCATCCCCGCCTCACGTTTATTATTAAGGAACGAAACCCGGGCTTTACTCCGGAGCTGCCGGGGCTTCAGCAACAAGGGCACGATGATCTCACGGTAACCGAAGCGTTTTAAGCGAAGACACCCGCTGCACTACAAAAATAGCCTGCTCCACAAAAGGAGAGGCATGATTTCACACTTAGCGTCTTTCATGACAGCCAGCGTCTCCGCGGCGCGCTGCCTTGCCTACACGCTACGTTTTAATGATCCAAGAAACTGTTATCGGAGTTCACATCTCGCCCCAAACCTAGAAAAACGGGGCGGGGGGGGGGGGGGGGGGGCGACACGGACGGGGACACGCACACACACGCCCGGGGGGGTGCGGTGCCCGCTTGCCCCGAGCGGCTGCAGGTGGCCGGGGGAAGGGGCCGGGACGGCCCTTCGCGGGGGGGGCTGACCCGCGGCTGCCGGCCTGCCCGGCCCTGCGGAGCGCGGAGCGGAGCGCGGTGGGGGGGGGGGGGGGGCGCGCACAGACGCGTCCACGGACACGCACACCCGGACACACACACACACGCACACTTCGGCGCCTGCCGCGCATTCCCCGTTACGCAACGCGCGTGTTTCCCACTTCAAGGAATAAGCAAGAAGCACTCCTGCAAAGCCCGCGGCCGCTCCGGGGGCGAGGGTGCAGCCCCCCCCATCTAAACCCACGCAACAGCTGCTGGGGGACGGGGAGGAGGGGGGGGGGAAGCCACGCTGCCCCCACCCCGGCCAGCCTCCCCCCCCCCCCCAAACTTCGCCCCCCCTTCCCCTTCCCCATCGGGGCTGCCGAGCCGCGGAACAGGCGCACTCACCTCGCCTCCGCGCAACTTTCAGGGGTCGCCCCTCTCGCTGCAGCCTGGTGGGGGGGGGGGGGGAGGGGGAGGCCGTGGGGCGGGGTGGAGCGGGCCCGGGGCGGGGTGGGGAGTGGGGGGAGGCTGTTATAGCTGAGGAGGTTTGGGGAGGGGGGGGTTGCTCCTGTTGTTGCTGCTGCTGTTGTTTCGGAAATTGTTATTAGTATTTCTCTGCGGTCAGAAACCTGCACCCTCCCCCCCCCAAATGAAAAAAAAAAACCCCGACCCAGACGCTCATCACATGGCGATTGCTTTGAACCAGCTGCTTCCAGAGCCAAAGTCTTGCGGAGAAAAATAAAGGGGGAAGGGAGGGAGGGAGGGAGGGAGAGAGGGAGGGGGCTGGCAGGGGGGCCGGAGGAGGAGAGAAAGCCGCAGCGGAGGGAGGGAGGGAGGGAGGGAGGCGGGGGGGGGGGGGGGGAGCGGCACCGCGGCGGCTGTGTCGCTGCCGGAGCGGCACCCGGGGCCGGCGGCGGTGGCAGCCCGGCGGAGGAGGGAAGGCGGCGCTGCGCTGCTGCCGCGGCCGCTGCTGCCCGGCTCTGCCGCCCGCCCGCCCGCGCCCGCCGCCGCCGCCGCCGCCGCCGCCGCCTCGCGCGCCCCGGCCCAGCGCCGCCCCCGCCCCTCAATCGCTACATTGTTGACATTCGCAGGCTGACATCATCCTCCCCGCCCCGCCGCCCGCTCCATTCACAATAACGCTACGCCAACGGCGCAGCGCCCTCTCCCTCGCCCGCCCCGGCCGCTACGCGCAGAAAGCGGCGTACGGCCGCTCCGCGAATCGCGGCGGCGCCGCTGCTGACATTCCGCCCGCCCCGCCCCTCCGGCCGGGAGCGGGCCGCGCATGCGCAGGGCGGGCTCGCTCCCTTCCCTCCCTCCCGCTCTTCCCGGGGAGGGCTGTGCGCGAGCCTCTGCCTTTCCCTCGGTGCGTGCGCGCGTGCCGCCGCTGGCGCCGGGCCCCGTGCCGGGGGGCTCGCGCCGGCGGCCGCAGGGGCCTCTGGGAGCCGTAGTCCGCCGCCAGGGGCCGCTGGGGCGGCGCGCGGGCCCGCCGGCCGCCATGGCGGCGGCCCTAGCAGTCCCGGCGGCGCGGCCGGGCCCGTCCCCGTCCCCGCCGCGCCGGCCGTGGAGGGCTGTGGAGCCCACCTCCCCGGGCGGCAGGCCTGGGGGAGGACCGGGGACCGCCGCCGCCGCCGGGCCCGGCCGTGGTGAGGGCGAGCGGCGGCGCGTCGCCCCTGGGCGGCTGTGGGCAGAGTGTGATGGGGAGGGCGAAAAATAGCGGCCCGGTCGCCCCTGGGAGCCGGCGGAGCCGCCGCCGTTGGTCCCGGTGGTGTTTTATGGGCTCCACACCCGGAGAAACCTCATCCTACTGATGGTGCAGACCGCAGGCGTCCAACAGCCACGAGTCGGCCCCGCCAAACGCGGCCCAAAGCACAAACAACGCAACCCCGTCACGCGTCCCCGACGCAACCCCGTCACGCGTCCCCGACGCGAGCGGGTCGGTGGGCCTTCGCCTGGGCTCAGCGGGCACAAGGTGCCGGTTTTCGAGCCCTTTCCCACCCCGAGGGGTTCCTTTTACCCGGTGGTTGGGCCGCGATTCCCGCAAGCGGCGCCAGCAGCCAGTGCTTCCGAGCAAGACCCCGAATGTCAGGAGGTGTGAAACGCCACTGGGAGAAGCGGTAAATAAGTCGACTGCACTCGACAAGCCCGAGTTGTTCAGCCGGGCCGGGACAGAAAAACATAAAGATGAAAGACGGCTGGTAGAAAGGAAAGTTAGAAAATAAATGATTCACAATGGGGGCCGTGAGTGAGATTATCTCTGGAGACATCTCTAATTAAAGGGCGTTGGATAACTAGAGGGTTACATTTTCCTGGGTCAGTGGTCTTGAAAAAGAAATTGCAGTTGCAGTAAATGTCAATAAAGAATGGTGGTGACCTACTGCTAACAAAAGCACGTTCGGTAATTAACATGTGCATGTTTGTTATTTTTTCTGTGTTTATGTCAGCTCTTATTGTACGTTTTCATCCTCTGTTTCCCCCTTTCATTACAGACAGATAAGAGAGAAAGAGTGTTTTCCGTATCTTTCAGAGGGGAGCAATTTCTCTGCAAGTTATTTCACTGGTGTCTTCTGAAATTGCAGCAGCTCCATCAGGCTACCTGCGTTTTCAAACTCTACTAAACAACAGAAAACTATGCAAATACTGTGTGCCAACACAAAATCAACTCTTTGTGTGTAACGACAAACATTGTCACTTTTCAAAAGCATTCTCCCCTGGCTTGCATTTTGCACGGTTGTCTGCTTGTGTAAAGTGAAAAGCATTTTAGTGCAGTAGGATTTTATCTCTACTGTTCCTAGCTACATGTGGCTGCAGAATAGCACCCCACTGGAGAATTTGACTCATAAACATCACTTTCCCTTTCCAAGTAAGGTTCATATAAAGCCTTGCTCACAAGTGCCATTTAGGTTCTGGTTCTGCAGACTTATATCGTGTTAAGTCCCACAGTGTGCAAAGGGACTTGTCGTGTGTTTAAACACTAGCAGGACTGAGTCTTCTTGTTGCCTCATTTTTCCTAGAGACACAAAAATAATTTTGTATTGGCGTGAGAGATAAAAACACTATGTTGGGAAGGACAGGGAGGTAAAAATAAGACATGCAACATTTGTAATGCTTTAGTTAGCATGCTACCTGCCCATTATGCCACTGTATTCAAAATGCACATATTCTGTTGTTTACAACACACTACAGGAGATACGGCTCCAGGTAGTCAAAGCCAGCCAAATAGAAAACTCAACAAAGTGCTCTCTATACACCTCTGCCCATAGCGCACCTTTCTGAAAGGCTCAATAATTGCCATTTATCTTACTGGCCGACATTTTAAAATGAATGTTACTAGTTGGCTTAAAGGAAGCATAAAGTGAAAACGTCCATTTTAGATTTTATTATTCTGTTTACCCTGTGATAAGATTTGCAGTGACTTCAGTGTGAACCAGATCACGCTTGTGCAGGATGGAGATCGGCACAGAGCGAAAGAAGCTAGAGACGAGCAGGGATTGGGCACGTAGGCTTTTTGAAAACTCACCAAGCACCCCTATGCAGCTTTTGGTACCCAAATGCTATTAATGATTTTGCGACCAACTCGTAATGGAAGACAGAGTTCAGGTTCCTGTATATCATTCAGATCGTGATTTTATTATGGTCATTATATCTCTATATAACACTAGAAAACTGGAGAAAAACTGACAGAGTTGACAGAAGGAATATTACACTAACCGAATGAAACCTACTGTTCAAAAATGCTATTTTTATATCATGTATTTTACATTTTAATGCATTGGCTTCCCAATTCATTCCCAAACTGCTTATATTCCAGCAACAAATCCAGTCTGATCCTGTTTCCATTGCAATCAACTATCTCCACGCCTCAATTTTTGTATATGTAACTATTTCTGGACCATTTTTCTTGAAGTACAGCCAAACATATATTCCAAACAAATACGAATTATTTGAAGAGATGTCATGTATGGTCTCTCAAAATGATCCACAATTTGTCAAGCAATGACAACAAAATAAGGTAAGAATAAATGTGAAGAGGTACAATTTAGAAATTATCCCATGAATACTTGAGGGATAACTTGCCGTGAATGCTGCAACGTTATCCTCGAGAAAACGCTACATCCACACATTCAACAACTGGTTTTGACTCAACTCTATGGACAAATTTCCTGGTTACACATTACCTTTACTAATGTCTTAATTAGGTGGTTTTTCCACACCGCCGTGACTTCACCCCTTGAGAGAGGACCGCCTGGCTGAGCTTATGGCACTTGACCTACTTTTCAGTGTTTTCTTTATGGATAACACAAAACTTTCCAGAATATCTGAATTATGAATATCTATTTCAATCCTATTTCATATGTAAATTTAAAAGATTTTAAATGGAGTCCAATATTGTAAAACATGTCCCAACATCCCTTCCTGAGATCTCATTTGCATATCAATCTCGTAACTTGAATAGTCTTAATAGTGCCACTTGTTGGAGAGCTCTGTGTATTGCAAGGTATTTCAATCACGTATTTATAAAAACAAATTGCTTTTTCCTGGTGATAGGTAATTCCTAATTTAAAGTGCTACAGGAAGAGATGAAAGTGCTGCACAGAACAACTTTTGTTGCAGTCTTGGCTTCAACCACGCTGACTCAAAGACTCTATGAATGAGCAACACATTAGTGGATCTTATGCGACTTGATCTTTACAATGGTAATGAAGGAGCGAAAAAGGAAAAATGAGGACAAATCTTGCGGTTTTTAATTGAGTAAATTGTCATTTCCTTCCGAAGTACATTTTACTCTGCAGCATTTGGGTGAAAAAGATCAACTTTCCTGGATAAGCCCTCATCCTGTGCACAGATCTGAGTCATTATTGATAATTATGCACATATTCTCCTGGGTTGCCCAGGTAGAATTCATGAAACTGCATCATTTTCTTTGCAGTGATTAAGAAATTCACAGTTGATTAATGATTGTACTACAGGCACCATATGTCTTTTTGCAGCCGGATTCTAACACACCCCAGGTACACTGTGTTTCCAGGAGCACTGACAGTACGAACAGCACACCCTGAGTCAGTGGCTGTGACGGCTACGAAGGAGACATTGTCACGGTGCGTGATATCAAAGATCCACAATGTAATGTCTCCGCAGCGTGGCTTGACATCACATCAAAAGCTCCACAAAGGAACATTTGCCATGCACAGAGCGTCAGATCTCCAGCATGATATTTTGAGGAGCTGGTGAGATATAATATTTGAAATATGTTGAAGTATTAACAAAGCGTTGTTGCTGGGACTAAAATTATAGTGTCAGGAAGCAAGGCAGGAAAAAATGGCAGGCACTGACCTTTAAAAAAATAGATGCAGATAACATAATAGAAAAGGAATTGAAGGAGCTGATGACTTTGTATGTCAAGAAATCGAGGGTCTGGAATCATTAAGTTTTACACATTATGTACAAAACATCTACTGTGGTCACTAAGTCAAAAGGTAGGGTCTTCTCTGGTGTTTATCTTTTTCAAAAACAAGAGAATTAAACTGTTCAGATTGCCTGCTTGCCGGGGTTGCCAGACTTTGGTTTGACATATAGTAATTTGGGAAAAGTAATTGCAACACCTATGCTAGATAAATAGGATGAATGGCCTAAAGATTATTCTTTCCATTGGTTCTACAGGAGGTGAGAATTTGTCAGCCCCAGAGCAAACACAATCCTAACAGCCTTCTGGTGTCTTGAAGTTCAGTGCCGTGAGAGGCAGTCGAAATACAGCCCACAGCAAGTCCTGGAGACAGCCAGCGAGGCTAAGGCTTTGTCCTTGCCCATTTTGTCATTAAATCAGTGCCGCCTTCTGAGATCTTCATCAGCTCTATTACTGCTTTCATTTTTTTTTTTACTTAGTGTGTTCATTATTATTTACAATTTGTGAGTAACATTTTAGAATTTGCATTTAGAATCATATTTTAAAATATAATGTAAAACTATTTTTTTTTTTTTTTGCATTCTAAAGGTCAAATCTGGCAAATTCCCTGATTCTGCAGGTCAGGATGATCCCAGAGTCTGCTTCAAAAAGCAAGGGCATCCGTAATGACATATTTAAACCTCAGTTCATATTCCCCTATCACTAAGAATCAGCACAGGCAAATCAGCTCCAAAAGTCGTTTGAGGGCAATTGTGGACAAAGCTCAACCTTGGTTTAGCTAGGCTTGCTCAGAAGCCTTGTAATCCATTTTTTCAACAACCCTCTGTCTTTACCGTTATCCAGAAAAGTGAAAATATCTGCAGCAAACCGTGAGAGTGCAGACAAAGCATGTGCCTTGGCAAGGCTGTCCTCCTGCAAATCAGGGGATGCACAAGAGGGTTAGAAAAAAGCTCCTTCTCTTGAGCACTGCTGAGGGAGGAAAAATGTCTGGGACTGGAGAACAAGGAGGGCACGCGGAGGTTAATCCAGAGGTGACTGAGCAGTGTTTGTGCTCTAGACAGTAAATATCTTTTTCCATTCAAGAGCACAGAGATATTTCTGAGCAGTCTAGGTCCCAGTTCTGATATGTCACAGGACACCAGTAAGCTGGCAAGATTTAATTCAAAGTCATGATTTTGGGAAGGAACAGAAGATGGGTAAGAAAAAACCCCCACTATTCCCTGGGGATAGATTACTATTTCTAAAAAGTCTTCTACTCCACGTAGTCTTTAACATCAATGGGAGTTTACGCACATGCACCAGTGGCTGACTAGACACAAATCTACTAAGTAAGAGTAAAAGCCTTGAGGTAATTATTACTCACAAACAAAAATACTGAGTTGGTAACAGGTCTGACTTTCTAGCACCTGTGATTCAGCTTTCAGTGGATAACTCTAACAGGGGCTTCGTGTAAATAAATTTCTTTCCTTCCAGGCTGGACTGTGCAGCCACAGCAGAGGACGTCTTGCTGTTGTCGCAAGGAAGTCGCGAGGAGTTCCTTCAGAACTGGCAGTGGTGGTGGGACGTCCAACTGGATGCCCGGCTGACTCTTGTGCCTCTGGCGACTTCTCCCTTGGTCCTCAGTGCCAGGTTGCTGTCGTGGCAGCTGCGCGCTCCCTTTGCCTCTGCAGGAGGAGGCATACTGCGCCGAGCGTGCTGCTGCTTTGGCTGAGGAGGTATTTCTGGTGTTGAGTCACGCAGGACGTAGCAGATGGTGGGAAATGCGAAGCCATGAAGACAATGCAATGCTGGTGGGACTGGGAGAGGAGACTGGGGCACTGGGGGTGGGAGGTGGAGATGGAGGAGAGGAGGAAGCAGAGACAAAGGCACCAGCTTTGGCAGAGCCTGGCGTTGGTGGACGCTGCTGTGTTATGGGGCATGGTCAAGGTGCCCATCAGTGTGCCTTCAGAGGGAGGGGTGGGAAGTGACACGGAGCAACATGTGGGAATGTAAAATTCAAGAGGCAAGTCTGATCGTTGTGTAGTTTAATAATAACGTGTGCTTCATGTAGCTGAAACATGACTGGAGCATAAGAAGGCTTGTGGAGGTCAGGGATGGCTTCTGGCTGAACAGAAGCCGGAGCAGGACCAGCAGGAGGGGAATGCGGAGGATGCAGATGTACTGTCACTCAGCGGGCACACAGTGGCCATACTGGCATGGTGGCTGCCACTGCTTCTGATTGCCTTGGAGTAGATGCTGGAGTATTTTGGACTTGTTAATCCAGGCTAAATCCCTGACACTGTGCAGTTCTGAGAGGGGTTTGGAGTGCTTCAGTACTACACTTAAGGCTTTGGCTTTTGCAGGGGCAGTTTATTTGCTTTTAGCTCTAATACTAAGCAAAGAATGGGGGACCCCAACGAATCTGTGGGTTTCCACTCACATAACTAACAAGGGTTTGATTCATTTAGTTCTCACATCCATTGCTTTTGCTTTTTTCGAAAAGGCTGCAGGATGTTCTTGTACCTTAAGCAAGGACTGGGACAGAAAATATATTTCTGTAATGTTGAAGATGGCTCTTTCCATGCAGAGGGATTTATAAGCTGCATTCATACATTTTTTGATTAATAGATAGTGTTGCTGAAGTGTTAGCACTTAAGGCAGAGGTCAAGTCTCTGTTATTTTTCTGTCTTAGAGGTGAAAGCAGAGTGCATTGGCTTGCAGCGTGTGTGTGATTTCTGGGTTTTTTTGTAGCTGTGGCAAATAATTGTGACCCCTGATTACTGGAATGATTTAAAACTGCTCTTTGCTATGTTAACTTGAAGTTGTGAACTACAAAGGTCTGCTGTGAATAGCATATGAATAGAAAAGGGACTCTGTTGGAACTCGCTATTATGTTTGAAGTTGGTAGAAACTAGAGATTGAAAAGACCCACTAGTTCACTGAATGAATTCATTGCACATGCAAGACAGAAACTCCTTGCGTGGCGATATCCTTCCTATGTTTCTCAGGAAAAAGAAAACATGTTGAGATGTTTGTGGAGAAAATGCTTTGATACACTGCAATACATTAGGATGTCTACATTTTGACCTGGTCTGCCAGTTAGGCAATTTTTGCATCAAATTTGCAGTGTCAGTTGCAGAATGACTAAAAAATTAAAGCTTCATGTAGAATAAAGATGATTTATTATGTATTTCTCTTTCTTGCACTGAAAGGAAATGCTGTTCCATAGCTGTTGCAATTCTGGTTTACTCTGAAGAATTGTCAGTTTAGTCTAAATGTAAATGTTGTGAAAACAGGTGAAACACAAGGTCAATAATTTTTTTTTTTACTTTTAAATATAAGTCCAACAAAACATTTTTAAACAACTGGCAATCTGTGATGTCTGAAATTCAGTAACGATATGAGTAAAATCTTGAAAGCGGTCAGTAAGGAAACAAAAAATTGGTGATATTTGGTGATTGTCCCAAGCGAAAAGAAAAAAATAAACAAAGGCTGTAAGGAGTGACAAGCAAATTCCATGAAAAGAAATTTCAGTTGTCTAATAATTGAACTTAATTTAATTTAACTAGATGAGTAGGCCAAGAAGTCCTTTTCTTTTTTTTTTTAATGGACTTTCATGGGAAGTTGATAGAGTTCCTCAAAGGAATAGACTTGCTAGCTGCAATTTATGTATGGTACAGCCTACTTTTGTCTTTAGCTTATGAAATTTGGTCTAGTTTGTCATGACTACTTTCTTCGTTAAAAGGTAAAATGCACATTGGGCAAATGTTCTATGGCAATTTGCATAAAAAGTGATGACAAAGAGCAATTAATTCCTCATTATTATGCAGCGAAATGCTACTTTGCTCCTAAGTGACTGTAGAGGAGGGTTTTCTCTCTGTGTGTAAATCTGTTGCGGCATTGTTCTAAAAATAGTACTTAAGAGCCCTCTGCGCTCTTTATATATCAGGGTCTTTGACACTCCATTCACTTCTCCACAGAGAGATTTTTCTCACACATGCTGAACACTACAAGTATCACCCCAAATGTTCATCACAATAATAAGCATCAGAATTTTGTTAGATAAAGCAAGATAGAGGAATTTAATATTTTGTCAAATTAGATCTCTATCCTTTTTATCTGGAGATCAGTATTCAAAGTACATTCAGATCACACACAAATAGAAACATATTCCTACCACACACAGCTAGTCTGTACAGAACAAAGACTCAAGATATCGTTTTCTATGAAGGCTTGATTCTGAGCACAGATTTCATTACCGGCTCACCATAGGATAATGAAATTCCTTCAGGGCAAAGATGAGGTACATCAAAGAGGCAGTGTGGAGAGACAGACTTTGTTAGTGCATGCTCTGTCACCTGCATTACTGGTCCTTGCCTGCCTTTAATTTGTAAGGAAATGCTAGTAATTCAAACCCTTTTATTGGACCAACTTATATTTATATATATACATGCATATATCTATGTGTATATGCACATGCACACAGAAATATATATTTTTCAAAATACAAAACCTTCTGGAAGTTGTGTGACTTCTTTGCAGCTGAAATGGAATACAGAAAATAATTAATTTCTTGCTAGCAAAAATTACCGATGCAGGTCCTAAAAGCATCTTCGAATTTAGTAAATAAATGCTGTCTGCAGAGTGTAGATAAATAACCCTTCGTGCAACTTTGCCTTTTTATTTCTGTAGTAATTCAGAGTGACTTTAGTGCTTATGGAAATGAGAGGCCAATGTTCGGTAAGACCAGGAGCTGCTGAAGACATGAATCACCAAAGCTTTCCCACAAAGCTTTGCCAATAAGGGAACAAAAGGGCTGCCCTACAGAAACACATCACGGGTCTATCTCGTCCAGCATCCCGCCTCTGGCAGCGGCCAGTAACTGATGCTTCAGAGCAAATCAAAACCGCAGCAAGCACCTAGCTAATTATGAGATGCTATGCGTAGAGGAAAAAAAGGTTGATCCTGACTCACAAGAGAGCAGTTTATGCCCTGAAGCGTGAGGTTTGATTTCCCTTGTATCCGTTTGCTTAACTCACACAGTTGCAAATACTATTTATGCTTAAAAGAGTTTCTAATTCTCTCTTGGATCCTAATCAACAATCTGCCTCAATAACCCGAGTTACCAGGAAGTTCTCGGGGCTGAGCACACACTGCGTGGAAGCTTTGTGCTTTGCTAGTTTAGGGAAAGTTTTCCAGCCTTGGCCTAACACCCACTGCCCTGAGGATCAGACCTAACTGTCTAGATGAAAAATACCCAAGCTACCACTCCCTTCCCCTTGAGTCCTCCCTAACTGAAGCAGTTAATTCTTTCCCACCCCCCACTTGCAAAACTATTTCTTTGGGTGGATTTCTTTCACTGGCACAGGGCAGCAGCTCCCGCTTTCTATCCTTCTAGGAGGTTTGGACAGGTTCCTCTGTGCGTCTCACCTCAGCATGAGAGAGGTCTGCCTGCAGGCAGAGGATGCTGCCTGGCCGTGCTGCCTCCCACTGTTGCAAAGGAGAGGGCAGTGGTAGGCAGAAGAACAGGGCAGAGGAGAGGCTCACGGAAGGCAGCAGTGGTGCCAGCTTCTTTCTGCTCTTCCAGCATTTGCTCATGAAGCAGCTGGAGCTCTGCTTGGGCTACTCTGTGAAGACATGCAACGCCTGTGAGACTCCCTCTCCTTCCCATCTTACTCCAGATTTTCTGCTCTCCCAGGGAAGAATGCAAGTGACGTTCTCAAATCATCCTTTGATGACCCTGGATGACCTCGAGCATCATTGTGGAGTGATCCTGGCTCCATTACAGCAGAACGATAATCCTCTCTGCACTCTCCCCATTGAGTGTGGGTTTCTTCTACATACATGGCAAAGTGGTTATTTAAATGCAGCACATGGACTTTAAAAGCAATACCGGAAGGTAAAGGAGATCCAAAAAAGGCTTAACTACTCCCCAGGGGACCTAAGTGCTTAAACCTACAGGTGTGACCCTGAGCCCCTAAACAGAGAGGTGCCTCCTAAACAAAGAGGTCCCCAAACTCGGTAGGTTTTCATCTCAAAGCTTCGCCTTTCCGACCTGAGGCTGTCATTGCTGCATAGCGTGGACAAGCCTCAGTTTGGATGGTGGCAAGCAGACTGGTGCCTAAGGGTGTGCTTCTGAGACAGCTCCAAACAGCCCTCGTGGGCACTGCTGCCATCCCATCCTCATCTCTGGCTGTCTTTTCCCATCTCCCCCCTGCCGCTTGCCCCTCGGGCAGGCACTGGTGTTTGTTTGACCTTGCAGTAAGCCAGTTCGGGAGCTAAGGTGGCTGCACGTTTCTTCGTTTCTTCACAGGATTAGTCCTCTGCCAGCTTAACTTCTGAACCAGCTGACCGGGAGGTCAGACGAGACCAGGACTGGTGCAAAGGGAGGAGTGGGAATGGGAGCTGGGGACAGGGCAGAGCACCCCGGACTTACGTGGACCTGCAGCCTCAAGAGTCTAGCAATGAGGCACCTCTGCCCCAGCCTGGCACCCCACAAGAAGGTGCTGTGCCTGCTCGATGCTCCCCAGCGTGGAGGCTCACCAGCATCTGCCGCGGGCAGAGCCGGCAGCACCTCTGCGTTTTAGCGAGGGCCAGTGCTGTAAGTCCACGGGAGAGCGGCAGGTCGGTGGGGCGGGGAAGGGAGGAGTGGGGGGACAAGGGGGTCAGGCAGCGGGCTCAGACTGTGAAGAAAAAGGGATGAGTCCGGTGGGTCATCGCAGGCTGACAGCCAGGAAACTCTCGAGCCCCTTTCGTGCGAGGCAGAGGCACCGGGCAAGTTGGGAGCGCAGCGAGGGCTGGGAGCAAGCAGCCTGTATGAGCAGTGAGGGTGGACGTATGGGTGTGTTCCTGGATAAGGCCCATTTCCCCTCGTGCTTTCACCGTACCTAATGTCACCCATGCCTCTGTTTCCATCAGCTTTCCCAGGATCTCGTCAGCTTTCACTCCAGCTACAGCAAACAACAGAACAAAACCCAAATCGGAGCCTTTGTTTAGCAATGATCTCCACACAGGGGATGCAGCCTGCCAAACACAGAGGTCTGAAACTGCCTTCAGTGTGTCGGTCTGTTTAGCTAGCATGGCTCATGCTATATTTGCCTAAGTGTCATTACCTGCATCCTGGGAGAGGTGGGAGGGATGCTTTCCGCGAGCTATACTGAATTTTCCTGAAACCACCAAGCAAAGAGAATGCCATTTCATGTCAAGAAACTGTTATTTCACCTATGCCTGTGTTACGTTGTATTCTTCAGACTACATTTTACATGCCTGGGGTGTATACGTGTGATCTACTGAAATCTCTCGCCATCTTCCATAATTTATGCTGCCCTTCAGTCTTAGCAGCGTGCATAAACTTCAGCGACACGTTGTCACTCCTCTCTAAATCATTGTGAAAAATCATCTGAGGAACAGCACCAGACCTGGGGCATTCTGCATTTTGCCTGCTCCGCTTTCCGGACCAGGCTCTGAGGTGGCAGGATGACACAGCAGAAGAAAAATCACAGCCAGCAAGGTGTGAAATAATGTCCCCCATAGTAAGAAATTAGAATGGATAATGTGTTAGCACGAATCTTGGCACGGCTGTTCAGCCTAACATTGTCGTCCCGGGGGTGGCGGAGTCAAGGAGAACCCAGCTTTCCTGAAGGCAAATGTTCCCCCTTTTCTTCAGGCAGCCTCACGATGAGCAAATAGATTTAATGGAAATGGGAAGGTGTGAGGGTTAACCTTTAAGTCACCAGGGGTTTAGCATTTACCATTGTCATGCAGGACTGTACCGAGATTATTTGTTTCCTATCACTTAATCCATTTATAACGCAGTGTACTAATCCACAATTTGTCATTTGACCCATCACTCTGCTATGAGGAGCTTTGTCAAAAGCATTTTGAAAACCCGCTGACATTTCCCGCTTCCTTGATTTGCTGGGACTTTTTTGCAGGTTTGAGGGGAGAGAGCTGCAGCCCAGCTGGCCTGATCCTGCACGCCCAATTTAACCTCATCCATGGTTGCACACAGTGGGCATCCTTGGCCCTGGGGTCGGAATTACCTGCCTTTATTTGTGACTCCTCATATTCTGGAACAGGGAAATTCTTTAGTCTCGGGAAACACCCTTGTTTTTCAAAGTCGCATTGCACTCTTGCCAGTCGCTCTGTTCTGAAGTTTAGCTTTTGAACACTCCTGGATTCTTTTAACTTCATCAGCTTGGGTTTTCTCAACTTGCTCCAGTACCTCTTCTTCAGAAATGTTTATCTTCATAATATCACACTCATCATTTCCATAAATTTCCAAATCCCCCACTACAGTGAAGACAAATGTAAATAGTAAATTCAGCTTCTTGAAAATGTCTTAATCCTTGTTAATTGCGTCCTTAATTCCTTAATGACCCGGAGGGCCTACAGAGACACACATGCAGCTTTATTTATGTTTAGTCTATTTGAATAATTATGTATTGTTTATCTTAATATCTTTGGCTATTTGCTTCCTCTCCTCCCTCTGAATTACTATCTATTTATGGTTTACTTGTGACTTGTGCTGAGCTGGTCTGGGCAGAATTTCTAACACGTCTGTGTGAAATCTCCCCCAGTGTTGTCCTGGAGGCAACATCTCTGAAGTTCACAGCACCACGCTCTTCTTCCACTACAGCAACTCCTGCCTTGAAAGAGCCTTCAAGGCTCTGGAATTTCTTATAAAGGTTTTGCTTGCCTCGGTTCACTGTGATAATGCAGTACGATGTCATAATTCAGTGAGGCCTTTGATTTTTTAAATATTATTATCATTAACAGCGATATTAGCCAGGAGAGCAGCTTTAACTTAAGGTTGTCAGATACTTTCCTCCTGTCAGCTGCTCATAAACTGCCCCATTTTAACCATTGCAGATGGTTTCTTCCATGCTCAGTATCAAGCTCATCTATTAAAAATGTGGGGGTTTTGAGAAGAGGAGTGGGGATTTTTGGAAGGGAGGCGGGCTGGGAGGTGAGGGAGGAGGTTAGAGTGGGGCTGAATGAGGAGCTAGTGGGAAATACTGAGACTGCCTGACCCAAGGACCACAGCTGAAATAAAGCACGGGCGCCCACCAGCCTCTCTCGGCTGCCCATGCGGGGGACTTGGAGCGTGCCCTCTTGGAGCTTGTGATTTGTACAAATGAGGCTCAGGATGAGATTGCAAACTTAATTTATGTGTCTGATGTGAACTAGCGTTGAGCCAAACCTGTGGAGATGCACGGCTAGTTCACTACCTTACCCAGACTCTGATTCCAAGCAACTTTCATTTTAACTCATCACTGAGAAGGTCGTGAGGGAAAAACCCTTTTGACTAAGTTATCTTTGCCTTCTTTGGTACAAAACGGATTAATTAAAAAGGAGAGAAAAATAATCTCTTCTTTTCTCTTCTCACGAGAACCACGTGTTATGTAAAGTAGAGAGAGAAAAGAAGTGAGTGCTGTAAGTAGTGGATTATTTTATGTACTTCATGGGAAAAAATTGGCCAGCTCATTTCAAAGCAAACTATGCCTATAGTACTTTAAAGGGAAGTAGGAGGAAATAATAATAATTATATCTGAATTGGCTTAGGGCTAAGTTCTGTAGATGAATATGGGTGTGACTGGGCAAAATGTTGTCTTGATGTTAACCCGAAGGAAGAATGAACCTATCAAACCCAGATTCAGTTGCAAAAAGTGTTATGTGTGTTATTGTATATCCATGCGAGGGTATTTGGGTTTTTTATTTTCTTAGCTGAGTATGCAAATTAGCATACTCCTTATTAGCCTTTGTAGGAGTATATTCATATGAAAAATTATGACAATTTGATTTCAGTATTTCAGTCTTAAAGATTCAAAATGGCCAATGTAAATGTTAGCAGAGAAAAGAAAAAATATGAATTAATGACTTGGGCATTTGTGGGTTTTGCTCTTAAGGAGTTGGGAAAGTGAGTAAGGACCAAGGAAGGGAAAGACCAGTAAGCTTATCTTTATCTATGGAGTTAGTGATATCTTTAGGGCAGATGGGATTATGTTGTTGATCAAGGCCAATAGCCACGGTCCTAAAGAGTAATTAATAAGTAAGTTATTAAAGGGAACTTATCACAGGAAAACTTTGATAAGTGCAACATTATAGACAGATCAAGGAAGGACTAAAGGATAAACAGAGTCCAGTCCTATGTGGTGGAAAAGAGAGCTCTGCTGCAGCTCTTAACCGCAGCAGTTCTGCTGTTACTGAGAAGCAATTTTTTTTCAGCATCCAGAAATGTATGAGTTAAAAATTCTTTCTCAACTGACAAGGGCTCAGCTAAACAGATCAAAAAGAGAAGGAAAACCAAAACACAAGCTCAGAAGTTGCCTTTGCCTTATACCGGGAGTCAGAAAGTGTCAAAAGATGTGTCATATCTTAAAAGGCTAAATGAAAAGTTATAGTTCCTCAGTACATGAAGAAAGAAAAGCTTTATTGAAATAGTTTCTTTGTCGCATCCTATAAAAATATTATGAGGACAGCATGTATAAAAGAGTAAGAAAAACAGAGGTTACTGGAAATTCATGTAAAGGCGAGTTTCTCTGTTTTATAGCATAACGAGAGAAAGCCATCACTCCCAATACTAGTGTTTCTAATTAGCTGGGATTTTTTTTTTTTGTTATAGTTTCTAGACTTTTCTGCTAAAATCCTATGGTGCTTCCTGAAAACAGACTGTTACAGACATTACCAGAGTAGTTGGATAACCCGTCCATGTTTCCTAACTCTGATTATCAAACAAGAATATTCATATTCTCCAGAAATGCGTTGTTTGAAGTCAAGGGCCAAGGTTTTCTCTGATGGATTTTGACATAGCGTCCACAAGTGGTGACGTACCAGTGGCTGCTCCTTCAGCGGCTCCTTGCAAAGTGCCCTCCCCTGCCACGGGCTGCAGTTGTGGCTGCAGAGCTGAGGGGATGATCATCCACCCTGGGGCTGCCACTGCCCATTCTGGACTGGTTTTCTGTCAAGGCAGACCTTGAAAAAGGCTGAAGAAAACAGGTTGGCTCTGGCATGTGGCGGTCCCCGAGAATCCTCCTGCCAACTGCAAAAAGCTGAAGTTTCAGTAGTTCCAGCTGTTTCTTTTTCTGTCCCACTCGCTGAGCTGATTCCTGCTGGGTGCCAGGTCTAGATGAAAGTGGTTGATGGAGTTGGCCTGTATATCACTTCTGTAAATCCTGGAGATTTTCTTACCCTACTCCTTGCCCCGCTGGAAGTAGGGCTGAGGGAGCTGAATGAAACTACCTTCAGTGCTTTTCTGAGGGGAAACACGGAAATATTTTCCACTGAGGCACAAGTTACAGTTGTGGGCTAGAACACTAACACACAAAGTTACCCTCAGTTGATTTGAAACTTAGTGAAACTTTGAATGCGTGGTAAACAAGGTAAGCGGGAACCATTTAATCCTAAATATCCCAGCTGAGTCTAAACCTTACTTCAAGAGGGGGTTTGGATGCTACTGTTGAGGCCAAATGTGCTGAAGACCTGTGGTATTCACCCTGAAAGTCGTGGTGAGATGAAAGCTGAGCAAAGCCAGGGGGTACTCGGGTGCGTTTCTGAGCCTGTTCAGGGTCGCACTAATGCTGGTGAGAACGGCCTTCGTCTTTGTGCACGGTGTGGCAGGCTCTCCCCTGCCAGCAGCCTCTGCAGCCATGTTGCACCGTTAGAGCTGGGTGGATGAGAAGACTTAATGGTGTTTCTTAGAAAGAGACCAAGATTGCTACTAGAAGGACATGCAGAATTTGTAAGCTGCAGCAGCCTACGTTCAGACTGAATGCAAGCACAGTAAAGATTTTGGGGAGTTAGGACATGGGTGTCCTCAAGAATCCCAGCTCAGATACAGAATAGATCCTTTTCCTGACCTATGACCGGGTTGAAAATGTTAAACAGGGAGAAATTCTGCCTTCAATTAGGTAAATTCTGCCTTCAATTCTTCATGGCTTTTTGCGTTGCTTACTCACTGATACCACTGCAAACTGGTCATAAGTCACTTCTGAAATGGGATTGATTTGTACCAGCCATGCACCAGAGAGATGACTTTGCAGCCCACTGGAGACCCTCCCCATCGACTTCACTAGGAGTTATGTGACTGTAACTGAGACTGTTCCTGACCCCAGATACCCTGAAGAACACCATCTATTTACCCCATTGGCTGCTACGCTTTATTAGTTTCTGCAGTGAGACTAGAAAATGGGATAAGCGTCTATAAAGCTGTACCCAAAATATTGTGTTTCTCCTCTTTGTTTAAGCACTGCAAGCTCTCCTTCTCTTCTTCTTCCCAGCCAAGGAAATACTGCTACAGTACACAACTGAAACCAGGTATTTCTGCTATTTTTATGCTACAGATAAGTACTCTGGGAATAATTGCTACATGTCCTTCTCCCAGCTGAAAACCAAGCAAAAGCAAACCTTAACCGTAATACTGGTAAATAACTAGCTATGATTTCTGTTAACAAAGTTTTTTTTCACACACAGTGGAGAAGCAGCAGACTGGGAGTGTTGTTAGCAATATATTGTCTTCTCACTATTGTTAGAGTGGCATATCATCACCTCATTTTATTTCTTCCATCTGTTTCATGACGGGTTTGCTATAACGCTACTTTGAGAATACTGTGATCGTTTGTTTGTACTGATATCAGAAATAAGTATAAAATGTTTTTGAAGGCACCATAAGGATGGAGAGTTTGATAGCATTACGGTAAAAGCAAGCAAGCTGTGAACAGAGACACAGACTGCTGCAAGATACAGAATCTGTGGAAGAAATTAGTTAGAAGTTATCAAGGGAGAAGGAGAAGAAAGATTTTCTTGTGACCAAGGCACTGGACTGATACTAAAGAGGTCTTTGTTCCTGGATGCGTTATTGGCTTCCTTTGCAACCTGTGACAAGTCACTTAATCTCTCATTGCCTCAGTTCTTTGCCAGTAAAATGGAAGTAAATAAAATTTCTTTACCTCACTGACCTACTTCAGAGATAAATCCATTCAAAAGTATGAAATGCTCAGCTGTTGAAGTGATGAGCACAGAGGAAAATGAGTAAATCAATGAATTCTATTGTGATGAGTTTAGCGAGTCATTTCTCTGGCCAGTGAACCTGGTATGAAGACAAACACTGGCTTTCTCCTAGTCAGAGAAACATCAATGACCAGTGTTTTGTGTGAAGTCATAACAAGGTCTGAGATACTTTTAATGATAATATGTCAGTAAAGAAAAAAAAAGATGAAACCCCCTTTTTTCTTATTACATCAAGGAAGAAAAGACCCAAGAGAGGGAATGATAGATGTCCTAACTGCATAAAATGAAAGCTTGAGTAGAGGAAACGTACAACTTTTCTATCACTGGGAAACTTTTAAAGATTAAAACATACATGAGCTTGACTTTTCACTGCCGGGTACCTTGCACAGTCAATTACATCCGCTAGTAGTGAGAATAAAATGCTTCCCATATAGCTGGTTGCATTTTATATTCCCCTTGCACCTGTATAAATGACCACACAAGGCTCTAGGCATGGAGAATCCATTTCCTATAGATTTCCAGCATATCACAACCTGAGGATGTTGCTTTATTCTTCAGTACCGTGTTCGTCACCAAAGCTACAGAGATATGATGTAAATGCTATCAGTGAATCACACCCAGAAAGCTTCCTAATCCTAGATAACTACTATGGGATGCTGTATGTGTTTGGAACTGATAAGAAAATCTTTTAAATTTCCTATTATCTTTGATTAGATATGGGTTTCAGTTTTGATGTAGTGTTAGGCACCTACTGTGAGGAACAAAGGAGGTGTCACAGATAACCAAGAGATAATTGTTTTAAAAAGTGAGATCCCTAAGAGAATAAAAAGCAGGTTGTTGAATTTCTTCTCATTTTATTGATTATCCTTTCACTACGATTATCCATCTGCAGAAACATATGCTTTCAAAGGAGATAATCTTATCTCTGAGATGACTAACACGCATCTAAATTTTCCATTGTTACATACTAGTGGCACATCTTTAAACCAGACCCTTCTCCTGAACGTGTCAAACACCAGTGGCACTGACTGGTTTTCCTTCAGGATGAGGACAAGCAGTTTTCTTTGAATCACTGTGTTCTTCCTCCATGGCTCACATGTGTTTGAAAATTGTTTGCAGGCAGATGCTGACAATTTCCTGAAGAAACTTCATGGTTCATTACCTCCCTTTATGATAGCAGCAAAATAAATTGCTGTAAAGTCAGTTAATGTGATAGAAAATGTTCAAATTTCCAATAATAATAATAATAAAATCTCAATCCTGTTCTCTAAACTCTTCCAAAATACTTTCCAAATCACCTCCCCTTCTGCAGTTGCACACAGATACTGAGTATTACTTTGTGCTAAATAGAACAAAGGTTGCCTCTGCGATGCAAATACTGCTGGTTTATGATGCTGCTTAAAGAGATTCTTCAGGAAAAGCAACGTGCATAATTTAGTGTGACTGCTGGATGAGCGGAGGAGAAACAAGGAATGGGGCTTGTTGCTACTGCTATGTGTTGCTTGCTAGGTCCCTAACATGAGTTGGAATTACAGTATACAACGGAATACTGCTTAAATACATGCTAACATTTTCCCTAGAGAGGGATGGACGTATAGCACATAACAAGCATGTAGCTACTGTGTATATTCTGGTGATCATAAAATGAGTACAGGTGGTACAGTAAGCAAGAAAGAGCAGACAATCAGGCTTTTCCAAATTCCAGTGTCTTTGCCATACTTGATATTAGCACTATTTGGAAGTAGCTGTGCTGGTTTATGTTTTGCTGAATGGCCTGGGGGCTAGGTTTCCAAAGAGGCTTTAACTGAGCTGACTCTCATGTTCAGAGGGAAATAGTAACAGGGGTGCTTTGGGGCTCGCTCCTGCCAGTCAGGAGGGGGATTTTCTCCAGCGCTAAGCTTGTATTCTGGACCGCGTCGGCACAGCCCTTGTGTATTATCACAGCTCATGGCTCTCAAAAGGGCAAAATGCAAGAAGGTGAACAAAACTAGGAAGCTGCAAATCGGGGGGGGGGGGGGGGCATTAACTAAAGTGGATTCTCTTGATAACATGGGAGATGCTGCACAAACAAAAGGGTGAAGGTGGCGTAGCCAAATGTGACCTGACCCAAGACAGGAAAATGCTTTTGAAAAATCAGTGCTAAAGAGCTTGCATGGGAGTCAAACAGATGATATCCCTCTCTTTTGAATGATAAAGCAACAGATTCTGTAAGTAACCGTGGCTGCACCCAGGGCGGGCGGGTGGTTACGACCTCCGTAATGTATGTTTGTGTCAATAAAGCACGCAGGTAGCAAATCATAATCTCATAGCAAGCAAATCATTCTAAAGAGGAGATTTGCATCCTAAAAGCACGCCCTAAGCCAGAAGATAAGTCTTCCAAAGCCTGTATTTACCACATGTAGCACATGCTCAACTCTGGGTGATGTGATTTTACTTACGGTTGAAGCTAATACCACAGCTCAAACTCCAGGAGTATGCAGAGATGAGCAGTGTTTCAAAGTGTGTACCACTGGGCAGACTAACCATTTCAAATGGAAGAAAGAAATAGGGTTTCTGGGGACTGGATGAAACCAGGGCTTGTATCCTGTTTCTTATTTTTCCATTAAGCCTGCTCAGTAAGTAAAGGAATAGAATCGAAATGCAGACCTGTAAGTTCATCGCTGAGATGAAAGAAGACACTCAGCATGAAGGCACAAAGGCACAAGAAAGAAAGACAGGGAAGTAAAAGAGGAAGCAAAAGGCAAAACTTCAGTAGAAAAATCCAAAGCATCAGAATGGCTGATTTCAGCTTCAGAGAGTCGCCCTGAGCATACATTAAACTGGGTTCAGCTGCTCTATGTACCATCAAATATTTCATATTAATAATTAACAAGTCACTGGCTGTCAGAGCAAGATTCAAATGGATGGAAGGGGAGTTTGGGTCACCTTCCCTAGGACTGAGAGTCTTAATGAAGGGATAGCTTTACTGCACTGTTGAGGAATGATGATATACTAGGCAGAAGGATTAAGGGATATACATCTTGAAGGCTCCCTCCATGCTCACTCCCCCAAAGGAGAGTATTTCATTTCCTCTTTTTATTCTTCTCCTTGATACACTGCCAATGTGTACACATAAAGGGCTTGATCTTGCCTGCATATGTGTGATGTACCCCAATGTACATCTCTGGAAAATTAGCTTGCATATATGCAAACTCAACGGTATAGGTGCTGTGTATCAGGGACATGACTGCATTCAATGGCTGTTATAAATCAGAGTGCTCGGTGTGTCTTTGCTGGACACATGCTCATTTATCAAGGTGATTTTTAAACCTGTGCCTAATTCCCATGCGTGAGAAATGGGAATTCACTGAAATCTCTTGCAATGCCTTGTTCTGGCTTTAGATTTTCTCCCCAACACTCCTGTTCACCTTCAAACCTACTTGAACATGAACATAAATGATAGACTACAAGGCACTGGGTTTATTGCCTTCCCATCGATCACTGATGGGCCATGCCATCACATGAACAGCTTGAAACGGCACAGTCAAACCCCAGGTTTTCCTTGTTACTCTCATGAAGTGGAGAACGAGTTCAAAGAGACACCAGAAGGCCTTCGCAGCCTTGGCTGCAGGACCACTAGTGACCACAGCTAAAAAGAATAGCCCTGCGGGAAGAAGCAAGCAGGATTTAAGAGAGAAACTGAGAAAACAATAGTCTCTTCAAGACCAACTGGAAATGTTTATGAAGTCAGGCTGCCATTTGCACCTCTGGCTTGGGATGAAAAATGAGCATAAAAGCTGTGCAAAATTACCTTTTTTCTAGTCCTAGAGAAGGACAGACAGACACACTGACAAACTCTGAAAGCCCAGAAGAAAAAGTGGCACATTTCAAAGAGCTAATTACAATTTCTTTCCCTTGGAGATTAATCCACTAACTGTAATTAAGCTCCCTCTATTTTTGAGATCTTGGCAAGATCTAAGAAAAGCACGAGCGAGCGAGCGAGTGCCCTTGCTAGCCAAGCAGATTTTTTACTAAGCTCTATCAGCCCTAATTAATAGACCTTTGTGTAAGACCAACGAGAACTCAGATTTCCAATAGAGCTGAATCAGATGGCCTTGGCTACTTCTGCACACACAGTTTGTTAGGAGCCAGGCCATAGCCAGGATTTACACAATTCAGAGGATGAAAAGGAGGTGTAGGGGGGAGGCAGGATGAACAAGCTCCCCCCGCCCCAACTCCTTCTTCTCCTTTGCTGCTGCTTTGTTCTGTTTGTAATCTTACCAGATGGCTAAGGCAGCCTAGAGAAGAGATTGCCTGAAACAGGCAGGTGATGAGGCCAGCAGCAGGGACTCCGGCAGCGATTGAAGAAACTGATACGGCTCTCTAACCCTTGCTGCTAACAAAGTGCGTGCTTTGTTATTCTTTTGCTCACGGCTATGCTGCATTTTGTGCCTTTCTGATGGCCAAGAAGGATGCTAGAAGCCAGATCCTCAGCTGGCACAAGTGAGGATAGCATCACTAACATCTCTAGAGCATGGCTGATCTGGACTAGCTGCAGGTTTAGCCCTTAATTTCTCTACAAGGCAGCTCTGCCCTTCTCCTTATGGCTTCTCCTATGAGTATGTGGGCATGCTTCTCTCAGAGCAGAGAGGACCTAGCCCTTTCCCACAGCTGTACCTGGCAGACAACATGTTTTTCTTTCCACCCACACCAGGGTAATGCTACGGGCAAACAGTGGAGCAACAGAGACCGAACTGGGTCACGGAGAGCATTCAGAGATCCGCAGAAATCTCTAGAGAGAATATTGACTACGCCAACACCACCCTCAAGAGCAGACCTGACTGTTTTCCATATTGCAAGTCTGTAAGCGCAGTCCCTGCCTGGGCTCAAGGTGCGCTCTCTGCAGCAGCTGCAGGGACCACGCTTGCCTAAGCTTGCTCTGTGGGCTAGGATGCTCCCAGGTGCATTCAAACAGGCCAAGGGCAAGCTATTTGCGAGGCAGCTGTATGGACTGAAAGTGGGTGGGATGTGGGGCAAAATATGCTTACAGCCACTCTGGGGCTTGTTTTCAAAGCCACCAGGTCTGTTCATGCTCACTGATCCTTTGTAATACAGATCAAAAACATGGCATTGCCAGGAAAGGTTGAAGCAGCTCATTCTCCATTTCCATTGCAGCTCCCAACAATTCGCTGTGAAGAATTAGCCCTTTAAGAAAAAAAAAAACCCTGTCGGGTATTTAATTCCATGCAATATATATTCTGACCCTGCTCTCATAAAAGTTAATAGTGAAAATCCTGTTGACTTGCATGGGAGCAGAACTGGCTCCTATTACTGCACTGACTAAGCTGTAAGAGCAGAACAAGGCTCACAACAGTTTCCAGTTATTGTACAGTCAAAGACCCAACTTTGTCAGTTCTTTGGCTTGTGGATCGTAACAACATAAATTAAAGTACATTTAAAGTTATAGTATTCACCCACAATGAACTAAACAATAGAAAGCTTGGTTTTGTAGTTAAAAAAATAAGCTGAAAGCCACGGAACAAAAGCTGAAATACCATAAAAATAAGGTAGGCATATTTTTCATAGCTAAGCTTATATGCAGTATAAATACCTTTTGTCTGATTTGTTCTTTCTGGAGAATTAAGCATTGAATAAAAAAATGAAAGAAAAATATTCTACTATTTCTTTTCTTAATCCTTATTATAATTATCTTTTAATCCTTTTAAAAACTTTTTTTTTTTAATAGGACCTCAATAGTATAAATTTCTCACTCCATCTCATCATCAAACACTGCTAAGACTTTTTGTATATCTTTTAAAAGTGGAATCACTTCTACTAGAAAAATAGAAGTGTTTATTTGAACCAGTAACTGTTGGAAAAAGATAAAGTTTGAACACAGACATCTCATATAGGAATTTTTTCTCTGGGGGTTTGAGAGCTTTCTTCTACAAATGCAGTGATCAGGATGGGAAGAGCATTACCAGTTCTTTTGACCGCTACCACATGTCATATTTGCTTCTTACTGTGGTCTCCTTGAAGTGGGAGCTACCAGACCTTCTGCAGAGGGAAGTAAAGGTCTTAAGAAAAAGCTGATCATCTTCCAAAAGGCCAGCAATAAGAAAACTTTTCTGAAAAGTTTCCTCGATCTGGCCAATATTATGGCAAATCTTTCAAGCTTTGGCAGTAGAGTTAAGTTGCCCAGGGAACATGGGAAACAAAGAAAGAAGTTGGCAATTGTCATGACCAGAAGCAGAAGAACTGGAACGTTATCATCACATCTGGAGGTACTGAATCACCACCAGGTGCTGAATCAGACATGTGAATGAAGAACCTGCAAGAACCAACTGGAAAAGAGGACATGCAGGTCGTGGAGTAGGAAACTGAGAAATGCTGCTCCTCTCCAGCTGGGCAAACCTCAGAAAAGCCCATAAAGGCTCCCAGCTGGTCCCAGTCAAGACAGACGATGCAGACGGTTGTCTCTGCAATGCCAACCCGGAGGGGCTGGCAGTGCATATGGCTCTTGGAAGCACAGGTGCATCCCACAGCAGTTTTCTGCTTTCCAGAAGTGAAGGGCATCATCACAATAATAGAGGACACTTATGTGGGGCATCCCAGACTGGTATATTTGGTGGGGATCTACACTGGTGACATCAGTTTCACCTAAGGCACTGTCCATTAAGGACATTGCCACTTTTTAGACCATTACAGATCTTGACCAGGCTCTCTGAAAGGTTATAGGCTACACTTCCAAGTGGTGAATTAAAGAGATGTTGGTGTTGGTGAGCTTTTATTAAAGTGCATCTAATCTTACGTGATCTTAATCTTTCTATATAATGTGCAGTAAAACTGCATTATCATGTGCACCTTTCTCTCGGGACGCACTGACTAGACTCCTCTGGCCAGTAGCAACATTTCCTGAGTTTCCAGAAATGACGAATGATTTCTTAATGCAGAAGTGCCATGGCTTTGCTGCAGTCACAAAAGCAGATTAAATTAGTATTGACCTCTGTGCTGCAGTAGCCGCGTGTGTATCAGTAGAACGTATGACAACTCCGCGTATCGGTTCTCATTCTGCTTGAAGAAGATGAGATCATCACTGACCTAAAAATTGGCAACTGCCCCTGCACCAGTGAAAGCAGCCTGATTTCACTGACCTTGTAAAGAAAGTACAAACATCTATCACGTATATCTGGAACTTCAAAAGGGAAAGTTTTCCAAAAACTCAAACCTTTTGCTGACGTAACTGATTTGTAATGTGGGAAGCATTACCTCAGACTGAGGATTGTTTCATGCTATCCTACTGGCATCCCTCAGCCTTGGTTCTGCAGTCACACGGGGAAGTTGTGCTGCCGGAAAGATTTCCAGGCTGAAAGGATGGATGGACAGTGAAGCTAACAACTGTAAATAATGCACCATGATGTGGTGAGCTAAAGGAATCACTTACATAGCTTGGGATTAAATGGCTAAAGGCAATAAGAAGGTATTTTTGTCATATTAGGAATAAAAAATGTGTAGGTCAGGTAAGGGTCCACTGCTGCTTGCAAATGGTGGATGTGAAAATTGGATCTTGAAAAGGCAGACATTTTCAAAGAGATTTTTGCGCTGTAGGTGGGGTGGAGCAGAAGGATATGCCTGGATCAGATGAAGTTATAGCCAGAAGTAGAAACTTCTCGTGTACAGAAAAAAGTGCATGAAGCAGCATCTGCTAAAGATAAAAACTTTCAAATCAGCCTGTTCAGATTATGCATAGCCAAGAGGCTGAAAGGAGTGAGTCAGGGTGCTCAGACCTTGAAAAAACTCAGATACTTAGGCAAGGAGTGAGCAGTGTGATTCAGGGAAGTATAAGACCCTGATGAAGATCTTGGTCAAAATAATAGAACAGTGAATTCAGGACTCTACAAACAATAAACTAAGCTCTAGTTACATCTAAAATTATAGCGAATGCCACTCAGTGTGGTTTCAGGGATGGTATGTCTCATCACACAAACCTGTTACCCTTTTTTGTGAGGATTACTTGACCGCAGATCTGCATAGATATATACGCTTATACTTCTCAAAGCCGTTTGTCTTAATACTGCATTACCTTTTGATTGAAAAACTTGCACAGAATGAGGAGCACTTTCTTGGAAAGTGGTACTGAACAGAAGGACACAGGGGTCATTGCAAATAATTACCCAACCACAAGCACTTAACGCAATGCCGTGGGAAAAATTGGCCAATGCAACCCATAGATGTATAATAAAGGAATATGAAGTAAAAGAAGGAAAGTGATCTTGAATTAATGACTGCTATTATGATACTTTGTCCACTTCTCATTTTCATGCTTCAAGAAAGATGTGAAATACTGCAGAGAATTCAAAGGACAGCTACAAAAATGACCCAAGGGCTGGAAGACAAGCCCCAAAGATAAGGCTTATACAGGCTGAGAAGTGACTTGATCTGTGTTTATAGATATTTACACAGAGAAATGAGATGTAGGGTAATGTTTTAATGTCATATATAAAAACATAACAAGGTCCAATATCTGTAAGCTGAAGTTAAGTGAATTCAACCTTGAAGTAAAACCAGCTTCCTAGGAGTGGTGGTAAATGACTATTGAAATAGCTTACCACAGTGGTGGTGGGCTTGACATTGCTTCATGTCTTTAGGGTGAGATCAGTTGCCTTTCTGACTGATGTGTCTTTATCCCGCTACTGTCAGAATGTCTATGACGATACAACCATTTCTGGCTTTGGGAAGGAGGAGGCTGAGCCCCACACCTTGAGATCGACCGGTGCTGTGATGGAGCCAGGGCGCGGAGGGATGCGGCTGTTGGGTGGCACAAGGGGTTGAGAGCCAGGTTTGTAACTCGGGGCTGTGCAGCAGGAGCAGAAGTTTGCTGCTGGGCGTATCTGGGCATTACCCCCTGATTACTTCCTTTCCACGGTGGTGGCCACAGGCATTGGGGAAAATCGGTATTTTTCCTGCATTGGGCCTGTGGCTGAGAGTCCCAAGGCTTACTTTAAATTTTTAGGCCTTATCTTGCTCACATTATTTAGGCTACATAATGTTTATATACACGACAATTATTCTTATTATAAGGAGTGCTAAGGAGCTAAACCAAGATAACTTCTAAGTGATGATAAACTTCTTGGGTGGAAGTTTAAAAAAAAAAGAGGTTTGACAACTGTCTGTAAAGCGTGGACCTGCCTGATTCAGACCAGGGAGCACAGTGGTTTTCACAGACTGGTCTGAGGGCCATCAACACAAGCAAGCCAATGCTCGGTTTTATGCTACAACTAAGCTGATGCAGCCAATGCCTTGAAAATGCCCTGCTACCTCTGGCCCTTTGTGGTCCCGCAGCTCCCTGGGCCGCTACCAAGTGTGGTTTGCTGACCTGGCCCTGCAGTGACCTGGCTGGGGCAGAAAGCCAGCAGGAAACTAACCCCAGAAGACAAGGTGAGTTGCTGCCTGTGGGTTCAGCTCCTGTACTGGAGAACCCTGGCCTCATATGACAGCCAGCGCCCGGGAGGAAAGAGGACATGAGTAACTCATGGGGATGATGATGAGGTGGAGGACCATTCATTTTGGCGAGGGTTTGCCTTCGGTGTGATGTCGGGTTATGTTCAAAAGCCACCTGAGTTCACCCATGCCACCTACTAACCTCAGAAGAAGACCTTGCTGTCACAGGGAAGGTTTTCAAGGCCCACAGTTCAAGGAAGACTGAGAACAACTGGAGTAGGTGATACCATCTTGTCCTTTCCAGTCCGACTTGGCGTGCTTCTGTGGTAATGATGGGAAAACATCAGCTGACAGAAGGACGATGAGAGCAGAGGCAACAACACGTTTTGTCAGTGTCACATCAAATACGGAAATGTTTAGCCCCAGCTTTGGAAATGGTACCAAATAGGATTTGTCCCAGTCTTCATTGACTGTCATGTTGTGTACAGTGCTGGTTCAGCTAACTGGCTTCCTCAGGGGTGCCTCCGAACAGCTCTGCTTTCTTCTATTATTTCTGTGTTTCGATGGTGTTTGTATTCCATACATAATGAAAAAATACCCTTTCTAAATCAAAAATAACTGTTAAACAGTTTATTATGCAAATGACTTGTGTTTTTGCAGACAGCATTCTCTAGTCCTGAGACGGCCAGATTATTGATACCAGGTTTTAAAAAAGAGAAATATTAAAAATTTGGATTAATACATACAAGCAACGCGGTATAAGTATTTAAAAATCATTAAGACAGGTGTTAAAATTAAGAATAACAATCTTTTTGCTCAGTCACCAAGTTCAGGATCAATCATGTCTTTGGACAATTCATGTAAAACGCTTTTTCTTCCCCTGTTCAAGAAGTGTGTGTGTGTTTTGAGTGTAGGTGTGCATATAGATTAGGTCAGGAGAGGACCTAATGGTCCTAGCAGACATATAGGCTATCAGACATAGCCACAGTTGGATCTGCTCTGTTTGTCAGCAGTACTTATATGTACATAAATGCACAAAGATACCTTACTTTGAAACATTTTTCTACTGGGATCATAAATTTATATTAGAGTGCTATTATAGTCCGCTTTCCTTGGCTTGAAAATACCAGAGTATAATTTAATCCTTCCCGCTTGCTGCCTCTCTTTTCTGTTCCTCCCCTGAAGAGAAGGAGCTTGCAGTAAGTAGCGGCCAGAAGATGCCCCGAGGAAAGCACGGTCCCCCATAAATGGGAAATGAAACAGAAAGCTGCAATCATGAAAGAAGGGGCTAGGAAGGATTTTAATAACATTCTTCAAAAGGTGTCTTCTGAACACTCACCACAATTTAATCCTCGAGTGTTTAAGTGCTCCTGAAACGTTACATCTTCTAAAGGGGGAAAAACACCCCTTTCTTCTCTAGGGTTTCTAAACCCCATGATTTTTTAGCAGTACATTTTCTTGTAAAGCTGGTACACGAGAAAGGGAAAACAGTCCACACCCCTTGCAAAAGGTTTGCACCAACACCATCCCATGCTGCTTGCAGTTGTTATTGGTGTTCCCTTCCTAAAGTCAGTCAGAGCAGCCCTCGGGCACTGACTGCTCTTGTCCAAAGGGCTGACTGGGAGACTGGTGCAAGGCAAATGTTGCAGCTTTGGCTGTTTTACAATTTGCTGGTAAAGCTGCGTAGCCACATTATGCCTCCAGATGCGACCAGACTTGCTGAGTAAAGGCTCGCTGTCTGAAAAATTACCTTCTAACCCTGAGCTTGCTGCTCTCCCGAGAAGAGCACTTGCTGGATTTGAGGTGAGGGGTGGGCTACGATGCCTTTCCCAGCCCCGAGGCGGCCAGGGATCTGCAGCAGGAATTGTGCTGGGAGCTGGACTCCGACTTCTCCTCTGGACTCCCAGCCCTGCAACACCAGGCACTGCAGGAAAGAAAAACCCTGCAGGAAAGGCACACGTTAAAATATCCGAGTGAAGAAAGACACTGTGCAGCGCAGGAAGCAAGCATGTACTGGTCAAGGAATTAGATTACTCAAGGTGGTGACTCACCCAGTAACTATTCAGTGTTTGTGGTTAAAAGCGAAACCTTTGCCAGAGAATGACTAAAATCCATTGGCACAAGCTCTAAAGGAATCATGACTGGGCCTAAATGACTGTGTACGCAAGTGAGTTATTTTTCCGCCCCTTTCCACTGAAGCAAGGCAGAGGATAAAAAAAATACACCATGCCTGTTTACGTAGGTTATTACAGTGCTGGAGTCGCCTCAGGGGGCCTTTCCAGCAGCCGCTGTCGCTGGGGCCAGGTTCAGGCTCACATTTCCCTGTTCAGGCTGGGCTGTGATTTTTGTGTTCGTTTTAAGGGCTTGAGTTGGCAGTGTACAGCTAGCTCCGGGGCATTCATTCTTGCTTCGTTGAATGGTATATAGGAGGAGAAGGAACAAATTCCAGGATCTTGCAGTTTTGCCACAGAAATGAAAAACAGAATGACTGGCTTTCACAGGCTGCATTGGGGTAATCTGGGACTAATCTCAGCTCGATTGCTGCAAGCTGCTGAGTCTGGCTGTAGCTTGTCGCTCGGCATCTGGCAGGATCAAACCAAAGTCATCTCAAGTAATTCAGAAAAAGTACTGCTAATGTATGCAAAAAGCAAGAAGGACGTGGCGTGATAGAGAGATAAATGAGATGCCTGTTTTGATTCCCATTGGTCTCCAAAGTTGTTTTCATGTTACTATTTTCTTTGTTTAATTCTGAGATCCCCGATGCCCTGATTTTTTTCCTCCCTACAGCCTAGCAAACCATATTTACTGTCTTTGTCAAAGGTCAGTGAAATATTTCAGTGGCATGGGCTGTCAGCAAACATGCTTAGAAGAACTTGAGAGTATTTGGTTGCTTTTGTCAGTTTTTTGTGGCTCTAAGGGAACTATGCAATAAGGCAATAGCCTGGCATGCACAGATGTGTATTTTCCTCCAGTAAAGGTTAAAGCACAGCCCTGGCATCATTCAGAAAAGCCTTCCCACACCTGCTTTTCATTTCCTTTTGCTATTTCTGGTAATGAAAATTGGAAGTGTTGCTATAGATTTAGGGTGTAGAAGGCCTTCTACACATTTTCTTTTTTCTTAAAGGCAAGCCTGGGATTAAATTAATGTTTAAGACTCAAAAAGATGAAACCAGGGAATTTCTGGAAGGAGGAGAAGAAAAGGAAAAAAAATGCTTGCTCTCCGTTATTCTTTTTTACTGCCGATCCAGCTGGGAAGCTCCAGTTGCCTTTTGTCCTTTTTCAAACCTCCGCTGGTTTTGCACCAGAAAATCCACTGCTTGCTGGAGCTGCCCCTTTCTAGGGTTTAACATGGAAACAACAGAACTGCAGTCTGTTTTACAACAAGCCATTGAGCTTCCTGTAGAAACAAATTCCTTTCCAGCACTTTCTTCCCCTGCTCGCCAGTCAGTCTTTTGTTCTCTGTCTTTTCAAAGCTTGGCTGTGCTGCCTGAAGGAAAGGAGCTAGCCTAGCCAAATGCACTTTGTTGCTGCTCCCCCCAACCCTGACTGCTACTGAGACACCCCCAGCAGACTCTGGCAGCAATTAGGGTGCTCTAAATCCTCAGGGAGATCCTTGTTCATGTCACTTGGCTTTGGCAGGACCTTTGGGTGTGTTCTGTTTTTCTGGGTGGGATTTCGCAGCCCCCTGAGGGAGAGCAGTACCAAATTCCCACCAGCCCTGGCAAAAGAAACTGCTGCCTTAATGGCTCTGTAAACAGTGCAGATGAAACCCTCAGAGCAACGCTGTGTGTATGTTCGTATCTCACCTGAGCGTTTAGAGTATTTCCCCAGAACACGCAAAGCCCAAGCTTCACTCTTGTGCTGCAGAAACCACTTTGAATGTTTTCATCCCGTGGGATCCCATCTCCCACAATAGGGTATGGGTCATAACAACTGGAATGTCCTTAACGGAGGAGGTCAAGACTCATCCAAAGTGCTCATAGTTTGGCAGTGAGGGCAGCCTGCATACATGGTGGGTGTCCTGGACTCATAACCTGCTCCCATTAGAGGTGCGGGGCTTTGAGCACAGCTCCTCTCCCCAGCCAGTGCTCTGTTTGTGGGCTAATGGGTGTACAAAGCTGGGACAGAGCAGGAAAGCTCTTTGCCTCCTGTAAGAAATGCCTGGGCAAGTTTTGGCAGCCAGCTCCAGGTGAGAATCCCAAACGGAGCAAAGGATGTAGCTGTCTTTGAGGGGCTTTGCCTAGTCCTCTCTCACCGCTGATGGCCGCTCACTTTCACACGGCTGGTTGCTCACTCCCCGCTCCCCTTGCCAGCTTTTCAAAAGCCCACTGTTAGGCTTTTCACCCTCCGCGTACAGCCTGTGGGGAACGCGGGTTTCTGCCCTGGGGCTACATTTCCTACTGATCCGAACCACCAAGTCAGGCAGCACTGAGTCACCGGGAGGTTTAGCCTCGGGTGTGCCAACACCCTCAGGCGTGTTTGCAGATCTCATCCTATGACTCCAACCTCCTCCTTTCCTGACAATGCTTTTGCTCCTCCAGGGTTTTTGGTCAAACAATAATGTTGTGATGTCTGTGCTCATAAGTGCCATTTTGAATACATGTGAATGTGCAGATTTGAGTGTTTCGTTTCGAGATATGGATGAGACGATCTCATTTTTTCGGAGGTCCCTGCCTACCTCTGCATCTCTGTGTGATTTGGGGTGTGGGATTTCATACATGGAGCAACATTCCTGCCCTTCCTGCTCTCTCCACTTTTAAATCCCTTTTGGTGCCTCTCCATGCTTTTGCACTCCATTAAGGTTATTAGAAGACACTTAGGAAGACTGTAGCTTGGCCTACCCACTCTGAAAGCTTCTCATCTAAATGGGAACTTTATAGGCAGGTCTCAAACCCCACAGGTCAGTTTAGTGTTTTCCAGACACTGCACGTTCTCTTTTAGCATTCATAAAGCAGACTGACTCCATCACTTTATCTCATGGCTCGGGAAGAGAATCTCTCTGCTTGTTAATATCCTTATTTTAACATTTAGGACAGAATCCCAATTGCCATATACAAAGAGTGAAACTGAAGATGATGTGCCTTGAAAAAATGAGCAGGATCTGCTCCTGAGTTAAGTGCAGCACTGCGCTTAGCTCCGGGGAAAGCAGGAAGGATGCAAAAAAGCGATCTCCACTGAGGCATTCCTTTACTACAGGTTTTGTATCTCATCTTTATTCTCTGTCAGGGTTTCCTCCACCTCCTTTAAACCACAGTGGATTGCGTGTGCTCCTTTGAAAGAAACATGCAATTGTTAATCGGTATATGTGACGCATAAAGAAGTGTAATAGCCGAAGCTTTCAACTTTGGCAGTATCGGATTGTCCTGATTTACCCGTGGTCTCATTTTTTTTGGTAATATATGCTGAAAGTGCTCTAACATCCCCCATCACCATAAGGATTCAGACTTAAAACAACCACCCCATCCTTTCTGCCTTTGGCACTATTTGCTGATTAACCATCTGCTGTCATCAAAGTCCTGGTGAAGAAACGTGTGCTCCGCAGTGCTGACTGAGCGGGTGGTGTTTGGCAGGACCAAACCGCAGAAATACCCAAAGTGGCGTCTGTGCAAAGACCGGAGCCCCAGGCAGCGTATCTATCGCAGGCTGGGCAGAAAGCCGAGGGAAGCTCTAGGAACCCCAGGTGCTGTGAAGGGCTCCGGTGATGGGCATTGCCACTGTCCGCCTCAGATGAAACATTTTCCTCATGGGGTGCCCCATGAGATTAGTCTTGCTTTGGTTCAAACCTCCTTGAGTATTATCAGGGTATGACATCAGCTTCTGTGTTTGCCCTTTCAAATAAATAACATTTGCAGGAAATAATTGCTGTGAATATAAATGATGTGCTATCATGCGCCCTAAATTTTTAGGAGAAAAGATTACTGAACAATCAGGAATGGCACTTGGTCAAGAACACTCATTTGTGCCAATGAAGAAGCAACAGTGCCATGTTTGAAAGAGAGCTGACCTCCTGCAGCAGTGTTGCTGCTCCTTTGCTTCAGGTGCTTGTTGGTTTTCGGTTGCTGTGGCACACTCAACTCATTATTTCCTACAAGAAAATAACTGCCATTTGATGTAGTGATGCTAGTCTATGCAGAAAAATAACACCAACATCACATCCAGTGCACCATAATAATAAATTACATAAAGACCCACTCTCTATCAAAAGAGACCCTAAAAAAGAACATTTGCTTGCATTTTTCTGATTATGCACCACACACTCAACATTAAAGGGTGGATCTGTGGATGTGGACACATATGGATGTTTCACTTGGGCACCTGTGTTGGCCTCTAGATAAGGAGGGGGGGTGCTGGTCTGTGCCCCTGTGGCAGGGTGCAGAGGACACCAACACCTCCTGACTCTGGGTGGGCAATGACTTTTTTTGGTCCCAAATGTCTGGCAAGAACATGACCCACACCTGGGTAGGGCTCCATCTCATGTATCCCCTCTGATGCCAGTGGTGTCTTCTGCTGCAAGACTAAGTAGGGTTCAGGACAGCCTGTTTAAACACCCACATTTCAAGACCAAAGGCCCTCAGCCACTTTCTGCGTGAGGCTGACTGAGGATGCAACTGGCTTTGGACTGAACAGTGGCAGCAATGTAATGATGTGCAGAAAAAGAATGTAACAAACTGGGACAGGAAGGGGACACTTTCCCCACACCTGAAATTACTGGGAGAACTCTAGGAAAAGAGTATCACCTTGTCCTTGGAATTCTGGCTGAGGCACAGCATTTAAGCCCCCTACTGAAAGTGCATCTGATGTCCCTTTTTCAGCTTCTGGTTAGCTCTTAACAAAATGTCTGTTGCACTTGGATTTCTACCTAATTAATAGAGATCTTCTCCCCAAACCAAGAAAACAGAAAGCAAAAGAAACCGACAGTGCAACCCCTATAGGTGGAGAACAGCAAAAAAATCTCCATGAAGCTGTTAGCTAGACACAGAGCCCCAGAACACATGTGGGATGAACAAGTGCATGGTGAAAATTTAACACACTCCCTGAAGCTATAGAAACAGGCTCACAAATTTTAAACAGTCCTCCAGTGTTGCCAGTGCTCCTATTTGGGACCAGTGCTTTATTTTGCAATCATCTGGTTAAAAAAACCCATGTTTCAAGGCACGGCTGGGTGCTAGTAGGGAAGCCAAGCAGCAGAGACAGCGCCGACATTACTATACACAGTAGTAATTGCCATTGGGGATAAAAGGATGCAGCAATTGCCCTTAATTTAGAAACAAATAGCAGAGGGACAACTAGCAGCTGGGCGAGTCTGCATGCACGTGCACTAACAGAGAATCTATAGCATGGGAGCAAGAGGATGTGTTTTCAAGACGACATGGAAAGAACCCACTTTGAAGTTCCCAGGCTGAGTAAAATCAATATCTAAATGCTTCAGTAAAACATGTTTGATGTTGTCTACATGTAGAAACCCAATAGAGGCCACTTATTATTGAATAGTACTAGACTGGGCAAAGTAGGTCATATTACAGCTTTGTTTGGGAAGCAGCATTGTACCTGCCAGAACAGCATCCTTAATGCACCATATCTGGCACTGGAGAATATGTAGGATATGCACCCAAACCACTTGCAAGAATGAATGCACAGACAAACAGATCTCATCTATGACTGTTTTCTGAAATAATCATTGGTCAAACAGCCAGATTCTGTCAAGTGGCTACTTGAACCCATCTCACATGCCAGGCATTTGCAAAGGCTATTTATAGAGCAACTATGACTGCAGTGGTGCTGAAGGTCTGTCAGCATTTCCATTACAGGCTCCTATAACTTGGCAGTATGATACCCACTCCAGGCTACAGCCTGACGTGAAGGGTGGGATCTTGTTTTAAAACAAACAATACTTCTCCTTACCTTTGGGTTCCTCTCCCTAAATGCATTAAAATTTGTTGGTACCTATTAGACTTTTGCGTTCCTGTAGCTTTAAAAAAAAACAGTATAGATCTTCTTTATTTTTTAAATGGTTTTTTTTCATGGCCAAAGATCAAGCTATGTTTTCCTGTAGGGAAAACAGAGATGTCTAGAGAATTGGAAATGGCAAGTGGCTGCCCCTGTGCATTATTAACACCGTTGCTGGCTGATGGCCGTATGTGACACGGGGCTGTTGTGTTCCCGGGGAATGTGTGTGACACTCCCCTCTAGCCACACGGAGGGCTGTCAGGTGTTCCTCACAAGACATAGAGAGCTGCTCTGCAGTTGTGCTCGACACCCTCTGACACCATCACATGTTTCGGGACACAGTTCAAGCAGATGTGGGTCTGCCCACACCTGCAGCTGGGCACGGCCCCTGCCTGCGCGGACACCTCTGCTTCTGGGGCCAACGAAAGGGCTTGCCATTGCTTCTCTCGCTGCTCAGGACCCCTTGGATCTCACATCAGGGAGAGCCCGGGAAGAAGACGACCCAGCTCGCCCGGCCGCTTTGCGCCGGGGCAGCTCCATCCACGTGC